>NC_065450.1:165417058-166057702 GCF_917563875.1 Diabrotica virgifera virgifera
TAAAACAGTAAGTACGCGCATGGTGCCTGAGAAGATTGCCTGGTGAAAAAGAGTGTTGTTTATTATCGTATTTTCGACGAAAACATTTCGTTTATAAATTCGCAAAAGTGTTTGTGTTATTGCGTTGCCGCTCCTGCAATACTCAGATCAGATTTATCGATGGATTTTTATGTAGTTTTTCCTTCTGAATCCAAATCTGAAAACGGCATTTCGATATTTCTAACCGTCTTTGAGATAATCGACCTCAAAATCTAAAATGTGACGTCACAATCGTTTTATTTTCTTCCGACACACTCGACACACTACACGTCCAGCTGAAATCTTTGCTATTAAGTAGGCTAGTTTTTTAATATCCATTTGTTAAGCAAAGCATAGGTTATTTACATTTAAGTTTGACACTTCGTGAATGTCAAACTAAATTTTAAATTAAATATTAATAAAACATCAATGATATTTTATAGTGAATTTAATTATTATATAAATTAAATAAGATGTTCAAAAGTACAATTTGAGTATATTTTAAAAGCAATAATTTATTAACAGCTTTTAAGAAGGTTTAAACGAGTATACGGCCTTCCCTTTATGATAAATGGACAGTTCAATTTGCTATGAAATTAAAATATAGTCGGTTCGCTAAACTCGACACAACTGGCTAGTGATTTTAGTAGGTAATTTTTTTGCGAGTTTGGCCAAAATTGGCCAAATTACTAATTATTTAGTAATTATTAACTAATTAGTAATCATTTTTTTTTGCCGAATTGGCAAAATTATTGACTAAAATCACTAGCCAGTTGTGTCTGAGTTTAGCGAACCGACAGTATATGAAATAATATTGTTTGGTATAAAAAATTATGGTCTGATATGTGCAATTACATCCTTCTAATGGAAAAAAATATTTGAAGGTTTTTCTCAAATTATGGATACCAACAACATTTTCATTTAACTTTTTTATTTTTAATTTGACGAAGAAAAGTTATTCTTCATAAAAAGCTCTTCATGTTCTAAGATTTATAATGCAACCATCATATATAAAATTTTATTAATTTTATACGAGGTATATAAAAAATATTAATTTCGATCAAGAGTAAACTACCTTTATAGTTCATAACATTTAAATTAGAATGATATAATTGCACATTAAAACATAATTATTAATTCTAATCTACTTTTCATAATAGCAATTTTTGTTTTCTTATATTCATTAGGACGCACCCGTGGCAACTTGCCGCAATTACAAAAATTCTTAAAATAATTCTGAGTGTCGTAATTCATAAGGGTGAGTAATAGCCATTACATGCAAGTAGAATACTACACTATTTCTACGAGATTTTTTATTTGGATTAGTAGAAAAATATAATTATCAACTACTAACATTATATAAAATCGAAAGATTTTATTTTTTATAAGAAAACATACTTTATATAACTATGGCAACACTGTTATAATTGCCCTCCTTGAGGTTATGAAACAATGAAACAGTAAACAGTTGTGATTAGTGTCATGGAATGGCGGTGGCTTTTAAAAATAAGACATATTTTAAGGCAATTATGAACTAAAAAATAACGTGTGCTCTCAATAAACACATATTGTACATCAAGAGTAAGTAAAAGAGAATTCATTGATATAAATTTCATATCTGTAAGCCCTTTTACAGGATTAATACCGATTGTTTATATTTAACTTTTAATAACGTCAATCTTAAAATGTCAAATGTTAAAATTTAAACGTAAAAAATATACTAAACCATTGTTACAGTTAAAAATCCTTTAAACATTTTTCAAATTTAATTGTTGATATAAATTACAATGATTATTTTATTAAATAAACAAGTTTAAGTAAATTTTATTTGCCAATAGGTATATAAGTGGCATGCACCACTTGAATCTAACTTCAACCTTTGAGTAATGACCCGTGAGTAACTTCAGCCCGTGAGAAATAAAATATTACTCACGGGTAAAGTAATGGATGTTATTACCTATTCAAAAATAGCGAATAATGAGCATATTATTAAGGTACATTTAAGATAAGATATTTTATGCGATTTTACAGTGATTTGGTGTTTATTTAAACAAATTTGCATTTTCTGTCGTAAAGTATCAATGAAAAACATAATATTTTAATAGAAAGGGCTCAAAAATATCATTATATGGCATTATAACAAGTTATTTTGAATCAAAATAAGTTTTTGATCAAATTTTATAGTGTAAAAAGCGTTAAAATAACGTTTTTTACATTTTCCTCCATTCCCAAAATACATCATCATCGATTTGGCTGAAAATTTGCCCAGAGATAAAAAGAAAAAAAAGTTACATACAGTAATATCAGACTCAAAAGTATATATTAGTCCAGTCGGGATAGCATTTCACCTTGAATGACGAGCTGCTCAAAATTTTATTTTTCTGATCTTTAGGGGAGTCAATAATAGCCTAAATTTAAAATCGCTAATGAATTCCTCCGTTACGTTAGCCGCCATCTTGATTTTAAAGGAGAACCTGTTTTGCTCAATATCTCCGCCATTTTTAACTTTTCGACAAAAATGGTGGGAACTGATATTGTTCAAAATCAATCGTATTTACAATTATTACAATTTCTTTTTAACAATTATTTTTGTCGTGAGGTCGATATTTTCGAGTTAATTGTACTTACAGTAGACGCCTATATTTTTGACTATAATATTGCATGTAACTTTTTTGGTATTGTAATATAATTCAAATCCTTCTCAACACTTAAAGTCCTATGTTTTGTCTATATGTGGGCAAATTTTCAGCCAAATCGATTATGATGTATTTTGGGAACGGAGAAAAATGTAAAAAACGGTGTTATAACGTTTTCTACACTATAACATTTGATCAAAAGCTTGTTTTGAATCAAAGTAACTTGTTATAATACCATATAATGACATTATTTTGAGTCCCTTCTATTAAAATATTATGTTTTCAATTGATACTTTACGATAGAAAATGCAAATTTGTATAAATAAACACCAAATCACTGTAAAATCGCATAAAATAACATTTTGAGAAAAAAGAAGAAGAAGATTTTTTGACCTTAAATATCTTATTTTTACGTCCCGCAGAAGCTATATACCAATTTTTAGACAAATCGGAGGTCCAAAATTTTTTTTGCTCCAAAATTGAGTGATTTGAAATGGAATGACCCTTAAACGGTCGTAGAAAAATATTTTATTTTTACTAGTCAAGCCTATAATCTATTTAATTTCTCTTTATTTTATTGTTTGTTTTAAAATGAAGTTGTATGATCCGTATGATAAAGAACACATAGATGAAGAAGTCCATATGATTCTGTTTAGGCCTGTACTTTAGACCAGTAGACCAGATAGGTGACGATTTTTCTTATTATAGTGATGCTGATGAAGCAGAAATAATAAATCATGTAGAAATCGATAGTGACTCGTTAAGAATACAAGAATACAAATAAGAATGTCAATCAACATTTGCAACCACCAATTGAACCTTTCCTTGATATTTCATTGCAACGTGTTCTTATTTTATATTGTGATGGTTTAACCTAAATGCATTATTTTTAGTTCCCGGTTTTACATTCCACGAGAACTTTTCTAATCGTGACAATACTTTTATTTGTTTCGTTATTTGTTACTTTTATTTGTTAATTATTTATTTGTTTCGATTATACACTCACCGGCGCAAAAAACGGGCACCCCAAAAAATGGGTCATTTTTAATATCTTGTATTTCCTAAAAATGATGTCCGATTTAGGTAATTTTTTTAGTATTTTATAGCCTTATTCTTTATCAATATCGCTGTAGTAATATTGTTGCTTCACAAGTACATTGCCATTGTATATAGGGTGTACGAATCAAACTGTGTTTTTTCTCAAACTTTTGAAGACCCTGTGGAATGTTCTAGCTTTTATAAAATACTGAAATTAAAACCCAACTATTGCCTCGGCTTTTCTTAACATTCTGCTTTTTGATTCATTCGCTTATGTTGAATAATAAAAAAGGTAGGCACTTTAACAACTACCCCTGTTTTTCGTCAATACAGGGTGTTTTTAAATAAGTACGGCAAACTTAAAGGGGTAATTCTGCATGATAAAATAATGACAGTTTGCTTTATAAACGTATGCCCGCAAATGCTTGGTTTCCGAGATAGGGGGTGTTGAAATTGTTCTTACAAACTGACGATTCATTTATTGCTCTAAAACGATTTGTGATATGTAAATAAAATTTGGTAGATTTTAAGAGGAACTTATTGCGCATTTTTTTGGGATACAATTAAGAATTTTATATTCACCATTGGCGTGCATACGGGATATACCTAAAAGATTTATACCCGTATGCACGCCAATGGTGAATATAAAATTCTTAGTTGTATGCCAATAAATGCGCAATATTTACCTCTTAAAATCTACCAAATTATATTTGCATATCACAAACCGTTTTAGAGCAATAAATAGATCGTCAGTTTGTAAGAACAATTTCAACACCCCCTATCTCGGAAACGAAGCATTTGCGAACATACGTTTATAAAGCAAACTGTCATTATTTTAATATGCAGAATTACCCCTTAAAGTTTGCCGTACTTATTTAAAAACATCCTGTATTGACGAAAAACAGGGGTAGTTGTTAAAGTGACTAACTTTTTTATAATCCAACATAAGCTAATGAACCAAAAAATATATTGTTAAGAAAGCCTGAGGCTATAGTTGGGCTTTAATTTCAGTATTTTATAAAAGCTAGAACATTCCACAGGGTGTTCCAAAGTTTGAGAAAAAAACACAGTTTGATTTGTACACCCTGTATACAATGACAATGTACCTGTCTAGCAACAATATTATTACAGCGATATTGTTAAAGAATAAGGCTGTAACATATTAAAAGAATTACTTAAATCAGATATCATGTTTAGGAAATTCAAGTCATTAAATATGGTCCATTTTTTAGGGTACCCGTTTTTTGTGCCGGTGAGTGTATTTATATCTATAACCCTAGTAGTGTAAGTTAGCCTTATGTTCTAACTATGCGTCCATTAATGCCCGGTTGCACCAACAGATCTTAAGCTTAAGTCGAGAATATCATAAGAATTAATATAATATAATTATAATATATTACAATAAGAATACCATAATATAATAAAAGATATAATTGATAATAAGGTAAGAATCTAAGATTATGGTGCAACGTAAGTGATACTCAAGGAGGCCCTATCTATAAGTAGAGCTTAGCTAAGCTGGAGCTTAAGATCTGTTGGTGCAACCAGGCATAAGTGACGCATAAATTCATTATATCGTAAACCGGAGACTTTAAGGAAAAATCCCGAAACAGGTCGATTTGTATTTTTAAATTTCGATTTTTTGGCATATATATCGTACTAGTGACGTCATCCATCTGGGCGTGGTGACGTATTAGATGATTTCTTTAATGAGAACAGGGATCATGTGGTAGCTAATTTAAAAGTGTATTCAATTTTCTATTCACAAATAAAATCATTACCATAGTTATTTGTACAGAGTGTCCAAACCATTTGTTTTTAATTAATTGAAACAACTAGATGAATATATATTATAATTTATTTAATTAAATACATTTTAGTGCTGTCAGAAAACATAAAAAAAATTATTTAAAAAATAAACATTGATTTTCGCTTACCTAAATGAAATGTTCAACTGCTACGAGGCAGGTGGGTGGCAGCTTGAACATTGAATTTAAGCGAAAAACAATATTTATTTGTCAAATAAACATAAAATAAGCGGCAAAATTAACTCACTACCTTAAAATTGGGACATTTTTGATGTTTAGAATTTTCTAAACTTGTCCGATTAGAGTGATTTTTTTAATACGTTGTAGCTTTATTCCTTAATAATATCCCATTTAAGTTGTCATTATATACCGGGTGTACCAATCACACTGTGTTTTTTCTAAAAGTTCGGAACACCCTGTGGAATATTCTAACGTTTATTAAATGTTGAAATAAAAAGTCAATTGTAGCCTTAGGCTTTCTTAAAATTTTGTTTTTTAACTAATTCGCTTATGTTCTATAATAAAAGAGATATTATGACCTTTTATATTACAAATGAGTTTTGCTATTTGGTCTTAAACAATATCATTCCAAATCTCGAGAGCTACTTTCTACCTCTTATAAGGTTCTAGGAGATGGCAAACGCTGCCGTAGTCTTCTGCCAATTATGTCCCACAAATATTCGATAGGGTTAAGATCTGGACTATGCGGTGGCCAACTCAAAAGTCCGAAGATTTACCTGTTGTAAGTTTTAGGTTTCAGTTTGTGCAACGTGAGGAGGTCTTGCGGTATCCTGCATTAGCAAAAATTGTTACCAATATATAAGTTCTTCGCTATGTTTAAAAACAAAAAAAATTACGGACTTGGTAATAAATCTACTAATTTTTACAACAACCCAGACACTTTTTGACTGTTAATAATACCGACCACATTACTAATGAGGGTGTTTTGCTGAGAATGCAAAAAGAAAAAGAGCTGTTAATCAAAATAAAAACAGCCAAAATCGAATACCTCGGTCACATCATGAGGAACAGTGAAAGATATGGACTGCTGCAACTGGTCTTACAGGGAAAAGTAGAGGGAAAGCGAGGACCAGGAAAGCGAAGGATTTCATGGCTGAAAAATCTACGTACGTAGTTCAACACGACCACTACAAATCTTTTCAGGGCAGCAGTGTGCAAAGTACAGATTGCCATGATGGTCGCCAACATCCGAAATGGATAGGCACTACAAGAAGAAGAATAATTTGACATTTATCAAATTGTTAATTTATCATAGCCTACTAGTCCAGAAAGCCACTGCGCATCCGCTAGGAAAAATATTCCTATTCGGATTTTTTGCACAATCTTACTTAAAAAGGACCCCTTTTAACAAATTTGCATGTTGCCAGGACCAAAAGTGGATCATTCCAAACAGAAAAGGTCTTTAGTGACTTTTCTATAAAGTTGATAGTTTTTGACATATAAGCGATTAAAAATTGAAAAATTGCGAAATCGGCCAGTTTTAACCCTCAAAAACTATGTGAAAAACTGAAAATTTGAATGTTGCCAAGGTAGGTACATATTCTTTAAACATCGATTGATGAAATCCCGAAGAGCTTTTTGCAATACAATATTCAAAACTCCTTTGTTTTTTAATTGCTAATCAAGCGTGCGCGACACTATTTTCCACCGTTGCATGTGTATACAGTATGGTGCAAATGAAAGGAATAAATTCGTTATTTCGTAAACCGGCGACACTAAGGAAAAATCACGAAACAGGTCGATTTTTATTTTTAAGTTAAGAGATTGTGGCATATATGGTATACTAGTGACGTCATCCATCTGGGTGTAATGACGTAATCGATGATTTTTTTTAATGAGAATAGGGGTCGTGTGCTAGCTCATCTGAAAGGTTTTTCAATTCTCTATTCAGTAATATAAACGTTTACATAATTATTTATACAGGTTTTTAATTAAATTTAAAATTTAATTTTAATTAAATTTAAAATTAAAGATTAAGTCCAAAAAAAGTTTTTAATTAAATTATATAAAAAAAAGAAGAAATTATGTAATTTATTTTTCGTACTTCCGGGCCTAAAGTGACAACTTCACTCCCTTGTGACAGGTACTAAAGTGTCACATTTAATCCCTCCGGGATTAAATATTGACGAAACTCCCGGAACGATTAAATCACAAACAAACGAATTTAAGGGATATTTTATTGAAAAATATAATTAATTAGAATGGTAATTAACGTTAATATTCAAATTAATATTGTGACAGTTCGTCATATTGACCAGTCTTTCCTGGGTTAATGCAGCAGGTAACTGACGAGTAACAGATAGGTCCTTTTCATATTGAACTGGTGTTTGTTTCGAAGATCCTGCGGAAACAGGAAGCGAGAATGAGGACTGTGGCATAACTATAGTGGACGAATCGGCGACTTGACCAAATATTTTATCTGAAATTTTTTGTTTATTTTTAATAGACGATTCAATATATCCCTCGGCCACGTTGGAGGATTTCCATCCTCCATGTCTCTTCAGCACGTCTATTGTTGCTCCCGAATCAGCTAACAAAGACGCAGATGTGCGTCTAAAACAATGTCCCGTATAAGACGTCGCATTTTCTAATTTCAAGAAAGCTGCTATTTGCCGTGGAATTGTACCAAACATGTTTTTTCCTACTACTCGCGTAGTACATTCTTTGTTGATGTATTGAACAAAAAATTTTGAGTGAGTTGTCCCTGTCTTTCGCAATGCCACATATTTCCGAAATATCGCCACAAAACTGATGGCACTGTTTTCTGAATTTTTGATCACAAAATTTCGGTCAATTTTATTTTTGGTGTTTCTAATCGCAATTAGGAAGGAATCGCCCAAATCTCTCACATCGTCGATTTCTAAATCAACCAACTCTTTTCCACGACAAGCTCCCGCAACGCCCAAAATAAGTGCAACCTACAAAAAAATTGATTTCTTAAAATTTCTGAATATAAACAAATTTCCAAATTTACCTTAAGCATTAAATATTTATCATCCGGAGCCTCCCGTAAGAACTGATCTACCTGCTCAGACGTGAGAATTCTTGACTTCTTTGGCTTAAATCCCTCATTTCTTCTCTTCAAAAAAGCTAATAATTTTGGAAATTTACTTATATCAATATCTTCTCTAATGTTAATAACCGATTTCAGCATTGAGTAATGTGCCCAGAGAGTTGAGGCACAAACCGCTTTTGATTTATCATCGAAGTAGACTAACAGCGCATTTTCAGTAGGTTGTCTCACATTTTTTAAGCGGCACCACTTTTTAAAAGCATCGTACTGCTGCTCGTATAGTTTTCTAGATTTCGGTGGTAACAATTCTTCACCTACTTCGGCTGCTCTTTTATCAATATCAGATACACCTTCTTCACTCATGATACCAATAATTATCAATAACAATGTTTCTTTACAATGACACTAGTAATGACAATGTTTCTAAATTATAACTGTCACAACGCAATGTTACTATGGTAACTTATTTTAAAGACAGTTTATTAAATGAGTTGAAGAGAGAAAAAACTGATTGAAATTATTGAAATAATTAATAAAATCATACCGGAAGTACGAAAAGTATCGTATATACCTTGCGACTGAAGTACATTTAATCCTTCAGGTAAATTATGGCCCTCCCTGCGGTCGGGCCATAAACTTTACCTTCAGGATTAAATGTACTACTTCAGTCCCGCGGTATATAATGTACTATAATTCAATATACATTTTACTGTTACCCGAAAACTAAAAAATGTTTGTTTCACAAATAAACATTGCTTTTCGATTAAATTCAATGTTCAAGTCAGCTCCCGCCAGCCAGCTGCCTCTTGGAAGTTTGAACATTTAATCTAAGCGAAAAGCAATGTTTATTATTTGTGAAATAAACTTTGTTGTCTGATTTGTGAAAGCAGTAAATTGTATTTTGAATTAAATAAATTACATACATTCTTCTTTTTTGTCAAATAATTTACTTTAATAAAACATTGTTGGACACCTTGTATAAATAATTATGTAAATGTTTATATTACTGAACAGAGAATAATAATAAAATAGAGATAAACTTTTATCGACTTTTCATTTCCTTCAGTCAGGTACATCAATCATCTTTGTGCTAGATGTTAAGTGACTACATGCTTATCAGAATAAAGACTTCAACCTAGATATTGCCCTCATCATTTTTAATAGTTTAACCTTCGGAGTACGAAGACTGGGTCAAGCGTGACCCGAAATTCAGTTATTTCTGAATATTTTATGAAATAATTTTTTTACAAATCCGATTGATCGTAAGTTCTCCTTATTTGTTTCAATCTATTTTTTCGTATATAATTCGTTAAAATGCAAATTGCAGTTTTTCCTCTACGTAACATCTATGATGCCGGGTCAGTCCTGACCCGGTCTTCGGATTTTGAAGAATATTTTCAATATGTTTGTAGGTACACGTAAATCGCAGTCGTCTCTGTTTACGGGTATACATACAGTGGAACCCCGATAAGTCGGCCTCCGATAACCCGGAAGTCCGGCTAACCCGAACCGATTTTCATCAGACAAAACAAACATTTTTTCACTTTGACTAAGTTTTTTACCAAGAAATAAACAATACTGTATACAACTGTACGTAATTTAGATGTATTGTGCATATTTTATGTATTTCATGTTTTGCAATTATAATGGAGTTTATCTGTAGGTATACCGTGTTTTATTAATTTTTACCATATTCTCCGGCTAACTCGGATTTTCGATAACTCGGATCGGCCGCAGTCTCGATTAATCCGACTTATCGAGGTTCCACTGTATTCAAATATGTGGCCGGAGCAAATTTACCTATGCCCGTTTTCTGTAAGGTATTAAAATCTGGCCGCCGGAGCGAACTAGTATATGCCCATGGGTAACCATCTTAAAAAATTTAAATACAATAATTTAGGATTTTGTTTGTTTTTTGTTGAATTAAAGATACTGTTTAATAATACTGACTATTTAAAACATCCTTATAAAAAAAATGAGAATGGGTCACGCTTGACCCATCATCGTAATCTAAGTAAGTCAAATAATCTCCGTACTCCGAAGGTTAAAAAATCTACTTATTTTCTCTGCCAAATGCATTTTAGCATATGGGCAAATTATTCTTTTTCAACTATTAAAACAAAATAATATTTTAAATTCATCGCATGTATGGTTGGTTGCCTATCTTTAGTAATACACTCATTTGAACCCTGTTGACAATTCATTTTTAAATAACGTTATTTTCACTCTGTATATTGTTCTTGTCAGCTTAATGTGGAATACTTGTAGTCCTAGCGCACGATGTTGGTTGTTATTATTAAATTTTACCACAAATAAAATTTTATAAATTTTTGGCTAGTGTACCAAACTACATATCAGTTCACACAAATTCACGTTACACTTTCTGTCTCTACTGTCATTAGTCAAAAACGCTTTCTCATATCTGTCACCTGTAATCAGTTGGCTTTTACCTTTCCCTTTGTGAAGACAGAGAAATCAACTCAACCACCCACATGCTTGTGGTATAGTCATATGGTGCCTTGAGGTATACCCTTTAAATTTCACCCATCGCCAGGGTTTAATTGTTCCATACAAAAAAAAAATAATTCTAGGAAAAAACAAATAAAAACCTTTAAGAAATTTTTGACCCACTTTTGGTCCTGGCAACATGCAAATTTTTTAAAAGAGGTCCTTTTTGAGTAAGATTGTGCAAAAAATCCGAATTGGAATATTTTTCCTAGCTGATGCGTAGTGGCTTTCTGGACTATACATTAGGCTTGTTTACTAAAGAGAAAATAAGGATTTATTGACGAAAAACATGGGTAGTTGTTAAAGTACCTAACTTTTTTATTTCCCAATATAAGCGAATGAATCAAAAAACGGAATGTTCGGAAAACCTTAGGATGTTAGTAGGGTTTTAACTTCATTATTTTATAAATGCTAGAATATTCCACAGGGTGTTTACTTTGAACTTTGAGGAAAAAACACAGTCTGATTGCTAAAACCGGTATAAAACGACGATTTATCTGTCTAGCAACAATAATAGTACAGCGATATTGCTAAATAATAAGGCTATAACATTTGAAAAAAATCACTTAAATCGGATAAGAGGTTTAGGAAATGCGAGACTTAAAAATGTCCCATTTTTAAGGTGGTTCATTAATTTTGCTGCTTAGTGAATTTTTTCATGTTTTCTGACAACAGTAAAGCTTTTCAACTATTGTCATTTATTTCGAGCTTCTGTCATATGTTCTATCATCTGTGCATAATATTAAAATACACGGATTATAGGACATACGATAGAAGCTCGAAACAAATGAGAAGCATTGAAAAGCCTTATTCATGAATAGGTAATTGAATACCTAACCTTTCAAATGAGCTATCACATGACACCCACTCTCATTTAAAAAAATAATCGATTACGTCATCAGGACCAGATGGATGTCGTCACTAGTATGATATATATGCCAAAAAATCGTAATTTAAAAATAAAATCGACCTCTTTCGGAGTCGCCGATTTACGAATTAATACATTTATGCGTTATTTTATGGACGCACTGTTTTTATTGTAACCGGGACCTAAAGATGCTGTGCAAATTGTAGACAGCGAAACCGTTCGTCAGAGTATTACAATAAATTGTGAGTACGTCTCTCTTTTCTTTTTCATTAGAATAAAACTTTAGATTCTCACGCAGAGCTACACAAATACATCATATATGTTATAGGTCATTCTTCAGTCTTGCGTTTATTACATAAGAATTCATTTATTATGTTTTAAATAGTTTTAAAAAAATCCAAGTGTTGCAGAAATTAAATGACGATGACTACGACCGTAGAGTGAGGGGTATAGAATCAAAACTTGCTTTCTCTAAAATTTTCGTTTGTCACAAATCGCTAGAAACTTGTAAAAAATAAGCCACTACTGTTATCACACGGATTTAAGTTTCAGATTATAAAATTTAACCATAGAAATTGATATTACATAATGGGTAAAATCCAACTATCTTCTTCTTTTTTAAGTACCGTGCCCAAATTTTTAGGCGTGGGCATGTAACAATTGATCTGTTGATAAGCCAGTCCATTGACGAAGGTTTCGGAGCCATGAATATTTCTTCCGACCTATTACACTTTTTCCGTCGATCTTTCCATTGAGTATTAACTGCAGCATCCTCTATCTGTTACCTCTCATTATATGCCCCAGATATTCAAGTTTTCTCTTTTTTATCATCTTGGTTAAATCACCTTCACCTTGACCTACTGTGTTTAAGACTTCTCTGTTTGAAATACCTTGACCCCAAGATATTCTGAGCATTCTACGATACGACCACATCTCAAATAAAAGGCTTCTAATTTGTTCATCATGTTAACCTTCATGATCCAGGTTTCACATCCATATATTAATACAGGATACACATAACATTTTAGGAACTTGATTCTTAGTTGTAAGTTCAGCTGAGAGTTGCTCAGAATATATCTAAGTTTCATAAATGCTCCTCTTGCAATTTCTATACGAGTTTTAATTTCTTCATCCGGATTTAGTGTCTCGTTTATCCAACATCCTATGTATTTAAAATGGTTAACTTTTGTTATTGGTTCATCACTGAAAATTAGTTGCATAGGGCCGACGTCTTGTTTACTAACCACAAGTAACTTTGTTTTTGTTGCATTTATGTTAAGTCCATCAGTACTACAGGATGATTTGCTTTTGATACTATTGATTGTTTGGGTAAGTTCAGAGTTATCGACTGGTTTTAAAAAGAATGAATTCGAGACCTTTCTTGAATTAGGGAGATAAGAAATGGGATCTTGTTGCGGCAAAATAGTTGATGTTATATTTTTACTCACATTAACGAAGTAATCGTTTAGACTTTCAGGATTTGGAAGGGAAAATGATGAGCTTGATTGAAATGAGTTTTATTTCGAAGATCGTTTATTATAGACCAGGTTTCTCTTGCAACACTTTTAGAGCTTCCCAGACGATTTTGATAATAGGCTTTTTTAGCTGATTTGACAAGTTTTAGATATGTTGTCCTGTACTTCGTGATATATTCAGTGACAGAAACATTGATAATAAATTTCTTGATGTATAGAAGTGAACGCATATTCTTGGCTGATATGCGGATACCTTTCGTAACCCAAGGTTTCCGATGTTTTGGCTTAATAGGAATTAAAGGAAATACCTTATTGAAGATGCGGGGAAGCTTATCTAGAAAAACACTGAAATTATAGTTCACGTCTATAGAAGGAAACTGCCACTAGAAGTT
This sequence comes from Diabrotica virgifera virgifera, assembly GCF_917563875.1. Taxonomy (NCBI): domain Eukaryota; kingdom Metazoa; phylum Arthropoda; class Insecta; order Coleoptera; family Chrysomelidae; genus Diabrotica; species Diabrotica virgifera. The sequence continues at coordinate 165,430,836 of NC_065450.1, forward strand.
AAGCATAAATTTTGGAATTTACGAAAATTCTGGGCGGAAAAAATCCCACCTAAACGTCGGATTTTTGAGGAGCGTTTGCTGAAGATGTTAAAATTCGTATAGACTGCTTCATGACCAGATAGTTTTTAGTGCTTGGTTTATAAAGATTTGTTGCTCTTTTTCTTTGTTCTGGTTGTTTCCCATCTTAAATGTAGAGCTGCATACCTCAATCTATATGCGAACCAGAAAACTCCATTATTTAACTTTAGGCAGGGTCGCCATGTGAAGTTGGGGGTTGCTGGACGAAGACACTACCCCGAACAAACAAACTTAACTTTTTACAGAAACTTTATTTTTATATAATTAAATGTACAATTACATTACGTTGACCTTAAAATAGGTCGGGGATAACCCATTTCTCGGTAACTATATTCCCTGACTACGCGCTAAAGAGTGCAACGACAACGACGATGTCTCAGGTACTCGACCTTCCTATTTATATCTGTTATAATTAAAAACCGTGCCAATATTTATGACCATATATGGTGAGGTACTATACGTATATCAAGAATGACGTGCGCTTTCTTTGCAGTCTTTCAAATGAGTTCAATACTTTGAACTTTTTTTTTCCTTGGAAGCCGTCCGTGCATGCACTCTAGTGGCACTGCAGTGCTTTCTTCCATTTGTTCTCATGACACCCAATCCAATATAGCAGTGCCCTTCACTAGCCTGTAAAGGTCCATTGGGTTAGTGCCATACACTGTCGGACTTGGCTTGCAGTCTCCATATTATTGCTTGTCTCTTACGATCCAGCGCCTCGCAATCGCACAATAAATGTCTGACTGTTTCGGTCTCTCTATTGCATAGTCTGCAGCTGAGATCTCCGTTATATAGTCCTATCGGGTGTAGGTGTCCTTTTACTAGAAAGTGTCCAGTTAAGAAACCTGTAGTGATTTTGAGCTGATTCCTGTTCATTTTAAACAGTTCTTCAGCTCTTTTTGCGCATCTCTGAGGTATAAATCTCTTCGCATGCTTTTGCGTGGGAATTTCTTCCCAGTATTCTTTGTGCTGTCTTCGTATCCAGCCTGTTAATCGGTCTCTGATTGTGCTTTTGGGTACTCCCAGTACCGGTTCTGGACCGAATTATCTTGTTGCTGATCCTCGTCTAGCAAGTTCGTCAGCTTTTTCACTACCAGAGATCCCTTGCTGTCCTGGCACCCAAATGAGTTTTGCCTCATTATGTTCCGCCTGGGTGTCAAGTTCTTCGCGGCATTCCCATACAAGCCTTGAGGTTATCCTTGGGTTCTTTAAAGCCCTCAAGGCGGCTTGGCTGTCTGAACAGATATTGATTCTCTTATTAGTATAAGTTCTAAATCTGATTATCTGTGCACAGTGCAGGGTCGCATATACCTCCGCCTGAAATACAGAGGTATATTCTCCTAGTGGGATGGAACCGTTATAGTTCCTATCCTCACTATATACTCCTGATCCCGAACCATCTTCTGTCTTGGACCCATCTCTATACCAGGTGTGGCCCTCATACTTCAGATGTCTGCCAGGATCTTCCCAAACCTCTCTGGAGTGTATTTCCACCTGGAAAGGTATTTCCATGTTATATTTGGGGATAGAATGGTCTGTTATCATCTCCCATATCGGATCCCCGCATATCTTTGATGCTGCAGTGTCCTTTGCCCACTGCAATTTTGCTTTGATTTCCCTGCAGTCTATGTAACCCCATACTTGCCTCGCCCTTCACTGTGATGTGTACGGGAGGAAGGTCTAGTAAGGCTTCCATTGCTGCAGTTGGTGTGCCTCTAATTGCTCCTGTTATGCTAAGGCAGACAAGCCTTTGTATCTTGCCTAACTTCTCTATAGCATTTCTCTGCTGCACCTTTGGCCACCAGACCAATGCCGCATACGTTATTGTGGGCTTTACCATCATGTTGTATATCCAATACATCATGTCCGATTTAAGTCCCCATGTTCTGCCTTGTGTGCGTCTGGTCACCATTAAAGTCGCCATCGCTCTTTTGGCTATTCGTTCCAGGTGTTGATTCCAGGTAAGCCTTGAATCTATTATGACTCCGAGATATTTTACCTCCCTCTCCACCTTTAGGGAAATCCCCATGAGATTCACAGGTCCTATTCCCTCTAATTTGGTCCTTCTGGTGAAGGCTACTATTTTGGATTTGTGAGGGCTTACGGACAATCCTACCTCACTTGTCCATTTTGATACTACGTTCACGGCCTGTTGCATGTTATCCCTGATGGTTGTATTGAACTTACCCTGTGCCAGAATGACAAAATCATCTGCATAGCCCAGGACATTTTATTTTTTCCTGTTGAGCGTTCCAATCAGTCCGTCCATAACCAGATTCCACACTAACGGAGATAATACACCTCCCTGTGGGCATCCTCTGGCAACCCGTGCTGACATGGTCTCGCCCATCAGTGTCGAATATACCATGCGGCTTTTAAGCATGCATTCTATCCACCTGCAGCTTATTTCATCCACTCCTTTTAGCCGGATGGCCTCTGTGATAGCATCGAATGAGGTGTTATTGAAGGCTCCCTCTATGTCGAGAAAGGCTCCCAACATCACCTCTTTGTTTTCCAGAACATACTCCACCCTCCGTACTAGATGCTGCAGTGCTGTTTCTGTTGATACACCTGGCCTATATGCATATTGGTCTTGTTCTGTTGGTCTTTCAACCAATATTCCATCCCTAATATGTCTATCTGCCAGTTTTTCCAATGTCTTTAGTACAAAGGATATTAGACTTATTGGTCTAAGGGACTTTGCAGTCATACGTCCACCCTTACCAGGCTTAGGTATGAATGCTACCCTTGTTGACCTCCAAGCAACTGGTACATATCCCAGCGCAATACTTGCACGAAGTATTGTACACATTTGCTTGTACATTGCTTCTGTACCTTTTTGCAAAAGTACAGGATAAATCCCGTCCGTTCCCGGTGATATATATGGTTTAAATGAACTTACTGCCCTTTTTATTTTGTCTGGATTCAAGAGGTTGTATCTTTTGAATACAAAACAACCTAATTTTTTTCAGATTTTTGTAATGAAAAATGAGCCCACGAAAAATTTATGAAATTTTCAAAAAATTTTTAGGTTATGATAATATTATTTGGCCAACTTTTAAATAGTATTTTTTTATGTACTTTTTGCCGTTCTTTTAAATGGCAGAGGCCGAATTTTAATATCTGAACGGAAAGAACGAAAAAATCGAAAAAAACCGTTTTTGGCTGTCTCGAGATGCATCTTGGGACAGCCAATTTTAGGATTTAGGATCCTGACTACAACAATTGAAAAAAAACTAAAAATGTGAATTTTGTCATAAAATTTGGCATGTGGGGTTATAATAATATTTGGAAAAACTTTTCAAAATAACATCGATATCTGTAACGCGAACCAAATCGAATCGCATATCGAAAATTCACCCTGTTTGTGGATTCGCAGTAGGCCGCGTTTAAAATTTAAAGTTCAGTTGACTATTTTAAAAATTGTGAACCATCAACCTGTACGACTGCGCAAAATTTCAAATCTTTATATATTTTGATAGCCGAAACATAGGGGTGTCTTCATCTTAAATGCGACACACTGTATCTTATCAATTCGATAATTTATTGCAACTAATATAGTCGTATTTTTTATAGATTCAAAATATACAATGAGAATACTGACTAATTCACTAATTTAATCATAAAAGGTTCAAATTGATTGCATTGAAATATTGAACCAATTAATGCCTATTAATATAATATTATTATAATTATTATAATAAAAGAGTGAGTTTTATGTATAAAAACCCTCAAGTATCTCGGAAACGACTTGCACGTTTTTCATAGGTTTTGGTGGGTAGGGGTTTTCTAATGCAGCCGATATTACAGTAATAATTATTACATTGTTGTCAGATTTTACGTTTTTCTGGAAATCTAATGAACTTTCTTATTTCAAAAGAACATCTTGTATATTTATCACCGAGAACGGACGGGATTTATCCTGTACTTTTGCAAAAAGGTACAGAAGCAATGTACAAGCAAATGTGTACAATACTTCGTGCAAGTATTGCGCTGGGATATGTACCAGTTGCTTGGAGGTCAACAAGGGTAGCATTCATACCTAAGCCTGGTAAGGGTGGACGTATGACTGCAAAGTCCCTTAGACCAATAAGTCTAATATCCTTTGTACTAAAGACATTGGAAAAACTGGCAGATAGACATATTAGGGATGGAATATTGGTTGAAAGACCAACAGAACAAGACCAATATGCATATAGGCCAGGTGTATCAACAGAAACAGCACTGCAGCATCTAGTACGGAGGGTGGAGTATGTTCTGGAAAACAAAGAGGTGATGTTGGGAGGCTTTCTCGACATAGAGGGAGCCTTCAATAACACCTCATTCGATGCTATCACAAAGGCCATCCGGCTGAAAGGAGTGGATGAAATAAGCTGCAGGTGGATAGAATGCATGCTTAAAAGCCGCATGGTATATTCGACACTGATGGGCGAGACCATGTCAGCACGGGTTGCCAGAGGATGCCCACAGGGAGGTGTATTATCTCCGTTAGTGTGGAATCTGGTTATGGACGGACTTATTGGAACGCTCAACAGGAAAAAATAAAATGGCCTGGGCTATGCAGATGATTTTGTCATTCTGGCACAGGGTAAGTTCAATACAACTATCAGGGATAACATGCAACAGGCCGTGAACGTAGTATCAAAATGGACAAGTGAGGTAGGATTGTCCGTAAGCCCTCACAAATCCAAAATAGTAGCCTTCACCAGAAGGACCAAGTTAGAGGGAATAGGACCTGTGAATCTCATGGGGATTTCCCTAAAGGTGGAGAGGGAGGTAAAATATCTCGGAGTCATAATAGATTCAAGGCTTACCTGGAATCAACACCTGGAACGAATAGCCAAAAGAGCGATGGCGACTTTAATGGTGACCAGACGCACACATGGCAGAACATGGGGACTTAAATCGGACATGATGTATTGGATATACAACATGATGGTAAAGCCCACAATAACGTATGCGGCATTGGTATGGTGGTCAAAGGTGCAGCAGAGAAATGCTATACAGAAGTTAGGCAAGATACAAAGGCTTGTCTGCCTTAGCATAACAGGAGCAATTAGAGGCACACCAACTGCAGCAATGGAAGCCTTACTAGACATTCCTCCCTTACACATCACAGTGAAGGGCGAGGCAAGTATGGGGTTACATAGACTGCAGGGAAATCAAAGCAAAATTGCAGTGGGCAAAGGACACTGCAGCATCAAAGATATGCGGGGATCCGATATGGGAGATGATAACAGACCATTCTATCCCCAAATATAACATGGAAATACCTTTCCAGGTGGAAATACACTCCAGAGAGGTTTGGGAAGATCCTGGCAGACATCTGAAGTATGAGGGCCACACCTGGTATACAGATGGGTCCAAGACAGAAGATGGTTCGGGATCAGGAGTATATAGTGAGGATAGGAACTATAACGGTTCCATCCCACTAGGAGAATATACCTCTGTATTTCAGGCGGAGGTATATGCGACCCTGCACTGTGCACAGATAATCAGATTGAGAACTTATACTAATAAGAGAATCAATATCTGTTCAGACAGCCAAGCCGCCTTGAGGGCTTTAAAGAACCCAAGGATAACCTCAAGGCTTGTATGGGAATGCCGCGAAGAACTTGACACCCTGGCGGAACATAATGAGGTAAAACTCATTTGGGTGCCAGGACAGCAAGGGATCTCTGGTAGTGAAAAAGCTGACGAACTTGCTAGACGAGGATCAGCAACAAGATAATTCGGTCCAGAACCGGTACTGGGAGTACCCAAAAGCACAATCAGAGACCGATTAACAGGCTGGATACGAAGACAGCACAAAGAATACTGGGAAGAAATTCCCACGCAAAAGCATGCGAAGAGATTTATACCTCAGAGATGCGCAAAAAGAGCCGAAGAACTGTTTAAAATGAACAGGAATCAGCTCAAAATCACTACAGGTTTCTTAACTGGACACTTTCTAGTAAAAGGACACCTACACCCGATAGGACTATATAACGGAGATCTCAGCTGCAGACTATGCAATAGAGAGACCGAAACAGTCAGACATTTATTGTGCGATTGCGAGGCGCTGGATCGTAAGAGACAAGCAATAATATGGAGACTGCAAGCCAAGTCCGACAGTGTATGGCACTAACCCAATGGACCTTTACAGGCTAGTGAAGGGCACTGCTATATTGGATTGGGTGTCATGAGAACAAATGGAAGAAAGCACTGCAGTGCCACTAGAGTGCATGCACGGACGGCTTCCAAGGAAAAAAAAAAGTTCAAAGTATTGAACTCATTTGAAAGACTGCAAAGAAAGCGCACGTCATTCTTGATATACGTATAGTACCTCACCATATATGGTCATACATATTGGCACTGTTTTTAATTATAACAGATATAAATAGGAAGGTCGAGTACCTGAGACATCGTCGTTGTCGTTGCACTCTTTAGCGCGTATTCAGGGAATATAGTTACCGAGAAATGGGTTATCCCCGACCTATTTTAAGGTCAACGTAATGTAATTGTACATTTAATTATATAAAAATAAAGTTTCTGTAAAAAGTTAAGTTTGTTTGTTCGGGGTAGTGTCTTCGTCCAGCAACCCCCAACTTCACATGGCGACCCTGCCTAAAGTTAAATAATGGAGTTTTCTGGTTCGCATATAGATTGAGGTATGCAGCTCTACATTTAAGATGGGAAACAACCAGAACAAAGAAAAAGAGCAACAAATCTTTATAAACCAAGCAGGCAACAGCGGAGGTGTGACAGCTGAAACCGGCGAAAACGAGAAGCTATCAATCCCTGGAATTTCGGGAACTGTGTCGTTCAGCCTGGCCCTAATCATCGTTGAATGGATACTGTATCGACGATGGAAGAAGCAGCTTCGACGCCACATCCGACAGGAAGTATCTAAGTCAATGGAGATGCTGAGGTTAGACGCCCAGAATCCAGGACCAAACGCATAGACACATGTGCCCATATTCGTGAGTAATTTTTCGGACATCGCGGATATTAGTGCACCCTATGTAACGCACAGCTGAATCTTATGTTTGTGCGTCACAGTGTTGCCATGCCATTTCTTTCATAATTTCAATCAATATTAAATATACCTACAAGAATAATAGAATAAGAACGTTTACTTCTGCGTTATTATACCAGGTAGAATGACAAATGGACAAATGAGGTGTCAAATGAAAGCTTATAATCCAAGGATAGTACTAAACGTGAGAAATTAGACCTAGATTGTTTGTCCCTAAAAAAAATAAGCGTTATGTTGGGGATTTCTAATGTCGATATTAAAAGTTGCACTATTTTTTTCTATAAAACATTTTGATCTAAAACTTACCAGAAAACTTGTTTGTACTCTCTACTTTCAAACAAACGTGATTAAGAAGCTAAATTTTAAACTTCGCCACACAACTTTTGCGATTAAACTTTGCAATGCACAAATCTGCACCTTTTTCTTTGAAAAATTTATAACCTTTATCATAATTAAAATAAAAACTTTAAGCAGGTACCTTTGTCTTTAGAAATGTTAGAGCTATATACTGTAAAAATTTCAGAAAAAAAATATTAAAACGGAACAGAGTTGTAGCGAGGTAAACGCAAAAACGTGATTTCATTTTTTTTTACCTTTAGGTTAAAATTGCGATTTTGACAATGTTCCCCCACATAAAATGCAAAATAAACTTCATTTTCGTTTTCAGCACCCTCGAAAATATAAAGTATAAATAAAATTAGCCATTCACCCCTCCGTGGTCAGTATCTCGAAAGATGAGCGCTTTTTTGAGGGTGTCCCGCTCGTGTATAATATCACAAACAATTGTAACGTGATACTATGAAAAAATAGAGGATACGGCAACGGTGTTACAAGTGATGGTCAGATCCAATGCCAAAATCTACACAGACATATTAGGGTGCACTAATATTCAAGATGTCCAATTTTTTTTAATACAATACATTTTATTTACTTATGAAGTAAGTTTGATGACTACTTTTTTAATTTTCATATTGAAATTTTGATTTTTTAATTTTCTTAGTAATTTACTCACATTTTAAATATCGACGGTTATCCAATATTATTGATCCTTTTATTTTACTTACATTTATATTTTATTATAATATTATTTTATATGTTATATTTTGTTATATTTGATATACTTAACGGCAATGATAAGCTTTACGAAGTAACTGCATCTTCGAGACACTAGGCCATATACTATTGAGTAACGTAGTTAGGCCAAGCCGAATTTATGTTCGAGGAAAGATTTCAACGTATTCTGGAAGATATAACTATATTAAATAGGAATCTCAGACCAGACACTATAGAACGAAGGAAAAATAAGCTAATCACAGATAAATGGGTGGAAAAACTCAGGACTATCACGGAACAGTTTAGGACGGTGCATAAAGTATACAAAGTTGACAGCTGTAAGGCAGAAGAAGACAAATTTATTGCAGATATTATTGCAAAAATTGGGGAAAAAAATCGAAAAAGTCCAAACAGAACTACGGAAAAGAAAAGTTGAACATAACAACGACAAGATGGGAGAGAAATTCGAACTGGGAACACCTCACATAGGGAACACCGAAGAATCAATTAGAGCATTCATAGACGCAATTGATCTGTACTATGAATTTTTAGATAATGAGGGAAAACTAACAAAATACCTGTTGAAGGTGAAACTAACGCAAGCAGAAAAAATTACGACTGAAAACTAGTTACAACTCAAACGCGGCACTAATAACCGATATTAAAGAAAAGCTTCTAATAAAACAATCTATCCCTGTTCTATCAGCGGACATCAACTCAGCGAAACAAGCGAATAGGTCAATAGAAAAATTTGGAAGAAGTTTAGAGGACGTCATGGCAAAATTAACAATAGCACAAGCAGATGGAAATAGAGATGCAGAAGAAGTGCTGGCCAAAGTAAACGAAAAAATCGCAGTAAGCGTGTTTACTAACGGTTTAAAAAATGACGAAGAGAAAAAGACAATTTTGAAAGCCAAGAACTTTAACACCTTAGCGGAAGCGATCACAAGCGCAAAGCAGGAAGAATCGCTAACTCGAACGGAAACTGCAGGAATGTACCACATGAATAAAACATATAGAGGCGGAAGAAGAAATACAACAAACGGATACAAAAATAGTTTTGACAGAAGAAAAGAAGGTAACAAGACATATAATGATAGGAATACAAATGGAAACGAAATAAGACAATATCATAACAGAGGTAGGTCTCAAAGAAACGGAGGAACAGGATATGTTCAACGAGGGAGAAATAATAATAATTAGTCGCAAGGTAAAAAACCCAGCAACAGAAATTCACCAGGAGCATATTTCGCAACACAGGAGCAGCCACACACAATCACAATACAAGAAGTAGATTTTTTTCGTGGCCCATCGAATGGAGGCTGATAATTCCACAGCAAGTGGATTAAATTATATTAATGTTTTTACAGAGGAAAACGCAAAAAAAAACTATTAATTGCCACTGGCGCAATAGTCAGCGTTTTATTTAAAGAATGTTTAGATAATAACTACACCAACATAAACAAAATCAGACGTATCAGCTTGCGAGGCGTTACGGGAAAAACTGTATTTACAAGTCGAACTTTATTATGTGACCTAGAAATATTATATGACTTAGAGAAGATAATTTTCTCGGCAGGAACAGTCTCAAAACCGGTCGACGGAAAAATACCAGTAAGGATAATAAATATCAATGATTTTTTTAAATGTTGTAATATCTACAATCTGTCCTTCACTAAGAACAATAGGTAAATAATTTGACAAAAATTGAAAATTTGACCTGTAGAGGGAGATCCAGTGGTCACCCTCGTTACATAAATTAAATTAAAACAATCAATGTTTTAAATATCAATGATAGAGAAATAATTGTTAAGAATTTTAGACCGAAGGCGAAGGTCGAAAGATTAGACAAGTTCGACGTTTTCCACATGGGAGAATCAACACAATCGGTGAGTCGTGCAGAAAGATTTTTAAATATAATAAACACAACAAATTTATCGCTAGAGGAAAAGAGAGCAATAGAAAAAATATGTGTAAAATATTCCGATGTGTTTTTCTTAGAAAACGATCCATGCACAACGACGGACGTATACAAAGCAAAAATAAAAGTGCAAAAAGGAGTATCACCTGCTTATAAAAAACTCTATAGATTACCTTCTTCTTCTTAACGTGCCCTATCAAGTCCCCTTGACGTTGGCGATTAACATGGCGAAACTGTCTCTGTCTCGAGCTATTCTAAATAGGTGTTCTGCTTTCTTTATTCCTGTCCACTCCCGGATATTCTTCAATCAAGAGGCCTGCTTTCTACCAATTCCTCTGCGTCCTTCGATTTTACCCATCATAATAAGTTGAAGAATATTATACCGGTCTCCCCTTACTACGTGTCCAAAATAGGCCATCTTTCTATATTTGATGTTATCAAGCAGCTCGCGGGTAGCATTTGCTCTCTTAAGGACTGCCACATTTGTCAGCATAGCCCTCCATGGTATTTTCAGAATACGTATCCAAAGGCCTCCAAACGGTTAATAGTGGATATTTTTAATGTCCATGCTTCGACACTATACAAGAGGACTGACCAAATGTAGCATTTAATCATGCGCTTTCGAAGTTGAAGTTGCAAGGTATCATTACAGAAGAATGACCTCATTTTTAAAAATGTCGTGCAGGCTATCTCGATTCTACATTTTATCTCTTTATCTGGATCTAGTTGTTCAGTAATATGGCAACCAAGATATTTAAAACTGGGTACTCTTTGAATTATATGACCATCAACATATAAACGTGAATATTGATGGGCCAAACGGCTAAATACCATGTATTTTGTTTTTGAACAGTTTATATTTAGACCAAACTCTCTTCCCACTGTGTCAATGGCATTTAAAAGGTGTTGTAATCCATTCATATCATCACTTAAAATAACTGTATCGTCTGCATATCTGATTGTATTTATCAGAATTCCATTAACCTTCACACCCCATTCCAAATTATGCAGCGCTTCCTTAAATATTCTATCTGAATACAAATTGAACAACAGTGGCGACAGTATACAACCCTGTCTGACACCTCTTTGTATTTTGCATATTTCTGTTGATTTTCCATTTATGCAAGCTGTAGCTGTTTGACGCCAGTATAATTTTTCTATGATTCGCACATCTTGACTATCAACTCCTTTATCCTTTAATATTTTAATTAATTTGTGATGTTGTACTCAATCAAAGGCCTTCTCATAGTCAATAAATACAGCAAAGACGTCTTTCCTTTGATCTCGGCATTTCTGCAATAACACATTTAGTGCAAAGTGTGCGTCCCAGGTTCCCAGTCCATTTCTGAAGCCAAATTGTGTTTCATCCTGGTCTTCTTCGCATTTATCTCTGATTCTACTGTGGATGATACGTAGAAAGATTTTCAAGGTGTGGCTCATAAGACTTATCATTCTATAGTCGCTACAGTTTTTCGGACGTTGATTTTTTGGTAGGGTTATGAATTCGGACTTTAACCAATCTTCAGGGATATCACCAGTCGAATAAACATCATTGAAAAGTTTGACTAGTATTCCAAGGTTTTCCTCATTTATGAGCTTTAACATTTCTGTAGGTATGTTGTCGGGACCAACGGCTTTCTTGTTTTTTGCCAATTTTATAGCATGTTGTATTTCTGATTTTAGTATTTCTGGTCCTTCATCTTCATCTAAAGTGTCCAGTTCTTCGGGTCTATCATCATTATACAGTTCATTTATATAATTATACCAGGTAGTTCGAATTTCGTGTTCGTCTATTATCATTTTTCCCGACGAATCGGTTATAGTATGTGGAGTTTTCTTATAATGAAGACCAGCTACTTCTCTAACTTTTTTAAACATATTAAACGTATCATGTTTTTCATTCAACTTTTCTAATTCCTTGCATTTATCCTCCATCCATTTTTCTTTAGCTACCTTTATTTTTTGTTTAATTAGTTTCTGTTTTTCTTTGTATTCTGTTTTGTTATCTTTCAGTTTTCTTCTCTGCTCCATCAATTCCAGGATTTCATCAGTCATCCATTGCTGTTTTTTGTGCCTCTGCATCGTTGTTGTATATTTTTCCATTACTTTCCAGGTAAGATCTTTAAACGTGTTCCATATTTCTGAATTGTTTTCATTTGTTGAATTCTTTAGCTGATTATTCAGGTCATTTTCTATTAGCGTTTTGTTGGATGCTGATATATGTAATATAGGTTACCACATGGACAAAAAACGAAATTAATAGACAAGTAGACAAAATGTTAAAAGACGGAATTATTGAAAATGCAGTATCAGAATTCTCATCTCCACTACTTATAGTAACAAAGAAAAACGATGAAAATGGAAACAGGAAATGGAAAGTTGTGATAGATTACAGACAACTAAACAACAAAATTGAGAATGACAGATTTCCATTACCATGCATAGAAGAAATCCTAGACGCTTTATCAGGAGCAACATATTTTTCACATTTAGATTTATACCAAGGATATTACCAAATAGAACTCGATTCTAAGTCCAGACCGTACACAGCATTCGCAACCGATAGAGGTCAATATCAAATATTGACACGACTTCCGATAGGGTTAAAAACAAGCCCTAGATGTTTCTCACGAGCCATGACTATGGCAATGTCAGGTTTAAATCTTGATGATTTAATAGTCTTTATATAATGGTCTCAAAATTTAGTGAAGGTATTAGAGACTAAGGAAAGTAAATCTGAAATTAAATCCAACTAAATGCGAGTTTATGAAAAAAGAACTATTATATTTAGGACACAAGATTTCGAATAAAGGTATAGCACCAGATCCGGAAAAGATAACCGCATTGGAACAAATTGTATAATTTATTATGATAATAGCAAAGTTTAAAGTATTGAACTCATTTGAAAGAGTACAAAGAAAGCACACGTCATTCTTGATATACGTAAAGTACCTCACCATATATGGTCATACATGTTGGCACTGTTTTTAATTATAACAGATATAAATAGGAAGGTCGAGTACCTGAGACATCGTCGTTGTCGTTGCACTCTTTAGCGCGTAGTCAGGGAATATAGTTACCGAGAAATGGGTTATCCCCGACCTATCTCAAGGTCAACGTAATGTAATTGTACATTTAATTATATAAAAATAAAGTTTCTGTGAAAAGTGTCCGTTTGTTTGTTCGGGGTAGTGTCTTCGTCCAGAAACCCCCAACTTCACACGTGAGGCTAAGCTTAGAATCTACAAAACAGTAATTAGAACAGTAGTCACAGTAGTCAAAATAAACTGAGAATATTTGAGCACAAAATACTAAGGAAAATATTTGGACCAACCCAATGCAGCGATGGTTCGTGTAGAATTAAAATAAACCAGGAGCTGGATGAATTAATCCAGTGCGCAGATATTGTTAGATTTGTAAAGTCACAAAGAGTAAACTGGCTTGGTCACCTAGAAAGAATTCCAGATAATCGAGTTGTAAAAGTAATCGTGGGATGGAAGCCCCAAGGAAAAAAACAAGAGGAAGACCCCGTAAAAAAATAGATAGACGACGTTGAGGGGGATCTTAAAATAAAGTATCTGACAGGTCAGAATGGAAGAATATTGTTAAGCAGGCCAAGACTCACAAAGGGTTGTAGCGCCATTAGAAGAAGAAGAAGGTGATCATTGGTTCCGTAACTTTTTCGGAATCCTGCTTGTTCTCTTGGTTGATAAGTCTCTAGTTTTCTTTCGATTCTGTTATTATTAATATTCGCGTAAACAACTTATAATATCGTCCCTGCCATTTCCAACTATCGAATGTGAGAAGTGGTACTTTTCAGAAGAGCAAAATAACTCTTTTTTAAAAACTCCTAAATCAGCGCATTGAAATATGGGAAAATTTTTATATTTTTTGTACCTAAGTATGTAATGTTTAATCCTTGTTAGATTGACAACAAATTTTAACAGCTTATCATTTTGTTCTTTCCAAGAAATCACATTCGTTACTTTGCTTTTTGTATTAATCAAAGTTTTTTTCGGTCCGATAATTCAAAGTAGCGAATGTATAATAGCGAATAACTGTATAATCAAATAATGAAAATCCGTTAAAATGAAATTATAAACTGCCTCAAAAGAAAGGAAGCGATACTGAAAAAAATTCGCACTAATTGTAAACACGTGCATTTTATTCTTCTCAACAGTTTAGCAGTTTCGACAGTTTACAGATTATAATTGAATAACTTTTGAATAAATTACAACACAACCTACAAATATACATTTGTACATACCTTTAGATATATTTATACAAAACAAAATATCGAATATAACCATTTTCGTCAGTTTGTAGTCAACCAAATGAAAAAATGTTCATATTCGATGGTTTAAACAGCGTATTTCCCGCGCTCCTAATCAAGCTACAATAACGAGAATTTGCCACACGATGTATCACGTATAATGCAAGGGCAAGGTATCAAATCTGAAAAACCCGATTTTTCACATTCGATAGTTAGAAATGGTACGGACGATATATGGATGAGGAGGCTAGTCGGTCTGTAATTCTCTAAATTTGCTTTGTCTCCTGCTTTGTATAATAGAATAGTAGCGTTGTACCAGTCCGTTGGAATATTGGCGTTGTGAACGCAGATATTGAGAACTAGTTTTATTCTTTCCAGTAATATATCTCCTCCAGTTTTTAGTGCTTTTAGTTCTCCCGTTAGTAAATAAATAAATGAATAAATAAAATCGTTTACTTACTTACAAGTGCATACTGAACCATGAAAATTATATACTGGCCATATAATGGACACTTAAATGGTGTCCATATTGGAACAAACACTGCACAGTAGAGATCTAAACCTAACTCTTTGTTAACTTTCATACATACATCCCATTCTTTAATAGTTGCAAGTGCATAACCACAAAAACCTCCAATGTAATAACTCCCTAAAAATAAATTAATTATTGTAATTTATGTTAACACTCTAATTAAATCGGCGATGTCTAAATATAAAACCTCATGAAGATGGCCTATTATGACCAAAAATAAAGCTATTAGTCGGAGAGATGGAAGCGGATTTTGCTCGTGATAAGTAATTTGGACAAACTATGTGGGGATATGTTGAATTAGTTGTGTACATGACTTTCTTCTACGGGCGGAAAACAGGGTGGGGGACGAGGGTAGTTATAAGGTGTCAAATTCGAGGTTTTTATTATATTTTTTTGTGACGCTCATGATCGAGGTAGTGCACCAAAATTTGGAAATAAGTAGGTCATGACGTAATTAAGTAAAATCTGCAGGGGCGGACAGCTCCGTGGGGGGACAAAGGGGCGGCGAGCAGGGGTGACGCGAAGGGGTTTTTGTGACGCTCATGAATGAGATAGTGTACAAAAATTTGAGAATTAGTAGATGATGACGTAACTAAGCAAAATCTTCAGGGGCGGAACTCTGCGAAGGGGACAAATGAGTGGTAGACAGGGGTGAAAATTATAAGAAGTTTTTTTGTGACGTTTGTGATCGAGTGCACCAAAATTTGGGAATACGTAGATCATGGCGTAACTAAGCAAAATTTCCAGGGGCTTAAAGCTGCGTAGGGGAAAAGTTCTCTTGGGCAGCGGTGAATATGAAAATTATAAGGGATTTTTCTGACGTTCAGGATTGAGATACTTATTAGTTTTCTCAGGATTCGAAAAAATTAATGCATTTAAAACACATTGGCGCGAAATTTTGTACCTACACCTATATAATCTTCGGGCCTCAGTGGAGGGTGCTCTTCAGTTGATTGAAACACCAGTAGCACTTAGATAATGTATTTATAAGACCGACACTAGGGAAGTTACTCCGGGAGAACGTTGAGTACTGATGTGGCTTATACGCGATTTAGTTGAAGACTCTATTTGCTACATATTGAATGTACATGAAGGAATGAAGTTAAAGGCAGCCCTGGCCTGGTTAAAGTGATTCTTGAGAAAGATTCTAAAATGTATATTCTTTCTCAGCGGTGGCACCAGTATTGGGGTCAGGCCACGCGCTGAGTATGTTTACAAAATATTGAGAACAAAGAAATATATTCGATCATCAAATTAAATATGTATTGCCCGAATTATTGTTTACAATTTACAATTCGTGAACTAAATTAGAGACCCGCACATGTAAATATACAATAACAAATTGGTTCATGTGATGTACGGGGTGATAAAAATATACTGTTCAATACGGATATTAATTCTGAATATTTGGTATTGGACAACGCCCTTGCTAAATAAAATAATAATATAAATAAATAAATGTCACAATAACTTCAAAATTATGGCATTTATTATAGGAAACATTACATATGAAACATAATGAGTATTTTTTAATTACTTGAAAACGCAAAAAATATACAGGGTGTTCCATTATTTGAAATAAGAAAGTTCATTAAATTTGCACAAAAACGGAAGATCTGACAATAATGTAAATAGCACTATAATATCCGCCGTATCGCAAGATCCTCACTAAGGCAAACCTATTAAAGTCGTTCAAGCTGTTTCTGTGAATATTGAGGCGTTCCATATTAGTCCAGGGCGGATCTGTTTTGAGATGGACGTTGAGAGGCGACTCTAATTTTTTGCAGAAATTGCTTGAAAGTAACCCATATAAGAATAACCGGATTAATCCGGAACATTGTTTAAATAATCAAAATGTCAAAAAATTAAGGAAAAATTCGATTTTTTTCTTGGTTGTTTGATTATAACTTTAAAAGTATTCACTTTCGAGAAAAGTTTCACTAAAATAAAAGTTGTGTAATTAAATTTTATACAATATAAGATTGATTAGATTTTTTTAAAATTGTCACACTTGTTGCAAAATAGCAATAATTGCGAAAAAAAAACAAACAAAACAAGTATTTCCATTTTACGTTTTTCAACCATTTATGATAAACTTAGGACCTTCATATTTCACTCAGAAAAACTTTATGATATAATAAAACAGTACTGTAAATTTAGTTAAGATCAGTTTAATAGATTTTGCAAAATAAATTTTGCAATCCTGCTTTCGGAAAAAAATTCATTTTTTCAAAATATTCCACAACTGAAAATAAAGCAGATAGAAAGTTAATTTTTTTACAAATAGAAAAATTCTGTACCTTTCATTTGCAATTTGCAAAATTAAAATCTGTTATCTACCACGGCGTCAGGAGTTTTTTAAATAAACATTAATTTTTGGTGCTACGCGCAGGACAGCGGTGCTCGATTCACACAAGTTGATTTCCACCAAAATTTCTTCCAATCTTTATCAAATATATTATTTTCTTTCTCTATATTTTGTTGTATGTTCATATTTTAATTTCACAAAAATCAAACTAATTTGATTATTGTTTGTGAAAAATTGTTTAAACAATTGCATATGTTTAAAAATAATACACTTTTATTTTCTAAGTTAAAATATATGAACAAAGAAAGTTTTTTCTAAAGCAGTGTTATTTCAAAGGACAGAGTATGTGTTTTTATTTTGCAATAAACAAATTTATTTATTTATTTCGAAATTAACTAAAAATTAAAATTTATCAATCATTATCAAAGGTCATTGGAATTCCCAATCAGAGAGAACGTATCCGTTGTCATACGCGTAGCACCAGAAATTAATGATTATTTAAAGAAGTTCCTGACACCGTGGTAGTTAACCGATTTTAATTTTGCATATTGCCAATGAAAGGTACAGTATTCTTTTATATGTAGAAAAAATCAACTTGCTGTCTGCTTTATTTTCAGTGCAGCAACATTTTGAAAAAATTAATTTTTTTTTGCGAAAGCTGGATTGCAAAATTTATTTTGCAAAATCTGTTGAATCGATCTTAATAAAATTTACAGTATTATTTTATCATGTCATAAAGCTTTTATGGGTGAAATATGAAGGTCCAAAGTGTAGCATAAATGGTTGAAAAACGTAAAATACGAATACTTGTCTTTTTATGTTTTTTTTTCGGAATTATTGCTATTTTGCAACAATGGTAACAATTTTTAAAATATTCAGTTATTCCTATATTGTAGAAAATTTAATTACTCAACTTTTGTGCTAGTGCAACTTTTCCCGAAAATGAATACTTTTAAAGTTATAATCAAAAAACCAAGAAAAATACCGAATTTTTCCTGTATTTTTTGACATTTTGATTATTTAAAAATATAAGTCGAGAATGAACTAACATCGGAAGTAGAAATCAACTCGGGAATCAGACAAGGGGATAGCTTGAGCCCATTGCTTTTTAATTTAGTCATGGACAAAATCATAGAAAACATTAAAGGTACTGGAAATGGATATAAGATGGCGGAAAAACAAATAAAAATCCTCTGTTATGCTGACGACGCAATCTTAATCTCCGATAACGAGGATAACCTACAGCGAATGGCACAAACTTTCAATACAGTGGCGAAGAATTACAACATGAAAATATCAACAGCCAAGACAAAATCCTTGGTAGTGTCAAGGGAACCCATAAGATGCAAATTAGTAATTAACAACGAACTAATTGAACAAGTCTCGAGATTCCAATATCTGGGAATCGAAATATGTAGTTATGGAGATGTTAAAGAGAGCGTCCGAAAGCAAGCAAATAAAGCCAATTACGTGTCAGGATGTCTGAGGGATGTCATCTGGAGAAACAAAGATATGAGGCTGGAAGGGAAAGTACGCATATACAAATCATGTGTAAGACCGATCATGACGTACGCGATAGAAACAAGATGTGACACAGCAGAAACCAAGAGGATACTGAGAACAACAGAAATGAGAACGCTGAGGTCAATAACTGGGAAAACACTGAGAGACAGAATACCGAACGACAGAATAAGAGATCTCTGTAACATACAAGATATAGTACGGTGGGGAAGACAGAGACGACGAGAGTGGAATCAGCATGTAACGAGAATGGACAGCGAGAGAATAGCCCGTATAGCCAGGGATTCGAAGCCAACAGGCAAGCGACCAATAGGAAGGCCCTTTAAAAGGTGGCGAGATAGCTGGCAGTCAACATCACAGCTACTAATACAAGCGCAAAATCGGTAAGGAACAGGCCAAGAGGCCTATTATAAGAAGAAGAAAAAGAAGAAGAAGATTATTTAAACAATATTCCGGACCTTTTTGAGTGGGAGGATAACTTGAATATTATTATATGAGTTATTTTCAAGCAATTTCTGCAAAAAAATATGAGTCACCTCTCAACATCCAAATGTACTAATATTTTTACAGATGCGCCCTGGTCTATACATAAAACTCTGTATAAGTGTGATGAGAGGATAATATGGATGAGGATGCAAGAAATCTACTTGGCAGTGGATCGTGGGGAATAATGGATCATTATCATCATCAATATCTCGACAACCCTTTTTGGGTCCTGGCTTGTTCTAGGATTTTCCGCCATTCTGTTCTGTTCCTTGCTTTGTTCTTTCAGTGGGTAATCTCAAGTGTTTTCAGATCTTGTTCCACTTGTTCCATGTATCTAAGTTTGGGTCTTCCCTTTGACCTTCTCCCTACTGGTGTTTGCTTCATTATGTGTTTTGGTGTTTCGGTCTCCAACATTCGTTCAACATATCCCATCCAGCGCAGACGTCCGATCTTTATGGATGTTATGACGTCGGGTTCGTTGTATGCTGCGTATAGTTCAAAATTATATCTTCTGTGCCATATGTCATTTTATTTCACCCCCTTATATATGTGTCTAAGGATTTTTCGTTCAAACGTACCTAATAAGTTCTCATCGCTTTTCGTCAGTGTCCATGTCTCTGATCCATATTTATAAGGACCGGTTTTATCAGGGTTTTGTATATTTTGCATTAGGTTTACCTCGTGATGTTGTTAGATCTTAGATGTTTAATGAGTCCATTATATGTTTTATTAGCAATATGTATTCTTCTCTTAACTTCTTCGCTGATATTGTTATCTGCGGTAACTAGTAAACCTAGATATGTAAAAAATTTTACGCTTTCGATGTTA
Organism: Diabrotica virgifera virgifera; assembly: GCF_917563875.1. Lineage (NCBI taxonomy): Eukaryota > Metazoa > Arthropoda > Insecta > Coleoptera > Chrysomelidae > Diabrotica > Diabrotica virgifera. Next base: position 165,450,854 of record NC_065450.1, read on the forward strand.
TAGTCTCCTATTGTCAGATTCTGTAGGTTTATTTTGCCTGTCGATTTGCTGGCCTTCATGTATTTGGTTTTTATTTCATTAATATTTAGGCCACTGTTTTTTGCCGCTCTTTCTATAGCATTAAATGCTTCTATCATTTCTCTTTTGCTTCTCGCTATGATATCATCGTCTGCAAATGCCAATATTTGTACACTTTTTGTTATTATTGTTCCTCTGGTGTTGACTTTTGACTCTCTAATTATTTTCTCTAATGTGATGTTGAATAGAATACAGGATAGGACATCTCCCTGTCGTAGGCCCGTTCTAACATGGATTGTATCTGTTAGTGCGTTTTGAATTTGAACCCTGCTTTGTACTTTAAGTGTTTCTTTTACTATATCAATGATATGAGTTGGAATCTCTTTCAGGTCGTTTATCAGAAATTCTCGATGGATACTATCATAGGCACTCTAAAAGTCAATGAAAAGATGATGTGATAATGGATACAGATCATAATAAATGGAAAGATTTGCTGAGGAAGACCAGCACTCGAATGGGCTGTATATCTATAATACCATAGCTGTAGACGTAAACCCTATATTATGTAATATAAGTAAAACCCTTATAATATGCGTAAAGAAATAAATAATAAACTAAAAAGGGGTAGTTCCCTAGGTTGGCTATATACCATTTATTTAAAAAACTTTAACATGAAGTAAAAACCACTTCTATGTAATAGGTATATTTACTAAAAATGTTACTAGGTATATTTACTAAAAAGTTGTTTTTGTAGTCAACGTTATCCTAAGATGGTTGATTAAGTTTCGTGATAGGGTTTCACCATGTTCCCGGAGGTTATATCTTTCAACATCGGCGTTTAGCCTTTTCAATTTTACTTCAAAATAATGTAGATTGAATTATAATTACAACCATTGGTTGTAGGGTATTTAGCAAGTATTTGAATTCACTGATGATGGACTGATAGGTTCGAAAACGTTCTGAATTGGACATATTTTATTCAATCCATTGGGATTTTTAAAATCTTTAGTAAATACACCTATTATATAGAAGAGACTTTTACTTCATGTTAGAGTTTTTTAAATAAATAATAAATTAAAATATTAAAGAGAAAGGGTAAGTTACATTAAGCTGCCACAAGAAAATAACTTCCGAACATCGTGAAGCATATTCGTCGAACGAAGGAGACCAGAGTTGTTATATTATCAAGATACCTATGAAACTACAAATTGTAATAGAAGTTTCTGCCGACCGCGCAAATAATAGAGCAGTCAATAAACAAATAAAATTGACATAAGGTAGACGTTGATGTATAAATTAATATAAAATAAAAATGACTTACATACTTTACGATCAAAAACAATAAATAAAAAATGTTAATGAATACTAAGGAAGTAGTTCCTTGTAACCGAATGTAAGTACGACACGTTATCATTGCATGATTACAGACGACATACATCTGCATGTGTTTGTCAGCTTGGGGACATTTGTTGCCTCCCCCCGAGTGTACATGCATATGTATTTGTCTGCTGTCTTAACTCCTTTTATGTATGTTGTTCAATATTCGCTTGATCTTTAGCATCTTTAACAACCAGACATTGTTCTAACTCTGGTTTTTATTTGTGGCATTTAGTGACTTGTAACCGTTGACCTGAAGATGCTCTGCATACTGTAAAGAGCGAAACCGGTCGTCGGAAGTTACAATAAATGATTGAGAGTACGTCTTTTATTTTACTTTATTTAAAAAATATTACATTGCGAAATAATACACTTAAATATGCAACTGAAAAACACTGCATAAAACCGTGAATGCAAAGAAAAAGCACGTCTATTCGTGTTTGTTTATGTTTGTTTTGTTATACGCATGCAGGCGGCGCGGGCGCATGCCACTAGCTCACGTAATAAATTTGAACGAACGTACATAAATATACACTAAAAACTGTGATTTGGTGGATACGCCCATAAGTAAAAACCTAAGATTACATTGCGCCTCCACCAAAATCTAAGGTCAATTCTCGCTTTTGCAAGGAAAGGGTAAGGTGAATACAAATACATAGAAAAATTAAGCATGGCGGCTTTGTTAAAACGGCATTCCATCATATTTTAACACAATGGTATTTTCAAAAACGCACTGTATCATATCCTTGATGTAATTGATACGATCTTGACGTACAGACGTTAAATCAAAGGGGAGGGGATATCGAATACGCAGAGATAGAAAACAAACACAATGGAATTGCCAAAAGGACATTATATCGTATCTCTGTTGTTATTGGTACGATTTTAACGTTCGAGACTTTATGTGAAACAGGAGCGGATAGCGAATATGTTGAGATAAAAACAAATACATCGACATTACCAAAAGGGCAATATATCGTATCTTCGTGGCGTTTGTCCTATTTTAACGTAAGAGTCGTCGAATAATTGGGGATTAGACACGGAGGGTATCAAAGGAAAAATCAAACATGACAACCCTGCCCAAACAGCACTATATCGTATCTTCGTTGCTCTACGAAATACAAACGGGCAAGAAGGTATCGCTACAGATAAAAATGTGAATATAAGATTTATCACAGAAAATTAAATTTTTAGTTCTTTATAAAATTACCGTTTTTCAATTTTTTATGATTTTTTAAGTTTATATTATGATTCCTGCTTTATCAATATTATAAATAAAAACAGAAAAAAACTTATTTTTGACCACATTTCACTGAAAAACCCTCGCATTAAGTGGTTTTAATGGCTTTTCCTGGTTTCCGTCTGATATACACATCATAATTAGGTTACTATACATAATTTTGTAATGCTTACTAAAATATTGAACCCAGCGCTTGCTCCATTTGACGAAGTCATTATATTTTTCTGGTTTGCCATATACAGAAAAGTCTAGCAAAGTTTCGATCAGCTTTTCATATCTTTTGTGCAGGTATGTCATCTGACCTACAATGACCTGTGTTCCCAATCCTGTACAAACGACAACAATATCTTCGCTTGTATCTATTCCTTTAATATGGTCTAAAAGAAAAGAGATGTGATAATTCCAAAAAATAGTATATTATTCAACGAGCATGTAGTGATGGTAATTACTCACGATGATGAAGTTTGCGACACGATCCGTATGCGAGTGTCGTAATTCATCAAAGTGAGTAATAGCAATTACATGCGAGTAGAATACTATACTTTTTCTACGAGATTTTTTATTTGGATTAGTAGAAAAATATAATTATCAACTACTAACATTATTTCAAATCGAAAGATTTAATTTTTTATAAGAAAACATAGGTTTATATAACTATGGCAACACTGTTAGAATCAAAGGAATGTCACTAGTGTCGTGGTATATAATGGCGGTGGCTTTTAAAAATAAGACATCTTCCTTCTTCTTGTGCCACTCCTATGGGAGATTGGAAACCATCAAGGCTACCCTGCCTTTGTTTACAGCTGACCTAAAAAGTTCATTAGTGGTGCAGCCAAACCACTCTCTCAAATTCCGCATCCACGACATTCTTCTACGGCTTGGATTCCGGTTTCCTTCTATTTTTCCTTGCATTATATTTTGAATACCCTGCCTTTGTTTACAGCTGACCTAAAAAGTTCATTAGTGGTGCAGCCAAACCACTCTCTCAAATTCCGCATCCACGACATTCTTCTACGGCTTGGATTCCGGTTTCCTTCTATTTTTCCTTGCATTATATTTTGAAGTAATGCGTATTTATGACCTCTCATCAGGTGACCCAAATACTCGAGTTTTCTTCGTTTTATCGTTAACAAAATTTCTGGGTCTCTTCCTATCCTTCGTATTACTTCAAGATTTGTGATTCTTTCAACCCAACTTATCTTCAGCATTCGACGGTAGCACCACATCTCGAAACTTTCAATATTTTCTATGTTGTTCTGTTTGAGAGTCCAGGCCTCTACACCGTATAATAGCGTGTTAAATACGTAGCCTCTTAGCATTCTTAATCGTAGAGGGATGCTTATATCTCTGTTGCAGAAGAATTTTCTCATCTTTATGAAGGTGGCCCTGGCAATTTCGATACGTCTTTTTATTTCATTGTTTTGGTCTCCAGTTTCGTTTATTAAAGTTCCCAAGTATTTATAACTTGATACTTTTTCAAGTTGAGTGCCGTTTATACTAATATGTGCTGGTTGTGTCATGATTATACTGAAGACCATATACTTGGTTTTTTAACATTAATGTTTATGCCATAATTGTTGCAAGCCATATAGCAATAAGACTTATTTTAAGGCAATTAAATGAAAAAGAACGTTTGCTCCTAATAAAAATCTATTGTACAATCAACAGTAAGTGAAACATTATTAATTGATATAAATTGCATATCCGTAAACCCTTTTACGGAATTAGTAACCATTGTTTATGTATACATTTTAATAACGTCAATCTTAAAATGTCAAATATTGAAATTTAAACATAAAAATATACTGACCCATTGTTACAGTTAAAAATCCATTAAACATTTTTCGTAGTTAATTGTTGATATAAATTACAATAAATATTTTAATAAATATGTAAAGTCTGAGTAATTTTATTTGCTAGTAATAAGTATATTAAAAGTGCCATGCCCCACTTGAATCTAACTTCAACCCGTGAGTAATGACCCGTGAGTAAATTCAGCCCGTGAGTAATGAACTATTACTCACGGGTAAAGTAACGAGTGTTATTATTTATTTAAAAATAGTGAATAATAAGCATATTATTAAACGGTCGTAGAAAAAAAACATTACAATATAAATAATTAACTATTGTAATGCTTTTTTGTAAGCAGTTTAAAACAAGTTGTTGTTTACGTAGATATAAATATGTCATTACGCTATTGCTTGATACCGTCACAACTTGAAAACTCCAGCATTATTCGCCTTCTTTCATCACATTATATTACTTTATTTTTATTGTTCTATAAATAGGGTACATATTTGAAGAATTTCCACAACCTGAACATTTTTCTGGAAATTTTCCTTGATATTGCGTTTTGTAACACCTCCAGATAGACTTCACCAGTTAAGTTAGCATTGAGAGAAACAGGCCCAACTATATAGTTTCTCAAAATACTTGCCAAACATTTACTTATATTTCTATGAGAGAAAAAGTACTTTCGTTACTAAAACAAATTGTCTTTAATCACCTAATCTGGCTGTTGATTAATTTTATTGAATATATTTTCAGTATTCTGGTCTTTACAGATACTACTTCCCACTACCTTTCAAACTCATGTTTAAAAATAAAAATCGGTAGGCTGTTTAGAAGTTATCGAGCTCTAAAAGTCAGTGCCGTTTTATCCATTGGGCGCTTGGGGCAGGCGCCCAGGGGCCCGTCGGGACGCTTCGTTTTATTAATAACAAATTAAAGTCCGCTAAATAATCGAGGACTATATTTTTTTAAATAGAGAAAAAGACTACGAAATTCCTGCGATTTCGATGTGGTCTGATTTTAAGACTGATAAATAATAACTGTGACAACTTTTAAACCAAAGAGCGATAAAAATAGAGTTATATCAATTTTTATTTGGAAGTGAAAATACACAAATTAATTCTTTGACAAGGTTGTCAAAACCTAACTTTCAATATAATGGGTTACCACGACGACGATATTGGTGTCCATGACGACAATTCAAAACCATTGTAATTATCTACTGATCTGACTTTTAAATGTTGTGTCAAAATAATTTTATTTCATCGAATTATCTCGCTAATTTCATTAAAACATGAACACAATAAGATAAATTTGAAATAAATTAGTAAATAATATATAAATATTAGTTTATTGCATATATTATAATATATTATAATGCCATATTAAAAGGTATTTTACTTTCCCGCACGCCGTGCGGGAAAATTTACTTTCACCCACGCCGTGCGGGAAGGTGCAACTTTCGGAAACGAAATGCGTGCGTGAAAGTGGCTCTTTTAGCACGGCCGTAGAAAAAATACATATATTGTCTTTTTTTTAGTTTTTTATTGTTTTTTTTTAACTACGATTTTCAACCCGGTTCAACACCTCGGAGGTTTAAATCCACTTGGTGATTTTTTTCTTTTTTTCTTTAATTTGTTAATATTTTTTTATAGTTTATTAGATAATTAGATAATATATATTATTTCTAGATAGAAGATTTTTTTTTATTTTTTTTTTGTTTCATTTTTTCATCATTTTTTTTTAATCTTTTTTAATATAAATATTTGTTTAAAAAATATTTTACAAATCTAACTAATTACAAGACTATTTTACTATTCGACAAAAAAGATATCAAACAGTAAAAAATTTTGTTTTTTTCAGTGACAGAATAAATGAGAAAAACTTAGAGTTAAGTACCTATTAAATAATATCAACTCACCGTGTGTGATTTTGTAGAAATGAGAAATACATCCTGCAATAATAGTCGCACTAACCAACCTCATTAAAATGTTGCGGTAATAAAAAGCTTTCAAATCTTTTTGATCTTCCTTTGTTGGAAAAATTGAAGCAAAATATAAACTATTTAACGATACCTGGAAAGGTTTACAAATATCTTCGGTCATAGTTTTCATTTTTTAAAATCAATGCAGTCATCCCACATCCGAAGGTTTTATATGGCTTGGATTAAAGATAAAAAAGAATATTTTATTGCGATGTTCTGAGAAAATTACGTTCATCTTAATATTTTATTTGTTATGTTCAAGTTTTTGCTTAACCAATATACTGGAACCTATTATCTAATTACAATTGATAGGTATATTATGTAATTTAATTAAAGAGAACCAGTTCGTAAAGGTCATAAAACTATTTTTTTAAATTATATTGTACGTAATTCCGATTTCTATTTTAACAATAAAGACTAGAAAAACAAAAAAAATACAGTGAAACCTGGTCAGGAAATAAAGCTGAAAAAATGGCAATACCTCGCAATTTTTTCGTCCAGCGTAGATTTGTACAAAAATTTGGGATTAGGCTCATTTTACCCTCTAGTTCATTTTATATAGTGAGCCATTTTATGCTTTTGGTTTTTAGGTGAAAACTACCCCTAATTATAAAAAAATAACAAGTAATATGTTAAACTTTAATATGGTCAACATTTGGTTTTTATTAGTTAAATAGAGAAATGTTAACTGTAAAATCGACTACCTTTTTCTCTACTGTCAATGTCACTTCAAACAGTTCCATACACACTAGTGTCACTTTATAGTCAAAGTTGGCCTAAGATGGTTGATTGAGGTTTTGGTAGGGTTTCACCATGTTCCCATAGGCAATATCCTGTAACATCGGCGTTTAGCCTGTTGAATATTATTTTTAAATAATGTAAATCGAATTTTAAATTCAACCATTGTTTGGTTCTGGGGCTATTTAGCAAGTATGCACGTAAGTAATCTAACCACATTTTTAGTTTTTTAAAAAAATTTCAACCATCTTTCAATTCTAATGGTGGGATTACTTATTTTATTGTAGATTCACTGATGATGGACCGATAGGTCTGAAAACGTTCTGAATTGGACATATTTTATTCAATCCATTGGGATTTTTAAGTTTTAATAAATATACCAATTTACATAGAAGTGGTTTTACTTCTTGTTAGAGTTTTTTAACTATATGGTATACAGCCAACCTAGGGAACTTCCCTTTTAGTTTTGTGTATCTTTGGTAAACCGTATAACCGTAAAATCGACTACCTTTTTCTCTACTGTCAATGTCACTTCAAACAGTTCCATACACACTAGTGTCACTTTATAGTCAAAGTTGGCCTAAGATGGTTGATTGAGGTTTTGGTAGGGTTTCACCATGTTTCCATAGGCAATATCCTGTAACATCGGCGTTTAGCCTGTTGAATATTATTTTTAAATAATGTAAATCGAATTTTAAATTCAACCATTGTTTGGTTCTGGGGCTATTTAGCAAGTATGCACGTAAGTAATCTAACCACATTTTTAGTTTTTTAAAAAAATTTCAACCATCTTTCAATTCTAACGGTGGGATTATTTATTTTATTGTAGATTCACTGATGATGGACTGATAGGTCTGAAAACTTTCTGAATTGGACATATTTTATTCAATCCATTGGGATTTTTAAGTTTTAATAAATATACCAATTTACATAGAAGTGGTTTTACTTCTTGTTAGAGTTTTTTAACTATATGGTATACAGCCAACCTAGGGAACTTCCCTTTTAGTTTATATATGACAGTATGGTCAACTTGGCGCTACAATACTTGCGATTAGCCACACAACGGAGCAACATAAAGCTGGACATATGGTTCATTTCAAGATGTTTACATCATAAAGTCTTCCCAACATTTTGTAGAGTTAGAACATCCAATAATGTACATCCTAACATCAGGACCTCCATGCAGATTAAACTCATGAAGAAAGAGATTTGTAAACATTACAGTAAACTCAACTACATAGAATGTAAGCTAAAGGTAACATATGATTCTCTACTTGAAACTTTACAATTTATTAATCTTAATTCTTTTATGTCAGACGTTCAGGATAAGGTAGATCATTCACATTCAGTTAAATTTAATAGAGTCAATAATAAATTAAAACACTTAATCAACAATAAGATTAGACTTGATCAACAAAAAGCTTCTCGTAATAAAAATTATTCCAATTTTCGATTCCACCCAAGAATCAAAAATCTCTCAAATGTCCAATTTTCTGATGACGAATTAAAACTCTTAAACCTCGGCCTCAAACACTCCATTCCTAGCAATTTATCTATCAAAGATCTTGAGAGTCTTTCCATAGAGACCGACATGGTTATTCAGAATCTTTCCATTTCACTCACACAAAAAACTTCAATCAGAAACTCTTGCATCCAAACTATCAACAAATTCAAAACGAAACTTCTTTCCAACAATAACTCTTCTCTTACCAACATCAGTTCCCCTTCTACTTCTACACAAACTTCTTCATCTCTTTCTTTTCCCAATTTCTCATATAATAAGTCTAAATCCCTTCTCTCCACACTCAAATCTATCAAAAATAAGATCCAAAACCACCACCTCATCTTCAGCAAAGCAGATAAGGATAACTGCCTTGTTATTTTAGACCAACAATTATACATTGACAAAGTCACCTCTTTCCTAGACAACAATAACTTTACTTCTCTTCCCGTTGATCCCTCTAAATCTTTTGTTTCGAAGATGAAAACCAACTTAAAGCAATTTACTGAATTCTTTTCTGAATTTGAAGCACCATATACTAAAATTCCATCAAATCCACTCACCCCCAGGTTATACGGTTTACCAAAGATACACAAAGTTGACATTCCTATTCGTCCCGTTGTCAGCTTCATTAACACTCCAGTTTCTATTTTATCTAAATTCATTCTTAACACCATTAAAAACTTTATAAACTTTACCCCACAGTTTACTGTTTTGAATTCTCGCCAATTAGTTGAAAAACTTCAACTTGTCAATCTTAATCCAAATATTGTTATGCTTTCTTTTGATGTTAGCAATTTATTTACTTCAGTACCAAAAAATGAATCGATTAGTCTGGTTAATTCACTCCTCTTAAATAATTCTGTCACTTCCACCACCACTTCGTCTATTATAAACATTCTCAAAATTTGTCTATCTCAAGATTACTTTGTTTTTAATAACAACTTTTATCAACAACCTGACGGTTTAGCAATGGGTAGTTGCTTATCCCCTTTCTTAGCTGATGTTTTTATGGATCACTTAGAATCCAACTATATCATAAAAAATCCAGAGATCTTACACTGGTTCCGTTATGTTGATGACATTTTAGTCCTCATTTCTGGTAACTCTGATTCAGCTCACAACTTACTTCACAAAATTAATCAAATCCATCCTAATATCACCTTTACCATGGAACTAGAATCTTCTAACTCCATTAACTTTCTGGATTTATCTATTACCAGACTACATGACCACTTCAACTTTGGTATCTACCGTAAACCAACACAGACAGATCATGTTATCCATTCTACTTCTAATCACCCTTTATCATATAAACTCTCAGCTTTTCGCAGTTTTATACATAGATTAAACTCTATCCCTTTATCCGTAACTGAATTCAACAATGAGTTGAATATTATCAAACAGATTGCAGTCAACAATGGTTATGACCCAGACATCATCACTAAACTTCAACAAAAAAGAGAACTCAAATTACTACAACAATCCGCTTTCTCTACATCATCCACAACTACTCCCATCTATGCCTCCTTACCATTCAATAACTCCAAATTATCTGAAAGAGTCAAACAGATCATTTCCAATTCTTGTGACAACATAATAATATCTTTCAAAGTTAATAACACTCTCAGCAAAAGTTTAACTAATACCAAAGATCCTATCCATTATATGAACCGGAGTGGGGTATACAGACTCTCTTGTTCAGATTGTGATGCCACCTACATCGGCAGAACTTACAGATCCCTTTCTACCCGATCTGCTGAACACAGCAAAAGAGATACCACTTCTGCCTTTTCACACCATTTAAAAGTCAATAAACATGAACTTAAGATTCCTGAAGGTGTCCAGTTGATACACAATATTCAACAAAACAATACACTCCGTTTAGACTTATACGAAGATTTGGAGATTGGCAAGGACATGAAGAAGAGTCCCAACTGTGTCAATAGACAAACATACCTTAACCGCAACTTTGTCCCCATTCACCGCCAATTATTCTCATAATTCCTATCTTTCAACTTCCTCTTTTTATCCTATTCTTTCTCTCTCAACTTTCTCTCCCTTCTTTTTCAAAATTTCCTCTATCCTTCACTGTTTCAAACTCCTTTACCCGACTAATATTATTAACTACTGAACCCTATTAACCATTACCTCATTAATTCACCCTACTATCTTTTTACTTCTTTTTCATTTCATTACTTCGTTCAGTTTAATTCCACACCTTATCTTTTCTTTATCCCTCTCTTTCCCTTAAAATTCTTGTCTTTATACCCTACACCACAGCCCTCTACTTTTTGTCTTTGACTTTTCCAAGAAAATTTTTACCTCTCCAACTAACATCACATCACTTAATTTCAGTTCTCACATTCAGATCCATTATCATTACAATTAAATTATATCAATATTCTTTTTCTTACTTTGGTTTTATTTTATTCAGTACACTTTCAATATTATTTTCATTTTAATTTCATTCGTGTATCAACTGGACTTGACAGATATAATCATATTTTTCTTTATCTCTAACTTCACATACCCTCACTTTGTCACAAGAATTCTCTCAAAACTTTTGAAATAAAATTAAAAAAAAAATAAAACATCTCATAATAATTACAATTCTTTTTCATTCACATATTACACACTTTTAATTATTTGACTGTATCCTAACTCAAATCCATTATTTACAAAAATTTACATTTATTTTTTAAATAACAATATTTTCCTTTTACATATACAACCACCAATACAATATAGACTAGATTAAATTGCCTACCAATTTATTCATTTTGTACAATAACATTCCAACTAATACTGATTCTTTCTTTTTCTCACCTTCATCTATTTTTATCTTTTTATCATTATTGACAGCAGCTTAACTTTCTTTCTATCTATTTGATCAATCTAATGTTATGGTATACAGTCAATATAAATAATCTTATTTTCTAAATTAATTTTGAATATCACAAGTTCTTTTCAATAACCAATAGATTTAAAATGTTAGACATTTTCAGATATTAAAATTTTTATCATTTGTTGTGGGTCATGACCTATTGGTTAATTAACTGTAAAATCGACTACCTTTTTCTCTACTGTCAATGTCACTTCAAACAGTTCCATACACACTAGTGTCACTTTATAGTCAAAGTTGGCCTAAGATGGTTGATTGAGGTTTTGGTAGGGTTTCACCATGTTCCCATAGGCAATATCCTGTAACATCGGCGTTTAGCCTGTTGAATATTATTTTTAAATAATGTAAATCGAATTTTAAATTCAACCATTGTTTGGTTCTGGGGCTATTTAGCAAGTATGCACGTAAGTAATCTAACCACATTTTTAGTTTTTTAAAAAAATTTCAACCATCTTTCAATTCTAATGGTGGGATTACTTATTTTATTGTAGATTCACTGATGATGGACCGATAGGTCTGAAAACGTTCTGAATTGGACATATTTTATTCAATCCATTGGGATTTTTAAGTTTTAATAAATATACCAATTTACATAGAAGTGGTTTTACTTCTTGTTAGAGTTTTTTAGTTAAATAATTATTGTTTCATGCTTTAGGATATAATATCATAATACCTCAACCATTAAGGCTATGGGTACATAATTCGCAAATATTTTACGTGTATCCCTACTTTTTCTGTCTTTACACGGCAAATTACGTGTAGTAAAATTCACACTGGTGTGGATATGTAAACATTACTAGAATGTCATTCTACTTGAAAATGTCATAATTAATTTAAAGAGATGGCTTTTGAATGTTCTTGGATAACTGTTATTTTTATAATTGCAAATTATTAATTCAGTTAATAAATGTGATAATTTTTTCACTAACTATGTTTTCAGTGATTGTAATAATTTATTTGTACAACAAAAACTAATAATCAATCGAGAAAAGAGGAAAAGTGTTAAAGTGATTTTTTAATAATATGTTGTTATTTTGGAACGCTTACAATTTTGAACATCTCTAACAACAAAATACTTGGATCACAGGATATATCTGATGTATTCTCTGCTTGGATCTTCCACAAATAATACACAATAAATAACTTTTTATTAAGTTCACGTCTTAAATCAATTATTTATTGATAATATTTAATCAATTTCTCAAAATATTCCCGATGCAATGTCAAATATTTAAAATTGTCACTGATTGTCAGTGTCTGACTGACAATATATGCTGACAATATTATATTCGGTTGAGTGCGTTGTAAGACAAAGACAGATTTGGAAAATATTACCACGGCATTGTGTTCATTTTTTTCAAATCCTGAAAAAACCAATAAATATTTTTGAAAAATTTAAACGCAGAATGAAAGACTAAATTATTACCGAGGGCCGAAAGTCCCTTAGAATAAATAAAAAGTTTATTTTGAATGAGATATTTGAAATTAAAAATCACACTAAATTTTCTCTTAGTTTTTTCACCCCTGTAACTTATTAAAATAAACATTATAGAAGTTCTCAGGGACTTTCGGCCCTCGCTAATAACGTCATCTTTCATTCTGCTTTTAAATTTTTCAAAAATACTTATTAGTTTTCTCAGGATTTGAAAAAAATGAATCCCCACTTGAATAGCATTGCAGCCGAAAATACGTACCGATCCTCTTAAAGCCACTCTTGTTGGAGCTATATATAAAAAATTTATTTATCCTTAAAGAATGATTTCGGCTTGCATCGATTTGCATTAAAATTTGGGATTAGGATCATCTCACCCTGTACTTCATATTCTATATCATGCCCAAGGGCGTTGATTATTTTTAAAACTATTGTAAACTACCCCTTATTGTCAAAAAATTTATAAAAATATTTTAAACTTTAATATGGGTAATATTTGGGTTTGATTGGTTAAATAATAATTTTTTTACAAAAATTATGCCATTAGAGTGAAAACTTAGTCTTTTTGCAAGCAGTTGCCGCTAGGGCATCTATGCCATTTCGTTCGTTGCAATCCGGGACTGCATGCTGGGATTTGTTTTGGTTGGATCAGGCAGAGCAGCATATGTGCCTCCTGATGAGAGACTAATAAGTTTATAAACCGGTAGGGGTGCTTGTAGCACTCTCTGATTGGACTAGAATATGGTTCGGCTGTGTTTTCGTTTTGCAACGAAATTGAAAATGGTTATTCATTTTTTATTTACATTTGCTCTGTGTGGAGTATGAAGGGAACCATTCTCGTTGGAACTTTACCGCGCTGAGCAGATTGGACGTGAATTGTAAATTGTAGAATTCCCTTATCTTCCTTAGTCTCAGCATCCGTATGGCTTGAAAATTGTAGAAGCCTCGGAGGTGTAACCAGAGAAGATTCCCATTGTTTTCATTCTGGTGGGATGTAGAATAGCATTATGTTGTTTTATGTGCCATTAGAGTGAAAACTTAGTCTTTTTGCAAGCAGTTGCCGCTAGGGCATCTATGCCATTTCGTTCGTTGCAATCCGGGACTGTATGCTGGGGTTTGTTTTGGTTGGATCAGGCAGAGCAGCATATGTGCCTCCTGATGAGAGACTAATAAGTTTATAAACCGGTAGGGGTGCTTGCAGCACTCTCTGATTGGACTAGAATATGGTTCGGCTGTGTTTTCGTTTTGCAACGAAATTGAAAATGGTTATTCATTTTCTATTTACATTTGCTCTGTGTGGAGTATGAAGGGAACCATTCTCGTTGGAACTTTACCGCGCTGAGCAGATGGGACGTGAATTGTAAATTGTAGAATTCCCTTATCTTCCTTAGTCTCAGCATCCGTATGGCTTGAAAATTGTAGAAGCCTCGGAGGTGTAACCAGAGAAGATTCCCATTGTTTTCATTCTGGTGGGATGTAGAATAGCATTATGTTGTTTTATGTGCCATTAGAGTGAAAACTTAGTCTTTTTGCAAGCAGTTGCCGCTAGGGCATCTATGCCATTTCGTTCGTTGCAATCCGGGACTGTATGCTGGGGTTTGTTTTGGTTGGATCAGGCAGAGCAGCATATGTGCCTCCTGATGAGAGACTAATAAGTTTCGAAACCGGTAGGGGTGCTTGCAGCACTCTCTGATTGGACTAGAATATGGTTCGGCTGTGTTTTCATTTTGCAACGAAATTGAAAATGGTTATTCATTTTTAATTTTTTTATGCTTTAGGATATAATATCATAATATTTCAACCCATAAAAGCCACCCTTCATAACATTGCAATTTTTATAAGTAATTTAATAAATCTATACAAAAAAAAAGTAGAATTACGTACAAAAACATTTATTTGCACAAAAAAAACGAATATACAAATACAAATATAAATACAAATAGTTTTTTAGTCATATTCATCGAAATTGATATCAGGTTCTGTGGTATTATATACACTGAAAATGGTCTATTACACTCACAAGTTGGCTATTCGAATTTTTTGAAAAAAAAATCGGTTTGTAAACATAGCTCTTTTATTTTCGGTAATAAAAAGTATTTTCACAAATAATTTTATAGGGTTTATAGAAGGGCTATAAGACTATGTAAATTAAATTCCGTAAGACCCCTTAGTTTTTAAGTCGGGTGTGCTTAAAAGGGCACGAGTAATGGGTGTTTGCTCGTCAATTTAGTTATACCTTGTTAATATTCACTTTAAAGAAAATCTGTGCACAGGAAAATTTTAGTATTTAAAAAAGCTACAATTTAGTACTTTTTTTTCGTATCTCCAGTAGTTTCAGAGATATTTTGAAGAAAATGGTGAAAAATACGAAATTGCAAAATATCAATTTATCTTTAAACTCCAATTTTTCTAAGATTAGGCCTTTTAAATAGGTTAAACTTCTTAAGTGTATTGATAATACAAGTATGATGTATAATAGGAAATACAGAAGGGTGAATATCAATTTTATTTAAGAGAGTATTTAGGGGGTAGTTTTCACTTATTTTTTAGTAGAAAAAAGTAAGTACCGACCTTATTATGATCATGAGTCGCTCAATTTTTATGCTACAAACTTTGTACCTATTTGTTTATTTCTGAAAGGTCTATTTGTATGCTTGAAAAAAAAATTCTGTAAGTTTTATTAGTTTTAATATTTCAAATTATGCATTTGACGAAAAAAGCCAACCTTACGGCCTAACATGCCGTATCTGTTTGTGTTTCTTAAAGATACAATTTTGATATCTCCATTTTTTTTATTAAATTCATATTTTTCGAGTTTTTCTTAAAAAACCCTTTAAAAAGTGATTTTTTCGTCGAAAAATTGTTACACTCAACCGCGAATAACTCGAAAAATATTAGTTTTACGAAGAAAACGTAAAGAACATTTTAATCTTGGAAATACTTTTTACATCGATTTTCATGGTTGAAATGTAATGAAAAGTTTCCACCACCGAGATGGGGTGGCAACAACCCCCAAGATTTTAGGGTACAGGGCATGATATAGAAAATTATCCTTTTGGCTATTTCCTACTAGGCTAGCACCAGGGATCCCAAAAATGACAAGGTACTGACCACGGAGAGGTTAATGGCCAATTTTAGACATACTGTATGTTTTTGACGGTGTTGAAAACGAAAATGAGATTTATTTTTAATTTCATGTGGGGGAACGTCAAAATCGCAACTTTACCCTAAAAATAAAAAATAAATATAAAATCACGTTTTTTGCGTTTACCTCGCTACAACTCTGTTCAATTTTAATATTTGTTTCTGAAATTTTTACAGAATAGGTCTAATATTTCTTAAGACAAACGTACCTGTTTCAAGCTTAAATTCTTATTCTTATAAAGGTTATGAATTTTTCAAATGAAAAGGTGCGAATTTGTGCATTGCAAAGTTTAATCGAAAAAGTTGAGTGAGGAAATTTAAAAGTTAGCATTTTAATCACATTTATGTTAAAATAGAGACTACAAAGAAGTTTTTTTAAAAAAAATTTTAGATCAAAATATTTTATAGAAAAAAAATAGTGTAACTTTTATTTCGACATTAGAAATCCCCAATATACCGGTTATTTTTCGAGATACTGACCATGGGTAGTGAATGGCTAATTTTGGTCTTAGATTATGTTTTTGACGGTGCTGAAAACAAAAATGAAATTTATTTAAACTTTTAGGTGGGGGAATATTGTCAAAATCGCAATTTTACCCTAAAAATAAAAAAAAAGTAAAATCACGTTTTTGCGTTTAACTCAGTTCAATTCTGGTCCATTTTAATATTCTTTTCTAAGGTTTTGTATACTATATGTTGCTCACTTTTTTTAAGACAATGTTATAAGTAAAGACCGGATTATATGTTCCTGTTTTGACTGAAATATGTGCATATATATGTCTGAAATATGAGTAAAATATGTTGAAAATATTCCCTAAATGTTTAAAATATGTTCCAAATATGTGGAATATGTGAAAAACATTTTAAAGTAACAAGAAAATATGCATTAAAAAATGTATAAAAGTTTTATTAAATAACGGTAAGTACATATATTGACAAAATTAACCTAAATATACGAATGTATACCTATCTAGTACCTATTACTATTACTTACGTTTCTACATTTTATTCCTTCTTATAAAAACAATTCACAACAAAAACAACAATAGTAAAATTATGTCGCCTATCCGTTAGTAGTAATTTGTATGTTGAAAATCTTTGTTCAACATCAACTGATGTGATTGGTGCAAATATTATAACATTAACAATCTCCACATTTAAATTGGTATTGACATCAAAATCGCCACAAATAATTTGGTTTGCTTCCTGTAATAATAATTTTAAATCACTATTTTTCTGTAAAGTTTCAATCCATTTTTTATTTATTGATTGTCCAATTTTTCCAGAAACTTCTTCAGCGTTTTCCTTAAATTTCTGAATTAAATTAAGGGACTCTTGTAGTGAAAACGATTCAGTTTCAAGATTGAGGATGGTTTTATAAACAAATTCATAATTCGATTTAATAAAACAAAGCTCATTGTGCAGTGATCTGTTTTCTAAAATTGATTTGCATTTTGAAATCGCACCAATATTTGTTTTTTCAAAACATAAAATTAGTTCTTTTATAGGGAGAAAATGTTCCGCATAAAAACAGGCAGCTTTTAAATATGTTCCCCAACTTGTGATTATAGCCTCCGGTGGCAAAGGAGTATTTGGTAATTTTTCTTTATATGTCTGAATCCTTAAAGGCGATTTTAAAAATATTTTCTTCACGTTGCTAATTAAACTATTAAATGTAGGAAATGAATTTCGAATTTCTTCCGCCACTCTGTCTAAACCATGTGCCAAATACGCCACATGAATTAAATTGGGATATAAAACTTTTAGTTGTTGGCCAGATTTGACCATGTATTACGCAGCATCGGAAACCATAAGCAAGATTTTGTTAGCTGGAACAATGTCGGGAAGGAAAAAGTTCATGAAAGCATCATTTATAAACCTAACCATTGTTACATGGTTAACTGTGTCAAGCTGTTTACAGCCAAAAATATGTCAAAATATGCCAAAATATGTTAAAAATATGCCAAAATATGTTAAATATGTGTCAAAATATGTCAAACGGTCGAAAATATGTTAAAAAACCGAAAATATTCTAAATATGTAAAATTAAATTAGTGTCAAACGCCTTTAATTATCATAATTCGTCCACATCCTGAAGCGTTTGATTGTATCTTTGATGGTTATCGATATGCAAACAACATATAATCCTGTCTTTAGTTATAAGCTTATAGTCTTATTCTAGTAAAAGTCATGAATGTTTTAAGGTACAAGGTGCAGATTCGGGAATTGCAACGTTTAATCGCAAAAGTTGAGTGGCAAAATTTGAAATTTATCTTATTAATCACGTTTATGTTAAAACTTTAGTACAAAGCTTTATTACAAAGTTTTCTGGAAAGTTTCAGTTACAAATGATTTATAGAAAAAAAAATCGCGCAACTTTTAATATAGACGTTATACATTCCCAAATTAACGCTTATTTTTCGAGATACTGACCATGGACGGTGAATGGCTAATTTTGGTCTATTTTATGTTTTAGATGGTGCTGACAATGAAAAAGAGGTTTATTTTGAATTTTATTTGAGCGAACATTGTCAAAATCGCAATTTAACCTAAAACTGAAAAAAAAAGAAAGTCACGAATTTTAACGTTTAACTCGCTACAACTCTGTTCCATTTTAACATTTTTTTCTGAAATTTTTACAGCATATATTTCTCAGACTTGTGAAGATTATGAGTGTAACTGTAGCCTTTCAGTCTTTTCTTCGTAAAAGTTATGAATTTTTAAAAATAAATGGTACAGATTCGTGAATTGCAAGGCTAAATCGCAAAAATTAAGTGACAAAATTTAAAATTTATCTATCTGATTACATTTATATTAAACCATGAAGTTCAATGAAGTTTTATGGGAAGTTTTAGATCCAGATTTGTTATATTAAAAATATTGTGCAACTTTTAATTTTAAGAAAAACGTGGTTTAATTTTTTATTTTTTGGGCAAAATTGCTAATTTGGCAATGTTTTCCCACCTAAAATTCAAAATAAAATTGATTTTCGTTTTCAGAACCAACAAAAACATAAAGTAAGACCGAAATTAGCCATTCACTACCAATTATCAGTATCTCGAAAAATTAGCGTTATTTTGGGGATTTATAACGTAGATGTTAAAAGTTGCATCATTTGTTTTCTATAAAACATTTTAATCCAAAACTTTCCAGAAAACTTCTTTGTACTCATGTTTTAAAAAGAGTTCAATTTAAAATCTATAGTTCAAATTTTGTCAGTCAAATTTTGCGATTAAACTTTGCAATTCACGAATCTGCACCTTGTACTTTAAAAGATTCATAACTTTTACTAGAACAAAATAAAAGCTTAAAGCAAAAACCATTGTCTCCAAAAAAGTAAGCGATATATATATATATATATATATATATATATATATATATATATATATATATATATACATATATATATAGTGGATATTATATATACAAGAATAAAAAACCGCTAAACGCCGTAAAAATGAGTGGCGCATAAAATATTCCAGCTACAAAAGATCTGATATGAATGTTACGTGGCGCGAAAATGGATTTTCATTTGATGCAAAACAAAATTCTAGTTTTATTTTAAAAGATTTTTCCATAATATTTGCTAAATTTGAAGTAAACGCGCCACAAAAGAGTAACTTTGATATATATATATATATATATATATATATATATATATATATATATATATATATATATATATATATATATATATATATATATATATATATATATATATATATGTATATATATATATATATATGATCGGTTTAGAACGTCTTGCGGCGTTGTCCGATTCCCAAATTCCATTCCTTCCTATTTTGCCACAGGTCATCCCTGAGGTCTCGCGCGCTCATCGCTTTCCGGATGCCGGTGGTCCAATTAACTTTCGGTCTCCCTCGCTTCCGATGTTCAGGAGGTTGCCATTCCAGACATTGTTTTGGAAGTCTCTCGTCATTCATTCTGTTTACGTGTCCATACCAGATCAGTTGTCTTCTCTCTATATCTTTCATTATTGTTCCTTCTATTCCCATTCGATTTTTAATGTCTTCATTTCTGATATGTTCTCTTCTGGATATACGTAATGACCTTCTGATTGCATCCATTTCCACTACTTCAATTTTGTTTTTGTTTTTTTTCTGTAAGCCTCCAAGTTTCAGCATCATATAATAAACTACTCTTAATCATAGTTTCGTAGATATTAAATTTTCTCTTATTCGATATTTGAGTACTCCAAAGAATATTATTGAGACATCGGATTGCTCTTTTTGCTTGTATAATTCTGGAAGTAATTTCTTTGTCATCCGTTCCAGTTTTATCAAATGTTACTCCTAGATATTTATAATCTTGGCAGGCTTTAATTTTTGGATTATTTTCCATAGTAAGATGAATATCGTTCTCTTCTGAACCAACACATAAGTACTTTGTTTTATCTATATTGACGTCCAATCCCCATCTTGAATATTCCTCGACCAACTTACGCATCATGTATTCTATGTCTTCCCTGTCGTTTGCTATTACGACCTGGTCGTCCGCGAACTGGAGCGTGTAGAGGCATGTATTGTTTATCTCGATGCCCATTCCATTTACTTTCCTCTTCCAACCTTTAAGTGCTGCTGCAACGTAGATTTTAAACATGGTCGGAGATATGCAACATCCTTGTCTAAGCCCCTTAGTTACTGGAAAGCTGTTAGTAAGTGAGTTTCCTGTCTTTACTCGTGAACGGGATCCTGCATATAGATGTTTTAATGCATTGGTGAGAGTGTAGCTTACTGGTGAAGCATGTAGAACTTCCCACATCTTATTTAAGGGTATGTTATCATAAGCTTTTTGTAAGTCAACGAATGTCAGGTGCACTTCTCTGTTTCTGGCTGTTTTTTTCTCTATGATTTGTTTTAAACTAAATACGTTGTCTGTACAGGAGTGGCCAGCTCTAAAGCCCCCTTGTTCTTCTTCTTCATATTGGCTATATTCGGACTCTATTAGGTCTCTCAGTATTCTACCATACAGTCTACTGAGTGTGCTGGTCACCGAAATTCCCCTGTAGTTTTCGCAATTTCGCTTATCTCCTTTCTTATGGATGGATGAGATATAAGCCATTTTCCATTCAGGAGGCACTGGATGTCCATTTAAGAATTCGACGAAGACTTTTGTTAGCATTCGAATTAGCTTAGCTGTTCCATTTTTAATCAGTTCTGCTGGAATACCTTCTGGACCGCAAGCTTTACCATTCTTTAAGCTTCTCACCGCTTTTATCAGACTTTCTACGTCGATATTTATATGTTCTCCTTTTATTTCTATACCTGGTGTAGCTATATTTTCTAGATATTCGCCTCGTTCTTCTGTTAACAATTTCTTATAGTGGTCCATCCATTTTTGTGACTGTATACAGTGTATGGGTACTTTTTCTTTATCATTTTTTTTACGGAATTTATAAATCTCCAAGCTTCTGTGGTTTTCCTGCCACCTATATATGTGTTTATCTCCATACATTTGCGATCCCATAAATCGTTTTTCTCCTTTATAACAGTGTTTCGCACTGCTCGCTTTATTCTGTTGTACTCTATTCGATCTTCGTCATTTTTAGTATTTAACCATTTTTGGTAAAGCTTCTTCTTGGTCAAAACTAGTTCTTCTATTTCCTCGTTCCACCAGAGTTTATTGCTTGGTTTGGTTTTTGGTTGTTCTCCTAACACTTCTTTGGCACTTTTCTGCATTGCCCATAGCATGTTTTGATATAGTTCTGTTGTGTTTTCTAAATGCTCATTGAGATTTTGATCTAGTCTTCTTTGATACAGCTCTTTAGTACTTTCATGAATAAAGCTTTGAAGGTTATACTTAGGTTCTTTTATTTCTTCTAGTTGTTCTTCGATTTGATGTTCATTGCTTGTAATATAGGGAACTACAATCTTGCTTTTAACTAGAAAGTGATCAGAGTCGCAGCTTGCTCCTCTCATGACTCTAACATCATTTATTTTTAGCTCTGAAACTTGTTTCACAATGATGTAGTCGATGATTGATTTTAGATTAAGGGTTGGTTGCGTCCACGTAAATTTGTGTATATCTTTGTGTTTAAAGAAACCATTAGCAATTTTTAGTCTGTTATTTTGACATACATAAATTAGTCTATTCCCATTATCGTTGCACGTATCTTCTCCGTAGAGGCCTACAATCTCACTATTGTTTTGGTGTCCAGTTCTGCTATTGAAATCACCAAGAATTATGACCTCTCGTGTATTACCGATCTCCTCAATTACGTCATTGAGCTTTTCAAAGAATTCATCCTTCCTGGCAACTGGTTCATCATTATATGGAGCATACACCGCAATAATAGTGATTCTTTTTTGATGTAATGTTATATTCATTCGTAGCAGATTTTCGTTGATTGCTTCCCAATCTGTTATATGTTTTTTCCACTTGTGTTTGATGAGTATGGATACTCCTCTTTTGGCTCTTTCGTCTTTACGTACTCCACTATATAAGTGTATGTATTGTCCGTTTCTTTCTGAACCAACTCCTTTTTTCTTTGTTTCCGTGAGTACAACAATGTCTAATTTGATTTTTTCTACTTCCTTTATTATTATCTCAAGTTTCCCGGTTAGCGATTTGACATTCCAGGTTCCTATATTCATTGTCCTTTTCCGTAGCCGTTTTCGTCTTAAAATTTTCCTATCTACATTTCCGAGGCATGGTTTGGGTTTTTTGGTATGTTGTGTTTTTCCTAGTGCTGGAGAACCAGTCCAACGACTAAACCCCCAACTTGGAGGACCAGGATTTTCTGCCGGGGTTTCTTCCCCTCGATTTTATACTATCCCTAAAACCGTCGGGCTGCCACCTCCGCCCCCCAGACCGTTGTGAAGATCTTCTTCTCCGCCCTGGACGCCGTTGTGGACTTCATCCGTAACCCTGGACAAGGGACCCTTTGATACAGTTTGAATTTTGAAACTCTTTGTGGCGCGTTTACTTCAAATTTAGCAAATATTATGGAAAAATATTTGAGGAGCTTGGTATCAAAGACGGACAACTCCATGTTTTTCAAAATTGAGTTAAAGGTACAGTCTTATAGGATTTTTTCCGAGGAATTCAAATCTGAATTGCTTTAGTTTCAAAAGCGGCTAGAAAATGCAAAAAATTGCATTTTAAAACGAGTATCAGTTTCAGAAACGGACAGCTCCAACTTGATTTTTTAGCAGAATCGAACTACTCCGTTAGAGCCAATCGAACGGTAGTATTTCCGTCACGTTGTCATGCGCACTAGAATAAACCTACTGAGAGTGGCCATTGCGTTTTAAGTTTGCAACAGTTTACGACGTTATTTTAACCGTTTTTGTTTGTTTTTTAAATATCTTCGCGTTATTTTTCCGAAAAATGCAAATGAACGTAGTTGAAGCACCTAAAAATTAAGCCAGGAAGAGATTATTTGACAAAAATGGTCAACATTGGTTTCAAAAACGGACAGCTCCACAGCTTGGTTGCAAAATCGGCTAACTCCATTTTCTTTATTGATTTTAGGGAATAAACTATAAATATATTTACATTTTCGTTATTCGGAAGTATTCAGAGACGCTAGAAGTATATTCATAAAAAAAATCACAATTGGATGTCGAGAATATAAGGCGCTACAGTTTTTCAGCTTTCCTGAATAAAGTACAAAATAGAGCAGTCCGTCTTTGATACTCAGCTCCTCATTTTAAAATAAAACTAGAATTTTGTTTTGCATCAAATGAAAATCCATTTTCGCGCCACGTAACATTCATATCAGATCTTTTGTAGCTGGAATATTTTATGCGCCACTCATTTTTACGGCGTTTAGCGGTTTTTTATTCTTGTATCAGGAGTTTTTCAAAGTTATTTATAAATTAAATGTATGAAGTTGCATGCAATGTTCATCTATTACACGTCAAGCTTTATAAATGGTCACCTTTGTTGCATTATCTCCCAAATGATCTAGTGTCCATCGAATGTACACAAAATTTTTTTCTATTCGAAATAGATTGAAAAAAAAAATATTGAGAGGGCCGGTAAATGAAGTCAGATTGCCCGTTACCAGATCAAATTTAGCGTCGCAACCACTACAACTACATAAACCATTTTGGGAATAATCGTTAATTGGATTATACTTTTGTAGCTTAATAACTTCTAAACGGCTTAACCGATTTTTATCAGTAAACATGAGTTTGAAACGTATTGACCAGTAGTATCTGATGGATCTAAGGTCAAGTATGATAACTGAAGCTATTACAGGAATTATTGAGCTTGAGAAAAAATAGATTTTATTATATTTATGAAGCTTATAACCTAAAAATTCCAATTTTCCCGGATATGAGGTATACACCGTTAGATTCGTCTTGAGTCCCTCTAGAAACGCTCAGTTAGTGGCGCAATTCGTAGGTTGAAATGTTAAGTAATTGTCGAAAAACCAAAATTTTCAAAGTTTAGTTTTTCAGTTTTTCGGCTATACTGAGCCGTGTGTATATCTGATCCTGACGGCTTAAACACCATTTGAAAGCCTAAGTCAACACTATTGATTTGATGTATTTGCGGTTCTCCTGTCTCTTCTTGATCCGAATATATTCACCCAAAAAATATGTCGTTTTGTACCTACCAAGTCCTATAGCTGGCTTATGGGTGGTCAAAAGTCACAAACTACACCGGTTCTAAATCGGCCCTGACCCCCTCTTTAAACACAGAAAAAAAATATCAAATCGGTTTAACTTTCAAACACACATACATACATATCCACATTTTCCCTTTTTTAAATAAAAATTCACATTTCTAAGCTCTATAACTTTTGAATGGTATAACCGATTTTCAAAATTAGACATGCGTTGGAAAGGTAATGATCAGTTTTATTAGAAGCCGCAAAGGTTTGACTTAAATTTTTAAACTTTTTGGGAGTTTTGGGGACGAGAACGAAAAACAGACCCTAAATAGGAAGGGCCGTAAAATCGACACCCTTGGACCAAAATGGATGGTTGACATATGAATGGGTGAGTCTTTTTCTGAACTTGAAGATGGGAGTTGGCACAATTTTCAATTCAGTCAGATTTAGAAAATTGAAAATTTCGTGTATATATGTAATAGTGTCGCTTGTAGGGGGTTGTATTTCTGCGCCACTGGCGAGAACTGCCGTTATCTGGTAATCTTTTCAATATAAAACTAACAGCTTCGCTAACTAATAAATCGAAAACTATTAATTTTATCAAAAAAATATATAATGAACATTCTTTGCTTATAATTAATATTTTTACCAGCATTTGCGGTCAAAATATAAAAAAAAATTCCACCTTCGAGATGAGGTGGCAACCACCCCATAGTCAAAGCGTCTTTCGGTATCATATAGATTTTTATCCTTGGACTATCCACTACTTATTGTCAAATTTTCAAGCAAATCTATCCATTCTGTAAAAATTGCGAAGTGAAAAATTTCAGTTCCTGGACTAATTATACTTTTGGAGCTCTATAACTTCTGAACGGCTTACCTGATGTTGATCACTAAACATGAATTTGAAACGTATTGACAAGTAGTATCTGATGCATCCAAATCGAGTATGATAACTGAACGTATTATAGGAATTATTGAGCTTGAAAAACCGTTTTTCCCATTAGAAATAGATTTGATCATATTTATGAAGCGTATAACTTCAAAATTTGAATTTTCCCAGATATAAGGCATACACCGTTAGACGCGTCCTGAGTCCTTCTATAAACGCTCAGTTATTGGCGCAATTCGTAGGTTGAAATTTTGAGTAACTGTCGAAAAACCAAAATTTTCAAAGTTTAATTTTTCAGTTTTTTGGTTGTGGTGAGCAGTGTGTATATCTCAGCTTGATCGATTAGGCGCCATTTGAAAGCTTAACTCAACCATATTGATTTGGTGTATTTGTGGTTTTCCTGTCTTTTCTTAAACCTAAGATATATACGCCCAAAAAATATGCTATTTTGTATCTACCTAGCCCTCTAGCTGACTTACGGGTAGTCAGAAGTCAAAAATTAGACCGGTTCTGAATCGGCCCTCACACCTTCTTGAAACACAGAAAAAAAATTCAGATCGGTTTAACTTTTCCACATACATACATACATACATACATACATACATATCCACAAACATTTTCCATTTTTTAAATAAAAATTGAGTCATATTTCTGAGCTCGATAACTTTTGAATGGTATAACCGATTTTCAAAATTAAACATGCGCTGGAAAGGTAATGATCTGTGCTATCAGAAGCCGTAAAGGTCGGGCTTAAATTTTTGAAATTTTTGGGAGTTTTGGGGACGAGAACGAAAAACAGGCTTTAAATGGGAAGGGCCGTAAAATCCACACCCTTGGACCAAAATGGAGAAGTAACATATGGATGGACGAATATTTTCCTAAACTTTAAGATGGAATTTGGCCCAATTTTTAATTCAGTCAGGTTTAGAAAATCGAAAATTTCGTGTATATATAGTGTCGCATGTAGGGGTGTTGTGCGCCACTGGTGAGAACTGCCGTTCTCTGTGGATATATATATATATATATAATCACCGACGTGCCTTTTTTCTGTCATATATAATTTAATGCGTTAGAAAGAAATCGAAAAACTGTGACGCACTGAAAAATGCTCATGAGAAAAAGCATATAATAGTAATGTAACGAATGTCATTTTTTGAACATTCGCGAATACGAATGCGAATATCTGCTACCGACATTCGCGAATGCGGATGCAAATGCGAATATTCAGTTTTTTTTATTTGTTTCTATTTTTGTAATGTTTCCTAAATTTATAATGAAAAGTTAATTGATATTTAGTGTAAATCAATCTGAATCTTAAGCTTTATTACATATCTAATACCAAATAATAAAAAAAAGTGAAGGCTGATAATGTGATTATACAAGGTTAAGTTCTATCTATCTATTGCCCTTCATTTGTCCAAAGTTGAACAGGCCTCCCCCTTATTTTTCCACTTTTCTCGGTTCAGTGCTAATGCTGTCGGTCTGGTCCCTTCGTATCATCTTTTCAGGTCATCCCACCATCTCGTCTGTGGTCTGCCCCTTATTTTTTTGCAGTGCCAAGGTCTCCAGTGAGTTATCGCTTTATTCCAATTGTGTCCTGCAAATTTCCATTTGAGAGTAGCTGCGTGTTTGCTGTTAAGTTACCTTTTCTTAATAAAAAAAGATGAGAAGTGAATATTATCTTAAAATTATTATTTTTTCTGGTTTTCATATTCGCAAAACATTCGCACAAATTTCGCGAATGCGGATGCGAATGCGAATATGCAAAAACATGCGAATATTCGCGAATGCGAATGCGAATACGAATATTCGTTACATCACTAGACTATATTACATCCAACTCATATAGAAAACTGGAAGTACGTTGCCTCTAGCGCCTCTGTCGGCTTGAGTTGAACTAAGTTTTCTCAATGTAAACGTAATGAGCTAATCTTGGTAAATTGTGTTTGTATGTTTACACAAAATGTCTTATAAAATAGGTTCGGTAAAATGGATTCTCAGCAAATGCCTAGGATGGCAACAAAATTAACTAAAAATTGTATTACCTATTTTGTCTCCATTCACTCTGATAAGTGGGTGTTTAGCTGCAATTTCTTTTTACAAGAAGGCTAAACCCAGATTTTTTTCTATTATTAGGACTAAGAGAGGGTTGAAAATGTTAAATATAATTTAAAATTAAAATGTTACTACAAGAAACTCTCCAAATGTATTTACCTACAAATTGTCACAAAACTTTTATAGATAATTTGATCTTTTAATAAAAGCGTATCATTCCACGTGTGACCTCCTTACGAGAAGGTTGTCTTGTCGTTCGAGAGCTCATTAACGTTTTTACTCTACAGTAAGTGATAAGTTTTTGTGAAAAAACTAGGTATGTGCCTTTTCAATATATTTGATACTTGAAAGAAACACACCAATAGGCTAGGCGTTGAGCCCACTATTTATTAAATATTTTGGCATCCAGAATATTTAAACATGTCTCTAGAACCTACTGCACTAAGCTTCGCAGCTGTTACCAAATCTAACACTAGAAAACCTACACCGGCACCCACATCATATCCGAGCAGATCTCAAGCGATTGTATTAAACGCTCTTCCGGACGCAGCTCTCTTCGATTACATTAAAGCGGTTGGTAAAATCGTAACACCAAAGCGTATTACCCATGCTTCTCGTATATCCAACCAACGCGTTTGCATCTTTCTTGCCTCTACTTCTGATGTCGATAACCTCCTTAAAAATAATCCTACAGTTTCAGTTAAAAATGAAATCGTTCACATTCACAGACTTATTACCCCATCTAAAAGGCTGTTATTATCTAACGTGTGTCCATCGATTCCAAACCAAGTTATCGAGCAGACATTAAAAAACGAACTTGGTCTTACGCTAGCCTCACCTGTATCTCAAATTCGTTCTGGCTCACTCGACGATGATTATGCTCACATA
This sequence comes from Diabrotica virgifera virgifera, assembly GCF_917563875.1. Taxonomy (NCBI): domain Eukaryota; kingdom Metazoa; phylum Arthropoda; class Insecta; order Coleoptera; family Chrysomelidae; genus Diabrotica; species Diabrotica virgifera. The sequence goes on from NC_065450.1 coordinate 165,479,403, forward strand.
TTAAGTTTTCGACGGTCCATTTACGTAATACCAGATAAAGAAAACTTCGAAATACAAACCTCCGTATTGATACATTTTGAGAACACGTACTCCAGAATCTTTATTACATCAGACAGACTCGAATGTTTCCTTTGCCAACAAGCCGGACACACGGCTGAAACCTGCCAAAACCCACCGGATACCACCACCCACCCCAAATTCGCTCACGTACCCAATAAATCCATTAATAATTGCCCTACTGCACCTTCCGGAAACTTTTCAACTTCTGTCCCAAATTCTCCTTCCGATAATGTATCGAACATCGCATCCCTACCTTTAGACCAATCACAACCTGTACCTTCTAATATTGCCCTCCTCAAAAAAGCCTATTCAACTGACTCAAGTCTAGATTCTCCCCCTGTAATTACCACATCAGATCCTACCACTCACAGTCAAATCGACACACATTCCGTCCACGACAACTCCTTCCAGGCCCCCAAGTCCCAACCTAAAAAAAATCGAAAACAAAAGATACAAAACCATTAGCCGCTATCAGCCCAACTGCCCGCTCAATCATAGAAAATCTTACAGCAGCAAACCCATCATCTTTTTCACTTAACTCGCTACAACTAATTGCTTTTCTCGAAAATTCTTTCGATAGTTACCCCTTAGCTGAAGCATACCAATTCCCCACGAATATTAACGCCCTCTTTGAAGACCTCAAGCAAATCTACCTTAATATCTCAGATAGGTCACTAAAAAATCGTATAACTCGCCTACAAAAGAAAATTAAGACTACGATGAATCAGAACGATGTTATTGACACTGTTAGTCTCTCATCTGTTAGCTCCAATGACAGTGTTTCCACCTTAGACAAAACCGACCTGGCCTAATTTAAACATTTTTACATTCATTATAATTCAATGGAACTGCGACGGATATTATCCGCGCTTAGAACGTCTGCAGCTACTTATATCTCTCCACAATCCAACCTTCATTTGTTTACAGGAAACTAATTTCACGTCAACTAAACTCCACACTCTTAAAAATTTTGAAGGGTATCATTACATCAGATCTGTCTGCTCCAGAGCTAGTGGAGGTGCATCCATATTTGCATCTAGAGACTATTATTCCACACTTCTCTCTCTGACTACCAATCTCGAAGCTATCGCCATTACAACATACTTCCCTAACAAACTTACCATATGCTCTATTTACATTGCTCCTGACTACGCTCTAAAAGAAGAAGAACTCCTTGATTTAGTTTACCAACTCCCTCAACCTTTCATAATTGTAGGAGACTTCAATGCCCACAACACTATGTGGGGCTCCTCGCGTACAGTTAGACGTGGTAAAGTTGTTGAAAATATTCTTGACTGCACTAGCTCATGTATCCTCAATACAGGATCATACACCCACTTTAATATTGCTTCTGGTACCTTTTCTGCCATCGATCTAAGCATATGTGATCCTAAGTCGGCCCCTACTTATCCTGGCAAACAGCGGACGACCTACACGATAGCAACCATTTCCCTATAATTATTAGCGACAACACTAAAGACCAAGTTTCAAAGCGAAGTTATTGGCGCTTCAACAAGGCAAATTGGCCAGAGTTCTCCAAAAAAGCTAAATCACTTATATGCGAATTGCCTAACTCTAATAATATTGACGATTCCATAAAACTATTCTCAGATGCTATAATTAAAGCAGCATTAACTCATATTGGCAAAACCAAAATTAGCTCCCGACATAAAGTTGTACCTTGGTGGAACTCTCAATGTGAACTCGCAATCCGACAATCAAAGACTGCGCTCAATCAATACCGCAAACATAAAAGTCCTGAAAATCTCATTAAGTATAAAAAGCTTAAAGCCAAAGCCAAATACGTTGTCAAGCGTAGCAAAAAACAATCCTGGCATAACTATGTGTCTTCTTTGAACGATAATGTAAATCCCTCTCAAATGTGGAAAAAAATTCGACAAGTCCAGGGACAAAAAACTAACACCAAAATTACCAATTTAATTTCTAACAGCACTGATTCTAGCAACAGCCACATTATTTGCAACATCTCTTCTTTCTTTATGTGCCGTCTTCTACCGAAGGTTGGCGACCATCAAACGATAGGTTTCTCTGTTTTGACTGATTGATCTTCAGTCCAAATCGGTTGCCAGTTATATTTACTCTATTTAGCATCGTCTGTAAATCTTCGATGTTATCGGCCAGTATAACAGTATCATCTGCATATCGAAAATAACTTATTGGTACGCCATTAATCTTGATACCCTCATTGTAGTCTTCCAGTGCCTCTAGAAATATTTGTTCCGTGTACGGGTTGAAAAGCAGTGGCGAAAGAATACAGCTCTGTCTAACCCCTCTAGAAATGGTTATGTTTTCACTCCCCATATGTCCATTCTTTATGTGGGCTGTTTGATTCCAATATAGATTTTTTATAATCTGGATGTCCTTAGTGTCAAGTCCTGAAAGATGTAATAGTTCTATGAGTTTGTCATGTTTGATAGTATCGAATGCTTTCTCATAGTCGATAAAACAGGCGTAAACATCTTTCTGTTGATCCAGGGATTTTTGAATCAAGACTTGTATTGCAAATAGGGGCTCTCGAGTTCCAAAACCGCATCTAAAACCGAACTGTGTTTTATTTATGCTGTGTTCTAATTTTGCTCGTATTCTGAAATGGATAATACGCAAGAATACTTTAAGGGTGTGACTCATTAAACTTATAAGGCGATATTCGCTACACGTCTTAGAATTGGATTTCTTGGGAAGGGGAACAAATGTAGATTTCAACCAGTCCGATGGAATTTGACCAGTATCGTATATCTTATTAAACAGTTCCAATATTACATTCATGTTGTTCTCGTTAAAAACTTTTAAAAATTCGACTGGTATTTCATCGCATCCTGTTGCTTTCCCATCTTTCGTTTGATCTATAGATTTTATCACCTCACTTTTCAGTATTTTTGGTCCATTCAGATCAAGAGTGTTCGTAGAAATATGACGATAATCCGTAAACAAATCTTTTATGTAAATTGCCCAAGTCTGTAACTGTTCTTCTTTTTTTTATTTATCAGCATCAACCACTCGGGTTATTAACGGTACATTTATAATACAAAATAGATAGAGCAAAAGATACCTTTTTAGAATATAAGAAGGACAAAAATATGGAAATTATTTAGAGTTTACAAAGAAAAAAAAGAATCATAATTTGTTATACAGTTTACAATGATTTACAAAAGATAGAACTTCATTGAATTTTGTGACCAGTGCTTCTTTCAGGCTGTTGGGTATCTTGAACTGTTTTTCTTTATCTACAATAAGTTTGTTGTTCTCGTCTATTAACTTACCAAATTGTTTTTTCTTGTAAGTATAAGTAAACTCCTTGATTTTTTTATGCATGTTAAAACTATCGTATCTTCGTTCTAGCTCTTCTATCTCTTGACATTCTTCTTGTAACCATTTCTCTTTGGATTCTTTTATCTTTTTGCTGACAGTTCTATCCAGTTCTTTATATTGTTCGGGATTATTCTTATTTTCCCTCCTTCTGTCCAAGAGGTGTAATATTTCATCTGTCATCCATTCGTTCTTCTTCTTCCACTCGTAGTCACCAATTACTTCTTTCGCACCGCAGTCTCTTTCAATATCATCAGTATTGGTTGTTAAAGCAACATTACTCTTAATGCTATTTTTCTACAACCACTATTCAAAGTGCACTTTTCTGCACGGTTTTATGTTAGCAAACTTGATATTTTCTCACAGTATAAGATATTTGACATTAGTGTGCAGAAAAGTGACGTTTCTGTGCCGCAAAGTGACGTTTCTGTGCCGCAAAGTTCTTTTCGGCACAGTTGACTACCTCATTCTGAGTAACGTTATATTCTGTTTACATCCGTGGACTACCGCATTCTGAGTAACGTTATATTCTGTTTACATCCGTGGTTAAACTTTAGACAAATATATAACCTATAAGACAATTATTATATTTAACTATAGCATAGAAACTAAATTATGGATGTTACAACTGTTTTATTTTACAATTTTATTCTTATTAAACATTTTATAATTATCAAATAACCAATAAGGATTTAGCAACCTGTGCAAGAGACGTCGAATGAAGTAGGTTTTGTGTAAATCCGTGACTGCATAAATATAATGTCAATAATGTGTAATAATTGTTTAAATTTAAACAAATTAAGGCAGTGCATTAATTTTTTAACTGATTTCTGTGCAATTTATTTAGGTTTAAGGAATTTAAATTGATTAGTAGGTATTAATTAAATACCTACAGTTTAAAATTTATCACATAGGTACCTATTATAATTAATCGTCGTTTGGAAATTGTGATTTTTATTTTTAGGAAAAACTGTGCTTGTAGAAAAAGTATAGTGTGAAACACGTGCAGAAAGGTAATTTCTCACTCGTTTGAATTGCGGCACTCGCTTGCGCTCGTACCGCAACTTTTCAAACTCGTGAGAAATTAGTACCTTTCTGCACTTGTTGCACAATATACTATTGTAAGCTTGACTTTTATCTGGGGATTTCTAAGTTGATCCATATCTAATCTTTTGTTATTCTGTTTCTGGATTAAGGTTTTTAGTCTGACTCGTAATTGGGCTACAAGAGGAATATGATCAGAGTTTATATCAGCTAAAGGATATGTTTTGGCTGATATTATTGAGTTACGGAATCGTTTGTTAATTGTTATGAAGTCTATCTGATTTCTAACGATGTACCCAGACTTGTCCTGTGGTGACCTCCAAGTGTACAATCTTCTTAATGGTAACTTAAACCAAGTATTAGTGATAATTAAGTTTTTCTCCCGACAAAACTGTATTAGTCGATCACCTCGTTCATTTCTTGTTCCCAACCCATACTTGCCAACTACGTCACTGACTTCGCCTTTTCCTATTTTGGAGTTAAAATCTCCCATTATCATGGTTATGTCTTGTTTCTTTAGGTTTTTTATGATTTCGTCTAGTTGTTCGTAGAACTCTTCAATTTCTTCATCAATACTCTCAGATGTGGGAGCATAAACCTAAATTATACTTATGTCTAGAGGGTGCGTACTTATCTGGCAGCGTTCAACATGCAGCGTTCTGAATATGGAATAAAAATTTTTATATGTTTTCTGATTTTATTATTTACTAGAACCGCTACTCTATGCCTATTGTTGACATCTTCTTCTCTGCTGCCTGAAAAAAATATTGTTGCATCCTCCTTCTCGCACTTACCATTACCTGGCCATCTTATTTCACTCATCCCCAGAATATCAATTTTGAGCCTCTCACCATTTGCAACACCCTGGCTAATAAATTCGAGGAAAAATTTCAAAACAAACTCAAACCCATTATTTCATCCTCTAGTCCAGAACCGGTCTCCTAAAATCTCACTTCAGAGCACTTACAAGATATCGACAATATTAGTTCTCCTTTCTTAATGACTGAACTTACATCCGCCTTATCCTTATGCAAGAATACTTCCGCTGGCCCTGACGACATCCCTTATATTTTTCTTAAAAACCTCCCCAACCGCTGCCTAGCTATCCTGTTAGACTTATATAACTCTATCTGGTCTTCTCAAATATTTCCTACTCAATAGAACACATCCGTAATTATACCTGTTCTAAAACAAGGTCAAACACTATCCCTGCCACAGTTCTACAGACCGATTTCACTCACTTGCACCATGTGTAAACTAATGGAGAAGATGACAAATAGGCGTCTTTTGTGGTTTATTGAAAAACACCAAATTCTACCTAAAGAACAATCTGGTTTCCGCCGACACCATTCTACAAGTGATAACCTCGTCCTCCTTCATATCCACATTGCCGACGCTATTAATAAAAATCAAGAGGTGATTGCCTGCATCTTTGATATTGAAGCTGCATTCGATAATATACCTAGACAGATTATTCTTGATAAACTACTATTTTACGGCCTTAAGCCGCAGTCTCTCTTATGCGATTGTCGCATGCGTTTGACGCAAGCAGCAGTCGCAAGCGATGTTCTGTGCACTCCTCAAATGTAAACTTTATGCGGCCGGTCTGTCTTGTGCGTCCGACGTGAGGAATCGCATGCGCCTGCTGCATCGACTGGTGATGATCAAGGTTAATAGATTAGGTTAATAGATTAGATTAGAACCCCTATCTATGAACCTTGGGTGATGATAGCAGTGCCACAGAATAGAAAACAAGTTCTTGTTCTTTATTCTGTGGCAGTGCTTCATAATTGCACAGAGAATAAACATTTTGTACTAACCTTAATGTGACACCAAGTTTTTCTTCTGGTGTTATCACTCTCTTTACCATTCTTGTAGGAGATTTCGTTATGTCTTCCTTAATAGCACATAACAAGGAATTAATGGAACTGGTTCTTCGTTACACGAAAGAAACTATGAAACTTGGTCTCATTATCAACCATATATTTACTTATTAAATTGGTTTGGTATCCTTCTTCAACCCTATTCACATACATTTCATCAGTTTTACTCTTTTTTTGGTTTACCGTCATCTGAAAGCATCATTTTTAAAATGTTCTCCAATTCTTGCTCTTTTAATATGTGAAGATAAACCTGTCTCTGTAGATGCCCCATTATTATTATCAATAAATTAATTACTACTTACTATTACCGTTGATTGATAAATATAGAGGGGTATATTCATCCAGTATATTCATCAATCAACGCTATTACTATTACTACTACCTACTAATTATAAATTACTAAATATTACTATTATTATAAATGGCTAATGAATATTATTAATTACTAAGTATTACTATTATTATAAATTACTAAATATTCCTATTATTATTAATTACTAAATATTACTATAATTATAAATTACTATGAAGCAATTTTACTGTTATCGGTGCTATCCTTTATCAGATAATATATAACATAACCTTTAACCTATTATTTTTTAAATTCCCGCTTTTCATCAGCTGTTCTATCTGATGCGTCTAAACGCACAAGAGAGACCACCCCAACCACTGCGTTAATTGCTTGCGACTACTGCTTGCGTCGAATGCATGCGACAATCGCATAAGAGAGACTGCGCCTTTACTGGAAATATTTTTAAATTCATGAATCACGTTCTTATCTCTAGATCCTTCAGAGTCTCTGCAAATGGTTGTTTATCATCGCCCCAGGTACAAAAAGACGGAGTTCCTCAGGGCTCTGTATTAATCACCACATTGTTCATTTTGTCAATTAACCATATATGTCACAATTTTCCCTCCCCTGTTAATTTACTGCATATGCTGATGATTACTACTACTACTTGCAAACTTCTCCAAACAGCCGTGGACCTATTACAAAATAGATTAACTGCCCTTGGCCTCTCTCTTTCATCTATAAAATCACAACTAATCAAATTCACCAGAAAAACACTCTCCACTGCCCCTAAGGTCTTAGTGAATAATCATCCTCTCCCAGTTGTCGACCACCGCAAAATTCTAGGACTAATATTCGACTCCCGACTTTCTTGGAAATAAAGCTGAGTGTCTAAAACGTTTAAATGTTATCAAAACACTTTCCCACTACCAATGGGGCGCTAGTGAATGTACCCTATTAAAAGTATATAGGTCTCTTATTCGCTCGAAACTGCATGGATTATGGTAGCTTCATATATATGTCAGCATCCAAATCATCCTTAAAAATGCTCAATTCAGTACACAATACTGCTATCTGACTCTGTTTAGGTGCTTTCCGTAGCAGTCCAGCTGAGAGCCTCTACCGCGAAGCCAATGAACTCCCCCTCCTTTGGCTCAGACGCCAATATCTGCTCCTTTCCTATGCTGCCTCTACTTCATCTAACCTTTCTAATCCAGTTCACACACTGCTGACATTACCTGACTTAATAAGTACTCATCCTCCTACCCTACGCATACATACCATCCCCCTCATACTTCCATCCTTAATACCACACATACAATTATCCCAAACTAACCCTCTCCCGATCCCACAGAATTCACCTTGGAGCAAAACTCTTCCTAAATTTAACGTTTCCCTCACGAAATACAGTAAAGGCTCTATGACACTATACATTTTCTTGTATCATTTCTAATATCGTTTCTGATATGTCAAAAAAATGCATAGTGTCATACACAGATACAAGAAACGATATCAGAAACGATACAAGAATTTGAGTCAGACACAGATTCTTTTACAAGAACTGCGCCAATTTCTGCGCAAAGAGCAAAAACGTAAAACCTGCTAGTAAAACATCTAAAATGTCATAATTACTTACTCATAATGGCGGCTGAAATGAAAATGGGATCATGTATTGATGAGTTTATTTGTGTTTTTGTAGGTATTATTTATAAATCTTATATTGATACTTAATATACCGTTTGGTATGGACTACTGTTCTACTAATAACCTTATATTTAGCTCCTAGTAAAGTTCAAACTATAAATTTAGGTTTCATGGTGCATAATTTTTTACAAAATACAATAGCTCCTAATTTGGATCAAATTGAAGATAATTCTAATGCAAATATTTTAGCACAAATTCAAAACAAAATAAAAACACAAATAATCAACCTCAAACAGTCAACGTAAAATTCTGGTTACCATTAAAATGTTAATTAAAAGTTTATAAATTTTATAAAATCCTTAAAATCAGCTGTAGATGCAGTACTACCATAACGTGACACGGGGTGACAAACAAAATATCGACCAATCACGTGCCGAATTTCATACAATTTTCGATACAAGAACTTGCATAGTGTCATACAGGGCACAAATGTACGTACAAGAAATGATACAAGAAAATGTATACAAGAAACGATATCAGAAACGATATTAGAAATGATACAAGAAAATGCATAGTGTCATACAGCCTTAAGGCTGAAACCAGCCGTGATTTCATAAAGAAATCCTTTTTGGAAATTCTTAATTTTAAACAATTCGATCGGGTCCTCTACACTGATGCATCGAAGAGCGAAACGGAGGTTGGTTGTGCCGTTACCACTAAGGAAGCGCTTGTTATATCATGCCAAATTCCTGCCACTTGCAGTGTTCATACAGATGAACTGTATGCTATCTACCAGGCCTTTACACTCTGCACAGTACCCCATCAACATATTGCCATTTGTACAGACTCCCTCGCCTCTGTCCAGTCCATCAATAATTTGTTTACTAATCACCCTCTGGTACAAAAAATTCATGACACATACCGTAACCTTATTAACCACGACATACATATCACGATTATATGGATTCCCTCTCACATCGGGATAACTGGTAACGAAATCGCCGATCGCTTTGCCAAAGAAGCTGCTTTGTCCAATAGCACACCACATAATATACAAATCGCCAGTGACCTAAAAACAAATATGAAGAAACTAATACGTAATTACTGGCAGAATCATTGGAACCAATCGACAACATTTTTATCAAAAATAGACCAGACGATTGAACAGTTTGATATCCCTGGTTTACCCAGAGATGAGATGGTCGTTGCTAGACGATTACCTTTCGGTCATACCAGACTTACACATGGTCACTTAATGGATTCATCACCTCAGCTAACCTGCCACTATTGCCAATCCCCACTAAGTATTCAACACATCCTTGTGGACTGCTATCATTATGATAAACGACGTCAAGACCTCAGAATGAAGAATGACATCAAAGACATTTTATCGAACCAGAGTCAAGTCAACACAGCGATCCAGTTCCTGAAGCTTGAAAATTTATTAAATAAAATTTAACTATTGTATACTTACATATTATAATGTAATTATTGTATCTGTATAAATGAATTCACTGTGTACTGTACCTCGTACTAATGGCCAAAGCTGTCTCAAGCACGCTAAATTAAATAAAAAAAAAAATAATAAATAAATAAAAGCGTATGTAAATAAAATTAACGATATTGAAAAGGAAAAATTATGTAAATTAAAAAGTATGAATATAAAATTAAAGAAAATACCTCATAACTAAATTTGTATTTCGATTTAATCCTATAAAAATACCTTTCTTTTAAATGCATAGTCTGCGGTTACAACCCATACCACTAGATGGCGCTATTTTGTTTGCTTCCACAAAATTAATGGGAAAATGTATTTGATCATAGATATTCTTTTTCTCATAGGCATCTTTCAGTGCGTCACAGTTTTTCGATTTCTTTCTAACGCATTAAATTGTATGTGACAGAAAAAAGGCACGTCTGTGATTACAGACATTTATAACATTTATTCTAGTTGTCGATAGATGGCGCTATAATCAAAAAAAATTATTTAAGAATTATATAATATATCTACGAAAATAATATGTACAATTTATAAGACTATACAAATCAAAGAAAAGACCATTTTTAAATGCAATAAGCACAATTGTTTTGTTTTTATGCCAAATTACAAATAAAATGTGACAACTGTCAGATTTAACTAAAATGTCATGTTAGAATAAATGTTATAAATCGTGATACTATAAATAACAAGATAATATATTGCGCATCTCGAAGAGAAGGGAGTCGTGACGTAACTGGAGACCCAAGTTCGTAATAATTCGTAATGACCGAATGATTTCCGATTTAATTTAATGCATAAAAAAATTTAATTTTAAAATTTAATTTAATTTCCCCTCACCAATTTGGTTTTAAGCAAAATACTTCCACCCAAGATGCCATTTTGAATTTAACATCCAAAGCATATGAAGCACTTAACAAAAATAAAGTTTGCTTATGCGTATTTCTTGATTTGACCAAAGCTTTTGACACTGTTAGTCACAATAACCTCTTACAAACCTTAGAGAAAATTGGTATAAGAGACAACTGTTTACAATTATTTAGAAGTTACCTCTCTGAGAGACAACAGGTAGTAAGGGTCTCCGAAATAATAAGCGGACAAAGAGGTATAACATATGGAGTGCCACATGGAACAGTATTAGGTCCTGTCCTGTTTAATCTATATATAAATGGATTATTTTCATTACAGAGTACAGGGCATATAATTGGGTTTGCTGATGATACTGCTATTATTTATGATGCTGAGAATTGGTATGAATTAAAAACAAAAGCAGAATATGATCTACAACTAATAAAAGAATGGTTTGACTACAAAATAACGTGTGATCCAAAATTATTGTCACCATAGGTGGCTTTGAACGACAGAGGTAACTATACAGTACATGTCTATTCTTAATTCAGATATACTTTCTAGTTTACGTCAACTTTGCAGTGTACGTCCCCAAGTAGCAATTTGTCGACGCGACAACGTTTTCTACCGCGTGGCAACGTTTTCTTACAACGTTGTTATTGCCTAGAAGACGACCCTATTCTGCACTGATTTGGTGGACGATTTTTGAGTTGTCTTGACGTTGCCTAGGCAACCTCCTGTTTAAGCAACATCGTTTCGTAAGCGTTGCATAAGACAACTGAAGCGACTATAAAAAGCACCTGCGCGTGCAATGGTTGCTCAGGGAGTCAGACTAGTTATGTTTTTTTACCTATATTTTTAACACCTGTATGGTGAATGCGAAAACCAAAAAGTAAACTGTTTTGACATCGTATCGGGTATTTAAATTTATATAAATACATAAAGGACTTATTACCTGATGTGAAATTTATAAACGCATCTCAGATTACCGTCAAATATGGATATTTCACCTTTAAAAAACACACGCGCTCCTTTTTTTATGACATTTTTGACAAAAAATATGCAAATTTAAAAAATCAAATTTTAATATAAAAGTCAAAATTTATGTTAACGATGTTCTGTATAAATTTAATGTATTGATGGTGCTTTTAAAGGTATCAGAAAATGCCTGCATTTTTTATATTCTGTGTTTTCATTTTCTTTACATCCCAAAAATCTCAAGTAAAACCAAAATGGCGCATTAAACAATATTACCAATATTACTAAAAAATACCTTATTACCAACCTTAGACGGATAAGACAACTTAGAAGTCCAGTCGCCAACCAAACCCGGCCGCGCCGACTATCAAAACCATTTTAGAACGCACCCTCTTATTGGGTGACAGAGGTCATGTGACCTGTGTCAAAAGTGTATCATTCTCCTTAACAGCGTTGCCACGTTTAGTAGATTTCTACTTTTTTGGTAGATTTTTGATATTTTTTAAAAAATTCTAGTAGGCAATATTTTTTAGTAGATTTTTGGTATATTTCAACAGAATTTGATCCATTTTTTCGAATCATGAGGAAACTATAATAAGTATTTTTGAAAAATTTAAACGCAGAATAAAAGACTGCATTATTTAGAAAAACCAAAGCGTTTCTTTTGAACGAGATATTTGGAATTAAAAGTCACACTAATTTTTTTTGTTTTTTCACCCCTGTAACTTATTAAAATAAACATTATAGAAGTTTTCAGGGACTTTCGGTCCTCGGTAATAACGTAATCTTTCTTTCTACGTTTAAATTTTTCAAAAATACTTATTAGTTTTCTAAGGATTCGCAAAAAATGAAAACATTTAGAATACATTGAACATTTTAACAGACGACATTTTGCGCCTATCCCCTTAAGTTAGCTGTTGTTTTTATTATAAAAAATTCCAAATATATCCCAAAAATCCTTAAGTATATTTCAGTTTTTGATTTAGTAGATTTTAGCTAAAAAATGGTAATTACCAGTTGGTGGTTTGGAATAATGAGGTTTCCAATTTTGTGGAATTCCTCTTGGGACATTTAGGACGGATGTGCATATCACTGTATTACTGTATTTACATGACCTAAAAAGAATCTACTGATTTTGTGAAAACAAAACTAATGAAAGAGTAAAAACTGACCTGGCAACACTGTCTACCAAAGCTGTTATAAAGATTAAGGTCCGGTCTTTTCACCTCCGAATAAATATTTATCAGGAAGTTTATCCGGCAGATTACATGTAAATCTGTCAAATAAACCTCCGGATAACTTTTATTCGGAGGTGAAAAGACCGGGCGTAAGGTTATCAAATCTCAAACCTACTGATAAAACAATGGAATGGAAACCAGCTATTAAAAAAACAAATAAGCAGGTTGTTAAATAAATCGAAAATTTCCATCAAAATAAAATATATAATAATAAGAAAAAATAAGTTATAAAGTAAATTCGAAGTAAAGTCGAAATTCATTAAATTATTTTTCTCCTCTCGAAGTTGCTGCAAACGTGTCACACCTCTAGAACAACACCTAGGTCGTGACGTGACAGACAACTACTCAACTACAGAGTCGGCCATTGCGTAAATTAGTTTAGCATTATAACATTTTTAAGTCGTTGCGATTGTTGAAAAAACTGAACTGTGATATGTAGTTGTCACAATGGTAATAAATTAGTTGCCCGTATAACTAAAACTAAAGGTATTACTTAACGTTGTAACATCGTAATGTCAGTCGGGGTAGGGGACGTTGGCCGAAACAACTGAAAATGCTCTTGGGCAACGTTGTATACAGTGCATTTGTTTGTACTGATAACCAATGCGTCGAAAAATTGCTACTTGGGTCAACTTAACAAGAAAAGTTAGGTTATGTAGTTTGTTTGATTTTATTTATTATTGTTACTTATAATTTTGTTAATTCTTTTTATTTCTGATTAAAGTTCTGTGTTAGGCTTTGACTGATTTTTTATGTTTTATAATGTTAATCAAAATTAATTGATAAACCAATGATATAAATTCAGATTAAAACAAGACATACGTAATTTTTTGCACGGCTAGCTTTGATCCCAATAATTGTGGATCGCTCGTTACTAACAATCAATTTTAAGAAAACTGTTTATCTACCTTTATTTAACTCTAACTTGACTACTGATCTTTTCAAACCCCTTCAAATATCACATAATAAACAAAATTTTTATATTAAACCCGTAACAAATGTTAAATATCTAGGAGTTTTTATAGATACACATCTAAAATGGGACTTTCACATTAAATATATCATTAAAAAGCTACAGTTTATCCTGTATAAGTTTAAACATCTTAAAAACACATACCTAATATATACCTTCGCACACTATATTACGGACTAGTAGAAAGTCATCTCCGTTATGGTATACTGGCTTGGGGAAGCGCCCTGAAAACACACATTCTCCCACTGGAAATCATACAAAGAAGATTTCTGAAAATTATTATGTCTAAATGATACACCTACTCTACAGATAGATTATATAAGGATAGTAATATATTTGACTTGAAACAATTATAATTTCTTTGTGTGTCTTTAAAATATCACACCATGAAAACAGACAACAATTTACCATCACATGAGCATGATACAAGAGGCAAACACCTCTATACGATTCCGAAAATGACAAAGTCCTTCTGTCAATGAAGTTTTCTATTTCTAGTCCCAAAAATATATAATCATATCCCCAGTGATATCAAAAATACTAAGAATGTTCCTCTGTTTAAAAAGAAATTAAAATCATTTCTGATGGAACAAACAAGAAATTTTTGTGACATCATTATAGTAGCTTAAATTTACATACATTAAAAAACAAAAAAAAATGAAACTCTAGAGTTACTGCCAATTTTTATACCTATATTTCAAATTTTATATTGTTTTAAACTGACTTATTTTGCTTATTATTTTTATCATATTTAATAAAACATGCGTATATACACCATTCTTCAAAAATATTACTAACTAATTGAGCCATACATAATTGTTTTAAAAAAAATTAATTATTCGTGCTTTATTGTTAAACTAAGTATTTATTTTATTGTTTTCATTATATTATTTATTCTACGTATCATATTTACTAAAACATAACTGTGTATTTACAAAAAACGTACCTATCTATTTATTGTATTATATTATATTGTATTATGTTGCTATTTATGTTATTTATGTTATTTACGTTAGTATGTTATTATTTATTATTTTATATCCTATTTACCGAAACAGGTGTATCCACACCTCTCGGAGACCTTCGGGATTTATTCACTTTATATGTAAATATCTAAAAAGATTGTACCTGTTATTGTTGAATAAATTATTATTATTATTATATTTCCGATTAGTTTGAATAGGGCTTTTCATTCACAGTCATTTGTTTCAAGCTTTTGTCATATGTTGTAGGTATAATCCGTGTATATTATCACATAAAAATAAAAATCAATAAAAAAATTTGATCAAACTAGACTGTGAAGGCCGCGTCTCACCATCAAATAATTTGATCAAACAGTTTGAGCAAACTCCGGAAGTACGTCAAAGTGACGTCACAATTGCAGTTTTTTTGAAATTCTAAAAATCTGTGCTCTCACTATCAGTCTAGTTTGATCAAATTTTTTGTATTGAGTTGTCTAACTTGTTTGTACTTTATTTAAAATTAAATTTTTTCATTATTATCCACAATGAACACTCAGGATGTGACGTCACTAACTGTCACTTTAGTTTGCTCAAACCCAGTTTGATCAAATTATTTGATGGTGAGACGCGGCCTTGAGAGCACAGATTTTTAGAATTTCAAAAAAACTGCACGTGTGACGTCACTTTGACGTACTTCCGGAGTTTGCTCAAACTGCTTGATCAAATTATTTGATGGTGAGACGCGGCCTTAAGCTAACAACAAGAATTCAAATTCCGGTCTCCAGTTACATCATGCGATGCGCGAACTCGGACGTATTTGCGCTACGGGAAGATACTATCTTCTTATTTATAGTATCATGTTATAAATGTGTATAAGATCAAATACTATTGACTATAATATAGTCCATAGTATTTGATAAGATTATCCAGAGACATGTAAAGAGGATAGACTTGGCTAGTGACATGCCACTCAATGCATCGGGGTGTAACGTCGACATAGGATTAAGTGGTCTAGCCATCTTTGTCATTCACATGCGCGGGCTCGTTTAATTATCACGAACTTACCACAGGACTTACCTTTTTTGACGCACTGAAAAATGCTCATGAAAAGGACCATAGACAGGCAGTTACACGGAACACCGGTGTTCGGTGACAGTTATGCGCTTTTGACGTTTGACGCGGATGGGTTAAGTTGATTGTTGATTTTGAAGTTGATAAAATAAAAAATTGAAGTTGAATTTTGAGTTTTTGAGTTGTTTCTTATGTGATAGTGATGGTAAAATCACGTAAAATGAATTAAGTTTAATCAAAAAATGGAAGTAATAAAACAAGAAATCAATGAGGGGACCTGTGAAGTAGAAATAGAGAATAATGAATTGGATGATGCTCTTTTGGATAGCTTCAAATGTGAAATTAAGGAAGAATCTACTCTAGAAAGTAGAGATGATACTTTTGATTGTTTAGCCTGGAAGGAATTTCCCATAAAGACTGAAATAGAACAAGATGGAAGTAAAGTTAACTGTTCTAAAGAAGAACAAAAAACCATGGAAGGTTAGTAAATAATACATAATACAGTAGAACCGCGATTATCCATGTTCCAGGGGACCAGACAAGGCACGGATGAAAGGAACATTTATTTCTCATATTCTACATATATGTACACATATACAATACATAATATGAACCTACCATAAAACGGTAACAGAAAAAATATAAGTATCTTATGGGTTCAAACTAACTTTTAAATAACATAAAAAACAGTATTTTAAGGTAGCTGTGCTTTTAAATTAATAAAAGTCAGTCACATTGACCTGTGTTAAAAGTCTTTGGTTTTTAAATCTTCTCACATATTCTTCACAAGTTAAAAATATCGACAAGGTCCGAAGGTTCTCGTTGCTCAAAATAGTCTAGTGTAATATTAGCAACTTCCTCACCCTCCTGATTAGTTGTTACTCTTTTGATTGATACTGTCACATCATTTTCTTCGTCTTTACTCTCATTTTTAGATTAATCAGTTTGAAAGGTTCTTTGATTTTCAAGTGTTTGTGAAAGGTCACTTGCTTAGCACACATTGGCCCAGAGATTGTTACGCTATCCGATCTTTTCTGCAGAAACCACTTGGTTGGAAAGTGCTTGATTAAGTTGTTGAAAAGTCGATATATTCAATGATTTCCGTGCAGATATGTTTTTAAAAGGGTCAGACTGGAATATATATTTTTTTAGATTCACTTTGTACTTATTTATTGATTTATTTATTTACGGGGTACCACCCAATTAAATATACAGTCCCTGGCCATATTATTATGACCACCTATAAATTTTTACAAAAAACAACTATTCCACTAGGTACGTTTTGTTTAAATATGATTTTTAAATTTAATTTTGTTATGCAATGTTGATGTTATGCATTAACTATAATATATTTAATAATAAACAGCAATAAAAAATATTTGAAAATATTACATATTTATATTTTGTTGAACTTCTGACCTTGAATCAGATGGAAAATATTTGGGAACTTTTAAAACGAGAAATTTCCGATGAAAAGGTCACTAACGAAATTGTTTTGATTTACGAACTAATATATCGTTGAAACCACAATAACAAATTGAAGCAAAAAAAATTAACTGCATTCAAAGTATGCCAAGACGGGTACTAGGGGTAATCAAAGTTAGAGGGGGCTCAGCAGAATATTAAAAAAAACACAAATATGTGATATTTTCAAATGGTTTATTGCTGTTTATTATTAAATGTATTATATTTAATAATAAACACCAATAAAACATTTAAAAATATCACATATTTTTATGTCTCCAATATTTTGTTGAGCCACCTTTAATTTTGATTAGTGCTTGTGTCAGTCTTGCCATACTTTGAATGAAGTTAAATTTTTTTTGCTTCAATTTGTCATTGTGGTTTCAATGATATATTAGTCCTTTATTCAAAAAAATTTTGTTAGTGACCTTTTTATCGGAAATTTCTCGTTTTAAAAGCTTCCAAATATTTTCCATCTGATTAAGGCCAGAAGTTCAACAAATTATTAAAAAGTAAATAAACATGTAATATTTTCAAATGTTTTATTTTTGTTTATTATTAAATATAATATAGTTAATGTATAACATTATCATTACATAACAAAATTAATTTAAAAATCATATTTTAAACAAAACGTACCTAGTGGAATAGTTGATTTTTATAAAAATTCATAGGTGGTCATAATAATAAGACCAGGGACTGTATACATCAAATATTACAATTATTATCTATAGTGATACATTCAACATAAAAATATAGTAAATATGACAAAAATTGGCGATGCATAAAGCACATAACAAATATAAATCACCTAAATTACAAAAAATTTTTACACATTATCTACAAACATTTTCCAAAGCGCACAGCAACAAACCGAAGTCTGTTTTATTTCCATTTAGAATGATTCTACTCAGTGGAGAATGCCTACCAAAGTTGCAGCTATGAAATTTAATTGCAAAAGTATAATAACAGTGGTGATTGTACTGATGGTATTGTTTACTTGTCAAATTCATAGATTCGTGATAATGATGCAACATGTTCACCCTTTTTCACTTCTATTTAAAATCCCTAGCTTTTATTCAAGCGTTAAAAAATATTTCTTTGCATTTTACACTAGTTATTGCTATTTTGGAAATGTTGGTTAAGAACATAGTAGAGTAGCGTCTTCAGCATCAGCGGCAGATGACAAGCGAACAGGGGCGTAGCTACCGCTGTATCAGCCGTATCAATTATACGGGGCCCCCGACATTTAAGGGCCCCATCGCGGCATGTCAAAACAAAATTCCATTTACAAAGATTTAACCAAATATTCTACAATTATTTCACTATTAAAACGCTTTGAAACAGTGTATGTTGTTTGGATATCAACATTTTGGTGTAGTGGATTCTTTATATAATATACATATTTATACCTATGTAAATCATATCTATCTATTTATTTTATTTATTTATTAACGGGATAAACCCAATACATACAAAATACAATAAAGCAGAGCTTTTGTCATAATAATGAAAATATAAAACTTAGATACATGTAAAACTACAGCTATAAAACACAAACATAAAAAATAAAAAAGAATATAAATTATTTGTAAATGATGAAAACAACTGAATTAACTATAACAGTTAAATCTATTTAATTTTTAAATTCAGAATTCAAGACGCCCGAGTTCTTGTTTAATAGAGGAAACTGAAGAACCAAACAGATCTATTACATGACTAAACTTGTTTCCATACAGGGCCAATCTACTAATTGGTGCATATTGACCATAATTTGTAGCATGTCGTTGTTCCCTGAATATTTGTGGATTTCGTGTCAATCTAGCAGGTATATTAAAGTATACAAGACTTATCAATTCTTCGGAGTTAATAACACCAGAGATAATTTTGCGAAGACAACAAATATCCAACATGACTCTTCTGCGTTCAAGAGTTTGTAAATTTAATCTCTTTAATATATTATCATAAGTATAATTTCTAACTGTTAAACCCATCTTAAAAGCTGCGAAACGTAAAAATTTGTTTTGAACCTTTTCAATATTTAGGATTTGATATGCATAACTAGGTGACCAGATAATAGAACCATATTCAATAATTGATCTCACGATACTGCAATATAAGATTTTTATTGTGTGAATTGACAAATCTTTTGATGAACGCAATACAAAACCCAACATCTTAAATGCTTTCGAAACAGTATGGTCAATGTGAGAGTAAAATGTTAATTTGCAATCAAATATTATACCCAAATCCCGAATTTCGTTCACACGTGTGACAGGAGTATTATTAATAAAATATTGATGGTGAATAGGCGAATGGGATCTAGCAAAAGTTATTAAAAAGCATTTATTAATATTAAGTTCCATATCATTTCTACCACACCACTCATAAAAATCATTTACTTGTGACTGAAGCTGAAAAATGTTATCCTCATTATTGACAGTCTTATATATTTTAACATCATCAGCAAACATTAAAAAGTTAACTTCCTTAAAAATAGAGTGAACATCATTCAAGAACAGATTAAATAGAAGGGGGCCACAGTGGGAACCTTGCGGTACTCCAGATGTAGCTGTAAAAGCATTAGAAAGAAAACATCCTATTTTTACACTTAAACTTCGATTAGTCAGGTAACTTTGCATCCAATCAAAGAGACTTCCAGAAACACCGTATGCTGTAAGTTTTGCAAGTAAGATATTATGATTGACCTTATCGAATGCTTTAGAAAAATCAGTATAGATGGAATCTACTTGTAATTTGTTCTCCAAAGCAATAACAATGTCATTCTGATAAAGAAGTAAATTAGTTACTGTAGATTTACCCTGTACAAAACCGTGTTGTTCATTCACCAGAATACTGCCTAATACACAAGTAAGCTGCTTAGTAACTAAATAATCTAATAATTTTGGAATTGCTGATATAGTACAAACTGCTCTGTAGTTTTCCACATTTGACTTTGAACCAGATTTAAATATAGGTTTTACGTAACTTCGTTTCCAGCAATCAGGGAAAACCCCTTCTTGCATAGATTTATTAAAGAGTATACACAATGGCTTAGATATAGTACAAACACATTGTTTTAATAGATAGTTAGGAATGCCATCAGGGCCAAAATTTAGTTTAGGAGCCAAATTGTGAATACTCTCAAAAATAGTATTTATGTTAAAAGAGCATGAACTCATGTTACCAGCATTTTCAAATTGATATTGTGGGGGGGTAGTATTATGGTCAGTGAACACTGTAGAAAAAAATTTGGCAAATAAATTCACAGCTTCCTCCCCAGAACTACTTTGATCATCTCCTAAATATAAATGGCAAGGTACATCATAATTTTTTTTGCGACTGTTTATATATTTCCAAAAAGTGCCTGGGTCATTATTAATTCTAAATTCAGAATCTCTAACATATAAATTATAACAATCTTTACTCAGTGTACTACATTCAGATCGTAAGTTATGAAAAATAATAAAATCATCATAATTGTTGAACATCTTATACTTTTTATGATATTTTTTCTTTTCTATTATTAGTCGTTTTAACTCCGGGCTAAACCAAATTGGAAATGTACTTGTCTTACATACTTTTTTAGGAACATAAGAATTTATTGCATGATTGACAATATCGTAAAATTTAGACACAGCGTCTTCAATATTCAAAGCCTTTAGTGAATCCCAATTTATTTCCGACAAGAAAAAGTTCATACCAATATAATCACCGTTTTTAAAATCATAATATGACTCTGCGTACTTTAAAGGATCACTGTTATTTATTATATTAACATCAAATGTTACACCATTGTGGTTAAGGGAGTTAGGAAAAATTAAATCAGCAGCATTTACAACACTCAACTCGTTACAATTAGAAAAGATTAAGTCTAAAATTACATTTCTACTATTGGACACAAAATTATTTTGAAAAAGGTTGTAAAAACTATAGCAATTGACCATATGTAAAGCTGGTGAATTTGGTGGATAGTTCAATAAACTAACTCCTAAATTATCGTTTGTCCACGTAACATTCGGAAGATTAAAGTCACCAGAAATAAAAACCTTAGAGTAGTTATTGTTCATTAATATAAAATCAAGGACATTACAATGATCTTCGTATATTTCATGATCAGACCGTGGCGGTATGTACACAGAGCCAAAAATAACTTTCTCTGTTCCAATATTAACTAGTACAAAAATTTGTTCAACTTTAGTATGAGGTATAGATAGAGCAAAACTGTTAAACTTTTTCTTAACGGCTATAAGGACACCGCCACCCCTTCCCTTATCTTTAAAATGATCAAAATTATCACGATCTGCTCGAAAGATATTATAATCAGAATCCAAGCCCAATTCTGAATCAGAATAGCTATTTGTCAACCATGTTTCAACAAGTATAATAACATCATAACTCGAACATAATACACTTAGACTAAAATCTATCAACTTCGTAGGCATGCCTCCCACATTATGAAAATAAACAGATAGCTTTGAATGATTTAAATTAGATTTATCCCTACAGATTAGTTTTTTTCTTTAATAGGTAAAATTTTAGGAATTCCATGTACATACTTGATAGTCAGATTTGTTTCACCAGCACTTTTTTTTATTTCCAGTTCCTTCCTAAGTTCATTTAAATAATTTCGCTGACTGATAGTAAGATCGGAGCTAACTCTAATATTTGAAGGTAATTGACTTCGGTTTTTTAGTACACGAATAACACTAGCAGAACTGTCCAGAATTGCTTTAATTGGTCGAGGCCTATTTCCTTGCTCATCCTTCCTTTATGTAAATCATATCTATCTATTATCTATTATCTGCCCCATAAGAACAGCTTTATTGTTTTCAAGGTACCTCTCATTGTCAATTCCGTTGGCTGTGTGTGAGTTATTGTATAACATATATTGAAGAATGCCGAATTGCAATTTTTGTAATTGCTTTATCTTTGAATATTTGAAACAGTATGTATTGCTCGGGTATATTATGTATGTTCGTATAATCTGTTCTTTATTTATAATTGTATTTATGTATATCTACATTTCTCCAAGAAATTATCGTACCACCTTAAAAATGGGTCATTTTTTATGTCTCATATTTCCCAAACCTGTTTTCCGATTTAAGTGATATTTTTAAATGTTATAGTCGTATTTTTGAATAATATCGTTGTAATAATATTGTTGCTAGACAGGTAAATTGTCATTGTATACCGGGTGTACCAATCAAACAGTAATTTTTTCTCAAAGTTCACCACACCCTGTGGAATATTCTTGCATTTATAAAATATGTACTGAAATTAAAACCCAACTATAGCCTCATGTGTTCTTAACATTCTGTTTTTCGATTCATTCGCTTATGTTGGATAGTAAAAACGTTAGCTGATACTTTAACAACTAGCCTTATTTTTCATCGATACAGGGTGTTTTTTAAATAAGTATGGCAAACTTTAAAGGCTAATTTAATTCTGCATGAAAAAATAATGACAGTTTGCTTTATAAACGTATGTCGGAGATAGGGGGTGTTGACATTTTTCTTACAAACTGACGATTTATTTATTACTATAAAACCGGTTGATATATGCAAATGAAATTTGGTGGGTTTTAACAGAATTTCATGTTTACCATTGGCGCACACATGGGTCGTATTAACCGTATGTGCACCAATGATGAATATTAAATTGACAATAAATAAATCGTCAGATTGTAAGAAAAATTTTAATAACCCTATCTCGGAGACGAAGCATTTGCACACTAGCAGGTTTATAAAACAAACGCAAACTGTCATTATTTTTTCATGCAGAATTACCCCTTAGAGTTGGCCATACTTATTTAAAAACACTCTGTATTGACGAAAAACAGGCTAGTTGTTAAAGTACCTAACTTTTTTATTATCCAACATAAGAATGAATGAACCAAAAGCGAATGAATAAAACAACAGAATGTTGGCTATAATAGCTTAATAAAATAAAAAAAATCAAAAGGTAATTCCGTACTAAATACAGGTTGGAACTAAATTTTTATCAAAGTTTCTCTCTCGCTCTCTTGTCGTTTCCCCATTACTGAGGGATCGTAATTTCCCCAATATTCCTAACAATGTTTCTCCATTGGTCTCTATCTTCAGCCGCTCTAAGAGCTTCGCAGAATGAGTTTCCAGCTGAATTCTTTATTTGGTCGGACCATCTTGTTAGTGATCATCCTCTTGATCTTCTCCCGGAAAGTTTCCAGAAACAATTAATTTCTCCAAACTGTCGTCACCTCTGCGAACCACGTGACCAAAGAATTGCAGAATTCGTTGCAGACATATTGTGGACAGCCTTTTATCAAAGTTTAGGTGAATACAAAAGATATTTTCAAGAAAGTATCCAAATTATAATATGATTTGGATACTTTCTTGAAAATATCTTTTGTATTCTTCAAGGGGATCACTGTTTAAATAATTAAAAAGGGGTCATTTTTGCACAATATTTACTTTTTTCACTTCTCTGCAGTAATTCACGCTTTTATGAAGGTCTATACGATTTTTTTTTCTACAAAGTTGAAGAATAAAGCTTTCACTTAAGATTTACTAAATTAAATTTGACCCCTGTTTATTTAAATAATTATATTCAAAATTTAAAACACAAATGAAATATGCACCATAAAATATTTTCTTTTATACGATAAGTTCGTGTTACCAGTATAAAGCAAAAAAAAATTGGTCGAAAAATATTTAACAATTTATGAGATATTGAATTTTTTAACCCCAGCGACGTTATTTAAAAAAGAAGTAATAAACAAATTAGAACAATTTTGAAATGCCATTTTAGAGAAGAGTTTAATTAAAATTTGAATTTATCAATACATTTATTGAAATCATACATAAAAATAAAAATAATGAGATTTTTTGCAGGTTTAAAATTCTTTTGGCAACAACCGCGTTTTTGCAATTGAAAATATAGTGACATTTAATAAACAAATTCAATATCTCATAAATTATTAAATATTTTTCGACCAATTTTTTTGCTTAATACTGGAAAATAGCGCAACTTCTTCTATAAAACAAAATATTTTATAGTGCTTATTTAAATCGCAAATACTATTTTTTTGCAAATTTGTTTTTAAAGTTTTATATACAATAATTTTAATAAATGTCAAATTGAATTTAGTACGTCTTAGGTGAAAGACTTACCCTTCAGCTTTGCAGAAAAATATTCTAAACACCTTCATTAAAACGTGAATTAACTCAGCAGTTAAAAAAGTAAATATAGTGCAAAAATGACCCGTTTTTAATTATTTAAACAATGGTCCCCTTATATGATTTGGATACTTTCTTGAAAATATCTTTTGTACTCACCTAAACTTTGATAAAAAATTTGTTCCAACCTGTACGAATTTACATTTTGATTTACATGTAGTGTAATTTTATTTTACTAGTACTAGACTATAATTATGTAGTCGGGTTTTAATTTCAGCATTTTACAAATGCTAAAATATTCCACAGGGTAACGTGAACTTTGAGAGAAAAAATCACAGTTTGATTGGTACACACTGTATATAATGATAATGTATCTGTCTAGCAACAATATTATTACAATGACATTGTTAAAGAATAAGGCTATAACATATTAAAAAATCACTTAAATCATACAACAGGTTCAGGAAATTCGAGACATCAAAAATGACCAATTTTTAGGTGGTACATACGTTAATTTCTTGAAGAAGTGTATTTGCCTGTCGCTCGCCGTTATACCATAACAACAGAGCTTCTTTGTTTAAGCTCATTTGCAATGCCCATTCATCCTTGGATTGAAAAAGCTGAATCTCGACAATTCAAATCTATTTTTCGACTTTGGTTAATTAAAATTTATTAGGTTTATTATTATTATCTATATTTGGGTGTTTTGTTTTATTTCATTATCTTTTATTTTGTACTAATATTGACGATTTATGTAATTTCGGTAAACTGTATTTGTTTTTTTTCGACTTTTTGTAAGCTTTGTCCATAAAATTGTAAAATTTTCAGTGACAATAAAGCATTTTTTCTATTCGATTCTATACAAGCGTTTTTGCTTCTTTTGTCGCGGGGCACTTTTCCCCCGCACAATGGCACAACTTTGATATGGGGCCCCCGTGGGGCTAGCTACGCCACTGCAAGCGAATGTTTTTCCTGAGACCTGTTGCTATCAATATTGTATTATGTGTCTCCCTCACCATGTATAGAGTTTATGTCGAGTTATTTATGGTGACGCTATTTCTATAAAACCTCAAAAATGCAATTTGAGTAATATAAAATCATAGCACGAATAATTCGCAGCCCGGATAATCCGCACATGGATGATCGGAGTTCTACTGTATATAATTTCACTGCTTTTAAATTATTTAAATAAAAAATATCGTTTTTGGGTACAATAGATATTGGGGTACACTTTAAACAAATTTTTAAGTTGGTCAAGTAGCCAATTGCAAAAAACAGTGAAAAAATGCTTATGTAAGTTTATGAAGGATGAATTAATGATTAATACAGTAAAACCTCCATTAACCGAAATAATTGGGGGGAAGGCAGTTTCGGATAATAAAAATTTCGGTTAAAAATAGCATTGTTTTTGTATTCTTCTTGTATAAAATTACATAGTATTCTTGGTCAAAGTTGGTATTAAAAACACTATGAGGTGATTTCCGTAATATGTTTAATATTAATTGCAATCTTTAGTTGTATGAAAGCAATGTTGACAATTTAACATCAAATTTTTTCCGTTTTAGGATAAAAACTTACTTATATTGATGAAATTATTGAAACTTTCAGCCGTTTCGGTTAAACGATGTTTCGGTTAAAAAGGTTTCGGTTAACAGAAGTTTTACTGTACATGTAAGCAAGGAATGTAGAACATATTTATTTTATTTTTTATTTCCTTGATATAAGATTGGTAATGATAATTCATGATGTATCATTGATGAACTTACAGTAGCATTTTTTCATTAATCATTTATAAAATAAGAAAAAGTGCATTTCACAATTATTTTCCAAAACACGAAAGGTAAAAAGTGTTTGTGGCAAGTCTGTTGGAGTATGCAAATACAGGGTGCGGCAAAAGTCAGTTCCCCGATTTGCACAATCGAAAAATATCGGAAAATGAAAATGCAAAACGTTTAATTAAGTCGTAAATTTGGGTTACAAAGGTGCATATAAAAATCTAAGCTATATGTTCGAACTGGTGGCTACGGCATGTTCGGTTGAGGATTGCCTTGTTCTGACGGAGGTGTTCAAATTCTTCCTCAATAATTTTGTCTTCAACTGTGGGAGAGTTTGCGGTCGCCTAGCATACACACTATTCTTCAGCAGACCCCATAAAAAGAAATCACAAAAGAAAAACGCGTTCGTATTTCGTGTATTTGCCGCCCGCCTGCATGTTTAACTCGTTACTAACAACGCACCGACGCACACAACGAACAGCAACACGTGACAGGGAGATGAACGAAACTCAAGGTTAACCCTACAAACAGTAGGGGACACCTAGCTGTTATGCGAGGCCGATTGTTAGCATGTACTTATAGCGCTTATGCACGAAACTACATAGCGGGAACTGACTTTTGCCGCACCCTGTATAGTAGGGTGTTCTGAAAAAACCAAAGTTTAAACAGTTTGATCTCCCCTGTTGTTTTCTGGTGATGGGTAGCCTATAAATGCTCAATTTCAAATTTCAGCCTAAAATGTTAACCCTAACCCTTTTCCCAAGCCCCCCAAAAAAATTGTTTTTTTGGGTTTTTGAAAAAATTTTATAATTTTATTCTGGGCATCACTTTTTTTAAGAAAACAAACAAGTAAACTCAGTTTTAAATTTTATTTTGACATACATTGTTTGCTTTTTTTTTGTTTATCTATCTGCACTTTGATTAGGCCATCAGTGTATTTTTTCATATTATTTTCATCATTTGTGTCTTTCCTTTATTTACATTTAGGCTGTATTTTTTTGCTTCTGCGTTCCATTTTTCTAAATTGTGGGGTATTTGTATATGTTTGTTTGCTTTATTTTTTGTTGATCTATCTCCATTTTGATGAGGTCATCATTGTCTTTTTTTGCTTGTTATTTTCATTATCTGTGTCTTTCTTTATTTAGGTTGTATTTTTTTGCTTTTGTGTTCAATTTTTCTAAATTGTGCTTCATGCTGTTTCAGTGAATAATGCTATGTCATCTGCAAATATGCATATCTCTGCATTTATCATGTGCATTCTATTCAGTGAGATAGGCGCAATGTTACAATAGTGTTATATTATTGCTCTGTTTAGTCTGTCTTTAGTTTAGCTTTAGTTTGATTTTATATTTCCTTGTCTTGTTCTTCCTTTTTATTTTCTTAGGTAAGTTTTTGAAAAAAAAAGAATGTGTGTGTACTTTGTACGCACGTAAGAAGTTATATTTCTATTATAATATAATTTCAACGAAATCAATATACCTACAACAGTTACAATATAAAAAATTAACAATAATTACCAAAAATTAACCAAAAGTTAAGTAGTGCCAAATATTAAAAAAAAAAAGTATGAATCGTCCGGGAATTGAACCCGCAATCTCGCGATTTCTCGATCTCTGGTCCAATGCTCTACCAACAAGGCTATCAAGGCGCATACTACTGACGTTTCAGATAATTACACATCACGGTGAGAAGTGAAATATAAAAATAGATGTTTTATTATTTTACGCCCAAGGAAGACAAATCCAAAGACACAAAATTATAATAAAAAACCTTTTTCAAATTGCGCAAGTTGTATTATTAATATTAATGTTAATAAATGAAATATAAATATTTTGACGTTTCACAATTTGACAATTCACTTTTAACTGCAGTGCCTTAAAATTTTTAAAGCACTAGTGCCTTAAAGTAGCATTTTTAATGCTCCTATGGAGTGCTAAAAATTGTATTTTTAACACATTTGTAGAAAAATATATTTAAAAACACTAATATATTCTTTCCACACCTTTTCTGGACTGATACATACATAAATTAAAACATTTAGTAACTAACTCCATACTGCCTGTGTGCGCATGCGCGCAAATCAATAAAATTTCACCCTCAATGAAATCGCGCCTAAAGAAGTATAACTTCAAAAATTGTTTACTTTACAAAAATTGTTTACAATAATAAAAACTATTTTTCAACATTTTCTCTGCTATAAAGTTGAGAATTCCAGTTTGTGCATTAATGCAACACATTTTAATAATTATAAATTTAATGAAACAATTCTAAATACCATATTTAGTTCAAACAAAGTGCCAAAAGCATGGATTTCACGGGAACCTAAAAAGTAAATATACCCGAAGTTAGCCGCAGTGTTAGTGACGCAAATCTAATGTGTGTATATGTTACAGTTCAAGTTGATTCTCAGTTAGAGTCGACTCCAACTAGTCGGAGTCAACTCCAACTGAAACGAGCAGTAAAAGTTGATTTTAAAAATTTAAATCAACTTGTACTAGTTGGAGTTGACTCTTCCTGGATCGATTCAGTAAATGTTGATTATACGAGAATCTCAAGTGCATTTTTGATGAGTGTGCGTTTCTTTGTCTTGACCGTTTTAACTACTTATTAGTAGAGTCTGTAAGGTCGTACCCGTTAGGTTAATTATTCTGATTCGATTTTTTGCACAAACTTACTCAAAGAAATACATCCTTATAACAAATACACAGGGTGTCACGCGGTACCGCGGTCGAAAAATTGTTTAACCAATTTTTGTTAAATTCAAAAAAATAATTTTTTCTACTTTATCTCATATTATGTAAGTAAAGGTTTTATTGTGTGAAAATTGTAAATATAGATAGCAGTACATGAAGGGCTTAAAGTGTGTCTGAAGTAACAATGTATTTTAAATGGCTTTTAATTTTTCGCACTGTTTTTTAGCACACTTTCATATAATTAAACATCCTTAACTTTCGCCTTCGGGAGGAAATCAGACTCGCCCTTGCAACGGCAACTGAAATGCTCACAAAACAGCGACCACGGAAGCAAAGATGGATGACAGAGGAAATATTGGATTTAATGGATAAAAGAAGAAAAGTCAAACGGCACAAAGCAATGTACAAAGCATTAAATATAACCATTAAACAAAAAATAAAAATTGCAAAAGAAAAATGGATAACAGAACAATGTGAAGAAATCGAAAACTTATATAAAAAAACATGATGACTTCCATCTGTATAAGAAACTCAGGAATTCACAAGCACGACATATTCACAAGGACTAAATAATCTAA
Source organism: Diabrotica virgifera virgifera (assembly GCF_917563875.1). NCBI lineage: Eukaryota > Metazoa > Arthropoda > Insecta > Coleoptera > Chrysomelidae > Diabrotica > Diabrotica virgifera. The sequence goes on from NC_065450.1 coordinate 165,508,889, forward strand.
TCAACGCAGAAGGCAAACTGATTTCAAGCCCAGAAGAACAAATAAACATGTGGGAAGACTAACGACGAAGCTCTTCCAATACTGAAGTTCGAACTGGAATATGCTCTACGTCAACTAAAAAACAACAAATCTGTAGGAAAAGATGAAAAACCAGCTGAGCTGTTGAAGATAATCAACGAGAAAACTTAGACCTTCTTCTTGGACTATTTAATAAAGTTTACAATACAGGGACTATCCCTAAAATATGGCTTGAATCCGTCTTCATACCACTACCTAAAAAGAAGAATGCCAAATTATGCCAGGACTTCCGCCTTATAAGTCTATTAAATAACATTCTAAAGCTTTTCTTGCGTATCATACAGAATAGAATATACAGTAGAGTCTCGGTTATCCGCCCTTCATTTATCCGCCGTTCCGTTTTATCCGCCGCTCCATTTAAGTAATAATTTTTTTTTCAAATTTTTATAACTTTGAAAATATTAAAGAACGAGTAAAAATTTTTTAAGATGAGATAAAATAAGCCGAGCATTCCGAGCAACAAGAAGAAAGAGCTGTCGATATTATGATGCTACAAGATGGCGAGTATTGGCAGCAACAAAACGAGATAAATCAGCAAGGCAGATGAAAATCGCTAGTTTTTTTCGTTCATCCTAAATCATTCTATCTACAATGTCCAATGTCAGTCAAAATTAAACTGATTCTCTTCTTCTTCTTCTTGTGCCACTCCTATCGGAGACTGGAAATCATCAAGGGCTCAACTTGTGTTTCATTTAACGCTCCCTATTATCCGCCATTTTTGCTTATTCGCCCTTCCGTCGGCCTGTTTATGGCGGATAACCGAGATTCTACTGTATTATAAAAAATGTGATGAGGTCACCGGTCAAGAACAATTTGGCTTCAGGAAAGGTATGGGTACACGAGAAGCAATATTCTGTCTTCAAACTCTGGCACAAAGATAAGCAAGCAGACCTTTTTATCTGTTTCATAGATTTTGAAAAAGCGTTCGATAGGGTGACGCACAAGACCTTGATAGAAAGATTGAACAACATCGGAGTCAACAAAAGAGATTCTAAAATTATAGAGGCTATTTATTGGAATCAGGCAGTAATCGTAAAGACCAATGGTAATACGTCAAGGCCAATTGAAATACAACGAGGTGTTAGACAGGGTTGTGTGCTATCACCCATACTTTTAACGTCTACTCTTAGGTAATATTTGCGAACTCTTTATCGCACTCTTCAGAAAGAATCAGGATCAACGGTCAGAGAGTAAATAACATCCGCTATGCAGATGACACAGTATTAATGACTGATTCGGACCATAGTCTGCAGATACTGTTGGATAGGGATACTGAGAGTTGTGAAAAAATGGGGATGAAGATCAATACTGCGAAAACCAAAGTTATAAAAATATCAAGGAACAAAAATTTACCTCTTCCAATAAATATGTGAAACACCAACAGCTTGAATACGTAAGCCAGTACAAATATCTTGATTGCTGGTTCAACAATCAACTTGATTATAAACAAGAAGTCAAGAGCGAAAATATAGGTAGCCCGACAGGGGTTTATCAAAATGAAAAGCTTATTTTGTAACAGTAGCATTAATATCAACCTTAGATGTCGTTTTCTGCATTACTATGTGTGGTCAATACTTTTGTATGGAACGGAGGCCTGGACACAACACAATACTGATGAACAAGTTGGACGCCTTTGAACTCTGGCTTTATAGAAGTGATTTGAAAATACCTTGGACAACCCACACCACCAACGAATATGTTCTGAGGAGAATAGGTACAGGTAGGGAACTGCTAAAAATCATTAAAGTAAGAAAAGTTAGCTACCTGGGACACATAATGAGAAACGAAAAGTACCTCCTCACGCAACTGATCATCCAGGGTAAAATTGAAGGAAAACGGGGTCCCGGTAGGCGCCAGATCTCATGGCTTAGAAATATCAGAGACTGGACCGGCCTTGATTCAACATCTTTGTTTAGAGCCGCATTGTGCTGCAGTGTAGTCGCTAACCTCCACTAAAGGAGAAAGCACCACAAGAAGAAGAACTTTCGCCTTGTCATGGTGATGATATGTGAGCAATAAATTACAAAAAAAGTGTTTTTGTGGTTTGACAGAAGTTTGAATTTTTAAATGTCAAAATGGTGCAATGGTGCATCTCACTCGCACTCACATTGGTAGCTGCGTCAATATGCTCCTAGCGCTCATTGTTAATAATTAAAAATAACCCCTTAGTTTAGTAATAAAATAATAACAAAAATTTCTTCAGTATCTTGTAGGGGGGTCGTTAAAATTTTATTTGGTGACTTTCGGTCTTTCTCGTGACTTTCGGTGACTTTCTCGTCACTTTCGGTGACTAATATAATTTTTAACTGAGTTATTAAGCCTTGAAAATGGTCATTTTCGTATTTTGAAATAAATATAACAATAAACAAGTATGAACAATAAATTTTACAGAAAAATCACAAAAGACCTCTTTTGACCTTGCTCCGAATGACCCAAATGATGTAAAGAAAATTGTCCTAAATGAATTTTTTTTGTGAGTTTGTTTAAAAAAGTTGTTTAAACAATTTTTCGACCACAGTACCATCTGACACCCTGTGGATTCGTTATAAGGACCTCTTTTTGAGTAAGTTTGTGCAAAAAAATCGAACTGGAATAATTTACCTGTCGGAGGCGAGGATACAGCCTAGAATATAAATATCACAATTTGAACATAATTATTTCCAGTAACATTTAATTTCTAGAATGATGACGTCATCTACGCTTTTTTAAATGAGAATAGGGGTCATGTGATAGCTCATTTGAAAGGTAATTCAATTTTCTATTCAGTAATATAAACATTAACATTATTATTTATACAGGGTGTCCAAAAAATATTTTTTTTGAATTAAATTTTTTGACAAAAAGAAGAATGTGTGTAATTTATTTAACTCATAATACATTTTACTCCTATCAGAAAACAGGAAATAATGTGTATTTGACAAATAAAAATATTGTTTTTTGCTTAAATTCAGTATTAAAGCAGCCACCCACCTTCCTCTTGCAACCTTTGCCACTTCATAACAGCCAGATCAGTACCGTTGATTCTGTAAAATTTCTTGGTATTTTTTTAGACAGCAACCTCAAATGGTCCCTTCATATCGATTCGTTAAGTAAGAAACTCGCCTCAGCTTGCTATGCAATACGATCTGTCTCAAGGGAACTCAATTTAGCATCTTCTAAAATAACATATTTTTCGTTGTTCGAGTCTCATCTTCGATATGGTCTTCTTTTTTGGGGTTCTAGTACGGCTGCTCAATTTGATGTCATTTTTAGATTGCAAAAAAGAGCAATAAGATATTTGTTAGGCCTCAGAAGATCTACACATTGCAGAAGTTACTTCAGAGATCACGAAATTTTAACACTTCCATCTTTATATATTCTAGAAACGGTTTGTTTAATTCGTAAACACCTTCATGTCTTTCCATCAAGGCCCAATCATCTTTACTCCACCAGAAATTCAATCTTTGATATTTATTTACCGATTTCATCCACTGAGTTAGTAAAGAAATCTATATTATATTCCGCAAAGAAACTGTACAATCATCTTCCGTTACAACTTAAATCTGCAACATCTTTCCCTAAGTTCCGAAAAATTACAAAAGCCTATCTATCCAAAAGACCATATTATTCAATAGAAGAATTTCTTAATGAATAACTAAGAAAATTGGGTTCCATGCGCAGTAGCATAAACTTGTCAGTTCCTTATGTTGTACCTATTTTATTTTATTTGTTGTATGTTCAATTTGCAATTTATATATATTTTGCAATAAATTGTTTTTGTCTTGGCTTTTATATCTTATACTGTACATTATTGACGATTTATCTAATTTTAGTAAATTGTAGTTGTTATTTGTTATTTATATTATGTTTTTCTTTTGACTGTATGTAAGCTTTGTCCATAAAATTGTAAAAATTTTCAGTGGCAATAAAGTATATATTCCTTTCTTGACAGTTTGAACATTTAATTTAAGCTAAAAGCAATGATTATTTTTCAAATAAACATTTTATTCTGTTTTATGAGAGCAGTAAAATGTATTTTGAATTAGATAAATTACTTGCATTCTTCTTTTTATGTCAGTAAATTTAATAAAAAAAATAAAAAAATTTGGGCACCCTGTATAAAAAATTATGTTATTAGTTATATTATTGAATAGAGAATTGAATTACCTTTCAAATGAGCTATCACAAGACCCCTATTCCCATTTAAAAAAATCATCGATGACGTCATCACGCCCAGATGGGTGACGTCACTACTATGGTATATATGCCAAAAAGTCGTAATTTAAAAATAAAAATTGACCTGTTTCGGGATTTCTTTCTAAAATCGTCCGTTCTCGAGAAAATGAATTTATTCCAACCTTTACGTGCTCACTGTATATTATGAAAGTCAGAAACTAAAAAAAATCAAAGATTAAAGCTACCTCTATAAGATCCTGAAGAAATTTTTGTCATTATTTCATTAATAAGATATTATTTCTAATTATCAACAATGAGCGCTAAGCGCGTATTGAGACGGCCGTCAATGTGAGTGCGAGTGAGATTCATCATTGGACGGCCCAAATGGTGCATCTCTTTAGCACTCACCATTGACGGCCGCCTAATACGTACTTAGCGCTCATTGTTAATAATTAAAGATAAAATTTAGTAATAAAATAGTGACAAAAATTTCTGCTGGATCTTGTACAGGGGGCTATAAACTTTGATTTGGTCACTTTCTGACTTTCATAATAATGGATTTTAACTGAGTTATTAAGCCTTGAAAAATTTTAAATCGCGTATAACTCGACAACAATCAATTTTAGAGAAAAATCACAAAATACCTTTTTTTGCTCAGAATAACTCAAATGATCTAAAAAAAATTGTTCGAAGTGAAAAAATTATTTTTGTGAATTTGTCTAAAAAAAATTGTTTAAACAATTTATCGATCAAGGTACTGCCTGGCACCCAGTAGATTTGTTATAAGGACCTCTTTTTGAGTAAGTTTGTGCAAAAAATTCGAATCGGAGCAATTTCACTAACGGGGACGACGATACAGCCTGGACTAATTTGAACATATTCAGTAACATTAATTTAATTTCTAGAATCGGCTGTTTGTGTGAATCAGAATCAACTTTTACTAAATGGCATTGGGAAGAGTATACTTTTCCTAGTTGGAGTCTACTTTTACTAGTAAATGTTGAATATAAATCTTCATTTTATATTTATAATCAACTTTTACTGAAACCGGCCGTTAGAGTCGACTCCAACTAGTTGGAGTCAACTCCAACTGGATAATCAACTTGAACTGTAACATATACACTGTATAATATGACAATAACATTGTTGTTTTTACTATTTTCTTTACAATTTCATCACATTTTCTAACCTTTTAAACATTCCTTGGACTTGTACAAATGTTTTAAAATCAAAATTAGCTAATTCGATTCAGTCATTCTGGAGTTGTTATAAAAAAGATATAACAAAATAAAATCGCGTTTATTAAACGCCATTCAATGTATATGTTACAGTTCAAGTTAATTCTCAGTTAGAGTTGACTATTCCTAATAGTTCGAGTTAACTCCAACTAAAACGAGCAATAAAAGTCGATTTTAAAAATTTACTTCAACTTTTAGTACCTAGTTGAAGTGGATCCTTCCTAACCCTTGGTAGTAAAAGTAGATCGCGGGAAAAGTAGAATCAACTCTTACTATACTTTATTTTTTAACCAGGAGGAGTAAACTAAAAAGACAGTAGAATAATAACCAAATACATCTTCTTTTTTGGTTGATCTAGTCGGCCCTCAACGGTAATCCATAAATATTATATTAAATTAATACGTCGCTAAACAGTTCCAAAACCAACTGCTTTTTATATAAAAGCAGACTAACAATCTAAAAATTAAAGGAATAATACAGAAAACACAAAAATCGCCGATATAACTTAATTAACCTATGAAATGTCACTAGTGTCAAAATTTAATAAATGTCATTAGTGTCAAAATTTTATAATAGTGGAGTAAACTTGCCTGCGGTTGGACCAATTACAAACAAGCGATACAGCGCTGTAAATTTGAATCACTCCTCTTGGTTAAAAAACAAACCATAGTTTGAGTTGACTATTCCTGGATTGATTCAGTAAAAATGTGATTATACGAGTATAATAACAGTACATACACTTAACATGAGTATGCGTCTTTTTGGTTTGACCGTTTCAACCACTTACCACGATTTGAACATATCTAAATAGTAACATTTAACTACGGTTGTTTGTGTGAATCAACTCTTACTAAATGGCATTGGGAAGAGTATACATTTTCTATTTGGAGTCTACTTTTACTAGTAAATGATGAATAAGGATCTTCATTTTATATTTATAATTAACTTTTACTAAAATCAGCCGTTTGAGTTGACTCGAACTGGGAATAGTCAACTCCAACTGGATAATCAACTTTAACTGGATAGACTACGTGACTTGTCGCATTAGGATTTTATAAGATTAGATAGACCAAGGTTGAGATAAAGTGTTGAGCGTAAGTGCAAAATTTCGGTTGAATTCTTTTTAAACGCATTTATTTTTTTCGAATTCTGAGAAAACTAGTAAGTATTTTCGAAAAATTTAAACGCAGAAGGAAAGATTACATTAATTACCGAAAGCAAAAAGTCCATTAGAATAAACAAAAAGTTTCTTTTGAATGATATATTTGAAATTAACAATCAAACTTATTCTCTTTTTTTCACTCCTGTGACTTATTAAGGGGGTATGTAAACGCCACAGTCAAAATGGTTGGTGATCAGTGATCATATCAACTAAACGTTTAACAATTCTTTCAGTAGATGGCAGCACGTATATATATTCGAACATTTTAATAACGACGAATTTTAATTCTATTAACGACGGCGTTGTTGCCACGTACTAAATAGAACTTATGATCGTTACCGATCGATCGGTACTGTTCGCCTTCAATCGTACTTGTATTGTATTTACAGTGATGAGGGTGTTTAATTATTTACCTGGAAATGGTAAATTCTTACTATTAATAGATAGCATTGTATAACTAGACAAATTTTTATCTTTTTTTAAACAATGCTAGTAATAGATACAAAACGTTTCATTTGGAAATATTTTATCACTTATTTTATTTAGATTATATTTGTAATAATGTGATTTGTAATTTTGTGACAATTATTAATTCTTTACCTGGTCAAAAATTTTTATTTTAAACTGATAAAGAAATTTGCAATTGTTTGAAATACAAGTATGTAGTAAATATATACATTGAATCACACTTTTTGCTCTAAATTTTAAATAATCGCTTGGATTAACATGAAATTTGGCATACAGATAGGTAACATGTCAACCAAGAAAAGTGATAGTGTGCCGATGTAAGATTTTGCCCTGAGGGTGAGTTTTATTCCATCTCGGGGGTGAAAAAATATACGTTCAAAATAAGTCTGAAAATGGATAAACTGACTAATTCTAAGCAACTTTTGTTCTATAGGATTTTTTTACTAAATTAATATTCGAGTTATTTGCGAGTAAAAAACACGTTTTTAGGCGGCTTTTACAAATAACTCAAAAAATAAGTATTTTATCCGAAAAAAACATTCTTAGCAAAAATATGTAGCTTCTAAAAAAGTATAAAAAAAATGGTTTATTAGACCTGGATCCAGCGTATCAAAAAAAACTTGATTAATAGCAAGCTGAAAATTTGTTAATAGCTTAACGGTGTCTAGTCGGACAAACTTTGATGTACGGGAGGGAACACTGGAACAGGGGAACTTCGTAACAGGGGGTTACGAAAACGTCCCAGGTATTTTGTCGGACAGAACATCCAATTGTTTTGTTACCCTTTCATTAAACTCTCTTGCAAACATCAGACTGCTAAACAACCGACTTGATTACTGTCATTTGACATGTTCTTCGTGTTCCACTCATTAAAATACACAGTTGGTGATAAACACCAGTCTGATTTTTACATGAAAGTTTAATGAAATGCTAACAAATCAATTGGAAGTTCTGTCCGACAAAATACATGGAACGATTTCGTAGTCTGACGTTCCAAATTTTTAAGCTGTCCCACAAATAAAACTTCTCCTGTTCCAGTGTTACCATACATCAAAGTTTGTCCGACTAGACACCGTTAAGCTATTAACAAATTTTCAGCTTGCTATTAATCAACTTTTTTTAGGTACGCGGGATCCAGGTCTATATATTATGAACTCTATGGACCCAGTTGAAACAAAGTTGTAGCTAATAAAAAATAGTTTCATATCCGCCAAATTTCAAAGTGAATATTTCAACGTGAAATAACCAAAAAATGATGCACTTTTTTGGGGAAAACTCATCACAACTTTTTTAAAGTGTTTAAAAAATGTTTATTTTTGTTTTTTTTAGTTTGTAGCATCAAAACTAAGCAAATGCTCAAAATATAGTTGGTCCCTTTTTTTTGGTCAAAAACCTCGGGAAAATCACCCCAATTATCATCTTAAATCAAATCAATCGTAACCACTTCACAAGTTACTTTCTATCTATCTTTGAGCCTTAGGACCAGTATTTTATGTCCTGGTTAGCTAATCGGGGTTTAATCGGGACAGAAAACTACCTCTTAGGGCCTCTTGCGTTGTCCTCCTCCTCCTAAGTGCCTTCTCTATTGAGGTTGGCGATCAATATGGCAAATTTCTCTCTGTTCTGGGCTTGATGAATTAAGTCATTCCCTGTTGTGTGGGTCCAATCTCTGATGTTTCGGAGCCAAGATTTTTTCTTTCTTCCCATACCCTTTTTACCTTCGATTTTGCCTTCTAATATTACCTGAAGCTACTCAAATTCCCTATGGCGCATTATGTGTCCTAGATATGACGTCTTTCTAGTTTTGATTGTATTGACCAGATGAGGACGTGTGTTCATTATTTACAGTACTTCTTCATTTGTAGTTTTGGTAGTCCAGCTTATTCTTAGCATTCGGCGGTACATCCACATTTCGAATGAATTCAGTTTGTTGACATCATACTGTTTTAATGTCCAGGTCTCACAGCCATATAGTAATAGAGACCGCACATAACACTTTAGTGTTCTCAATCTTATTGTGACTGATAGCTTGGGGTTACAGAGCATTTTAAACATGTTCATGGAGCCAGATCTTGCTATTTCAATGCGTCTTCTAATTTTTTTGAGTGGTCTAGCTGACTGTTTAGCTCTGTGCCCAGGTATATGAAGCTTTGGGAGCTCTGAAGGGTGATACCATTGATTTGTATGTTGGAATGTCAACACGGGAAGTTTTTTTCCTCGGAAAAGTTTACATTTTCATCTCATTTCTAATTCTTGTTCTTCATGTGCCTTGTCGGTTGTGGAAGTTGGCTATCATCATAGCAATTTTAATTTTGTTTACAGCGTGTCTATAACTCGATCGATGTTAGTCCAAACCATTGGCGTAAGTTTTGAAGCCATGAGTGTCTTCTTCTTCCGGGTCCACGTTTACTCTCTATTTTACCCTATATTATCAGCTGCAGTATACGATATTTATCATGTCTCATAATATATGACCGAGGTGTTCACGTTTTCGTTTTTTAATTGTGAAAGATATTTCTTTTTGTTTTCCCATTCGGCGCAATACCTATTCGTTGGTGGTGTGAGTCGTCCAGAATATTTTGAGGATACGTCGGTACACCCACATTTCGAATACATCTAGCCTTTTCGATAATGTTTCCGTTATTGTCCAGCTCTGTTCCATACAACAAGACTGGAAATACATAGCATTTTAGCAGCCATATTTTTAGTTGGACAGATATGTCGCAATGATTGAATATATTTCTCATGTTGCTCTTCAATGTAGCTCTGGTTATACTCTGAATATATTTCGGTTTTTTGATCCCATTTCGAGTTGACGACTGTTCCAAGGTATATATACGAGTCAACGTGTTCAATTAATTGGTTTTTTATATTCAATTGTCTGGCAGGTTTTTGAGTTTTTCTCACTAGTGTCTATTTTTGTTTTATTTATGTTGAAGGTTAAATTCTCTTTTTTCACTCGCTCTTTGTAGGTACCCTGTCCATAAGATGCTGAAGTTCATCAATACTGCTAGCAACCACAACTGTATCGTCTGCATATCGGTTTATCTAATTATTACTCCAGTAAATTTCAATATTTTTTTTCACTTACGGAAATTTTTGACATAAATTAATCAATGATTATACAATATTGTTTTGTCTACAATTTTTTTATTAGGATAATGCCTCAACAAATACTAATGGCCATTGGCATGTGTAATGTGTGTAAAAATGTCGATGTCATCGTCTTTACAAAAAGCTAATTGTATCCGAACAATGCATTATTTGCGTTATTATAAAAATTAAATTTGCCAGAAAGTGAATAAAACTTAAATTGTTTTTAGATACGCCCCACATAACATACTAGAGCTTAGGTTATCTATGTATTATGTCAAAACTATTATAATCCCCCAGTAAACACTTTAAGGCATTTTGAGCCTCGTTTAACTTTCAACCGTTTGAATAACGTCACGGTTTCAAGCATAAAATATGTATATTTGTATTGTTAAGACACTGAGACGTTATACAATCATGATTGAAAGTCAAACAAGGCCCAAAATGTGTACTGAGAGGGGGTGGGGCCACTTTTCTAAACAAAACCGCGTGATTCATCGTATTTCCGTGGTTACAAAACTCGTTTTCAATTGTTTGCAGATTTTTTTAAAATCCGGCAAACGTGCATCTGTCGCCATTTAATACATCACTGCTGCCATCTACTAAATGACACGTGAACTCATCTTCTCATCTATTAAGTGACAGCGGAACTAATTTATCACTAGAAAAATGCCAACTTAATGCTGTAATATGAACAAAATCCCCAGATTGCAGCTTTTAACAATAATTTTTACCTTTAGGTACAATTAATTTAAAAATTATGGCAGTACGGACAATGAAATTTTGTTTAAAATAAAGCTTTTTGCGTAGTTAATCGTTTCTGATAGTTATTTTCTACCAAAGTTCAAAAATTATTATGCAAAACGAATTTTTACAACAAGTTACTAAGTAAGTTATGACATGGACTCCTTTAAGTACAGTTATAAAAAATATACTACTTTCTTTGGAAATTTTAACTAGATACTATTAAAATAGAAAGTCTACAGTTCACGTACATACCCCTAAGTTGAAGATTGGTTTTGAAATAGTGACGGTAACTGTACCTAAAAACTATATAAATTTTAACATTGTGTCATACCACCTTAAAATAAACATTATAGAAGTTCTCAGTGACAGTGGCATTTCTCAAACTCGTCCGATACGTCTAAAGGTGGAAAACAATCAATACAATGGCTGCATTCAGCAGAAAACTGTGATGACTAATCGATTACTTAGCGATGTGTAATCGCTAACGATTCTTCTGAATGGTATACTTTCATGTACATACGAAATAGGTTATGACAACTGTCACATTTTTCCATTTTTGTTTTGTTGCTGATTTATTTTATCAGCGTGATTTATATGCCTTCCTTGCATTCAATTCTTGTTTTGTTAAGATAGCAGATAACTTAAAATCAGTCTTAAAATACATGTAAAATACATGATACACTTGTTCGTCACACGTCATACGTCAATCTTGTTTCGTTTCGCTAAGTAATCATATTTCAAACCCGATGTTTAAAATGGCGACCGATAAATCATCAAATGATAACTAATCGACAATTTATGTGGCATTCAGCAGAAAATCACTAATCGATTAGTCAGCGATTGCGTCTGCTGAATGCACCCAATGTCTACCTACAAGTTACTATCGCTAAATTTCACACCTCTACTAGGTTCATCTCTTTTTATCTCACATCTTAATATGTTTTCCATCTCTTGCGTTATTTTGCCGGTTTTTAGTGCTCTCATCACTGTATAATATTTTCTCATTCACGGATTTTAACATCTGCATGTCTGGATCAAATTCTTTAAACAATTCTTTCGCATTTTACATTAGGAACACGTAAACATTTTTTGTTTTGCAAAGTTACGTGCTTAGATATTTTAGTTTTCCATCGTTAGCTTCTAAATAAGGCTCACCGAATGCCAGAACTCTTCAATAACACCTGAAATACTGCTAGCAGTGCTACTTGAAATCTGCAAGTTTGTTACACAATCCAGTTTCCAGTTTAATTTCTCTGTAATAGTCATGTCATCATCTACGTCCTGAATCTTATTTTCGGTAATGACATTGGGAAATTGTAACAAAATGTCTGAAAATTAATTTAGAAATGGGCGAAATACTATTAAAAAGCAAATTTTATTCTAGTTATAATAAAATGTTGAAATATACCGATAAGCTACTAAAAAATATTTAATAATTGCCTACTAGAATTTTTTAAAAAATATCAAAAATATACCAAAAAGGTAGAAATCTACTAAATGTGGTAACGCTGAGTCGCATTTGGGATTTCGAAATAAGAAAAGGAAAGGATGCTTCCTTGTCTAACCTTGCTATATGCAACCCGTCATCATTCGGAATCCGAAAACTGTTCGCGGAGCGAAAAATCCTTAACATGTCCAGGATCAGTTTACGTTGACGCCTGCGCCTTGGAAACTAATCCCGAAATTACTCTGAGTATACTCGGGTTGTACTGCGCGAACACTACTATTACCAATGTAATTCATGTCTATGCCCCAACATCATCCAGTGATGAAGACAAATTAGAAGCATTTTACAAAGATCTTACGGATGCTCTAGATCTTGTCAAAGCAGCAGAAAATACCATAGTCCTTGGAGATTTTAACGCTAAAGTCGGCAAAGGACGCTGTTTGAACATTGTGGGGGATTATGGCTTGGGAAACAGAAACGAACGTGTAGATAGACTTGTTCAGTTCTGTCAAGAACACGATTTCATTATATCAAATACTCACTTTAAACTACCATCGAGAAGACTCTACACCTGGAAGTCAAATGCAGAATCAGAGGACAAAATTATTAGGAATCAAATCGACTTCATTCTAATAAAAAATCGATTTAGAAACTGCATCAAATCAGTTAAAACTTATCCAGGTGCTGACATTGGGTCGGATCACAATCCCATAGTAGCTGTAACCCAATTAAAATTAAAAAAGGTGATCAAAAAGAATGTCTGTAAACCTGTATTGCCCCAGTTCCCAATATATCTTTTCATAACTGTAGCAGTTAGTGCTAGGTTTGTTCTTTAAGGCATTCTTTAAGTTTGTCCTCTACTTCAAATATTACTTTACCATGTTCATCTTGTAGCAATGCAGTTTGTTTCTTATTGAAGATACCAGCCGCTTCTTTCACTTTTTTATACATGTTAAACGTATCATATTTGTTTTCAAGTTCTTCAATGTCTTGACACTGTTTGGCTAGATGTTGACTCTTTGCTTCTCGTATTTGACGTCGAATTTCTTTTTGTATGCTGTTATAAATTGTTTCGTTGTTTTTCGCTAATCGCCGTTGTTTCATCAAATCCAATATGTCTTCTGTCATCCAAGCCTGCTTTTTTAGCTTTGACCTGCCTTGTAAATTTCTCACACAGATTTCTTTTACTGTTACGATTTTATTTAAGCCCTCATCGACATTCTCACCGATATTTTCCCAAATTAAATTTTCGTTCAGTTGTCTTTGAACTGATTCCTTAACTTTCTCGTCTTGTAATTGGGCTGTATCAATATTTTTGCGAGACTTCTTTTTGAATGTCTGTAAACCTGTAAAACGTGTAATATGTTCTGCATAAACAAAAAAGTTATACAAGATATAATGTTGCGCTACAATTTTGCCTAAAACTGTAGTGCCCCACAAACGTTTATGGAAACGATATGATTCGGGACTCGTCTGATCATTTGAAGAAAACTTGTTAGAAAAAATAATCTATAATCAAGAATTAAACAAAAGATTTGCTTTTTGTCTTGTTTGACCCCACCGAAGTTTTAAGATCATCGTAAATTTCCCATTTATTGTTATTTCGTCGGCAGTGGGAAATATAATGTCCAATTGTTATTTCGTTTTCAGGAGGAACAAACTCAACAATGCCTTTAATTTGGTATGTTTTGTTTTTTAAGTTACCTAACTGTTGCTGGAATGTCGGTTAACTCGACTAATGTACAATTTTCAAGACAAAAACATGGATGGGAGTAAAAAAATTGCTTGAAAACGTAGTAACAATTAATGTCTCTTCCACAAACGGAACACATAGATATGGTACATTTAATGCATTTTACAAATTCTTGATTCCCTTCCTTGACAAATACTGTGTGTTATTGATAAACCGAATTTTTATTTATGCTGAAAAAAAATCATGTATTGCTGCTGTATTTGAAATTTCTCATTGTTTCAGTTTTCATTTTGTTATTATAACGCTTATGGAAAAATTTATTTGTATCCAGAAATTTAGTGTCGCATTATAAAAGTTATTTTAATAACAGCTGTAAAGCTGAATTCTTCTTCTTCTTTTGCCCTTTAATTCGTCCAATTCTGAACATAGGCTTCCCCCAGTTTCCTCCATTCGCTTCTGTTTAGTGCTTTCTGTTTCCAGTGCGTTCCTCCTATCTTTTTAATGTCGTCTCCCCATCTCATCTGGGGTCGTCCTCTTGCTCTCTTTCCTGTCCATGGTCTCCATTGTTGTATCGTGCTATTCCACCTATTGTCGGTTTGTCTAGCGTTATGACCTGCGAAGCTCCATTTTAGCCTGGTTATATGTTGACCTGCGTCTTTGACTTTTGTTCTATTTCTGACCCAGTTGTTTTGCTTTTTGTCTGTCAATTTTACTCCTAACATTGCTCTCTCCATGGCTCTTTGTGTCTTTATTATTTTATCCATGTTTGCCTTGGTCAAGGTCCATGTTTGGCATGCGTATGTGAGAATTGGGAGTATGCACTGGTCAAACACTCTTGTTTTTAAGTATTGTTGTATTTTTTTATTCTTTAGGACCCATTTTAATTTTCCAAATCCTGCCCAGGCTAATCTGACCCTTCTTTTTACCTCCGCTGTTTGGTTTTCCTTATTTATTTTTATAATCTGTCCCAAATATATATAATCATTAACCGCTTCTATTGTGGTGTCGTTTAGTATTACGTTTCTATTGTCTTGTGTGTTTGTCATTGTTTTTGTTTTGGCAAAATTCATTTTTAGACCTATTTGTTCGGATTCATTTGCTAGTTCGGTTAGCATGGTTTGTAGTTCTTCAAAACTTGATGCTATGACTACTACATCGTCTGCATATCTTAGGTGGTTTAGTTTCTTTCCATTTATGTTTATTCCCATGTTTGTCCATTCCATTGTTTTGAAAACATCTTCCAGTGCTAATGTAAATAGTTTAGAAGAAATAACATCTCCCTGTCGCACTCCTCTGTTAATTGGTTATGGGTTTTGTGGTTTCTTCCAATTGTACTGTCATTGTTGCTTTCTTATATATATTATGTATTAGCATTCTGTATCTGGAATCTATTCGACAGTTGTTTATAGCTTTTTCTATTGCCCACATTTCCACGCTGTCAAATGCTTTTTCGTAGTCAACGAACGCTAAGTGCAGATCTATATGGTATTCGTTAGCTTTTTCTATTAGTGTCCTAATTGTTAGAAGATGGTCAGTGGTGCTATATCCCTTTCGGAATCCTGCCTGCTCTACGGGTTGATACGAGTCCAATTTGTGTGTTAGTCTGTTGTTGATAATCCTCATGAATAGTTTATACGTTTGCGACAGCAGTGAGATGGGTCTGTAATTTTTTATGTCCTTTCTGTCGCCTTTCTTAAATAGCAGGATTGTAAGACTTTCGTTCCATTCGTCGGGTATTTCTCCTTTATGTAGACACTGGTTAAACAGATTTCTTAATGTTTGTAAGATTTCTTCTTTCCCTTCTTTCAACATTTCAGCAAGGATTCCATCTGGTCCTGGTGCTTTGTTGTTCTTTAATTGTGATAGTGCTGCTTCTATTTCATAATTTTCTATCTTGCTTTCTAAGCTGAATAATCCCTTGTAAATACCTACTCTATTGTTGTATAATTTTCAGAATTACCCAAGATGTCAGGACCGGCTCCCAAGTCAACTGTAGGTACATAATATATTATGTACCATCAGATCAAATAATAATATGTATTATTATTCATACGTAATTTCAAAAAACTCTTATTAGTTTGAGTCTCAAAGAAGAAAATGCACCCAAAATTATTAAGATCTTTTTAGTCAAATTGACTGGATCAACTGTGGAAATTAATAAGTTTTGCAAAAAACTGGAGAATCAATTTGAATTTGGAAATATCGATTAGGCGCATCTTGAGCGTACTTTTAGCAATAAAACTCACAAATTTAGATACACTTAAACAGATTTTAGTCAATATACAGGGTGTTTCAGAAGTAAAATTTAAGGGGATTCTTTGGTTTATTTTACAAAAAATCTTTACGTATGTTTAAAACGTCTTAATTTTTTAGATACAGGGTAATAAAATAAATAAAAGCTACCTAATATAATAAATACAATGATGAGCGAGCTAATAACCGGCAAAATAGCACAAAAGATGGAAAACATTAAGTTGTGAGGTAAAAAGAAATGAAACTAATCGAGTTGGAAAATTTAGCGAAATTAACCTATATATTTACATTATATTGATTGTTTTCCACCTTTAGACGTATCGCACGAGTTTGGCAACTACCACTGTCACGGTGACAGTTTTAGTTGACATACTCCTCTGATACGTGTAAAGAGGACACAATCAATATAATGTAAATGTATTGGATCGCTAAATTTCTCAACTCGACTAGTTTTATTTCTTTTTATATCACAACGTAATACACGTTTTCTATCTTTTGTGCTATTTTGCCGGTTATTAGCGCGCTCATCACTGTATAATAAATAATCATCATCATCATCAATGGTGCTACAACCCTATGAAAGAGCCTCGACCTTCATAAGTGTATTACGCTAGTCAGTCCTATCCATTGCCAACCTTCCATCTGAGTTTTGGCCTACCTCTATTTCTACTTCCTACAGGTTGTCACATAAGGGCTCACCTAGGAGGGTTGTTCTGCTGTGCATTCTACGTCTTTACCACCAAATTTTTGTTTATATCTGTGGTATACCTCGTAGTTTTACCTCCTCCTCCAAATGCCATTTTCACAGATGCCACCGAATATTCCTCTCAGGATTCTTCGTTCAAATATATGCATAAGGTTTTCATCTTTCTTGGAGATATTCCATGTCTCATATGTCAACATTTATTGTATAAGGGTTTTTTATATGGCTTTTTTTATAAAATTTTTTTGTTTTTTGGGTCTAAGTTTTTGCTTCTCATATGTCTACTTAGGGCCAATTTCTCATATCGAGTTCAACTCCAGTTTAACCTGAACTTCTAGTAAACGTCAGTTTAAAGTCAAAATCGTCTTTCTCAATTTGCACGTTCAACCGATGGCAGTTTAAACTTGAACGATGCTTGAACGGTGGAATTCGGCCGTTCAAAGATTTCAGAACTCAGTTCAGATGATTTCATGGACTACGCATGCGTTGTATTAACACGAAACGCTGTCATAATATAAATATATCCTATTTCATTATATTAAGCCTAACGATAAACGATAACATTATTTTTGTTTTTATAATATTTATTTATAATTATTAAAATGACTATTTGACTATAAATACTTACAATTTAACTTTGTTCAAAAACAGCATAAAAAAGGTAGTTCAAAATGGCGACAGTTTTTTACCTTTTGCCATCTATTGTCATTTCTCGAAAGCTGTAGAACGAGCGCTGACATGAACGTGCAATGAGAAATGCATTCCCAACAAAACCGTAGATCACCGGTGAACCTGGTTCAACTGAACCATAGATTACCGCAGGTATGAGAAATCGACCCTTAGTCTAAAATGGCATTTGTTTGCTAGGATTATCCTTTGCTTGATTTCTTTCGTCATGACGTTCTCCTTGGTGATCAAGGAGCCTAAGTATGTGAATTTGTCCACCACTTCAAAGGTAGAGTTATCAACCGTGAATTGGTGACCGATGTTTCTGACTCTATTGTTGGGTGTTGATGCCATTATCTTAGTTTTCTCCTCGTTTACTTGCAGGCCCATATTTTTTGAGGCATTTGAGAAGGTGGTATACATTTCTTCTAGCTTGCGTGTTCTGTGGGTAACTAGGTCCACGTTATCTGCATTGCCAAAATTTGGGATGACTTATTAAAAATATTTCCTCTGTTGTCTATTCGGGCATGTCTGATCGCCTTTTCCAGAGCTGTGTTAAAGAGGAGACACGCCAGCACATCTCCCTGTCGCAGCCCTACATGCGTTTCAAACGCCTGTGATTATTCGTCCTGTATTTCGACTTTGCAAATAACTCTACGCATTGTAGCCTTAACCAATCTTATCAGTTTATCAATGATGTGGAATTCATCTATGACATCATACAATTTATTTCTTATGACACTATCATAGGCCGATTTAAAATCTATGAAAAGATGGTATGTGTCGATATTGAATTCATTGGTTTTTTACAGTATTTGCCTTAGCACAAAGATCTGGTCTGTTGTTGATCGACCAGACTTAGGCCTTAAATGCATCGTGTTGCCGTTCGGCAACATAGGTACACGATTGAATGAAATGTCTATTCTGATTGGAATTTGAAGTAATTGCATAGAGCGTTGCCTTTGGTCTACATGGTGTTAACATTAAACAGTTTGGCACTTTTTGCACATATGACATAAACATGCACTTCGACCCATTGAATTGTTTGGCAGCTAACCTGTAACGTCGTGTATTATTTGATATAGTTTATGAGTCGTATTTAGTTAGAATATTAGTGATTTATCATTGAAAAAATATCCTAGTTAGTAGGTAACGTATATACTTTTTACTTTTATTATGCTCCCTTGTTTTTACCGCATTCATGAGAAAAATGAAAAACATTATTTGTTACCGTTTTGTTACAGTGCGCACTTAAGAATCCCTGACACCGAATATTTACATCTGATTCTTTATTACATAATGTCTCGTCAGAATTATTTGTCGGAAAAGGATCTGCAGGACCATTGGGCAAATTTCACTGGCCTGAGTAATGAAGATGAAAGTGATTTCTCCGACACAGATAGTATTGCAGACCCTGAATTTGAACCTAATTATGGCGACGAATCTGACGAAGAAACGTGCAATGGGGCTAAAGATATTGCAGAGGAGATAGACACAACAGAAAATATAGAAATGCTAGAAAGTGAGCAAATCATCCACGAGAATGAAAGCTTGCCATCTACCGATCTTGGAGCATCCGGTAATGTAGTTGTTCGTTTGGCTCGCATTATTCCATATTATCAAAATCTCCGTCTTTATCATGATAATTATTATACAGGTGTACCGCTGCGTGTACATAATGCCAAAAGGTGAATATTATCATTGGGAACAGTTCAAAGGCAACAGATGCCATATTGCAAATTATCAACACATACGCAGGCGCGGATCTAGAAATTCATAATAGGGGGGTCCATCGTACCGCAAATATTTTATTGTCCAGATTTAGCCATACGACTCACGCTTACTCTAAGGATAAAATTCAGTCATCTCAGATACCTACGGTGTCAAAAGAATTGAGCTCTGGTTGACAGAAAAAAATAATAACTAATAAAAAAATACTTATAGACTAAATATAATAGGGGGGTCCATGGACCCGTTGACCCCCCTCTGTATCCGCCCCTGCACATACGGATATGAAGAATTTTCTCGTGGTGATAGTCATGAATATACTGCAACGGATGACGGCGTAGATATCTCGTCTATAATATGGAAAGATAATAAAAATGTCGTCTTGCTTTCCAGTTTTGCAGGTATATCTCCTATATACAAAAATATAACACTTTGATAAGACTGCAAAAAATCTACCGAAGTAGATTGTCCCTTTGTAGTTAAAGAATATAACCGCCATATGGAAGGGATTTATCTCATGGACAGCCATATTGGAAGATAAAAAATTTCTATAAAATGTAGGAAATGGTACTTCCGGCTATTTTATCACTTACTTGCCAATTCCTGGATACTCTATCAAAGAGCGATGGTTGCTAAGAACTCACAGGCAAAGCTTTTAACACAAGCGGCTTTTCTCACAGAACTTGCAGTGTCTCTTCAAGATGAGAAAACCACAGCAAAAAGAGGGAGACCAAATACACTGAAAGCTGACATTCAAGAAAAGAAAAAGAGAGGACCAGCTCAGTACATTCCCCCCAAAGATATTAGTAGGGACCAATATGGACACTGGCCGACTATAGAAGATAACAAACAACGATGTAAATATCCCAATTGTAAGGGGTTTCTTCTTCTTAAGGTGCCGAGACCGCTTGTCGATCGTTGGCTCTCATGTTGCCCAGCATATTAACAATCATTTTCTTATTTACAGCCGCACGAAATAGTTCAGTGCTAGTTTTCCCAAACCATTGGCGTAGGTTTTTAAGCCAAGAAGTTGTAAGGTGGCCCACACTTCTTTTTCCCATTATTTTACCTTGCATGACAAGGTGAAATATGTCATATTTTTCTGGGTGACGCATTATATGACCAAAGTATTCCAATTTGCGCCTTTTAACCGTGTTCACTACTTCGCAACTTTTATTCAAACGTTGCAAAACCCTTTCGCTTGTGACTCTTTCTACCCAACTGATCTTCAGAATACGGCGGTAGACCCACATCCCAAATTCTTCTAGGTTTTTTAAAAGCGATTCTGTCAGGGTCCATGCTTCAACCCCGTAAAGTAGTACTGGGAATATATAACATCGAACCATTCTTATGCGAAGTTCCAAATTTAGATCATGACTGCACAGGATTTTCTTAAATTTCATAAAACTTGTTCTTGCTTTGATTCTACTTTTTATTTCTGTACTAGGGTTCCAGCTTTCATTAATATGAGTACCCAGATATACAATATTACTTACTCGTTCAATTGAGTCATTACCGATTGTTACGTTATAGTTATTATTATTTACGGCTGCCTGTTTACTAATAACCATAAACTTTGTTTTTCTTGCGTTGAGTTTGAGTCCATATATCGCGCAGAATGCCACCGTTCGTTTCAATAACGCTTGAAGATGTTCAATTGATCCAGTCAGCAACAAGGTGTCATCTGCCTATCTGATATTGTTCATAAGCATACCATTAATGAGTATTCCCTCTTTTGCATTTTCCGACACTTCATTTAAGATTGTTTCAGCGTAAAGATTAAACAACATTGGTGACAATATACAGCCTTGTCGAACTCCACGCTTGATTTTTACTTCTTCAGAGCACTGATTCGCAACCCTAACACATTCAGCCTGGCCCCAATACAAATTGGCGATTATTCTAATGTCCCTACCGTCCAGACCGGTAGTTTTGAGAATATGTAGCATTTTTCCATGGCGAACTTTATCAAAGGGTTTACACAATACATACAAAATGTCAGAAATGTGGTGTGGCACTGTGTTTCAATAGAAATAATAATTGTTTTTATAATTTTCATGTAAATTAACAATGTAGATTTTATATCATTACTTGACCTTGTATGCACAATGTAGAATTTTAGCAACAAACTTGTTATTGTCAAAAACAAGTGTTTAAAATTAAACTTAATTTTTTTTTATTATTTTTTCATCAGTATCGTGGACTTATCGTGGTTCCACTGTAATCTTTATATACACAGCGTTTCAAAAGTATGGTAAAATATTTAAGGGGGCGTTTGTTTGGGTTTATTTTAAGAAGAAAACTTTATTTAAGATGCCCTAAACGTCTTAAATTCTGAGATATACGAAAAATCTATAAATCCCTAGGGTGTTTCATTTAAAATAAGTAGGTTATTACAGCTTGAATTTGTTAATAGAACAATCTAAAATTTTAACCACCATGTACAAAGATAGGTATAGGAACCCTTAAAAAGATTAAAAGCTAAGTAAATTTTCCATACGATAAACTAATAAAATGTAGGGCGTTTAATTTAAAATCAATGCGTTATTACAGCTTGAATTTGTTTGTTCATAGAACAATATAATATTTTGAACACCCTGTACAAAATTTTGCTACCATAAATATCTATTTAAATACGCTGAGTAGTATATTATTAAGATCCAAGAAAAAATTTGTCACCGATTTTTAAATTCATAAATATTTACTTTCTTCTAAAACCTTTATATAAATTTTTTTCTTCAAAGGTCAAATAATGATGACATTACTTATCTAACTTGATCCTGTCAAAGTTTGATGTCTCCGCCGGCAGCAGTTTTTTTTCCCCATTTCTTTACGGCGGAGGGAAAAATGTTGTCATGGCAACAATATGAAACATGTCACAAAGCAACAATACAAATGTCATTAACAACAATTAAACATCATTTTTATTTATAGTAATATTAAAAGTACAATTAGTTAATGAGGCATTTTCAAAATTGAAACCGTGCAAAAATGTTCCCGACTCTTGATACGCATTGGTAATTGTTGATGATCCTGATGGTCGAGCACAACTTTCAGCAATCATTCCCGATGTTGGCGAATCATGACTTAATTATTTTAATTTCTAACATCTAGACGACTTTGATAGTTGTCACAGTTAATTTCGAGTAAAAATAGCGTATGAATTGTACTATTTATGGTTGAAAATTGCTACGTTTGAAGAAAAAATAGTATACTTTATTCGGCAAAGAAGCGACTTTTCTTGACTTGCCCTCTATTACGCGCCTCACTTCGTTCGGCGCGTAATATCGGGCGCGTCAAGAAAAGTCATGCTTCTCCGCCTCATAAAGTAATATACTATTTTTATAAAAATCGAAATAAATCAAAACAACCTGTACTTAGGTATGAAGAACCCTTATAAAAGTATAGCTTATTTTTTAAGAAAAATTCAAAAATGTTATCTGATATAGGGTGTTCCATAAGAAAAAATATAACTTTGATTATACTACTATTTTTTTTGGAGCACCCTGCATAATTCACATTGGTCCTGTATATTTCTATGAAGAATTTTTTTTAAATATCAAGTCGTTTCCCGTAATACAGAGACCGGGGCGAATGCAATAAACCACCCTGCATAATATTTTTCTATGAAATAAAATGAACACTCCTGTCACAAACTACGGTTTCGTCAATAATTGTTGGTTATTGTCGTATTTCTGATTATAAAATTATTGTAATATTCACTTTCTTCTCTTACATGGAATATAATATCTAATAATACCTATTACATTAATTTATTTTAATTTTCATTTCACTATTTTATTATCTCACTTGCAATTTATTTTTTCTACGAGCGTGCAAAAATGTCTACTTTCGCGCACGCATTCTAGTTTAGAAAGATTTACTTTTCCGCACGCGTGTTACTTTTCCGCACGCGTTTTACTTTTCCGCACGCGTTTTACTTTTCCGCACGCGTTTTACTTTTCCGCACGCGTTTTACTTTTCCGCATGCGTGTTAATTTAGATATATTAATATGGCCTTAAAGTAATTATAATACATGCAATAAACTAATATATAGATATTATTTACTAATTTATTTCAAATATATCTTATTGTGTTTATGTTTTAATGAAACTAACGCGAGAATTCGATGAAATAAAATAATTTTGACATAATATTCGAAAGTCAAATCAGTAGACAATAACAGTGGTTTTGAATCGTCGTCATGGAAACCAAGATCGTCGTCATGCTAACCAATTATGCTGAAACTTTGGTTTTGACAACCTTGTCAAAGAATTAATTTGTGTATGTATTTTCATGTTAATTAAATTAATTGATTAAGATTTGGTCATTTTTTAAAGACTCGTAAAAAACATATTGTTCCTAACGCTTGCAGAAAGTCTCTTTCCCGCACTCGACTGCTTGCCGAACTCCCGCTTCGCGTCGTTCGACAAACTGCAGTCGCGTGCGGAAAAGTATGACTTTCTGCATTTGTTTGGACAAACCAAGCAGGTGCATTTGTTCAGAATGTGCAATTAATTCAATGGGTCTATTGAATAAAAAGAAGTATTTGCTTTTACTTACAATTATTTAAGTATTTACTTAATACTAATTGAATAAAGTCATTTCTTTAATGCTTTATTCAATTACCGTTAAGTAAATACTTAAATACGAGGAAGTAAAAGCAAATACTTCTTTTTATTCAATAGACCCAATTAATTGATTAAGATTTGGTCATTTTTTAAACGCTCGTAGAAAAGATATTGTTCCTAACTCTTGCGGAAAGTCTATTTTCCGCACTCGACTGATTGCCGAACTCCGCGTCGCGCAATCGCGTGCAGAAAAGTATTACTTTCCGCACTTCTTAGGAAAATACCTATAACATAACAAAAATTGTTAATTACTTTCAAAATTGGGATATATTTAATAAAGAATCGACACAGAAAAATATAATAATTAATTAATTCTAATACTCTATCAGTTTCTGTATTTTTCCCTTCTTTATCTAGATATTTATTTAAAATAAATATGTAATGTTAAGTTAATACCAAATGAAATATAAAATTTCTTAAGCCGGCCCATTTCAATACTTATATTTACCTGAAATCCCTTTATTGCTTCGACTTTATCAGCTGGTTACTCTCAGTGGCGGCTGGTCAGAGGAGGCAAGGGAGGCTTAGCCTCCCCATAAATTTTTTACACACGCTTCACTGTTTTGTTTACTTTGCTTCGCGTTAAAGACATCGCAAAATGTTATTTGAACAAGCTGTTCCAAATAATATTCTAACCCCACATACCAAATTTCATCACAAAATTCGCACTTTTAGTTTTTTCATTATTTGTAGTCGGGATCCTAAAATCGCAGAGGAGGCTGCTGGCCGGAAAATCTCACTTGCTAATGCTCCGCGCAGCCCAGCAGCATTTAAGGATGGTTTAAGGAGACCCGGTCTCCTTAGAGCTGCACATCGCTTAATGCACACGCTGCCCGGAGATCGGGCAAGTGAGATTTTTCGGCCAGCAGCCTCCTCTGCGGATTTTAGGATCCTGACTACAAATAATGAAAAAACTAAAAGTGCGAATTTTGTGATGAAATTTGGTATGTGCGATTAGAATAATATTTGGAACAACTTGCTTAAATAACTTTTTCCGATATCTGTAATGCAAAGCAAAATATCGGTAATTTACCGTGTTTTTGTATTCGCAGAGTAAGCCGCTTTTAGAATTAAAAAAAAAATTCATTTGAGTATCTTAAACAATGTAAACCTTCAACCTGTATGGACTGCAAAACTTCAAATCTGTATTTATTTTGATATGCATATCTACTTACAGAGATAGAATTGTTAACAAATAAACGACACAAACTTTGGTAATACATACATTTTTACAATTATACTATTTTTAAAATGATATGATATTATGAAATAATTATGAATTATGATGATATTATAAAATGTAAATAAAAAATGGTCAAAAAAATGGGGCCTTAAATTAGATTTTTTTGGCGGATTTTTTTTTTGCTAGTACAAATTTGTCTAGATAATTTACAGTTAGGTATAGCCTCCCCTATTGAAAAAATCACGAGCCGCCACTGGTTACTCTTAAATTCTGCATAAGTCAATTCTTATAATTATTGTGAATGAGCTTTATAACAAAAAGTTAGCCTATTCAATTTTTTTTTGGATTTTATATTATGGGGCAGTACATTTAGGTAGAATTGGAGCAACGCATAATATCTTGTGTTAGCAGAACAAATCCATCACTAACTTATTATAATATGGTCTATTTAGATTTATCCATTTCACGAATATACGACTGTTTTGGATTATCTTAACGAATATTTTACTGTGCAAAATATGAAGAACAAAACTAAATTGCAAATTACATTGTTGCTTATTGAAATAATTATTAGAGCCATTTACTTTCGTACTTCTTATGTTGCACAGTAAAATATTCGTTGTCTCGATAATCCAAAACGTATATTCAAAATGTGTCAATGGTTTTAATTCTATAATATGGGACAGTACTGCTTTACGTAAAATTGTAGCGAAACATTATATATGTATATCTTGTATAACTTTTTTGTTTATGCAGAACATATTACACGCTTTGGTAAAAATGCAGAACAAACCTAGCACTAACTTGTGGATTATTCAGATATCGTTTGGATTCTATATGGGGCAGGACAACTTTACGTAAACTTGAAGCGCCACATTATATCTTGTATATCTTTTTTGTTTATGCAGAACAAATTACATGCTTTGGAAAAAATGCAGAACAAACCTAGCATTAACTTGTGGTTTATTCAGATTTTCTCTGATCGTTTGGATTCTATATGGGCATTACAGCTTTACGTAAACTTGGAGCGCCACATTATATCTTGTATATCTTTTTTGTTTATGCAGAACAAATTACACTCTTTGGCAAAAATGCAGAACAAACCTAGCACTAACTTGTGGTTTATTCAGATTTTCTCTGATCGTTTGGATTTTATATGGGCAATACAGCTTTATGTAAACTTGGAGCGCCACATTATATCTTGTATATCTTTTTTGTTTACACAGAACAAATTCCACGCTTTGGCAAAAATGCAGATCAAACCTAGCACTAACTCGTGGTTTATTCAGATTTTCTCTGATCGTTTGGATTCTATATGGACAATACAGCTTTACGTAAACTTGGAGCGCCACATTATATCTTGTATATCTTTTTTGTTTATGCAGAACAAATTACATGCTTCGGCAAAAATGCAGAACAAACCTAGCACTAACTTGTGGTTTATTCAGATTTTCTCTGATCGTTTGGATTCTATATGGGCAATACAGCTTTACGTAAACTTGGAGCGCCACATTATATCTTGTATATCTTTTTTGTTTATGCAGAACAAATTACAGGCTTTGGCAAAAATGCAGAACAAACCTAGCTCTAACTTGTGGTTTATTCATATTTTCTCTAATCGTTTGGATTCTATATGGGCAATACAGGTTTACGTAAACTTGGAGCGCCACATTATATCTTGTATATCTTTTTTGTTTATGCAGAACAAATTACATGCTTTGGCAAAAATGCAGAACAAGCCTAGCACTAACTTGTGGTTTATTCAGATTTTCTTTGATCGTTTGGATTCTATATGGGCAATACAGCTTTACGTAAACTTGGATCGCCACATTATATCTTGTATATCTTTTTTGTTTATGCAGAACAAATTACACGCTTTGGCAAAAATGCAGAACAAAGCTAGCACTAACTTGTGGTTTATTCAGATTTTCTCTAATCGTTTGGGTTCTATATGGGCAATACAACTTTACGTAAACTTGGAGCGCCACATTGTATATTGAATAACTCTTTTATTTTTTTAGAACAAACTTCAAAATTACAGAACAAACTAGAACAAACCTAGCACTAACTGCTACAGTTATGAAAAGATATATTGGGAACTGGGGCAATACAGGTTTACAGACATTCAAAAAGAAGTCTCGCAAAAATATTGATACAGCCCAATTACAAGACGAGAAAGTTAAGGAATCAGTTCAAAGACAACTGAACGAAAATTTAATTTGGGAAAATATCGGTGAGAATGTCGATGAGGGCTTAAATAAAATCGTAACAGTAAAAGAAATCTGTGTGAGAAATTTACAAGGCAGGTCAAAGCTAAAAAAGCAGGCTTGGATGACAGAAGACATATTGGATTTGATGAAACAACGGCGATTAGCGAAAAACAACGAAACAATTTATAACAGCATACAAAAAGAAATTCGACGTCAAATACGAGAAGCAAAGAGTCAACATCTAGCCAAACAGTGTCAAGACATTGAAGAACTTGAAAACAAATATGATACGTTTAACATGTATAAAAAAGTGAAAGAAGCGGCTGGTATCTTCAATAAGAAACAAACTGCATTGCTACAAGATGAACATGGTAAAGTAATATTTGAAGTAGAGGACAAACTTAAAGAATGGGAAAATTATGTTACGAACCTATTCGAAGACGATAGGAGTAGTTCACCACCCGATATTACTAATTGCGAAGGACCCCTAATAACACGCTCTGAGGTAATAAAAGCCATACAATCATCAAAAGATGGCAGAGCGATTGGTCCTGATGAAATTCCAACTGAAATATACAAGCTTATAAATGAAAGCAATGTTTTAGAGGCTATAACTTCGTTTTTCAATACCATTTATACCAGCGGACAACTTCCTAATGGCTGGTCTAATTCAATGTTTATAGCTCTACGTAAGAAGACAACAGCAAAAACATGTGCTGATTATAGAACCATCAGTTTTTTAAACCATTTATTGAAAATTTTTCTGAAGGTAATACATGGTCGTTTATTGATCTACAATAAATGCGAGGAATACCTGGATGACACACAGTTTGGTTTCCGTAACGGGTTTGGAACGAGAGAGGCATTGTTTGGAATGAACGTACTTGCTCAAAGATGTCGAGATATATCTGTAGACATATACTGTTGTTTTATTGACTTCCAAAAGGCATTTGATCGTGTTAAGCACTCTATATTGATCGAAGCTCTAAAATACATAGGCTTGGACGGCAGAGATGTTCTAATAATTGTAAATTTATATTGGAATCAAACAACATCAGTTTTAGTAAATGGTGTGGAATCACAGGCTCTTAATATTAAAAGAGGAGTACGGCAGGGATGCCTCTTGTCACCACTGCTTTTCAACGTTTACTCCGAAAGAATTTTCCGAAAAGCTCTTTCTGAAAAACAAGAAGGAATACTTGTGAACGGTGAAGTCATCAATAATTTGCGATATGCGGACGATACAGTACTCCTAGCTTCTAGTCAAGAAGATCTGCAAACACTACTTGATAGTTTCGTTGAGAGTTGTAGGGAGTCAGGTCTGGATCTGAACATACGGAAAACCAAAATACTCGTAATAAGTAAACAGCAGCATATAAAACCGTCTATATATGTAAATAATACCAAACTTGAGCAAGTTGATAAAATTATGTACCTTGGACAGCAACTAAATTGTAACGCAGAAAGTCACGGCGAAATTAGATCTAGGATAGAGCAGGCTAGAGCCGCTTTTAGAATGATGTCCAAGGTGTTATGTAACAGAGACCTAAAATTGGCATTGAGGATCCACCTACTTCGCTGCTACGTGTTCTCGGTCTTACTTTATGGTGTAGAGTCCTGGACTGTGAATAAAATCGATCTAAATCGTCTTGAGGCTTTCGAAATGTGGTGCTATAGAAGAATTTTAAAAGTTTCCTGAGTGGAGAAGATTCGAAACTCCACAATACTAGAACGTCTCAGCAAGACTACTGAGATCATAAAAAGCATCAAGCAGAGAAAGCTGGAGTACTTCGGACATGTAATGAGAGGTCCCGAATATAGGTTGCTACAAAATATTATGCAAGGAAAAATAGCAGGCAAACGCAGTCCAGGACGAAGAAGAACCTCATGGTTGAAGAACTTGCGAGATTGGTATGGTGTTGATACAAGCATGCTATTTAGGGTGGCAGTGAATAAAATTAAGATAGCTATGATGGTAACCAACGTTTTGAAAGGACGTGGTACATGAAGGAGAAGAATCAGTATTTCAAAAGCTTTTAAATGAGGTATCATATGATATTTAATATAATCAAAGTTATGCCTGTCACCTGAAGAGGGATCGCGTAAAGTTCAAAACATTGATGCTATAATATACTATGAGTATTTTAAAAATCGACTAGTTCGAACGTATTGCTTATGTGGAAAAATAAATAAGTTAATAAGGGGGGGTAGCACTTATTCCAGTGCACTGTATATTGCCATTTGAGTGTGCTTTATTTTGTTTATTTTCTGTCTGCATTCACTGTTCTCTTGTAATAACTTCGTTTATATTTTAGGTTTTACTCAAGAGGAAGACCAAATGGAAATTATAGAAACATCTTGTGAATATTCATCCCATAAAGGAGACTATACAAGTGAACACGTCGGAGGAAAAACTGTAGATAAAAAAAAAGTTCAGAGCAGACAGCGGCCTTATAAATGTCAAATATGTTTAAAGCCGTTTAGTAAACCATCGAAGTTGAAAAATCATGTGAGGGTGCATACTGGAGAAAAACCTCACAAGTGTGAAATTTGTTTTAAGCAGTTTAGCGAAACAGGTAATTTAAAAAAACATTTGATAGTGCACACAGGAGAAAAACCTTATAAGTGTGAAATTTGTTTGAAGCAGTTTTCTCGATCAGATCATTGGAAAACTCATTTGAGAAGGCACACTGGAGAATATCTTTACACGTGCGAAATTTGTTTTAAGCAGTTTAATGAAGTAAGTACGTTGAAAACACATTTGATAGTGCACGCTGAAAAGAAACCTTACAAATGTGAAATTTGTCTTAAGGAGTTTAGCCAAATGGGTAATTTGAAAACTCATTTGAAGGTGCACACTGCAAAAAAGCCGTATAAGTGTGAAGTTTGTTTTAAGAATTTTAGGGAAGCAGGTGTTTTAAAAAAACATTTGTTAGCGCACGCTGGACAAAAACCTTACAAGTGTGAAATTTGTTTTAAGCAGTTTTCTCATCCAGGTTTTATGAAAAATCATTTAAGAACGCACACTGGGGAAAAACCTTACCAGTGTGAAATTTGTTTTAAAAAATTTAATCAAGCGAGTAATTTGAAAACTCATTTGAAAGTTCACAATGCAGAAAAACCTTAAGCTGGCTACACATTATAGGGGAGTGCTTATAGATTTTCACTTCGGAAAAAATCAAACAAGATGGAACTTTTAGTAATTTCATTAAGAAATATTTAATAAACAACATATCAAAAAGTTCTACTCGAGAAGTGGGTGCTTCATTTTTTATTAAACAAATGAACTACGAAATTAGATGTTTTTTTAAATAACTCCGAAAATATAAATTTTATAAAAAAACTGACTTGACCATTGAAAAATTTAGAAAATTTTACAAAAAAAAACCTTATATAAAGAATTTTCTAAAATTAAATCTGTATCTTCTATAATTTTTTATTTATAACGCTAAAGTCACCCTTCTCACAAACATTGGCGCACTGTAAACTAACGTACGGCGAAGTGCACGTTGAGTTATTTTAATGTAATTCTTTAACTAATGGATCAAATGAAATTTTACAAATTGAACATGAAAGAAGAAAAATTAAGCTATCTTATGGTTATAATAGAAAGAAATAAAATGTATGGGCATTAGTACGGTGTGGGCGGAAAGTGAGTCTTACATGAATTGTGATGTTGGGGGTTGCTGGACGAAGACACTATCCCGAACAAACAAACTTAAACTTTTTACATAACTTTATTCTTACAAGGTTAAAGGTACAATTACAACTACGTCGACCGACATTATCGTTAGGATAGGTCAAGGTGACCCATATCTCGGTAACTATATCCCCTGACTACGCGCCAGCAGAGTTCAGCGAACACACTGATCCAACAACGATGTCTCAGGTACTCGACCTTCCCACTTATATCTATTATATTAAAAACAATGCCCATATGTATTACCATATATGGTTATGCTATACGTATTTCAATAATGACGTGTGCTTTGTTTGCAGTCTTGCGAATGAGTTGAATACTTTGAACTTTGCTACTGTCGTAATAAATTATACAAATTGCAACTATAATATTGACCTTATTCTTATAACAAGTAAATTAGGAAAATTCCGTGAGGGTTGTCGTGTACCATCACAGAATTTTGTTTAAAAATGATTTAAAAATGTGTAGCTAATACAATTTTTCTTATAAAACTCTCAATATTGCACACCTCACCTTTCAATCATCTTACTAAATGATGCTTCATTCAAAAAAAAATCTCAAAAATTTAATTCAAATGACGTCTCAAAAAATGTAATTTTTGAAATCTTCGTAGTTTTATAGAATTACCACCACTTTAAGACGGTATTACTCAAGTTTGAGCAGATCTATTACAGTTTTATAAGTGCTTTTTTAAATTTTAGGATGTAATCTTTAAAATGCACTAAATTATTTTACTTTAGAAATGAAATAAACTATTTCTTTTTATGAAAATTAAGAAAGATGACAAAAATGTAATACAAAAACCGAAAATTACCAGCTAAAAAATGTTTATACAAAGTGATCAAAACTTTTTTCTGTAAAACTTACCTAAAATACATTTAATAATAAGCTTCAACAATAATAAATGTTCAGCAAAAAAAATTTTTTTAGCTCTTATACAGTATATCTGCGTAAATTGGAACCTATTGATAACTTTTTTGTTATCAGTTTTACGAAAAAAAGTTATTCTTTATAAAATACTCTGCATCGCATATAATCTTAGATGCAAATATCAAATTGAATTAATGTTATACGAGGTATGTCAAAAAATATGAATTTCACTCAAGGGTAAAGTACCTTTACATTTCACAATATTGAAAATTGTTATTAAGAAAAGTTGTTTGGAATTAAAAATTTGTTTTAGTGTTCGATTACATATTTCTAATTTAAATATTGTGAATAATAAAGGCACTTAACTCTTAAGAAAAATTCATATTTTTACATACCTCGTATAAAATTAAAAACGTTTAATATCTGATGGTTGTATCTTAGATTTTAGACCAGGGAGAGCATTTTATGAAGAATAACTTTTTTTCGTAAAAGTGATAATAAAATAGTTATCATAATTGTAATAAAATGATGATGAGTATCCGTAATTTGAGAAAGAATTGAAAAATTTTTTCAGTTAGAATAATGTAATTGTATATTTAGACATAATTTCTAATTTCAAACAACTTGTCATAATAGCATTTTTTGATATTCTGGGATATACAGGGTGTCCCAGACTAATTTAGCCACGCTATATCTCTTAAACAAAGAGAGATTTTCGAATGGGACAGAAAGCGATATGTTCTACTTGTAATACACTTTAATATGGCGTACAAAATAATCATCCCCTAAATATTCATCCTTTAGTTACAACCCCTAACTTTAATTTTTTTAATAGCACCCTGTATATTTTTTTATAGTTTTGGATGTGGTCTTTTATCGTCTATTCAACACATTTTTGAAAAAAAAATCGGTTCGTAAATAACCAAGAAACTATCAGTTTATTTTTGTTAATTGTGTGTCCCAGACTAATTTCTCCAGGCTATACTTCTTAAACGAATAGAGATTTTCGAATGGAACAAAAACTGATCTATTCCATTTGTAATACACTTTCATATGGCATAGAAAAAATTCATCCCCTAAATATTCATCCCTACAGGGTGCTATTTAAAAAAAAAAGTCAGGGGTTGTAACTAAGAGATGAATATTTAGGGGATAATTTTTTTTCTACGCCATATTAGAGTGTATTACAAATGTAATAGATCAGTTTTTGTCCCATTCGAAAATCTCTATTCGTTTAAGAAATATAGCCTGGATAAATTAGTCTGGGACACATAATTAACAAAACTAAACTGATATTTTCTTGGTTATTTACGAACCGATTTTATTTTCAAAAAATGTGTTGAATAGACGATAGAAGACCACATCCAAAACTATAAAAAATATGCAGGTTGCCATTAAAAAAATTAAAGTAAAAAATTAAAGGGATTGTAACTAAGGGATGAATATTTAGGGGATGATTTTTTTCTACGCCATATAAAAGTGTATCACAAGTAGAATAGACCACTTTTTGTCCCATTCGATAATCTCTATTCGTTTAAGAGATATAGCGTGGCTAAATTAGTCTGGGACACCCTGTACAGGTACTTTACTCTTTAACGAAATTCATATTTTTGACATAACTCGTATAAAATTGATCTTCTTAAAGTGCCTATCCGATCCGGATGTTGGCGATCATCATGGCTATCTTGACTTTGTTTACCGCAGCGCGGAACAGTTCAGTGGTAGTGGTGAAGCCAGGAAATGCGTATAAAATGTAAAGTAAATGTAATGCTATAAAATTGATAAAATTTGATATCTGATGGTTGCGTTTTAGATTTTTGACTATTCAGAGCATTTTATCAAGAATAACTTTTTTTCGTAAAATTGATAATAAAAAAGTTTTCCATGCGGTTCCTAGCTACGCAGACACACTGTATAAGAGCTTCTGTATAAGAATTTTCAAATTACAATGCCATATTCGGATTCAGCATAATCATAAACAAAATAGAAACATATTTGATCAAAGTAAAATGATGAATTTAACGATATTTTTAAAATAATTTAAACAAAACAATTGTTATTGTTTAAACAATTAATAAACAATTAGCGGCCAAATCTGCGAGTAGAACTTTTTACTTTAACATGTATATAAACTAACAAAAAAAGTTTTAAAAAAATATAAGCTTGTTTGAATTTTTCCGAAACAATGCATGTTTTCGTTCTAATTGCACTCCCATATTATGCATAATTCGAGATTCCCTCGCTACACACTATGCACGATTCCCGATGCGTGATTCGTCCAATTTGTTGTATGTAGTTCATAGTAATTTAATAAAAATGTATTTGTTATTAATCGGTAACAAAAATTTTTTGTAAAAAATAATAATTTAAATATAATGATTTTTAATCAAATTACATTTTTTATTTAAACAAAATTAGGATTTTTTTTTGTATAAAAATAGGCTGTCAAACTATCAAACATAGTTTTGATCCGAGTGAATGCTTTGCCATAGATCCGAATCATTTATTCAAATGTGAAATATTTCGCATGGATTGGTCAAATTATATTGTACAGGTAATATAGATTTTAAAGTTTTAATGTTCAACTGCATTTTTTCAGTTGTCCATACTTATTGATACTAATGTTGTTCTGAAGCTATTTCCTTGTGGCATTTTTATAATCAACTATTTATAATGGGAAATAAGCCACAATTTTACTAAAAAAAAAGATTTTATTTACGTTTCGAAGCCCAAATCGGGTTTCCTTGTCAGAATACAAAATACTACTAAAATTAACAAAAATGTTGTTGCTAAGTAAAAAAATTCTTCTAATAATTTATTTAATCTGACTCATTTATATTGGCAATTCAGACGTATATTATATATTTTAAAGTAGAAGACTTTAAAATGATATCGTCAATATTTATGAGTTGCGTTGACATGACATTCCTATCACGTGGGATATACAGTGAGTTGTTTTGTCTCTACATGACGACAGTTAGATCAGTTAGTTTCAACATCAACTGATTGTTGCCATCTAACTGTCTGCATGTAGAGACAAAACAACTCACTTTACATCCCACGTGATGGTAATTTCATACTTTACCTACGGGCATAATTCCTTATAAATTTTATCCATCCTATGGAATTGCAAGCAAATATGCAAATGAATCCGAACAAATAGGTCTAAAAATGAATTTTGCCAACACAAAAACAATGACAAATACACAAGATAATAGAAACGTAATACTAAATGACACCACAATAGAAGCGGTTAATGATTATATATATTTGGGACAGATAATAAATAAGGAAAATCAAACAGCGGAGGTAGAAAGTAGGGCCAGATAAGCCTGGGCAGGATTTGGGATATTAAAATGGGCCCTAAAGAATAAAAAATACAACAATACTTAAAAGCAAGAGTGTTTGACCAGTGCATACTCCCAATTCTCACATACGCATGCCAAACATGGACCTTGATCAAAGCAAACATGGATAAAATAATGAAGACA
The DNA here is from genome assembly GCF_917563875.1 of Diabrotica virgifera virgifera. Classification (NCBI taxonomy): domain Eukaryota; kingdom Metazoa; phylum Arthropoda; class Insecta; order Coleoptera; family Chrysomelidae; genus Diabrotica; species Diabrotica virgifera. The sequence continues at coordinate 165,544,406 of NC_065450.1, forward strand.
CAAAGAGCCATGGAGAGACCAATGTTAGGAGTAAAATTAAAAACAAAAAGCAAAAACAACTGGGTAAGAAATAAAACAAAAGTCAAAGACGCAGGACAACATATAGCCAGGCTAAAATCGAGCTTCGCAGGTCATAACGTCAGACAAACGGACAATAGGTGGAATACCACGATACAACAATGGAGACCATGGACAGGAAAGAGAGCAAGAGGACGACCCCAGATGAGATGGGGAAAATTTTTAATGTATTTGAATTGAACTGTCCATTCTTCAAGATATTTCGAGTAGTTTAGTGGGACCTTGTCCTTCCAACCTAGTGATGGATTTTCGAATAATTAAAGGAAAGTAATCGTTATCAATAATTATTCTCTCTCGTAATTATTGATTTCATTTGACCCTTTCGTAATTGAAATTTTCCCCTTTTTTCACAGCAATGTGAAATAATGTACCTTGGTTGTGTATGAACTGAAGCCTTTGTGATAAGCCATTTTCAAAAAAGAGCTGCAATATACTTGGCAGTTCTTTAACTATTTTCTACAGCTGGCAAAAGAGCCTGTTTTGTTGTCACCAAGATTTCTTTTATATTCGATTTCTGCGCTTTCACAAAAATCGTTCAACCTTTTAAAACGCACGGTACCTACAATATTTTAATTTTCAATATTTTCAACATCAACTGGAAGCAGGTACGTCAATACTGTCTGAATATCATACTTATTATGTAGAATAGTTTCGAAAATACGTTATTGATGCCTCTTCTAGCTTTTCCACCAAACTTTGCGTTAATTTTACCCGCACAGTAAGCAATTATTTTATTGTTCAAATTATTATTTTTTAAAATAGTACTTATTTAGGCAAAAATTATTTTTGAACTTTCATTCGGCAGTGAAACAAAATCTAATATTCTAATTTTAAATCCTGTTTCTGGATAAAAAAAGTCTAAAAATTGTCGGAAGACTTTTAAAATCTTTGTGGTTGGAAAGCATCGGAATATATGGTGAAAAGACCCATTTCACGATATGGCATCCTATCGTGAAAACGAATATGGTGAAAAAACATATTATAACTGCTTCGGTTTTTGTCCTTGTATATCCAAATTTTTTGTCATCATTTGCAACATATATCATCATTTGCAACGTATAATCCATTAATCTGAAGCTTTTATTATGTCGTGGAAAGCAAATACTCCTTTCTAGCTCCTTGCTAGCACTGCGAAAAAATTGTTCTATTTTAAACAAAGAAGCGGCATTATTAAAAAATCTTTTGTGCCTCTTTGTCGCTAGATGTTTAGTAATATCGTTTTTTACACCATATCAGACCGTACATTCAGCATTGCATTTATCACACCGTACCATAAAACACCATAGATTAAAAAATCTTCGTAAAACTCGGTACATTCTCTAATTTAGTTTACTCTGCATGGATTTTATGCGTTTTTTATGTACCTTTTATTTCTTTATATTCACCATAATACTTAATAAATAATAGATAATATATTTTTACAGTACTTTTAAAATAAGAAATACATATATTTTCTAAAAAGCGGAACATTTTTAAGAATCGGTGGGACGCGGGACATTCCAGTAAAACAACGGTACTGTCCCGCCAAAATCTGGACATGTGGTCGTTTTAAATTATTAACGTAGGTTATGGACGCATTAACTATGTACATTTCGGTGAATCAGCGGTTTGTCTTGATGCACAGCCTTTGATATTCGTTAATTTACCGCTCACAAGAGCGAATTACTGTGCACACACGAATCATGTTGTTTACGAATCGATTTTTAACGCACAAGACCCTACACACTATTCGTGCAGTGACAGCGAATCACTTAACGAACTAGCCGCTACACACTATGCGTGCATTGCCCGCGAATCACGCATTACGAATCGCGAATCACGCATAATGTGTAGCCAGCTTTACAAGTGTAAAATTTGTTTTAAACATTTTAGTAATGGAGGTAATTTGAAAAAACATTTGATATCGAGTGACAACCGTGTAAGTCAGTGTACTATGACCGTAAAATTGGTACCAAAATGAATTATTTTGACAGACTGTACAAATGATGTTAAGATTGCTTTTTAATCTTCTGTTCATCATATTTTCATACTTATTATCTTATTCCTGACGAAGACAAATCCAAAGACACAAAAAAATATTGTTGGGTTATTACTGTACTGATTTATTTATTTGTGAACTATTACGCGAATTGACTTTTAATTATTATTAAATAAATAAAAGACTTACTTGAAATTGTTTAATTTATAACACTTACAATTTAACACTTAATTTTACAACAATATATCTAATTTATTTTACACTTACATACTAACTTATTTAATTCATTTGCAAACATTTATTTATCTACTTTAAAAAATACATTTCAAACCCGTTCACAAAAACGTAACAATATAATATCGCGTCGAATTTAGTAACTGACTGGCCTGCGAACGAATTTCGGTTCTTTATATATACTTCGGCAGCGCTCGCTCCGAACGCCGTGGATAGGAATGGTATTGTCTCGTAACGCCGAGAAGCTTCGGGAAGAAATAGGCCAATTTGTGAGCGGACTAAATAGTGTCACATTGCCCCCTCCTTAAAAGATGGTTCCTCCTGGAACCTTGCCGGGACTGGAACTGGATGCTGGTATCTGCAACTGGACCCTCTTTTACAACTCCCAGTTGTATAAAAGTGACAGGGAACGGTCTTCGATCCGCACCAGTAACTATGCGGATTGCAACAGACTAACACCTGGACCTCGGTGTCTTGGAAAATTTCTTCCACCATATTTCGGATATCTCCAGTCCAATTGGCTGCATTCTAACTTTGGCATGGCTAACTTTTGCACGTCGGACTCCAACACGTGCTCTCTCAATTGAATTAATGCATCCCATACATCTTGGTAGGTAGGTTGGTCATGGACAGTGTCTTTTGTTACCAGATAGAATAGGTAACGTGATGCATCTTGGAGTTTCAATGCTTTGCCAGGAGCTGGCAGTTGGCATTGAAGTTCTGCAACTCGACCAAACTTCCTTCGGAAGGCGGATGCCAACCCTCGTGCGTCTTTGATACTGGCCGGGATGGTATGGGCCAGTGAATAGTCATCGGGAAGTGCGAGTAGATCTCGCTTTTCTTCATTGGTAACACCATGTCTCGCTTTACCGGTACCTCCATAGGCCCCCATGAACTCCTCAAACGTGAGGTCAGGTATTTCTCGAACTTAGTTTACTTCCACTTCTTCATCTACGTCGTGGTCTCCCTCGTACGGCGCCAACCGGTTATGGTGGACTATCATCGGCTTTCCCCTAGGAATCTTGCTTATTCGGTAGATAACGTCATTGATTTTCTTGACAATGAGGTACGGACCTTCCCAGAACTGCTGCAACTTGGGAGAACAACCTGTTCGCTTCTTTGGATTATAAAGCCAGACTTTGTCGTTCTCCTTGAAACATCCCTTCTCGGCTTGGGTATCGTATCGTTTCTTCATTCGGTCGCTAGCGATCTGAAGATTAGAACGGACCAACTCATGTATATCGTCCATTCTTTTTCGTAATTCATTCACGTAATCCTCACCAGCAACATCTTCTCCAGGTCGACATCCAAACTCTAGATCACAGGGTAGACGAATCTCACGTCCAAATAGGACTTTTGCTGGTGTTTGGCCAGTTGATTCATTAACAGCAGATCTATAGGCCATTGCGAAGAACGGAAGGTACTGGTCCCAGTCTCGTTGATGTTTGGACACCATCTTTGTCAAATACTTGCCGACTGTCCTATTCATACGCTCCACCATTCCATCCGATTGCGGGTGATAGGCCGTGGTTCTTGTCTTCTTCATGCCTAGTTTATCACAGATTCCTTGAAATAGATCGCTCTCAAAGTTGCTTCCTTGGTCACTATGGATCTCCAGAGGTACTCCAAATCGGCTGATGCAGTCTTTGATTAACACATCTGCAATAGTGGCGGCCTTCTGGTCTGGAATTGCGTAGATCTCCACCCACTTCGTGAAGTAATCCATTACCACCAACATGTATTTGCATCCATTGTCACTTTCTGGAAATGGCCCGGCAATATCCAAAGCTATTCTTTCAAACGGACTTCCAACATTGTACTGTCTCATAGGAGCCTTTCTTTTCCGGTAGGGTCCGTTACTTGTAGCACAGGTAGTACATTTCTTACACCAGTCCTTCACATCGTCGGAACTATTCATCCAATAAAATCGTTCCCGAATTCTCTGAAGGGTCTTCTTTACACCAAAATGCCCTCCTGATGGACTGTCGTGTAACTGACGAAGTACTTCGGCTACTCTGCTCTTTGGAATCACCAACTGTGTTCTCCTCACTGAACCATCATCATTTTCTATTACTCGTTTAAGCAAGCTGTCTTTCAAGATAAATGAGTCCCACTGGGCCCAATACGTCTTAACTACTGAGCCTAGGCTTGATATTTCTTGCCAAGATGGTCGACGATTTTCTTCTTTCCATTTTCGAATCTTCTGTAAAACTGGATCTTTTTCTTGTTCTTCCTTGATCTTGGTAGGCGTCCACTCGTCGTTGACCACTGTTGTTCTTAGTACTGCTGCTTCCTTTGAATCTGTTTTGTTGCAATGGGAACATTCTGCTGGACACGGTCTTCTAGATAGAGAATCAGCGTTCCTGTGGCTAACTCCGGCCCGATGCTCGATCTTGAAATCATATTCTTGAAGTCGTTCAATCCATCTGGCTATCTGACCCTCTGGATTCTTAAACTGCATTAACCATTTAAGGGCGGCATGGTCGGTTCGGATTAGAAACTTCCTTCCGTAGAGGTATTGATAGAAGTGTTCCACTGATTTTACTACTGCTAGAAGTTCTCTTCTCGTGACGCAATAATTTCGTTCAGGTTTTGAAAGCACTTTACTAAAATATCCAAGGACTCGTTCCTGTCCTCCTTGGATCTGCGACAGCACTCCTCCAATTCCCACATTGCTTGCATCCGTATCTAAGATGAACTCTCCTTCTGGCAGTGGATACCCTAATATTGGCGCTGTAATTAAATGCCTCTTCAAAGTTTCAAAGGCCGTTTGGCAGTCTCCATCCCAGCAATAATCCCTTGCTTCCTCTGTAAGTCGCGTTAATGGCTTAGCAATATCTGCAAACTTCTTAATGAATCTCCGGTAGTATGTACATAGTCCCAGAAAACTTCTCACTTGATGTTTATCAGTTGGTTCAGGCCATTCCTTAATGGAATCGATTTTTCCTTTATCCACGGCCACTCCTTCTTTGCTGAATATATGACCTAAATAATTGACTTTACTTTGAAATAACTGGCATTTCTTGGGATTTAACATTAACTGGGCAGCTTTAAGTCGATTAAAAACGTCTTCTAAATTCTTCAGGTGGTCTTCAAACGTCTCTCCCAAAACGATTATGTCGTCTAAATACACCAGGCACGTTTTCCAAGATAACCCTCTCAACACATTTTCCATAAGCCTCTCAAATGTCGCAGGAGCGTTACAGAGTCCAAACGGCATAACGTTGAATTCCCATAATCCAGACCCTGTCGTAAAGGCCGTCTTCTCTTTGTCCACTGGATCCATTTCTACCTGCCAATATCCAGACTTCAAGTCCAACGTAGAAAACAATTTACTTCCAGCCAATGTGTCCAACGTGTCGTCGATCCGAGGCAGAGGATAACTATCTTTCTTGGTAACATTGTTCAACAAACGGTAGTCCACACAGTACCTCGTAGTTCCATCTTTCTTCTTGACCAGGACCACCGGAGAGACCCATGGGCTCGTAGAAGTTTCTATCACCCCGTCTTTCTTCATTTCTTGAACAATCCTTTCAGCTTCCTCTCTCTTCGCCTGTGGTAATCGTCGAGCTGATTGACGAATTGGCCTAGCGGTACCAGTGTCAATTTTATGTTTGACAACTGTCGTTCTTCCTGTCTTTCCTCCTTTCGGTACGAATATGTCACGATATTGCCTAAGAAATTCCCTTAATTTCCTTTTTTCCATTTGATTTAGAGATTGGCCTGCAACTGCAACCATTTGGTCGAACTTATCGTTGGAATTATCTGATGTTGTCGTCTGACGGATTATGGACGTCACGGGTACACAAGTTCCTACTTTTGTCTCCTTCTTGATGGTCACTGGGTAGTCATTGACATTAATCAATCTCACGGGAATTTCTTTAGCAGAAGTAACCAATTCCTTTCCAATTATGATTCCTCGGCCAACCTCCTCGTCGTGGTTCCATGGCTCCATCATAACAGGCGTTCCTTCTTCTACAGTTCCCTGTAGCCGCGCTACGATGATCGTTTCACTCCTCGCAGGCACAACTGTATCTTCTTTAATGGCTGCTAGCACAGTTCTGTCATCATGTGGATAAAGAAATACCTCCTCGTTGCCAACTTTGATTACCCTATTCTTAAAATCCAATTGAAATCCATGCAAATTCATTACGTCCATTCCTAATATAACATCTTCTTCGATGTCTGCTACTATGACAATATGGACGAACTTTTCTGCTCCAATCCCTAATTGTATCTGGATTTCTCCATGGGTGTTGGCGTTTTCACCTGTGGCAGTCCGCAGTCGCAACCTCGTTGGTAAGAGTTTCTTACGGCTGTTTAAAACTGACGGTCGCATAATGGTCCTGGTCGCTCCGGTATCCACCAACAATGTATACTTTTTACCATTTATTTCTCCATCCACATATACACTATCTTCACGACATTTCAAAGAAGCTATTAGTATGAGAGGGTCTTTGGAAAAGTTGCGGGTCGAAGCTGCCTCCCTAAGGCCGACCCGTTCTAGTTTTCCTGCCGGTGAGTCTCTTGATTGTTATTGTACCTAGGGTACTTACACGAACTCCGTACGTGTCCCATTTCACCACAGTTCCAGCACCTTATGGTCTTCGTTTTCTTGGATGCAATGTCTTTCATCATATTAACAAGCTGGTCAAGTTTGTCCTCATCCTGTTCCTCTTTCACAGTCCTCACTTTACTGTACCCACCAGAGGCCTGGGTAGCTGATTCGTATTCGAGAGCGGCAGATAAGACATCGACCAGCGTCTTGTGACGAGCTAATCGCAGTGTTCTTTGCATTTCATGATCACGAAGGCCATCAATAAATGTTTGAACATCCAACTTTTCCATCATGTCTTCGGGAGCTGTTGGATATGCATATCGTACCAACCTGGCAATATCGACCTCGTATTCTTGAAGAGCTTCATCTTTCTTTTGTCTTCGATTTTTAAACTGCGACTGATAGACATGCTCTAAATGTTCGTGCCCGTATCGCATATTCAGTCTCTTTTTCAGCTGCTCGAAGTCATCTGTCTCCTCTACGGCTATGGTCTGGAGGACATCCAAAGCGTCGCCTCGAAGAGCAATAGTGAGGTTTACAGCTTTTTCTTTTTCGGACCATCCGTTCGCTCTGGCCGCCGATTCGAACTGTTTCATGTAGTTGTTCCATGATGACTTTCCGTCGAAATTTGGCACCTTAACACGAGCATGACCTACACTCCCTTCAACTATCGACCGTGGCTCCAATTTGTATTTGGTTTCATCATTTTTAATGTCTGTTAAGATGGGTTCCATACCTTTGTCTACTTTTTCCGTTTCCTCCATTTTCTTTTCTATTTCCTTGATCTTTTCTTCAAAAGTAGATTTTATGGACGATATCTTGTCGTCAAAATCCGAAGTGACTTTAGAGATTTCGTTAGTCATCTTGTTTTCAAGGGATGAAATATCACCCGAAACTTTCGAAACTTTGTTCTCTAACGATATAATGTCTGTAGAAACTTTCAAAACATCCGAGGAAACTTGGGAGATTTCACCAGAAACCTTTTTCTCTAATGATGTAATGTCTGTCGAAACTTGGGAGATTTCACTAGAAACTTTGCTCTCTAACGATGTAATGTCTGTCGAAACTTTCAAAACATTCGAGGAAACTTGAGAAATCTCTTTAGAAATTGACGAAATTAAAGCAGTTTGCCTGTCCTCAAACACGTAGGTTTCTGGATCATGACCCTCTTCCTGTAGTGCGATCTTCAGACGAACCACTAGATCAGCCTTTTTCCCCGCTGCGTCGAGCTCACGATTTTCCAGTTCTGTTCTGAGCTCCGTAAGGCGCAGATCAGAAAGTTTCGGCTTACACTGTGAAGACATGGTCACACTCTTTATTTATTACGATTTATATTTAGTTATTATTAAAGATTCCACACTGTATTAAACCGAGCTTATATTACTTATTTATTTTTTATCCACTTCTGACCCATTTGTTAGGTTATTACTGTACTGATTTATTTATTTGTGAACTATTACGCGAATTGACTTTTAATTATTATTAAATAAATAAAAGACTTACTTGAAATTGTTTAATTTATAACACGTACAATTTATCACTTAATTTTACAACAATATATCTAATTTATTTTACACTTACATACTAACTTATTTAATTCATTTGCAAACATTTATTTATCTACTTTAAAAAATACATTTCAAACCCGTTCACAAAAACGTAACAATATAATATCGCGTCGAATTTAGTAACTGACTGGCCTGCGAACGAATTTCGGTTCTTTATATATAGGTACTTCGGCAGCGCTCGCTCCGAACGCCGTGGATAGGAATGGTATTGTCTCGTAACGCCGAGAAGCTTCGGGAAGAAATAGGCCAATTTGTGAGCCGACTAAATAGTGTCACAATATAATATAAGCATATTTATTAAAAACACCAATATATTTTTTTCACACTTTATTTGCAGTGATACATATTATGTAACTTGGTGTTAGACAAGGATGCGTGTTCGTGTTGTCACCTGACTTATTCAACATTTATGGTGAACATGTCATGAGGATGGCTTTAGAAGGATGGCCCGGTGTAGTAACAGTAGCTGGTAGGAAAATCTCCAATCTAAGATTTGCTGATGACACTACACTTATAGATCAAATTCTTAAAGAACGAAACAGAGTAGACATAAAAAAATTTTCTTAGAATAGAAACAACCTTTTTTCTATTAGTTGTTCGAATATAAGTCTCTCCCATTTACTTCCATGCTTCTCTGTCCCGTACCAGACCGATATTGCAACTCTTTTAACACCATTGCTCCACCGCATTTGGGGTCTTCTTCATGATTTAATTTTTATGAAAAGTTTTAATGGATTATATGATTATATTATCAACTGAGCAAAATTAAGCTTATATTTTGACTAAATTTTTAGGTACCGAGACTTTAAATCTTAGAAATGAAATTAATGTTAACTTTTCTCAAATAAAACAGTTGCAATTGTCATGTTAAAACATTTTAAATCGAGGCATCTTGGAATTTTATATTTGACAATATTGGATTTATGACACGTTTACATTTATCCAGTAAATGGGGCCAGTCGTATTGGCACGACAGCGCTGGCATGGTAGTGGCATCACGTAAACAATTTTTGCGCCAGTCCAGCGCTGTCTCGAATAGATAGGTGGTCTATTTTTCATGCCATTTACAGGATACGTGTAGACTTGCCATCATATTTAATTTAAGGTATTTTGATCCAGTGCTGCTTGGATCAAAAGACAAATGAAAATGTTGAAATAGTGATGCCGGTTGTCCACTGTCACTTGTAATGTTTTTTGTATTTTCCTGTGCTTAATGTATGTAGCACATTAGTCTGTCTCTTTCCATTTTTACTTTAAATAAAATATTTAAGTAATCAGCTTGGTTGAACTCTTTATTACCATAAGAAGGGAAAAAATTCCAACGAAAATAAGTTTCGTGTAAATAATAATTTATAGGAAATAACGAAACATAAAACTCATATTTTATTTAGTTGTTATATTTTGTTCAATATCCATTCAGCCGTGTGATAAATCGCTCACGTTAAATATAACGTAAAGTTATCCTGTAGTTAAGTTATAATCCTCGAATTGGTGTGATGTATCATATTTAACTTAACTACTTGCGTTATTTCTTGAGAGTTCTTGAGTTATCTGATATATCAACTGTCACTTTATAACGCAACGTTAAAACTCAAGGTTTGAGATAACTTTGTAGTTATGTAAGGACGTGTAACGTTAAGTTCATATTTTAACTTGTTTTTAGACAGAAATCACGTGAAATTAGAAGCTAATAATTAAGAATAGAAGGGTAATACAATTTTAAAAATTATACAAAAATCAAATCGAGAGTTATAAATTGAAACTTTATTAACATAGGGATTTTATTTTAAGTACATATTGGTCATTCTATCCAGAGTTGCCAGATGAGATTTATAAATACCCCACTTAGAAACTGAAATTCCCCCAAATTGAAAGTCAAATCTCCCAAATTTAAATTTTTGTCGCATTTTAATAAATTAGTAGTCAAATGAAGAGAAGAGTAAATAAAAATTATACTACTTATCAAAGAGGGCCCGGGAAATAATTCATAGTTCCTATTGTCTTAGATTATATGGGAGTATAATATACAGTTATATGTACATTCGCAAATTTAATTTACCTCTCAAAAACCTCCATAATTTTCCGCCCCCAAAAAATCCCACTACAATTTCTGCTTAGAAAAATTTCCCTAGACGCTTTCAAATTACCCCAAAATTGTGGGAAAATACACCAATCTGGCAACCCTGTTTCTTTCTACTTTTTAATACACCACCAAACCCGTCGGTCAACGGCGGTGGCAGACGACGGGTATTTACTTTTACGGTTATCTACCCATCCAGTACCATGTTCCGAACAATCTCTCGCACTCACTCCAACTTGTACTATTTCTACATAAGGTTCTCTTTGTTACTTGAAACTTTCTTACCCAAATGTTATTTCTCTTTTAACGTTTTAAGAAATAACTATTTCATAACGGTTACGGATATCTACATCACACCGAATTTGCGTAAATTGTTATGGGCATAGTTATTCCTGAGAGTTATCTTAACTTTAACTCAAACGTTCAAGATAACTTCGGTCATCCATCACAGGGCTGATTGTCTATTGTTTTTATATAATATAATACATGCAATTTTTACTACAATTTTCTCTTCCTTTGTTTCACATCGTGTTGTTTAAAAGCGTCAAATAAGAATATGACGTCTTTACCAACTAAAACAAAAAATACTGTTCAATTGATGTGAAATAGGTACATGTAAATGAATAAAAATTCAATCAAAAACTAATTAAATAAACGATAATATGAATTAAAACATGTATTTGAAAGTTAATATAAAGTCCTTAATATTTTGTTGGTCGCTAGAGTATAAAATGTACACTGAATAAATACGAGAAACTCATAGGTTATGGTCAAAGCTGCACTAATGATAATCATCAACGAGCATCGTGGTAGATCAGAGCCGGACTTGAACATTTGCCGCCCCTGGGCTATCCACAATTTGCCGCCCTCTTAATTCTGCCGTCCTGTGCTATAGCCCATTCAGCCCATATGTAAATCCAGCCCTGTGGTAGATATCGTCAATTTATTGTTGATTCAAAGGCTAATAGACTTCGTTGTATTACTGTTTTGAAACTGAGGCTTCCGCCTTACCATTACGAGTTGAAACCAATTGAATTAATTTAAGCTCAAATGAAGGGATACATATGTTGCTCGAGAGAACGTAAGATAAAAACAAATCATAAATCCGTATTCCCCACGCACCCTCAAACAAATCATAAACAGTTGAAATACTGATAATCATAAATAAAAAATAAACTAGAAGAGTACAAGTGTATTATAGGTCTGGATCCCGCGTATGAAAAAAAAGTTGATTAATAGCAAGCTGAAAATTTGTTAATAGCTTAAGGGTGTCTAGTCGGATAAACTTTGATATATGGGAACACTGGAACAGGGGCAGTTTTCATTGTGGAACAGGTTAAAAATTTGGAACGGTCACACCACGAAAACGGCACCTTTATTTTGTCCGACAGAACAGACTTAAACTCTCATGCAAAAATCAGAGTGCTATTTATCACCTGTCATAATTCCTGTCATTTGACATATTCTACATGTTCCACTCATTAAAACGCCCATTTGGTGATAAATAGCAGTCTGATTTTTGCATGAGAGTTTAATCTCTGTTCGAAGAGTTTAAGTCTGTTCTGTTGGACAAAATAAATGTGCCGTTTTCGTGGTGTGACCGTTCCAAATTTTTTACCTGTTCCACAATTAAAACTGCCCCTGTTCCAGTGTTCCCATATATCAAAGTTTGTCTGACTAGACACCCTTAAGCTATTACCAAATTTTCAGCATGCTATTAATCAACTTTTTTTTCATACGCGGGATCCAGACCTATTAGGTTTAAGTAACATTTGTAAATACTTTGTATTAGTACAGTAAAACCTCGATAGAACGGACCTCTATTTAACGGACTTCGGATATAACGGACAAAAAGTCCCTTCAAATGTAAAAAAAGTTTGAATGTAAAAATATGAAAAATTGAATTCTTCAAGAAAAATCAGCAAGGACAGGATCAAAAATTGGTTTCTTTTTAAGAATTTGGACCTGCAGTGAGATAATTTCAAGAGAAAAACTGGGAATACCGCCGGAAGAGGTAAAATGTTTATTGATTGTAGACAACGCTGCTGTTCATCCCTCTGAAAATATTCTACGTTCAGAAGAAAGCAACTTTAAGCTGTATTTTTTGCTTTACTTTTTTTTGCTCAAAAAAATACAACATCGCTTATTCAACTCATCGATCAGGGAGTAATTTTGGTAACCAAACGAATATAATGCTGACAGTTTTTAGATGATGTAATGGTTGTATTGCACGATGAAGATACCGCAGGGGACAGAAGAGAGCAGCATAATTTTAGAGAAGTGATTATAAAAAAACAGCAAACTTCAAAATTGCAAACAAAACTTGATTCCTTTTTTAAAGCAGGATTACCGAAAGCAGGCGCGTCGATATCAAACAGCAACGTCACTTCAGAGTAAGACAATTAAATACAATTTATTTGTGACTTGTCTTTTTTATTTATATTTAAATACAGTGCACATATTCTCAACAAAAAAGTTTTTTGATTTATTTAAAGCTTACTTTTATATAACGGACTTTCGGCTTTAACGGACACCCCGTCCCCCCAATTAGTCCGTTATATCGAGGTTTTACTGTACAAGTACTTACCAATACAAACACTGCATAGTTTATTGAACCCAACGGTAAAGCACTAAGATAAACAGGCTTTTGACATCTTAACAGTATAAAACCAACATCTTTTTGTATCGAAGGAGTTGCTAGGTGCCAGTCAGAAGTACAAATATCTTCTCGAAGAGAATGAGTCTAAAAATAAAATATGTGACATTTGTTATTTGACTATTCTATTTAATCCAATAATGGTTAAGAACTTTATAACTCAATATGTTAATAATTGTGTATGATCGCATTTAATATTAAAAGTATTGTTCTGAAGTTGTTTCTTTGTGACATCTTATGCAATTTACTTAATATTTTATTTAATATTAAAAGTGGATAAGTACACAGAATGCCTATAACACAGTGATCCTTGCCAGTAACATAGATTAATTAATTACAACAGACAATTAGTTACAAAGGTTAGTGAGGAGTACGGCCTGAGCCTCAACTTCAAGAAGACAAAATGGATGACGATAAGCAAAAAGCAACAACCTGCTCAAAGACCGTTACGGATAAACAACATACTAGTTGACCATTTAGAATCTTATGTATACCTTGGCACCAACGTACCTAAACGCAAAATGGGAACAAGTCACATAAATTAAGACGAGAATAGAACGAGATAGAGCAGCATTTAACAATATGAAAAAGCTCCTCATAAGCAAGGATTTATCTATTTCCCTAAAACTACGTCTAATTAATTGCTACATTTTTTCAATCTTACTATATGGTGTGAAAGCCTGAACGCTGACAGAGACGCTCATGAAAAATCTAAAAGAATTCGAAATGTGGATGTATCGACGTATTCTTTATACAGGGTGTTTCATTGGGAAAGTAACATACGTTAACTGTAGAACACTTAGGTGGTCTCAAAAATAACATACTTAATGGGTCTTACTTCATTAATATCAAAGATACTGGGTGTTTTATCTATTTTGACATTTTCTTATTTGGTTCATAAATTTTTAACCACACTGTATATTTATTTTATATTTGGCACGCAAATATTATTTTAAGGTGTACAATCAACTAGTTCATTTAAAACTGTAAAAAATCCAGGTACGGACTAAAAAATATTGGAACAATTTTCCGACCCAAAAACAACACCCTGTACATTAATTTTTTTAAAATAGATTTTGCATTTGAAAAGTGGATGAAAAACTAAATTTAGTGGTATACTTTGAATTTTCGGCAAAATGAGTTTTTTGATCAAATTTTCAATTTCAAATCTGAAATTATGTGAATTGCGAAAGCTCCAAGTAGCAAAAAAAATTGAAATACGACTCACAACTTGTTAACCACACTGTATATTTATTTTATATTTAACACCGGATATTTTTTAAGGTATGCAATCATTTAATTTATTTACAATTATAAAAAATCCAGGGCCGTGTTCAAAAATATTGGAAAATGTTCCGACCCAAAAAACACTCTGTGCATTAAATTTTTTTAAAATGGATTTTGCATGTTAAAAGAAGATGAAAAACTAAATTTAGTGGTATACTTTGAATTTTCGGCAAAATTATTTTTCGGGTAAACTTTTGAATTTGAATTCTGAAATTATGTGAATTGCGAGAGCTCGAAGTAAAAAAATTAAAACGTAACTTAATTTTAATTAATACCATTCTTTAATCTAAATTGGTAAAATGTTAATATTTTAGTATTTTTTTATTATGGCGACAAATAATTCATAACAAATATTCACCTTTAATTAATGAATAAATGATAAAGAGTCCACAAAAAATACATAACTTTAATCAACAAACTATCTTAAAAATTAAAAAAACAGAAAAAAATTGCTGAAAAATAACTTTTGGATATCTAAAATCCTAAGTTTATAACGAGGAAATAAATAGTAGGGACGAACTTCTTGACCGGATTCGAGACACCTTCTAAGAAATGAAGAATAACCCTGACCAGATATGAAGTCAGTCAGACAATTAACAAAGAGAGCAAGACTTAGTCTTCAACAAGGTGGTGGCCATTTTGAACAATTACTATAGTTTTGATAAGATATTTTTTTTTTTAATTATTTTTTTTGTTAATTTTTAAGAGACTTCGTTGATTAAAGTTATGTAAGTATTTTTTGTGGACTCTTTATTATTTATTCATTAATAATTAAAGGTGAATATTTGTTATTAATTATTTGTCGCCATAATAAAAAAACACTAAAATGTTAAAATTGTACCAATTTCGATTAAATAATGGTATTAATTAAAGTTAAGTCACATTTTAATTTTTTTTACTTCAAACTCTCGCAATTCACATTACTCTGGGCTAATTAGCCAAATACAAGGAAAAGTTATTTACCAGCAATTTTATTGCTGGAATCGAATCTTATGATTCTATATATTAATAATATAGGTATGCAAAGTCCGCAGATAGTGTGCTACTTTTTTTATAAACAAAATGGCGCCCGAAAATCGTGTTTTTTTCAATTTTTGCTCTATAACTCCATAGATTTTCATTTACACCAAAAACACACAAAAAAAATCACCGTAATTAAATTCTGGATAGAGACGTGTTTTTCCCGATTTACTTCGACGAAAATTTTCCCTGGAAAATGCGGGTTTTTCCAACAAAATATTTAATTTTAAACTAAAATTTTAGATAAGTAATTGTTTATCAATAATTAAATAACTTGATAATATAAAAGCTACTTTCGTATAGATTATAATTCCAGAAGTCGATGGAAATTGAATGAACAGTTTAGCAACAATTGAATTGTTAATTAAAAATTTACGGTCACTATAATAATCACAATAATTATGATACATAAGAATAACTTTGATTTTTGTATAGAAAGTCACTGTAGCTATCTAATGTACTTTACAGAATTGAAATTGGACTATTTAAGCGGCCTCAGGAATATTTTAAAATTATAAACAATGCTTAAAATGCAAAATAAAAAAATGCAATGGCTTAAAAACAAATAGAATATCTCGAGAAATATTAAATTAAATTAAATCATAAAAACGGTATTGAAAAAAAGTGGCAGTACGCTTTTTTTAAAAGGAAAAACGTTTAATTGTGGTAAGTGGTTCCTGAGATACAACCGGTCAAAGTGGAGAGGCATTTACGGCAATGATATGAACAATAGGATCACAATTTTCGAACCATCACCTTTTTATTTTTGTCCTCTTTCTGCACACCAATTTTCATATCTTTAAAATACTCATAACATATATTATTATAATAAAAACTATCGATATTACGAGTAAAAATTGCCAAAAATAGCAAAATTCCTATCAAAAATTAGGTTAGAGAAAATGTAATCTCAAAGTTCAAAGTCGGCATACGTTAAAAAAATGCATTTTCTCGGCTTCCCATGGAGCAATTTTCTTCATTCTTTCTTTGATCCCAAGTAACTCGAGTAGAGCCATCTAACTAACGCATTATTAAATGTGTAACTTGCTTTTGTTTTGTTATAATAAATTAATTTATTTATAATAACAAAAATTAATTTGTTTAAATAAAAATTGTTTAAATAATTATACAGCTTTCAAATGAGAATATTTGTGTTTTTAACGTTAAAAGGTACACTTGTAGTAAGTTTACCTAAAAAAAGTCTACAACTGGAAAAAATATGTAGTTTTTTTTTCTTGTAAATAAAATAATCTATTACAACAAAACAAAAGCAAGTTTGACATTTAATAATGCGTTAGTTAGATGGCTCTACTCGCGTTACTTTGGAACAAGAAAAGAATGAAGAAAATTGCTCCATGGGAAGCCGAAAAAATGCATTTTTTTAACGTACCTATACCGATTTTGAACTTTAAGATTACATTTTCTCCAACCTAATTTTTGATTGGAATTTTGTTATTTTTGGCAATTTTCACTCGTAATATCGATAGTTTTTATTATAATAATATATGTTATGAGTATTTTAAAGATATGAAAATTGGTGTAGTGAAAGAGGACCAAAATAAAAAAGGTGATGATTCAAAAATTATGATCCCATTGTTTACATCTTTGCCGTAAAGCCGGTCAACTTTGACCGGTCGTATCTCAGGAACCGTTCATCACAATTAAATGTTTTTCATTTAAAAGAAGCGCTCTACCGATTTTTTTTCTAATACCGTTTTCATGATTTAATTTAATTTAATATTTTCCAGAGATATTCTATTTGTTTATAAGCCAAAAAATTGTTTATAATTTTAAAATATTCCTGAGGCCGCTTAAATAGTCCAATTTCAATTCTGTAAAGTACATTAGATAGGTACAGTGTCTTTTTATACAGAACCATAGTTATTCTTATGTATCATAATTATTGTGGTTATTATAGCGATCGTAAATTTTTAATTAACAATTCAATTGTCAATAAACTGTTTATGCGATTTCTATCGGCTTCTAGGATTATAATATATACGGAAAGAGCTTTTAGATTACCAAGTTATTTAATTATTGATAAACAATTACTTATCTAAAATTTTGGTTGAAAATTAAAGTTATTTTTGGAAAACCCCGCATTTTCCAGGGAAAATTTTCGTCGAAGTAAATCGGAAAAAACACGTCTCTATGCAGAATTTAATTACGGTGAATTTTTATTTGCGTGTTTTTGGTGTAAAGTTAAAATCTTTGGAGTTATGGAGCAGAAATTGAAAAAATCACGATTTTCAGGCGCCATTTTGTTTATAAAAAAGTAGCACACTATCTGCGGACTTTGCTTACCTATATTATTAATATATACAATCATAAGTTCTCAAACCAATTCAAGACTGAGAGAGGTGTTAGACAAGGATGCGTGTTGTCATCTGACTTATTTAACATTTATGGTGAACATGTCATGAGGATGGTTTTAGAAGGATGGACCGGTGGAGTAACAGTAGCTGGTAGGAAAATCTCCAATTTAAGATTTGCTGATGACACTACACTTATAGCAGCAAATGAGCAAGAAATGTTTGATCTTCTGCGAAGAGCTGAGTACGAAAGCAATAAAGTTGGTCTAAAAATCAATAAAGTTAAGACAAAAATAATGGTGGTCGACAGATTCGACACTATTCAACTGACTAACATGTTACAAGAATACCAGATAGTAAACACCTTTGTCTATCTTGGGTCTAGTATAACTAAAGATGGTAACTGTGAAACAGAAGTTCGGAGACGTATTGGTATGGCAACAAATGCGATGAGTCGCCTAACTAAAGTTTGGAAAGACAGATATATCTCTCAAAATATCAAGCTGAGACTGGTGAATGCCCTTGTATTCTCAATATATCCATACGGAGCAGAGACTTGGACTCTTCGCGCATGCGAGCGCCATAAAACTGATGCCTTTGATATGTGGTGCTGGAGAAGAATGCTGCGCATATCTTGGACAGCTCATAGGATAAACGTTTCCATTCTAAACCTACTCAAGATTAAAAAAGGCTGTCCACAATATGTCTGCAACGAATACTGCAATTCTTTGGTCACGTGGTTGGCAGAGGTGACGACAGTTTGGAGAGATTAATTGTTTCTGGAAACGTTCCAGGGAGAAGATCAAGAGGAGATCACCAACTAGATGGTCCGACGAAATAAAGAATTCAGCTGAAAACTCATTCTGCGAAGCTCTTAGAGCAGCTGAAGATAGAGACCAATGGAGAAACATTGTTAGGAATATTGGAAGAAATCATGATCCTCAGTAATGACGAAACGACAAGAGAGAGAGAGTAATAAGCTACTGCCGTCTGACCACTTCCCAGCAGTGTTTGAACTTGAAGGGCAATCCTTCTGATGAAACTGCTGATGAGACCTGAATCCACTACTATACGCCAGAGAAGAGAATGAACGCACGGCAGTCAACTGAAGCCGTCAAAAGTGGTCCAAAGCTGCCAAGAGTCGATCAATGGATTGGAAAGGTCATGACATATGTATTGTGGGATTGCAAAGGCATAAAGTTAATCACTTGTCTTGAAAAAGGTAAAACTATCAATAACCAATATTGTTGTGTTTTATTGGACAAACTGAAGCAGGAACTTTTATAAAAAAAGAACTTTTTATAATAAAACGTTTTTATTATTTATAGGAGAGAATATAAAATAATTTGACGATATAAAATGCTTACAATTCCAAAAATAACAGTATAATATAAAAGTACTTTTTATAATATCACGGTTTTGTTATACCGGGTGGACCAAAAGTCAGTTAACGCTATCAAGTAAGTCACGCGCAAGCTTGCGGCGTCTTCAAAAAAATATATCATGCTCTGTGAAAGACCTTGCAAATAATCCACAGATACAAGGTATTCGATATTTTCAGCAAGACGGTGCACCGCCTCATTACGGATTGCAAGTTCGTGAGTTTCTAAATGACCAGTTTAGTGATTGAATAGGGAGAAGAGATACAATTAAATGGCCCGCGCGTTCGCCAGATTTGACGCCCTCTGATTTTGCCTTGTGGGGAGTACTTAAAGATAAAGATTTTGTCAATTTGAAGTTCTCCGTGCCAACTTGGAAGTCTGTAGAAAGACTTGTTTTACTGTGTATAAGAGTTGCCAAAAATGTATTGATGAAGGTGGTTTACATTTTGAACATAAAATTTGAAAACACTTCTTTGTACCTACTTATTTACAATAAACAATAAACGTTTTTTTACTTCAGTTATTTTTGCTTTTAATAATATACAAAACGGTTAACTGTTCCACCCGGTATATAGGACACAACATGTTTCGAAAGAATAATTAAGTTATAAAATATGAATTTTTAGTAGGTGTATTAACTGTTATAATTATAATTCCAAAAATTACACTAGTAGAAAAAAGTACTTTTTATAATACCACGGTTGTTTAAAATGGTATATAATATAATTTTTATATACAGTGATGAGCGCGCTAATAACCGGCAAAATAGCACAAAAGATGGAAACCGTATTAAGTTGTGAGATAAAAAGAAATAAAACTAGTCGAGCTGGCAAATTTAGCGATATTAACCTAAAAATTTACATTATATTGATTGTTTCCCACCTTTAGACGTATCGGACGAGTTTAGCAACTGCCACTGTCACAGTGACAGTTTTGTTAACATACTTCTCTGATACGTGTAAAGGTGGGAAACAATCAATATAATGTGAATTTATATGTTAATATCGCTAAATTTACCAACTCGACTAGTTTTATTTCTTTTTATCTCACAACTTAATACGTTTTCCATCTTTTGCGCTATTTTGCCGGTTATTAGCACGCTTACACTGTATATCTACTAATTAACTTATAAAATATGAATTGTAATTATATCAACTTGTATTTATTTATAAAAAAAAATTTAAACTAGTTTTTTTTTTAAATAGTTTGAAATTAAAAAAAATCGATTTATCCATACAGGGTGATTGATTAGTGGGGTAAAGCTCCGTAGATCCGTTATAGTAATAGATAGCAATAAAAGTTAATAAACAAAAATTGTAGCCAACTTGAATTACAGATTGATAATCAGTAATCGTAAATTGTCAGTTTTAGACAATTCAGTCATGGATTACTTAAAATTTGGAAAGATTTAGACCCGTTATTAATAATTTGCATTAAAAAAGCTACATGTAGGTTACCGAAACCTAGAAAGAATAGGAATATCAGAATGTGCATTTTGCTGATGATGTAATTGTCATGGCAGATAAAGAGGAAGATCTAAGAAATAATCTACAAACATGGAATGAGGTATTAAATAGGCATGGGATGAAAATAAACACACGCAAAACAAAGATTATGGTAGTAGCACAAGAACAACCCGTATTAAACATACAAATCAATGGAGAAACAATAGAACAGGTAAACTACTTTCAATACCTGGGAGTAACAGTGGAAAACAACGGAAAACAACACAAAGATATAGAAGAAAGGATTGACAAAACGTCTAAAATATTCCACGCAATTAACAACAAATTTTTAAATAAAAAAGAAATTTTCAGAAAAACCAAAATAACTGTCTTCAACACGATATACAGACCAGTACTTACATACGGGTGCGAGTCTTGGGTATTAGATATACAAGCGGAGCTCAAAACTAAACCACTTCTAGAATACATCGAAGAAAAACGGCTGAGTTGGTGGGGCCACATAAAAAGAATGAGAAGAAACATACCAGTAAGGAAAGTATGGGAAGCAAGAATTCAGAAAAAAAGAAACAGAGGAAGACCATCAGAAAACTGGGATACAACCATTGCGAAGATTATCCAAAAGAAAGGGAAAACCGTAGTAGAAGCAAGCAGACTGGCGCAGGATAGAAAACAATGGTCAAAGTTTGTGCACACGTGAATAGACATTAGTCCCGACACTGAAAAGTAAAAGGGACTTAAAAGACTATATATATATATATATATATATATATATATATATATATATATATATATATATATGAGTTAATTAGAAGCAACCTACCTTGCTCGTTTCGGTACGAAACCGATCTGTGCCTCTACTTTGAGGCCACGAGATGTCACCTGGTATTTATTGAAAAATACCTACGGCGTCAAACAAGCAGGAAATAATCGCAACTTTCTACTTTTTAAAAAGTATGAAAATAATATGTACAATATTATACGGGAAATAAATATTCTACCTTCGTCTGTGCTGCCATCTTGGGAACGTTTTCGCTGTCTACAGCTCATCAGCCAAGCTCTCAGAACAGACGAAGATGTAGAATATTTCCTCCGTATACCCGAGGCCGTAAGACAGCCATGCAGTCCTTATGGGACTAGCGCAATCTGAGTTAGTTAGAAGCAACCTACCTTGCTCGTTTCGGTACGAAACCGATCTGTGCCTCTACTTTGAGGCCACGAGATGTCACCTGGTATTTATTGAAAAATACCTACGGCGTCAAACAAGCAGGAAATAATCGCAACTTTCTACTTTTTAAAAAGTATGAAAATAATATGTACAATATTATACGGGAAATAAATATTCTACCTTCGTCTGTGCTGCCATCTTGGGAACGTTTTCGCTGTCTACAGCTCATCAGCCAAGCTCTCAGAACAGACGAAGATGTAGAATATCTCCTCCGTATACCCGAGGCCGTAAGACAGCCATGCAGTCCTTATGGGACTAGCGCAATCTGAGTTAGTTAGAAGCAACCTACCTTGCTCGTTTCGGTACGAAACCGATCTGTGCCTCTACTTTGAGGCCACGAGATGTCACCTGGTATTTATTGAAAAATACCTACGGCGTCAAACAAGCAGGAAAAAATCGCAACTTTCTACTTTTTAAAAAGTATGAAAATAATATGTACAATATTATACGGGAAATAAATATTCTACCTTCGTCTGTGCTGCCATCTTGGGAACGTTTTCGCTGTCTACAGCTCATCAGCCAAGCTCTCAGAACAGACGAAGATGTAGAATATTTCCTCCGTATACCCGAGGCCGTAAGACAGCCATGCAGTCCTTATGGGACTAGCGCAATCTGAGTTAGTTAGAAGCAACCTACCTTGCTCGTTTCGGTACGAAACCGATCTGTGCCTCTACTTTGAGGCCACGAGATGTCACCTGGTATTTATTGAAAAATACCTACGGCGTCAAACAAGCAGGAAATAATCGCAACTTTCTACTTTTTAAAAAGTATGAAAATAATATGTACAATATTATACGGGAAATAAATATTCTACCTTCGTCTGTGCTGCCATCTTGGGAACGTTTTCGCTGTCTACAGCTCATCAGCCAAGCTCTCAGAACAGACGAAGATGTAGAATATTTCCTCCGTATACCCGAGGCCGTAAGACAGCCATGCAGTCCTTATGGGACTAGCGCAATCTGAGTTAGTTAGAAGCAACCTACCTTGCTCGTTTCGGTACGAAACCGATCTGTGCCTCTACTTTGAGGCCACGAGATGTCACCTGGTATTTATTGAAAAATACCTACGGCGTCAAACAAGCAGGAAATAATCGCAACTTTCTACTTTTTAAAAAGTATGAAAATAATATGTACAATATTATACGGGAAATAAATATTCTACCTTCGTCTGTGCTGCCATCTTGGGAACGTTTTCGCTGTCTACAGCTCATCAGCCAAGCTCTCAGAACAGACGAAGATGTAGAATATTTCCTCCGTATACCCGAGGCCGTAAGACAGCCATGCAGTCCTTATGGGACTAGTGCAATCTGAGTTAGTTAGAAGCAACCTACCTTGCTCGTTTCGGTACGAAACCGATCTGTGCCTCTACTTTGAGGCCACGAGATGTCACCTGGTATTTATTGAAAAATACCTACGGCGTCAAACAAGCAGGAAATAAGCTCTGAGAGCTTGGCTGATGAGCTGTAGACAGCGAAAACGTTCCCAAGATGGCAGCACAGACGAAGGTAGAATATTTATTTCCCGTATAATATTGTACATATTATTTTCATACTTTTTAAAAAGTAGAAAGTTGCGATTATTTCCTGCTTGTTTGACGCCGTAGGTATTTTTCAATAAATACCAGGTGACATCTCGTGGCCTCAAAGTAGAGGCACAGATCGGTTTCGTACCGAAACGAGCAAGGTAGGTTGCTTCTAACTAACTCAGATTGCGCTAGTCCCATAAGGACTGCATCGCTGTCTTACGGCCTCGGGTATACGGAGGAAATATTCTACATCTTCGTCTGTTCTGAGAGCTTGGCTGATGAGCTGTAGACAGCGAAAACGTTCCCAAGATGGCAGCACAGACGAAGGTAGAATATTTATTTCCCGTATAATATTGTACATATTATTTTCATACTTTTTAAAAAGTAGAAAGTTGCGATTATTTCCTGCTTGTTTGACGCCGTAGGTATTTTTCAATAAATACCAGGTGACATCTCGTGGCCTCAAAGTAGAGGCACAGATCGGTTTCGTACCGAAACGAGCAAGGTAGGTTGCTTCTAACTAACTCAGATTGCGCTAGTCCCATAAGGACTGCATGGCTGTCTTACGGCCTCGGGTATACGGAGGAAATATTCTACATCTTCGTCTGTTCTGAGAGCTTGGCTGATGAGCTGTAGACAGCGAAAACGTTCCCAAGATGGCAGCACAGACGAAGGTAGAATATTTATTTCCCGTATAATATTGTACATATTATTTTCATACTTTTTAAAAAGTAGAAAGTTGCGATTATTTCCTGTTTGTTTGACGCCGTAGGTATTTTTCAATAAATACCAGGTGACATCTCGTGGCCTCAAAGTAGAGGCACAGATCGGTTTCGTACCGAAACGAGCAAGGTAGGTTGCTTCTAACTAACTCAGATTGCGCTAGTCCCATAAGGACTGCATGGCTGTCTTACGGCCTCGGGTATACGGAGGAAATATTCTACATCTTCGTCTGTTCTGAGAGCTTGGCTGATGAGCTGTAGACAGCGAAAACGTTCCCAAGATGGCAGCACAGACGAAGGTAGAATATTTATTTCCCGTATAATATTGTACATATTATTTTCATACTTTTTAAAAAGTAGAAAGTTGCGATTATTTCCTGCTTGTTTGACGCCGTAGGTATTTTTCAATAAATACCAGGTGACATCTCGTGGCCTCAAAGTAGAGGCACAGATCGGTTTCGTACCGAAACGAGCAAGGTAGGTGGCTTCTAACTAACTCAGATTGCGCTAGTCCCATAAGGACTGCATGGCTGTCTTACGGCCTCGGGTATACGGAGGAAATATTCTACATCTTCGTCTGTTCTAAGAGCTTGGCTGATGAGCTGTAGACAGCGAAAACGTTCCCAAGATGGCAGCACAGACGAAGGTAGAATATTTATTTCCCGTATAATATTGTACATATTATTTTCATACTTTTTAAAAAGTAGAAAGTTGCGATTATTTCCTGCTTGTTTGACGCCGTAGGTATTTTTCAATAAATACCAGGTGACATCTCGTGGCCTCAAAGTAGAGGCACAGATCGGTTTCGTACCGAAACGAGCAAGGTAGGTTGCTTCTAACTAACTCAGATTGCGCTAGTCCCATAAGGACTGCATGGCTGTCTTACGGCCTCGGGTATACGGAGGAAATATTCTACATCTTCGTCTGTTCTGAGAGCTTGGCTGATGAGCTGTAGACAGCGAAAACGTTCCCAAGATGGCAGCACAGACGAAGGTAGAATATTTATTTCCCGTATAATATTGTACATATTATTTTCATACTTTTTAAAAAGTAGAAAGTTGCGATTATTTCCTGCTTGTTTGACGCCGTAGGTATTTTTCAATAAATACCAGGTGACATCTCGTGGCCTCAAAGTAGAGGCACAGATCGGTTTCGTACCGAAACGAGCAAGGCAGGTTGCTTCTAACTAACTCAGATTGCGCTAGTCCCATAAGGACTGCATGGCTGTCTTACGGCCTCGGGTATACGGAGGAAATATTCTACATCTTCGTCTGTTCTGAGAGCTTGGCTGATGAGCTGTAGACAGCGAAAACGTTCCCAAGATGGCAGCACAGACGAAGGTAGAATATTTATTTCCCGTATAATATTGTACATATATATATATATATATATATATATATATATATATATATATATATATATATATATATATATATATATATATATATATATATATATATATATATATATATATATATATATATATATATATATATATATATATATATATATATATATATATATATATATATATATATATATATATATATTAATGATTTGCTCTGAAAAATGAAAATATCTCGAAAACTAATAAATTTAGACATAGGGAATATTATACGAACATTAAAGTACGGTATAATAAAATATAGGTTGTTCCATTTAAAATTACTAAGAAAATAATGTACTCGCGTTTTGACTCACCCTGTATTCAATATAAAGAAAATTAGCAATATCAATCATTTATGAAAATTTTGACAATAAATGAAAAAATATGACATCAATAAACCATTGCCGTTGTGCTTATTTTTATTTATACAGGGAGTTGAACTTGTTACGATTTTCATATAAAATTGGTTATAACTTTGTAAATACCCTGTATAACTTACCGAACATTTATATTTTTCTAATGGAGAAGTTAAGAACATTTCGAATCTAAAATAAAATACAGGGTGTTCCATTTAAAAAAACATAAGTTTGGTCTACCACTATGTTATCGACTAAATGTAACATTCCAACTAATTTTGTAATTGTGAAGCTCAAAGTTGGCTACAATTTTTTTTATCAACTTTTATTGCTGTCTATTACTATAACGGATCTACGGAGCTTTACCACACTAATCAATCACCCTGGATAATAGCAGTTAAATAATATTACATTGTTAATTAGTTCAGAGCTATTCTGAAAATTTCAGGTGCCTAGGTAGTCTAAAACTATTTTTAAAATGGATTACAAAATTTGCGGAGACAGTGACACAGACCAAGCCAAGTATTTAAAAATGTTTTAAAATGTTGTTTCTCCAAGACAATGAATCGACTCACAAGAGCATTATAACAATGACGAAAATTCATGAACTCAAATTCGAATTGCTTTCTTATAAGACTTATGCTCCTGATTTTTCTCCCTCCGAATATTATGTGTTCCAAAGTCTGAAAAGATGGTTCGCCAGAATCATATTATTCGGACGGCATAAAGAAGTTGGAAAATTGCTGGAATCATTGAATTGGGCTAAAAAGAGATTATATCGACTGAAATAAAATATTTTTTTGGAAAAACATGTTATTCATTTCTTCTTCTTCTTCCTTTTTATAAGCAACTCGGTTTGTTCATTGATGGATTGATACCTCTACCGAAGGCTCCATTTTTTGCACGGTCGACCGATACTTCTACCGATTGGTGATTTTGTGATTTATCTCTTGATATTTTGACTACACGTGTCTCCCCCATTCTGCTTAATATATGGTTATTGGGCGATTCCATTTCAAATCACTCAATTTTGGATCAAAAAAACTTTTGGATCTCCGATTTGTCTGAAAATTGGTATATAGCATCTGCGGAATGTAGAAATAAAACATTTAAGGTCGAATTGTCTTATTCTTCTTCTTTTTTTTTTCTCAAAATGTTATTTTAAGCGATTTTACAATGATTTGATTTGGTATATATTTAAACAAATTTTCATTTTCTATCGTAAAGTATCAATGGAAAACATAATATTTTAATAGAAGGGACTCAAAGATGTCATTATATGGCATTATAACAAGTTATTTTGATTCAAAACAAGTTTTTGATCAAATTTTATAATGTAGAAAACGTTAAAATGCCGTTTTTTACAGTTTGCTCCATTCCCAAAATACATCATAATCGATTTGGCTGAAAATTTGCCCACGGATAGCCAAAACATAGGACATTAAGTGGTTAGAAGGATTTGAATTATATTACAATACCAAAAAAGTTACATCCAATATGATAGTCAAAAATATAGGCTTCTAGTGTAAGTACAATTAACTCAGAAAATATCGACCTCACGACAAAAATTGTTAAAAAGAAATTGTAATAATTGTAAATACGATTTATTTGGAACAATTTCAGTTACTGCCATTTTTGTTGAAAACTTAAAAATGGCGGAGATATTGAGCAAAAACGGTTCTCCTTTAAAATCAAGATGGCGGCTAACGTAACGGAGGAATTCATTCGCGATTTTAAATTTAGACTACTATTGACCCCCCTAAAGATTAGAAAAATAAAATTTTGGGCATCTCTTCATGCAAGGTCAAATGCTATCCCGACTGGACTAATATACTTTTGAGTATGATATTATTGCATGTAACTTTTTTGGTATTGTAATATAATTCAAATCCTTCTAACCACTTAAAGTCCTATGTTTTGGCTATCTGTGGGCAAATTTTCCGACAAATCGATTATCATGTATTTTGGGCATGGAGGAAAATGTAAAAAAACATCATTTTAACCCTATAGTGCGCAATTTTTTGTATTGTAATAAAAAAAATATTTTTAATTGCATTAAGGTATAAACTTATGCCTAAAAATAGTAAAAAAAATCGAACTTTCAAAAAAACTTTAACTTTTTGAAAAATCTTGTATCATATGGGATACATAGCGGAAATTTTTACAAAACAAATTTCAATAGATTATTATTAAGTATAATTTGTTATAATAACTAAATAACTAAATTGAATGGAATTTATGAAAACAATTATTATTTTTGTTCAGGCAAAGATGTAGTCCTCATTTTGAACATTGAATATACGAAAAAGAAGTACACTTTGGCATCTTGCATCTCTGTCTTGTGTCTTTGTACAATGGCCAGTGTGAGTGACCATCAAGCCTAACGTCTTTTGGAGGAATATACTGTTATGATCTGCTTCTTATTAATTTTATATTAATTATTATTTATTTGATTAATTATTTAATTGTCGCAAATCATACATAAAAAATGAATAAAAAATCTCAGGGTGCCTTTTTATAATATTAAAAAATGTCTAAATTATCTTACGTTATACTTATCTTCTCTCGTGGTTTCAGTATCTCATAGTTGATCCTAATCGGGATAAAATAGGAAAAAGAAATAAAGCAAAAATGTAAAATAAACATACAGAATTGTCTTTTATTTATCAAAATCAATACTCTAAAAATCTATCAAAACTAAAACCTGTGGACACATATGTCCGAATGAAATTTTTACCACTTAAATTTATTCTAGTTAAAAAAAACAATTTATCGGTTTGTTCCCGATGACTTTGGTACAACAAAATAATATAATTTGGTCATAATATATAGATAATCTTAATCGATAGTTTTATTTTAATAGAAATATAACAATTCTTATATATTATATCGTAAGAAATAATATAATTATTTTTAACTATACGAGTACGTAAATAAGTTTATTTTGATTTTGATGTAATTTATACTTGATGAAAATGCACTTTTTGCATAAGGAAGCTATTTTGTTTATAACAGTATTTACTATTTTTAAACTAAGTACTTCGAGTATAATATTATGATGATATGACGTGTTTGACATTGAAAATTGAAACGAATGAACTACATAGGAATTCGCTAAAGCGACAATTTTTATGAAGAAAGTTTATTATGATAAATAAAATCAACCTGAAAATATAAGATATTAGTATTCGAACAATATGTTTATAAATAAGGAAAGATAAAAGAAAGTATTTTAAGATGATGGAGAAATTGGAAAATCCAGCATAAAGGACTTATATTGGAGACGGAAATGTCTCAATCAATGGAAATTTTTGTTGAGAAATGCACGTAAATGCAAAGATTTTTACTTATGATAAACAGGACAAGACATAGAAACATATCCTAAAAAGGAAAAATTAAAAATGACTATGGAAAAGAAATAATTTTTATATACAAGGAGTATGATTATACCACGTACATAGGACTAATAAAATTCGTCCTCGTGAGAGAGCCCACAACTACTGCCATAATGGCATTTGGAGTTTTTATTGAGTAAACGAATTTCCTCGTGAGAGAGTAAATTATTTATATACAATGATTTTGTGACGAAAAGAAAGTCAGTTCAGAAATGATGATGAACTGATATAAGAAGAAAAATAAAGACAAAACAAGTTATAAAAATATGTTGAAGTAACGGAGTTTATAAAGGAAAAGAAAATCCCATCTGTGGAAAAAGACAAAAGAAGATTAAATATTAAGATTTAAAAAGTTACCCTAGAGAAAGACAAGTATTAAGGATAATTTGAAGAAGATTAATGTCAAAAGATCTGGAAAAATAGAATAATCGAAGAGAATTTTGTACCTACAGTACAAAAAGTTACAGTACCTACAGTAAAAAGTACTATTTAAGAAGAATACTTTGTATGGCTTCAAGTAACATAATTATTAGTATAATATATAAAATAACTTTAAATTTCTATAATATACATATATATATACTTATTTTATTCGAGGGGTCCGGACAAATAATCCCCGGACAAATAATCCCGGACAAAAAATCCCCACAAATTATCCCCGGACAAAAAATCCCCGGACAAAAAATCCCCACAAAAAATCCCTACAAATAATCCCCACAAATAATCCCCGGACAAATAATCCCCGGACAAAAAATCCCCACAAAAAATCCCGGACAGATAATCCCCATAAATTTTTTTGGACAAAATATCCCCACAAAAAATCCCGGACAAAAAATCCCCAAGAAATATTTTTGCCGAATAAAGTTGTCAAATGAATGCATATAATCCAAGGATGGTACTAAACTAAAGATGAGAAATTTAGACTGTCTGTCCGTCGGTACGTCCGACCGCGAATATAACTACTCCGTTATTATGCCAGGTAGAATGACAAATGGGGTGTCGAATGAACGGTTATAATCCAACGATGGTACTAAAGATGAGCAATTTGGTCAGTCGGTCTGCCTGACCGCGAATATAACTCCTCCGTCACTGTACCAGGTAGAATGACAAATTAGGTGTCTAATGAAAGCTTATAACCAAGGATGGTACTAAAGATGAGAAATTTGACGAAGGCTGTCTGTCCGTCTGTCCGTCAGACCGCGAATGTAACTACTCCGTCATTATGCCAGGTAGAATGACAAATGAGGTGTCGAATGAAGGGTTATAATCCAACGATAGTACTAAAGATGAGCAATTTGGTCCGTCGGTCTGCCTGACCGCGAATGTAACTCTTCCGTCACTGTACCAGGTAGAATGACAAATAAGGTGTCGAATGAAAGCTTATAACCAAGGATGGTACTAAAGTTGAGAAATTTGACCAAGGCTGTCTGTCCGCCTGTCCGTCAGACCGCGAATGTAACTACTCCGCCATTATGCCAAGTAGAATGACAAATGAGGTGTCGAATGAAGGGTTATAATCCAACGATGGTACTAAAGATGAGCAATTTGGTCCGTCGGTCTGCCTGACCGCGAATGTAACTCTTCCGTCACTGTACCAGGTAGAATGACAAATAAGGTGTCGAATGAAAGCTTATATCCAGGGATGGTAATAAAGTTGAGAAATTTGACCAAGGCTGTCTGTCCGTCTGTCTGTCAGACCGCGAATGTAACTACTCCGTCATTATGCCCGGTAGAATGACAAATGAGGTGTCGAATGAAGGGTTATAATCCAACGATGGAAATAAAGATGAGAAATTTGGTACTTCGGTCTGCCTGACCGCGAATATAACTCCTCCGCAACTGTACCTGGTAGAATGACAAATAAGGTGTCGAATGAAAGCTTATAACCAAGGATGGTACTAAAGTTGAGAAATTTGACCAAGGCTGTCTGTCCGTCTGTCCGTCAGACCGCGAATGTAACTATTCCGTCATTATGCCAGGTAGAATGACAAATGAGGTGTCGAATGAAGGGTTATAATCCAACGATGGTACGAAAGATGAGCAATTTGGTTCGTCGGTCTGCCTGACCGCGAATGTAACTCTTCCGTCACTGTACCAGGTAGAATGACAAATAAGGTGTCGAATGAAAGCTTATATCCAGGGATGGTAATAAAGTTGAGAAATTTGACCAAGGCTGTCTGTCCGTCTGTCTGTCAGACCGCGAATGTAACTACTCCGTCATTATGCCCGGTAGAATGACAAATGAGGTGTCGAATGAAGGGTTATAATCCAACGATGGAAATAAAGATGAGAAATTTGGTACTTCGGTCTGCCTGACCGCGAATATAACTCCTCCGCAACTGTACCTGGTAGAATGACAAATAAGGTGTCGAATGAAAGCTTATAACCAAGGATGGTACTAAAGTTGGGAAATTTGACCAAGGCTGTCTGTCCGTCTGTCCGTCAGACCGCGAATGTAACTATTCCGTCATTATGCCAGGTAGAATGACAAATGAGGTGTCGAATGAAGGGTTATAATCCAACGATGGTACGAAAGGTGAGCAATTTGGTTGGTCGGTCTGCCTGACCGCGAATGTAACTCTTCCGTCACTGTACCAGGTAGAATGACAAATAAGGTGTCGAATGAAAGCTTATAACCAAGGATGGTACTAAAGTTGAGAAATTTGACCAACGCTGTATGTCCGTCTGTCCGTCAGACCGCGAATGTAACTACTCCGTCATTATGCCAGGTAGTATGACAAATGAGGTGTCGAATGAACGGTTATAATTCAACAATGGTACTAAAGATGAGCAATTTGGTCCGTCGGTCTGCCTGACCGCGAATATAACTTTTACGTCACTGTACCACGTAGAATGACAAATAAGGTGTCGAATGAAAGCTTATAACCAAGGATGGTACTAAAGATGAGAAATTTGACCAAGGCAGTCTGTCCATCTGTCCGTCCGACCGCGAATGTAACTACTCCGTCATTATACCAGTTAGAATGACAAATGAGGTGTCGAATGAACGGTTATAATCCAACGATGGTACTAAAGATGAGCAATTTGGCACGTCGGTCTGCCTGACCGCGAATGTAACTCTTCCGTCACTGTACCAGGTAGAATGACAAATAAGGTGTCGAATGAAAGCTTATAGCCAAGGATGGTACTAAAGTTGAGAAATTTGACCAAGGCTGTCTGTCCGTCTGTCCGTCAGACCGCGAATGTAACTATTCCGTCATTATGCCAGGTAGAATGACAAATGAGGTGTCGAATGAAGGGTTATAATCCAACGATGGTACGAAAGATGAGCAATTTGGTTCGTCGGTCTGCCTGACCGCGAATGTAACTCTTCCGTCACTGTACCAGGTAGAATGACAAATAAGGTGTCGAATGAAAGCTTATAGCCAAGGATGGTACTGAAGATGATAAATTTGACCAAGGCTGTCTGTCCATCTGTCTGTCCGACCGCGAATTTAACTACTTCGTCATTATGCCGGGTAGAATGACAAATGGGATGTCGAATGAACGGTTATAATCCAACGATGGTACTAAAGATGAGCAATTTGGTATGTCGGTCTACCTGACCGCGAATATAACTCCTCCGTCACTATACCAGGTAGAATGACAAATGAGGTGTCGAATAAAAGCTTATAATCCAAGGATAGTACTAAAGATGACAAATTTGACCGAGGCTGTCTGTTCATCGGTCCGTCCGACAGCGAATGTAACTACTCCGTCATTATGCCAGGCAGAATGACAGATGAGGTGACGAATGAACGGTTATAATCCAACGATGGTATGTACTAAAGATTCACGCACGCATTTCGTTTCCGAAAGTTGCACTTTCCCGCACGGCGTGCGTGAAGGTAAATTTTTTCCGCACGGCGTGTGGGAAAGTAAAATACCTTGTAATATGGCATTATAATATATTATAATACATTCAATAAACTAATATTTAGATATTATTTACTAATTTTTTTAAATTTATCTTATTGTGTTCATGTTTTAATGAAATTACTGCGATAATTCGATGAAATAAAATTATTTTGACATAATATTTAAAAGTCAGATCAGTCTTCTTCTTCTGCTTTAAGTACCGTGCCCAAATTTTTAGGCGTGGGTAGCTTCCATAACAATTTGCCGATATCGTTCTCGATCTTGTGCGGCATGTAAGAATTGATCTGCTGATAAGCCAGTCCATTGACGAAGGTTTCGGAGCCATGAATATTTCTTTCGACCAATTCCTCTTTTTCCGTCGATCTTTCCATTGAGTATTAACTGCAGCATCCTGTATCTGCTACCTCTCATTATATGCCCCATATATTCAAGTTTTTTTTATCATCTTCATTAAGTCATCTTCGCCTTGACCTACTCTATTTAAGACTTCTCTGTTTGAAATGCGTTGAACCCAAGATATTCTGAGCATTCTACGATACAACCACATCTCAAAGGCTTCTAATTTGTTCATCATGTTAACCTTCATGATCCAGGTTTCACATCCATATAGTATTACAGGATACACATAACATTTTAGGAACTTGATTCTTAGTTGTAAGTTCAGCTGAGAGTTGCTCAGAATAGATCTGAGTTTCATAAATGCTCCTCTTGCAATTTCTATACGAGTTTTAATTTCTTCATCCGGATTTAGTGTCTCGTTTATCCAACATCCTAGGTATTTAAAATGGTTAACTTTTGTTATTGATTTATCATTGACAATTAGTTGCATAGGGCCGACGTCTTGTTTACTAACCACAAGTAACTTTGTCTTTGTTGCATTTATGTTAAGTCCGTTATTGGAGACATATCAGATCAGGAGAGATATCAGATCAGTAGACAATTACAATGGTTTTGAATTGTCGTCATGGAAATGGAAACCAATATCGTCGTCGTGGTAACCCATTATATTGAAAGTTTGGTTTTGACTACCTTGTCAAAGAATTGATTTGTGTATGTTCACTTCTAAATAAAAATTGATATAACTCTATTTTTTGTGGCATTTTTCCAAACGTACGGCCCTAGAAAAAATATTATTCCTAACTCGTGCGGAAAGTGTCTTCCGCGCACTCGACTGCTTGCCCGAACTCCGCTATAGCGTCGTTCGGGTCAACGGCAGTCTCGTGCGTGAAAATATTACTTTCCGCACTAGTTAGGAAAATAACTATTTTATGATGTCGATATTTTCCGAGTTGTGGGGGAAAATAGTGACAGTTAGAGTTAGAGCATAACTATTGAATTGTCTCGATAATGAGTTTTACGATAAAAATGTAGGTACCTATACAAAAATAGAACTTAGTAGATGGAATTAACTTTTACATAATTTTGATCTCTTTCATTTTTTTACGAATACAATTTAAAATTGTTTCAAATATGATTTCCTACAATTTCTTTTTGACAATTTTTGTCGTGCGGTTGATATTTTTTGAGTTAAGCGGGAATATATATTAAAAAGAGGGGAAGCATAGTTATTGAATTGAATCTTGTTTTCGAGCTGCCCCAAATTTTATAATTCTAACCTTTAGGGGAGGTCAATAAATAGTGGTATAAATTTAAAATTGCGACTGAATTCCGCTGAAGCGTTAGCCGTCATCTTGATTTTAAAGGAGAACCGTTAATGCTAAATACCTCCACTATTTTCACCTTTTCTACTCTACTGCTCATTATTTATAATAATGAGCAGTAATATTTATAATAATGTAATAGGTAGCAAGACTGTTTAACGCGCTCTATCTGAATCTGCGTTCCATTAGTGTACAGATGGGCAACCGATTTTGGTACGAAAATATTGATTAGCAATTAAATTTAAGCATGAATTGTAATTTCGATTACCAAATATCGAATTCCGAATTCCAATTGTGAGTTCTTTCAAAAATCGTGCAGCATATGGGGAATGAGCTAAGGCTCTGGGAATCATGTTGTAATTATTCGCTTATATTAAATCTTTTGCTCACTCTGCTTTGTATAACCCTGTTCAAAACATTTCCTATTTGTGATGATAATTGCTGGTCCTGAAAACGATAATATTGGTTGTAATACAAAAAAAACCTATTCATTTTTGTAAATTTAACGTAAAAAGTATTTAGTCATCATCATCATCATCAATGGCGTTATAACTCTTCGAGACTCGTTGCCACATTTTTTATTATTTAAATCAATACAGATGTCCACGATGTGATATTTGATACCGTTCACGTTATCAACATAAATAATAAAAAATTAATGTGTTCCTCGGTCGATTATAGAAATGTCACATCAGCAACTTCTTAATTATCGTGTTTTGACTGGAATAAGGATGTGAATTTTAATCGAATTTTTAACGTGCATACAAAGTGCACATACAGTTTTTTTGGTTTATGCTTATTTTTTATTATAATAAATATGTTGATTTTCACCCAATCTTGAGCAAAAATTTGGTTTTGACTTCTGAGTAATACTAAAAAGTCAAAAATCGTTATAACTAAAAAATCTCGACAGAGTTATGCTCGATAAACTCATAAGCTAATAAAATATTTTTGATCTTTTTGATTCACATGATTCACTGAGCGTTGGCTTATTGTTTAATATTTTTCCTTATTTTTTTTAATTCATCGAATTATAGTGAATAAATATGCTTATTTAATTTAAAAATAAAATAATACTTTTTTTTCTTCTTGATGTGCCTATCCGTGACGAATGTTGGCGATCATCATGGCAATCTTCACTTTATCTGTAGCAACGCGGAAAAGCTGCACAGATGTTGTGTTGAACCAGGTTCTGAGGTTCTTTAACCAGGATGTTCTTCTTCTTCCTGGACCTCGCTTTCCAAATATTTTTCCTTGCAGGATGGCTTGTAGGAAGGCATATCTGGATTCATTTCGCATAATGTGTCCAAAGTATTCCAACTTTTAAGATTTGATGGTGGTTAATACTTCTCGGTTTTTCCCCAATCTTCTATAAGGACCTCCTCATTTGTGACCCGATCAGTCCATGGGATCTTAAGAATTCTATCATACGTTCAAAAAAATTTAAAAAAATATGCTTGAAATATTTATTTCAAACTCGATGCTCACCCCACCTTAAGGATAGCTATGACACGATTTTAATAGGCAAGCCATGCAAGTCGTTTTTGTCTATGTATGACATTTAATTAAAAAAAAAAAAACGTTTTATCCGGAAAGCAGATGGATGCAGGTCGACATAAATATATTCGGATCTTAGACTATAACCTTGTTAGTAGGAAATCGTTTGTAGTTTCGTAGAGTTTTGCTATCAGCCGTTGATGATTTGCCGATGAACGCTACTCGTGTTATTTCTTTCCGTTTATGTTCACAAGAGCATGTGTTAACAAGTAATTATTGGACTTCGTAAGTCCTAGGTTTTCATCCAAAGTAATCGAAAGTAGAACTGGAAGTCGATATTTGAACTCTTCGAGTAACTTTGCGTCGATGCATATAGGATTTTACTAATTTTGGATCATCTTCATTTACATTCATATCATACTTTGAGTCACTTTAAAACAGGTACTTGCGGTTGCAACTCTAAAACTGAAGTCCGATGTCAAATTACTCATTTCTAATACCATCCTTGTGTTCTAAGCTTTCATTCAAAACCTCATTATTTGTCATTATATCTGTATTAATACGGAGGAGTTGTATGTAGGAGGACAGACGCAAAGACACTCATGAAACCGGAAGTATATATTTGTCCTCTCCTTGCGAAAGCTCGTCGAATAATATATCACTTTTACTATTCCGGTGACTTTAAAACAGTACTTCCGGTCGCATTTCTAAAACCGGAAGTCCTTGGTCAAATTTCTCACCTTTAGTACCATCCTTGGATTATAAGTTTTCATTCGACACCTCATTTGTCATTCTACCTGGTACAGTGACGGAGAAGTTATATTTGCGGTCAGGCAGACCGACGGACCTAATTGCTCATCTTTAGTACCATCGTTGGATTATAATCGTTCATTCGAAACCTCATTTGTCATTTTCCCTGGCATAATGACGGAGTATTTACATTCGCGCTCGCACGGACAGATGAACAGACAGCCTTAGTCAAATGTTTCATCTTTAGTACCATCCTCGGTTATAAGCTTTCATTCGACACCTTATTTGCCATTCTACCTGGTACAGTGACGGAGGAGTTATATTTGCGGTCAGGCAGACCGACGGACCAAATTGCTCATCTTTAGTACCATCGTTGAATTATAACCGTTCATTCGATACCTTATTTGTCATTCTACTTGGCATAATGACGGAGTAGTTACATTCGCGGTCGGACGGACAGATGGACAGACAGCCTTGGTCAAATTTCTCATCTTTAGTACCATCCTTGGATTATAAGCTTTCATTCGACACCTCATTTGTCATTCTACCTGGTACAGTGATGGAGGAGTTATATTTGCGGTCAGGCAGACCGACGGACCAAATTGCTCATCTTTAGTACCATCGCTGGATAATAACCGTTCATTCGACACCTCATTTGTCATTCTACCTGGCATAATGACGGAGTAGTTACATTCGGGGTCGTACAGACAGATGGACAGACAGCCTTGGTCAAATTTATCATCTTTAGTACCATCCTTGGTTATAAGATTTCATTCGACACCTTATTTGTCATTCTACCTGGTACAGTGACGGAGAAGGTATATTCGCGGTCAGGCAGACCGACGGACCAAATTGCTCATCTTTAGTACCATCGTTGGATTATAACCGTTCATTCGACACCTCATTTGTCATTCTACCTGGCATAATGACGGAGTAGTTATATTCGCGGTCGGACGTACCGACGGACAGACAGTCTAAATTTCTCATCTTTAGTACCATCCTTGGATTATAAGCATTCATTTGACAACTTTTTTCGGCAAAATTATTTCTTGGGGACTTTTTGTCCGGGATTTTTTGTGGGGATATTTTGTCCCAAAAAAATTGTGGGGATTATCTGTCCGGGATTTTTTGCGGGGATTTTTTGTCCGGAGATTATTTGTCCGGGGATTATTTGTGGGGATTAATTGTGGGGATTTTTTGTGGGGATTTTTTGTCCGGGGATTTTTTGTCCGGGGATAATTTGTGGGGATTTTTTGTCCGGGATTATTTGTCCGGGGATTATTTGTCCTAGCTTCCTCATTAGTAGTTTTTATGTAAATATTTTAATGGACGTCCAGACTTAATATTAATTACTCAGCAATTGCAAGCTGAAATTTTCTTATAGGAAATTTTCATGATATTTCAGGAGATTTTCATTAGTAGGTGATTTTCATGATATATTTTTAACAGAATATGGTCTATTTTTATTCACACTTTCTTTCGATTTTTTTTCATAATTGAATGCTGAATTTTGTTTTGATACCGACTTTTTTATTTAAATTTTTTAAATATCGGTCGAATTTTAGTATAAATATTTTATAATAAAGTACAATTAAAGACAATTTAGACAATAAAAACCAACTCTTGTCAAGGAAAAGGTACAAAATGAAAATTAGAAGATATTTGCATACCCATTTCGTGTTTTGAAACTAACTGGATCTCACCTAGACTGAGTATATCAGATCAGACAGGAATTTAGAGATGCAAGATGTAGAAGATTTTTCAGCGCACAACTATCCATTTTTTCTTTTTGGAACAAACCTTCTCACGACTAAGGACGTGCAAAAGGACCGGAAACAAATTCAAGGGTATAAAATTGCGAAAAACTACCCACCAAGTAGGTAAGGGTTAGAAAATGATATGAATATATGAAGGCAGATATATGAAATATAAAGTAAATGATAAAGAAATAATGAAGAAATATGAAGAAGAAGAAGATTTTTGTTTAATAGTACACGATGAAGAAAGTACTAAGTATAAAGAAAATGAAGAAATATGTAATTATTGTGAAGTACCAGACAAGAAGAAGAAGAAGAAAAAAAAGAGATAATTTCTAATAGAAGAATATTAAAAATTGGAGAACATCAAAAGATTTGTCGTAAGGGTCTAGTAAAGAAGTAGAATTAACAAGTAAGTTCAAATGCAGGAGTTGTATTTTTTAAACCTCTGAAATTAAAGTAAAGTATAAAATACAATTTCTGAGTATAGATTTTCGCGAGTCATAAGAAAAGAATTAACTAAGAATAGACGATGTTTGATAATTAGTGAAATAAATTGTATATATTTGTAAATTTTGTTTATATATTTTTTTTGTAAAAATTTGTATAAATCTATACATACAACGTAGTCAGTTGATGATGATAGTAAGAAAATTTTCTTCTCTTCGGGGAGGAAAAAGGAAGCACGGTACATGGCTCAGAAAATTTTCTTTTTTAAGGGGGATGATATAATGGGATTTATCTCATTATTTAGATATTTTAGAAATCCTTAAATTACCTTAAAGTATTCGTTAGATATTTATTTATAAAACAATAAATATTACGCATATTTGTTATAATAATTGCAAAGTAGAACACCTTAGTTAAAGTCCACGTTTTGCTTACTCAACAAGGTTGTGATTATTCATTTTGACACACTAACGAGAATATATACAAACATATTTACAAAACGAAGTATTTGATAAATATGGGAACACGATCAGATTTGAGTCATTAGTGGGTCAGTCGAATTAGTTAGTTAGGTTTGGGAGGTTGCTGCCGTTAGAGCAGAATAATGTAATCACCTATCAACTGAATACATTTATATGGTATTACATCAAACAAAATAAAGTAGTATGAGCACATAGTGTCTTCCAGTTAATCACCCCATCGTTAGGGTAGTAAAAACCCGTTATCACCATATCAACAACCACTGGTACTTGCTAACTACTTATCCACGAAAACGTCGAACTGCTCCTCAGCGATGCCAAAAACATAATCCCTTCTTTTTCAAACTCACTCAATCATTCAAACCACTTTTCCCCTTCCAAATTGCCAAGAATCAGAAACATTTCTCTTTTCCATTCGATAAACAAACAGTCATTTTCAAAATTATTCCGACCATCCTAATTACTTTCGGGGAAACTCTACAACATTTACTCGGGTTGAAACAAAGATATTAAAATTCCAAACTTTCTTTTAAACCATTTTTCTAGAAAATGATAATTACCTCTACCTGTAGATTCTATAGTTCCCGTAATAAACAATCTTTTTCCATTTTAAAACTAAAAATACATCGTCCTTTTCACTTTAATTATTCACAAAAGTCTTTAATGGTTCATCGGAAAGCTCATTAAAAGAGAAATCTACTTACATCCAAACTAAATTCTAATAAATATTTACAGATTAATATACAGGGTGTATCAAATTTATGTGCCCGCGTTATTCAAAAAAAAATTTAATTTAATTTTCATTTTGCCTTTGATTGATAAATTGACAGAAATGGACAGAATACCTGAATGAATTATTTGAAGACGATAGAGACAACTTAACTCAGATAATCAATGCAACTGGGCCAGACATATTGAAAGAAGAAGTAGAATACGCAATAAGAAACGCTAAAAATGGAAAAGCAAACGGACCTGATGAAATCCCTACAGAACTGCTGAAGCTTGTGAATAATAAATCCGTAACCATAATATTGCATATATTCAATACAATATACAGTACTGGTATAATACCGCAAGAATGGTTGCTGTCTACGTTTGTCACCATACCGAAGAAAACTAAGGCAATGCAATGTTCAGATCATCGAACAATCTCCTTGATGAGTCACCTGCTTAAAATATTTCTTAGAGTCATTCACAACCGAATCTATCAAAAACTAGACATCGATATTAACGATACACAGATGGGATTCAGAAAAGGATTAGGTACAAGGGATGCTCTCTTTGCCTTGAACGTTCTAACACAGAGATGCCTAGATGTTAACCAAGAGGTACACGCCTGCTTTATAGACTTTGAAAAGGCCTTTGACAAAGTACGCCACAGTAAACTCAAAGAAATCCTGGAGAGTAAGAACATTGACACCAGAGACATACAAATAATATTAAATCTGTACTGGAATCAGCGAGCTAATATAAAAATAGAAGAACAAACATCGGACGAAATAGAAATACGTAGAGGAGTACGACAGGGTTGTATATTGTCACCGCTCTTATTTAATATCTACAGCGAACAAATATGCCAAGAAGCTCTCTCATATGCAAACGAAGGGATAATAGTCAATGGAGAAGTTATCAATAACATTCGATATGCTGACGATACTGTGATAATGGCAAGAACAGCGGAAGATCTACAACATTTAGTTGAAACTATGAATGAGATATGTAATAACTACGGCATAAGGATGAACGTCAAAAAAACCAAATATATGACCTTCAGTAAGAATCCAATAAATAACACTAGTATCACAATAAACGGTACCCAACTTGAAAAAGTAAACGAATACAAATACTTGGGAACCCTTATCAATGAAACAGGTGACCAAAATCACGAGATAAAAAGACGTATTGAAATTGCCAGGTCTACTTTTATAAAAATGAAAAAATTATTTTGTAATCGTGATATTAGTATTCATCTACGAACTAGAATGTTAAAATGCTATGTATTCAGTACTTTGCTCTACGGTGTTGAGTCATGGACTCTTAAACAGAGGAATATTAAAAATCTTGAAAGCTTTGAGATGTGGTGCTACCGCCGTATACTACGAATAAGTTGGGTGGATAAAATTACAAATGAAGAAGTAATACGCAGAATAAATAACGAGCCAGAAGTTCTACGGAGTATAAAAAAGAGAAAACTTGAATACTTAGGCCACCTGATGAGAGGACAAAAGTACACATTCCTACAAAATATAATGCAAGGAAAAATCCAAGGACGAAGAAATCCAGGCCGTAGAAGAATGTCCTGGATGAGAAATTTGAGAGAGTGGTTTGGCTGTACCACTAACGAATTGTTCAAAACAGCAGTAAATAAAATTAGAATCGCCCTAATGATATCCAATCTCCGATAGGAGAGGCACTCAAAGAAGAAGAAGATAAATTGAAAACACAATAACATCCCCGCCTTGGTTTGAGATAAAATCAGTATTAATAAGTGCAACAAAAAAAAATGATTTTCTCTCGACAACAACACTTTTCTATTGTGTCAAAATATTGAGTCCCACCTGAAAAACAATTGCTTTCTTTTTCCCAGTGTGTACTTAGATGGGATATGGTAAGTTTTCGATCGAAAATTTCCTAAGTCTTTAGTCTCAAATGAATTTTCATACTTTTTGGCTACTCTGTTTTCTTCATTTATTAAATTTTCACATTCCCTCAATATTACACGCAGTTCCTTCTCCTTTTCTTCTCCACATATCAATTTTAATTCTTCTTTTTTCTTTCTTAATCTCTCAGCTTTGTTTAACTTATCCACATACCTTCTCTCAATCACGATCTTGACATTTATCTTTATCCTCTTCGTCTTCATAGGAATATTCCCTCCATGATTTAAAATCATACCAAAACGAATAAAAGTGTTCCACCTCTTCCTTTGTCGAATTTTCAGTTCCTTATTTGGGCACCCGTGTTTTTTCAGACCATCGGGAGTTTAAGTCAAAATAATACGTAAACGTTTTATAAAAGTCCTTTTTTATATCACTAGTACAAGGTAGATCATTGTCGAATTGTGGATCAACAGAATCGTACGCTCTTCTCCTACTTATATTTCCTAGAGTTTCATAAACCATTGTTATACAGGTAAAATAGTCATCATCTGTTTTGATTTCTTCCCCTAGCGCTTTACGTTTGTCAGGATGTTGCTTTAAGACTTTCTTCCTGTAGGCAGTTTTGATAATGTCATCTGTTGCTTTGTATCTTATATTTGGGATACCTAGGACTTTGTAATGATCTTGTGACTTCCATTCTTTAGGGTCTAAACTTCTCAAATATTCTACATCGTCTTCATAGTCCACGGTTTCTGGAGTTAGTTCTTCCTCTTTGTCCTCTTTTGGAATATCAACTTCTAGTTCGATTAAGGGATGTTGCACAAAACGAAGTTCAGGTTCTCCTCCGCCTACATTTTCGTAAATAAAATAATATCTCAGCGCGACTGCTGTGCAAATACCACTTTTTTCAATTCTGGCTTCTCCCCTGTTTACTTCTTCTTCAAATAACACAGTTTAAAGATATCTCTTTCGCCTTCTTTTTCCATTCGGATCTCTTCTTCTTCTGGGCTCATCTCATCTTTTGAGGAATCCCAAGCTTCATTTTCCTGTGTCAATCTTTTTTCTTCCTTTTCTTTTTCTGGGCTCATCTCTTCTTTTGAGGAATCCCAAGCTTCATCTTCTTTTGTCAATCTTCTTTCTTCTTTTTCTTCTTCTGGGCTCATCTCTTTTTTCGACGAATCCCAATCTTCATTTTCTTTTATCCATCTTCTTTCTTCTTTTTCTTCTTCTGGGCTCATCTCTTTTTTCGGGGAATCCCAATCTTCATTTTCTTTTGACAATCTTCTTTCTTCTTTTTCTTCTTCTGGGCTCATCTCTTTTTTCGAGGAATCCCAATCTTCATTTTCTTTTATCCATCTTCTTTCTTCTTTTTCTTCTTCTGGGCTCATCTCTTTTTTCGAGGAATCCCAATCTTCATTTTCTTTTATCAATCTTCTTTCTTTTTTTTCTTCTTCTGGACTCATCTCTTTTTTCCAGGAATTCCAATCGTCAATTTCCTTTGTCACCCTTTTTTCCTCTTTTTCTTCTTCTGGGCTCATCTCTTTTTTCGAGGAATCCCAGGCTTCATTGTTTTTATTTATCTTCTGTTGCTTTCTCCTCTTTCTTCTCTGTCCTTGCTTCATTGCCAAATTCATTTCCACCATTTGTTTTTTGTCAAAATTATCCTTTTTCCGTTTCTCATGTTCCTTGTCCATTTCCAGAATGTCCTGTTCTTTTTCTTTTGCTTGTTTTGTTTCCTGTTGATTGTTATCCATTTTTTGTTGTGTTTCCTTCATCGCTCGTTTTGTTTATTCCTGATTTTCTTGCATTTTATCCATTTTATCCATCTTCTTTGATGTTTCTTCCTGATTTTTATCCTTTTTGTTTAATATTTCGTCCCATTTTTGTAACTGGAGTTGCATCAGTTGTATTACTTTATCTATTCCTGATAATTCCTGTTGTTCTGATGCCATGATTGTTGTTTCAAAAATGTCTTCTTGTTCTATATGTTCTTCTTGTTCCAAATGTTCTTCTTGTTTTTTGTTTTCTTTGCTTTTGCTTCTGGTTGTTATCGACATGTATTTAAAATTTATCCCCGCCTAATATGAAATCCGAAAATACCTTGTATGCT
The DNA here is from genome assembly GCF_917563875.1 of Diabrotica virgifera virgifera. Classification (NCBI taxonomy): domain Eukaryota; kingdom Metazoa; phylum Arthropoda; class Insecta; order Coleoptera; family Chrysomelidae; genus Diabrotica; species Diabrotica virgifera. The sequence continues at coordinate 165,588,817 of NC_065450.1, forward strand.
GTCGAGACGAAAATTTTTCTCTCCCCAAATATAATCAATTTATCCCACAAATTTTTAAATATTTCAAAATTCAAATCAATCAAAAATAAAATAAATATGTAAAAACTGTACCTAGATAAAAAAAATTAAGTCAAACAAATATTTCAAAAATTTTAAATATATCAACTTTTTCCGACGGGCAAATAAATTTTCCTTCACCTGTTTTTCCCTTTCCTATTCCCCTCAAATTCACAACCAGAGATACTTTAACGCCCCACGTTGGGCGCCATGTTGTTATGATCTGCTTCTTATTAATTTTATATTAATTATTATTTATTTGATTAATTATTTAATTGTCGCAAATCATACATAAAAAATGAATAAAAAATCTCAGGGTGCCTTTTTATAATATTAAAAAATGTCTAAATTATCTTACGTTATACTTATCTTCTCTCGTGGTTTTAGTATCTCTTAGTTGATCCTAATCGGCATAAAATAGGAAAAAGAAATAAAGCAAAAATATAAAATAAACATACAGAATTGTCTTTTATTTATCAAAATCAATACTCTAAAAATCTATCAAAACTAAAACCTGTGGACACATATGTCCGAATGAAATTTTTACCACTTAAATTTATTCTGGTTAAAAAAAAACAATTTATCGGTTTGTTCCCGATGACTTTGGTACAACAAAATAAACAAAACCAAATTATGTATTCGCAAGATTAGCTATACATCCTATGTACTTTTTGAAATATTGGAATTTTAATTCCTACGCTTTTTTACTCAAAATTTTAGTTTCCGAACATAAAAATATCTTTCACATAAATTGACTGACCTTTTGCTTCACTCACTCTGATGTCTTCTCGTGACCCAAAACAGCTCTCCCTCGTTGACTATGTTAAAGGCTACTCATCAAAGCCCTCTCCGTTCTCCAGCTTCATAACTATCAGCATACCAGCGCCAATTCTCCAACGAGCCAAAGCCTCTTTTGACCAGTACTCGATTCACACAAACTCCAAAAATTCTCTGCTCTCCTTCTCACAATACTACAGAACCAAAGAGGTATTTCGTCTCAATTTGATCTGTCTCTCGTTCCACTTTTCAACACTATTCTCCACTATCAACAACCACTGGTACTTGCTAACTACTTATCCACGAAAACGTCGAACTGCTCCTCAGCGATGCCAAAAACATAATCCCTTCTTTTTCAAACTCACTCAATCATTCAAACCACTTTTCCCCTTCCAAATTGCCAAGAATCAGAAACATTTCTCTTTTCCATTCGATAAACAAACAGTCATTTTCAAAATTATTCCGACCATCCTAATTACTTTCGGGGAAACTCTACAACATTTACTCGGGTTGAAACAAAGATATTAAAATTCCAAACTTTCTTTTAAACCATTTTTCTAGAAAATGATAATTACCTCTACCTGTAGATTCTATAGTTCCCGTAATAAACAATCTTTTTCCATTTTAAAACTAAATACATCGTCCTTTTCACTTTAATTATTCACAAAAGTCTTTAATGGTTCATCGGAAAGTTCATTAAAAGAGAAATCTACTTACATCCAAACTAAATTCTAATAAATATCTACAGATTAATACACAGGGTGTATCAAATGTATGTGCCCGCGTTAGTCAAAAAAAAATTTAATTTAATTTTCATTTTGCCTTTGATTGATAAATTGAAAACACAATAATACGTTGTTGTTGCTGGCCTTTTCTTTTTTTTTTGCTATTTATTTTTCAAGATCTGATGGTCTTCCTTTCTTCACCAAACGATTACTTCCAATGTTGCATAAGCAATATGCCACTTCAGCCCGAAATTCGACAAGTTTCATACAGTTCTCTGCCTCGTTTTCTCTGCAACATCGACGGTAAAGAAGCCAAGAATTTACAAGCGTCATATTAAGAAGATAATAGAATAGCCTCATATACCACTTTTTTGATTTAATTTTGATTTTGTAGCGCCCAATGAGGCTATCCATAAGATCCACCCCTCCCATATGTTGGTTATATTCCTGAACCAACTTAGGGCATTCAATATTGATTTTTTGCTTTCTTTTTCTGTCAAACCTGTCAACATTTCCTATCGGAAATTCTCCAGCATATGTTGACAACAAGCAAACAGTCTTGTTGTCTCTCCAGGCGACTGACGATATTTCCACGCTTTCAAAGTCACACACATACTAAACTGAAGTCCCACGATCCATTTTTTTTTGCTTCATCTTCAGATGGCAACTTACAGTTTGGAATACGGTTTCGTCTAACAGTGCCTAGGGAATATATACCTTTGTTAGCAAGATAATGGAGTAAAGGCAATGACGTATAATAGTTATCAAAGTAAACAACATAATTCTGATTTTCCGGGATAATCCTAGATAATCTGACAACTACATTGGCACTTGCTCCTAGGTCTGGTCATTTACCCCACGATTCCTTCTATCGTTTTCTGTACCAGTGTATATTTCGAAATTGTAGGAATATACACTAACACCGCATAAAACGAAAAGTTTGTATCCCCACTTGTGGGGTTTGGCAGGCATGTATTGTTTCATATAGTGTCTTGCTTTTGAGGCGCACATCTGCTCATCTACTGAAAGCTTTTGTTCGAATGGTATGCTTTGGAATGTGTTATTCAAATGATCGACAAAGGGCCGTAATTTATGAAGACGATCTCGATCCACATCATTTTGATCCAAACTCATATTGTCGTTGAAATGTATACATTTCTTGATAAATTCGAATCTTTTCTCACTCATTACGTTTTTTATTTGCGGATAGCCTAGGGAATTGGACCAATAACTACTACAATTAGGCATGTGAACTAAGGACATATAAATGCAAATTCCTAGGTATTGATTTATATCTGCAGCTGCGGTGGTCAGTCCAGCAGGTTTACTCGGATCCTTTTGAATAACATAGGTATTGGACTCTGATACAATTTTTTCGATCAACTCATTGTCAAAAAAGTACTTGAAAAAAGCATACGGTGTTGACAAATCCATTATAGCATTAGGAAGGTTGGTATTTCCTCTAAAAGTCTTCGCTACTTCATCAATGGATAGGTTTTTTTTTCTTCCACACTATATTTTTGATTCGAGTAGTGATTGGCTCAACCTCCACATCGACATCGACGATAGTTGGCTCCTCAATAGGTTCTATTGTTGGTCTTATCTCTAAAACATTCTTCAGAGTCGCTATTGTCCAAGTCGTCATCACTGTTCCAAAAATTTGCTGCCAACTCCTCTAATTCACGCTCCGACAAAGGTTTTTTACCCATACATAATGACCCTGTAACAAACGCAATGTATCAGATGTGATACAACCATAAAAAGGGGCAAATTTTGAAGAAATTACTCGTAAAAATATAAATTAGCTCGATCTATATTCATAATACTCACCTTCTAAACAAAGTTCATGCAGCCAAAATAAAAGAATTACGAAAAAACGAATAAAAACCAACCAAAATCTGAAGAGCTACAACACGTGCTCAACGCGAATAGACACAAGACACTTGCCAGACAACTAACAAAATTCACGCGCGAACTAAAAGATTGCCGGGTATGCAGCCTTATTTCCTAGTAGGTACGTAAGGACGTATCAGCCTTGATACGAAGCACAGCGACGACTTTAAATACACACAATTTAAGGAAATGATTATTTTTATTTAAATAGGTTGTAGCAGATGCAGATCTGCTACATTGCGCAGTATAGGGTTAACGTTTTCTACACTATAAAATTTGATCAAAAACTTGTTTTGAATCACAATAACAATTTATAATGACATTTTTGAGTTCCTTCTATTAAAATATTATTTTTTTCCATTGATACTTGACGATAGAAAATGCAAATTTGTTTAAATAAACACCAAATCACTGTAAAATCGCATAAAATATCATTTTGAGAAAAAAAGATGAAGAAGATTTTTTGACCTAAATGTCTTATTTTTACGTCCCGCGGAAGCTATACACCAAGTTTCAGAAAAAGCGGAGATTTAAAAGTTTTGCCTGAGTGATTTGACATGGAATGTACCTATTCCATTTTTTTGTCTATTTAGTGTCCATTAGTTTATACACTGTACGTTACGTTTTCCTCTAATGTTTTCACCCTTCTTTCGATCTCTCAGCGTATTTTCTGTAATTCTTATCAGTACTCTTATTTTTGCCGTTTTTAGTAACCTTGTTTTTCATTTCAATGAAGGTTACTTCTTAGACTAGGCTATAGTGACGAATTAATGCTGTCCTTTATGTTATTGTGTAGGAACAAACGGTTCAATTTGATAGTTTTTGGTTTGTGGTAAAAAAAACTAGCGGACTAACTATACATATACATAGGTATATACTTACAAAGTTAATTAGCCTCTCTCCAGTATGACATAACAGTAAAAGTGCTGCTAGCCATCCCCCGCTAAAAATCAAAGCTCCAAGCGGTTTGCTTCCCTAAAAACAATATAATATTAGAGATAATATTCAGTATTTACGAGATATAATATCATCGCATCCATTAGTGATAAGCACACTCTAACTTAACATTTATTAAGATATTTACCTATAGCTTAAAAAACATCTGAGTGTTTATTAGACGAGCGGCACACCCCTAACTTGAGGCTTAGAAATCGAAAAAGCGATCATGATAGGTGACTGGCAGATTTTGGTCATTCTTTATGTTTTCGAGGTCGCTGAATCCGAATATGAAGTTGATTTTTATCTAAAATTGGTGGAACATGTTCAAAAATCAAATTTTAAGCAAAAATGCGAAAAATCAACTTTGATGATTTTTCAACCATAACTTTAACTTTTTAACTTTATCTCGCTGTATCTTTGGTCGCTGTAAATATTTCCTTTTGAAAATTTTACTGTATTATCTTTGAAGTATATAGATAACAATTAGAATTTTATGAAGTGTTAAAAAAAATATAAGAATAGTTGTTAATTTTTAAACATTTTTTCGTCGGATTTCGTTAGTTTCATGTTTACTTAAAAAAGTTAAGCGGCAAACTTTTCAGTTTATAATTTTAACCAACACAGCATTAAAACATAGATCATGAAGAAGTTTTCTTGAAAATTTCAAGTCAAAATATGCAATAGGAAAAAAGTTATGTGACTTTATAGACGAGCAGTACACCTCAAGAAACGCTTATTTCTCGAGATACTGACCACGGTGTGTTGAATGGCTAATTTTGGTCATACTTTATGTTTTTGATGGTGCTGAAAATGAAAATGAGGTTAATTTTGAATTTTATGTGGAGTAACGTTGTCAAAATCGCAATTTTACCCTAAAAATAAAAAAAAATAAATCACCTTTTTTGCTTTTAACTCGCTACAACTCAGTTCCATTTTAATATTTTTTTCTGATATTCTTATAGTATATACCTATCTTTCACATTTCTGAAGACTAAGGGATTTGTTTTAATCTTTCAATCTGAGTCTGAGTATAATAAAAGTTATGAATTTTTTAAAGTAAAAGAAGCAGATTCCTGAATTGCAAAGTTTAATGGCAAAAGTTGAGTTACAAAATTTGAAATTTAGCTTTTTAATCAAGTTTATGGTAAAATATAGAGTACAAAGAACAAAATCTTTTATAGACAAAAAAATGGTGTAACTTTTAATTTTAAGAAAAACTTGATTTAATTTTCTTTTATTTTTAGGGTAAAATTGCGATTTTGACAATGTTCCCCTACTTAACATCAAAATAAATCTAATTTTCGTTTTTAGCACTATCAAAAACATAAAGTATGACCACAATTAGCCATTCACCATACCGTGGTCAGTATCTCGAGAAATAGGCGTTTTTTAGGGAGTCCCATTCCTCCATAAAGTCACATAACTTTTTTCCTATTGTATATTTTGACTTGCAATTTTCCTGAAAACTTTTGCAGAGGTTATGTTTTAATAATGTTTTTAACCATTTCTGGAAAATCTCATTGTTATCTAAATACTTCAAAAATGATACAGTAGTATTTTCAAAAGGAAACATTTACAGCGACCAAAGATACAGCGAGTTAAATTTGAAAAATTATCAAAATGTATTTTTCGCATTTTTGCATAAAACTTGATTTTTGAACATGTTCCACCGATTTTAGATAAAAATAAACTTCATATTCGTATTCAGTGGCCTCACAAACATAAAGAATGATCAAAATTGGTCATACACCTGAAAGTTGATTTTCGTGGTCGGTATATCGTCATTTTAGGGGTTGCTGCCGCTTGCCTATATAGGTTTGGATACATATCCATCAAATATTTTTATTATTAATTGAAAATAAAAAAAAAATAAAAGCTATTTTTTCAGAAGCCGTTTGTTATTTATAACCGGGCGAACTGCAGCCAATAGATGAATGATATATTTTTGGCGTTTCCTGTAACCTTCTGGCTCAGGTGTTAGTGTTAACGATCACTTAGAGGCGCTCAGAGCAACAGTGGCCTAACTCGCAACCCACAATTTTACCAAAACGCTTTTATGACATTAAAGGTATCCCTTATTTAAGTATTTTTAGATGCAGAGTGAATACGAATCGAGTGGATACTGAATATAAAAAGAGAATGGAACAATCGTATAATGAATAATTCAGAATAAGCAGAATTATGGACGAGAGACACTACCGTTGAGTAGAAGATGTATAGGCCTACCACGGAAAAAATGGAGTGACAATATAACACGAAGGAACATCTGAGAAAACGAAAACAGCAGAAACTCAATTTTGATTTAAAGGCTTAGGTAGTCAATTTTTTGGTAATCAATGCTTCTCCGCTTACGAAACATACGACTTGCACTATTGAGTCTTAGATCAATTTTCAGCTTGCCATAATGAATTTCCACGTGGATTGTATCATAAATTAATCAGTTAAGACGTGCTAAGATAGACGAGCCCTATCTATAAGCTGAGCTGGACTAAGCTGAGAAAACGAAAATAGGCAGAAACTTAATTTTGATTTAAAGGCTTAGGTAGTCTATTTTTTGATAAACAATGCTTCTCCGCTTACGAAACATATTATGCGTTGCACTATTGAGTCTTAGATCAATTTTCAGCTTGCAATAATGAATTGCCACGTGGATTGTATCTTAAACTTATCAGTTAAGATGTGCTAAAGTAGACGAGCCCTATTTACTCGTATAAGCTGAGCTAGGCTAAGCTGGAGATAAAGATTTGCTGGTGTGACCAGGCATTAGTTATTCTATTAAATAAAATTTGGACTACTTAAAAAACAGAACAAAACTTACATGTAGCAATTGATTCTCTGAGCAAGCAATAACCAATGCAGATACTAATGTTATAAAAGAAATTGTCCTCTTTACTAGATATGAAAGTTTACTTCCCATCCTAAAAATTTTCAAAATCATAGTTATAAACTTACGTTTATAATACATATCTACAATAGAAATTAAGGAAAATTAATTTAAAAGAAAATGAAGGAAAAGTAAAAAGAAACTGGAAGAAAGAAAAATACAAAAGTAAAGAAACTAAAGGAAAGCAAAGGAAAAGAAGTAAAGAGGAGTGAAGAGATATTAATAACATTTATTATGAACAGACAATTTAGAAAACGTTGACACTAAATATTCCGTAAGTATTATGAACTTAATAAGCGGGAAAATCATTAATAGGAAGCAATACAGAAGAAGCATTTAAAATTAAAAATAATGTTTTTATTAACATTTTTATTCACTACAATTTTATCCATCTTACCTTATAATGTGATTGTGATATCTGACCCAATGTCCCAGTCCATCTGGTCTAGACTTAATATTTTTATCACTAATCTTACACTGAAAATTCTTGCTTAAATTTATAAAATGCATTCCCAATATCTCAACACATTCGAATGTCAAATAGACAAGCATAGCTGAAGGTAATAAAACAAATACTAAAAATACATTATAAAAAATGTTATAAAATATTAAATAATTTATGCCTGCTTTCACCAACAAATGCAAAAGCACGTGTGAACTGAGACGAAGTTTAAAATGCAATCGACGCGACGCCGACCTGGCAATCCATTGTGTCAAGCTTAAAATTGGTAAAACTCAATGGTGCAACGCGTATATTTAGTAAGCTGAGGTTAAGGCTCGTCTTAAGCTTAAGATATGTCGGTGCAACCAGGCATTGGGTACGTACAAGAAAAACAATTATGATAAATAGGTATGAAACAACCTGTGAATCAACCTATGAAATAACCAAATCCCTGAAAAATGGAAAATCCCCTGGCCCTGGTGACATCCCTGCAGAATTAGTGAAAGCCGGTACAGACAAACTCCAAGAACAGCTAAGAAAACTCTTCCAAAACTGCTTAAATGGTGCCAAATTACCAAAATAATGGAAAATATCTATCATGTCAACCATCCACAAAGGGCAGCAAGGATCATTGTGAAAATTACAGAGGAATTGCGGTAAACAGCACAATGAGTAGGATGTATGGGAAACTTATTAAGAACAAGATAGAAAATGACTATAGAGATTACGAAGCAGAGAACCAAGCTGGCTTTAGAGCTCGTCGGTCCACAGTCGACCACCTGTACTCTATTACGCAAGTGATTGAGAAAAAAACAGCCGTCAATAAAGAAGTTCACCTGGTATACGTAGACTTACAAAAAGCATATGACAGTGTGCCCCTCAGCAAATTATGGTCGACTCTACATCAAACCAACATCAAACATGGTCTTGTCATAGCAGTTCAAAGTCTGTATAATGGAACGACTGCAAAAATTAAAACTGGATCAAGGATGTCTGAGGGATTTAAGGTCACGAAAGGATTGAAGCAGGGTTGTTGTATTTCGCCTACCCTTTTTAAAATTCATCTGGAACAAGCACTCAAGCTGTGGAAAAGAAAATGTAACGGCATGGGAATCCCTCTCAATGACGACACAACACTATACACTTCATGTTTCGCTGATGACCAAATTCTGATTGCTCACGATCATGACGACTTGAGTTACATGACGCGGAAGCTAATAGAAGAATGTAACAAATGGGGTCTCGAAGTCAACATTAAGAAAACTGAAGCCATGTGTATTGGGGGAACAAAGCAGTCCATTATATTAGACGATGGGGTAGAAATTAAACACTGCGATGAATACAAGTACCTGGGCATGAAGATAACTCAAGATGGAACACTCGATGCTGCTATAAAAAAAAAGAAACATACAGGGTAGAAAAGCCGTATCCATAATTAACGGCATTCTGTAGGACCAGACAATATCTAAGGCGAACAAACAGCTCATATACAATAGCATACTTAAAAGTATAATCACATATGGCAGTGAAGTTTGGCCACTGAAACAAAGAACGGAGAAAATGTTACTAGTAACAGAAATGGACTTCTGGGGAAGAGCAGTAGGCAAATCAAGAAGAGATCGGATACCAAATGAGAGAATACGAGAAATGATGGGAGTCACACATACAATAATTGATGACATAAAAACAAAACAACTAGTATGGTACGGCCATGTACAGAGAATGCCAGATGAGAGGATCCCTAAGCAGATTTTGGCATGGACACCCCAAGGGAGAAGAAAAAGAGGAAGGCCAAGAAGAAGCTGGAGGGAAGGAATTGAAAAAGAACTAGAGGAAAGAGAAATCCCTCCAGGTATATGGTTAAACAGAGAAGAATGGCGGTTAGGAGTCGGAAGGCGTCGGAGAACGCTGTAAACCGATAGTAGTAGTAGGTATGGAACAAATATATTTGTCATTCCAGGTGAACCAAAATGGGAATAGACGTAAATATATTGTGTGCGCTAGCAAATTTCAAATATATAATGTATATACAGTAAAACCTCCGTTAACCGAAATAATTGGAGGGATGCCGTTTCGGATAACAAGAATTTCGGTTAAAAATAACATTGTTTTTTGTATTTTTCTTGTATCAAATTACATAATATTGGAGAGATATAGCTACAAAACATCGTTGTCAAAGGAAAACAAAAGAAAAGAAAATTAAAAAAAAAAACACTCTAAACATGTACATTTTCCTTAACTTTATTGCTTTTTTAAAATTTACTTTTTATTAAAGAAATTATATTGAACCTGTCAGCCATTTCGGTTAAACATGTTTCCGGTAAGAAGGTTTCGGTTAACGGAGCTTTTACTGTAGTTACTTACTGGAAACTGCCATCTGGACAATAAAAAGTATATACTGTACGTACAAAGGCAGTTGAAAAGGTATCCATATGGGAAGAAATGTTGCGCAATTGAGATCTAAATGATGGTCTTCATTCATTTTCCTACACAGAGGCATTTCCCTAATACTTGTGAGTGCATAACCGAAGAAACCTCCAACATAATAACCCCCTTAAAAGTTTAAAACATTAATAATGATAGAGATTCAGTATATAGACCAGGGTATTTAGCACTAAAAACACCCGAAGAAATCGATTTTTAAATATAGGATACAGCACCTAGAGACTTTTATTTATTTATTTATAGTATTAGGACTGTTTCACTTTATAAGAATTTTGAACGTGCGAGGGTTTTCTCGTGCGGTAGTTTTGACGCACTTGTCCTTTTCACACAATAGGTAAGAATTGAGTCGCACGAAGATATTTTACTGTGTTGTTTGGTATATTATTTTCATTTACACTTTGTGGCCGAGGTAGGTACTTGATACGATGTCTGATATGTATCATTACGATGTATCATTTCAAATGGATATTTTTTGTCCATACTTTTGTCCGTATGTACTGTAATGCGTATTTAATTCATTTGCAATTTCTATTTTGTAAGTTATTATTTCTTATGTTTTGAATTAAAAGTCTTAATTTGTTTTTATAATCGTTGTTCTACTAAGTTATTTGTGGGATCTTGGATTAGCTCATCTAATTAGCTCATACAATCTATGTAATAAACTATTCTAAATGTGAAATAAGCTACAATTTAACTAAAAAATTGTAACGTTACAAACGTCACATCTTTGATATTTTATTTTTAAATAATTATTTTACCTTATTTCCTTTAATATTTCATTAATCATTATCTTCTTCTATTTGGTTTACCCATTTCCCCTTTAAAAATCGGTTGGCGTCCGTTCTATAATAGGCAACCCTATTTACATTGTATCATCTCTTGTGTTCCATGTTCGTTATTTCAAATTTCGGTCCAAGGTTCGTTGTCATGTCATTTTAATGACAGTGACAACCCCCGTATCTCGTTCTCAAAATGGAGGGGTAATGTTTTAAAAGGCAGAGCAGCTTCAAAAATAAATAAATTAACTATTCTCATCTAAACTCCATGTAATGCAAAGGTACAATTTGGTTTTCTTCTTGATGATTGATATGTGTCTCTATTTTATAGTTTTTGGGATAAAAATCAACGTCCTCCCTCCGGGAGCTTCAGGAATCCTCAATCGCCGGCGATATAACAACAAGGGACATGTCATCTAGACTGCAACCACATTCCATCTTGACTGCAACCAACCAACACCTGTAGGCCTGGTGGCCTAGAACATCCACGTCTCCAGAGCCAGTTGCAGAACCAGCAGCAGTACCATTCAACATCAAGAAATTACCATCGAGCCGAATACCAAAAGCCATAAGTATAATCCAGAATTGTTAGTTTTTGGCAAGAATTTGAATACATTTGTTAATGCAATTTACTAAGTCATTTTATTTATTATATCTTTATGAACAATAAACATGATTAGTTACAAATATTGTTTTGTTTGCTTCCATTCCAATTTTCATAGTTCATATCTGAGGTTAGGACAAGACGAACACACACCTGAGTGACTGAGCTAAGCTAAGGGTGTAACCGTGGGTATCTTAGTTGATTGAGGTAATATTTTCGAATATTATTTCAATTAGCTGGGGTAGTCCATCGCTTATTTCGTTACAAAATGATTTTATTAACGTTTCGATATCCCATTTGGGCGTCGAAACGATAATAAAATTGTTTTTTAGTTAAATTGTGGCTTATTTCCCATTTAGAATAGTTTATTATAAAAATGCCACAAAGAAATAGCTTTAAAACAACATTACCATCTATGTTTTTCATGTACAGAATTTAAAAGACCCTCCGTCATCCACTCGTTTTTAAATGTTGTTTCCCTCGTTTTAAATGCTGTTTTTAGATAATTTCACACAAGACGTGACGGCCGCCCTACTCCAGTCTTCACCGAGTCGTTTACGCTATGGAACTTAATTTAATTTCGTAGAATAAAAGGCATAGTAATTATTATATGGAGCGAAATCAAATTATAGCGTTGTGGTTACTTTATGGTCGAAGAAAGAGAAATAAGAGGAGACGAATTCATTGGGTCCATCCTATGAACGTAAAAAGATACGATTTATATATTTTTATATTCACACATATTAATGGAACACCCTCTATACTTACTCAATGTTAATTGCAACTATGTAAAATAAAGTTTATTATAATATACTTAGCAGTTTTAATTACTGTTGTTATCATTAACATATAATTAATTTTGCTGTACTTACCAAATGTGTGTTTTTCTTTATCACCTAATTCTTCAAATTCACTGTTAAGTGCACGGCATACACCATTCCAAGCATTTCTCGTCAAGTTTCTATCTTTATATATTTCTATTATTTTGTCCCAAAGAACAAGTCTCGCTTCAATTAATGTTATGTATTAATATTTCACTATCAATCTCAGACATCATAATATAAAATATATGCACCTACTTAAAACAGCCACAAAGTGTAAATGAAAATATGTACCAAACAACTAAGGAAACTACCTTCGTGCGACTGAACGACAGTATCATATGAAATAATGCATTAAGTCCGCTATGCTACTGGGTGCGTAAAGACGGCACGGCTGCCGTATGTTGTTGTAAGCAAGGGACGGCATAATCACGGCGACTTCACCGAACGTTCCAACCACCGTCTAGTGAGAAAGGCTCCATATGATTACATGCGCCACCATTGGAATGTCGTCGTGTGTTCTAACCCTAGCACGTTTAAATTCTTATAATGTGAAACAGCGCTTAGAAACAATTGTAAGTGTAGGTCTATTCGATTTGTATAATATTCCCAATGGTATTTCGGTGAGCCTCAGACCCTTAGCCGAAAATATCCATTGAGTTTTAAAATTTCAATGTTTTAGCTATATTTTTTTTGTTTGAATAATAATTTTTTGATTTTTGATTTATTTTATTTTATTTTATATTTGATATCAATTTTTAATTTTTTATTTTAATATTTCTTATTCAAATTCCTATAGGTTGGTTATTTACTTGATTTCTCCTTCGTCTGATATTCAGGGCCGCGTTTAGGTCAATTGACGCCCTAGGCAGTTCTCTAGTAGCCGCCCTTCAAGCATGTGTACCATTTTTGCGAAAAAAAATTGCAAACAGATTTTTTTTATTTAAATAAATTGTCATAAATTGTATTTAAATAAATACATAAAAATTGTCATTTCAGTTCGATCACATCAGATTTTTTTCTTGATTTTTCTTTGGAAAAATCACCTATAAATTATTTTAATGACTATTTTAAATTCTTGACATTTTCGAAAATGATCTTTCAGCGGACACGTTAGTTGGCAACTGGGAGGCACAAATAAATGCGCAAAGTAATATCAAAATTAGAGAAAATATCTTTCAATCCACTCTTTTTTAAATATTTAGATATGTCAATTATTAGTGATTGGTGATTTTATTGTGGTATCCAAATGAACCTTTAAGTGATTGCATTCATGTATGAATGATGTAGGTATCTATTAGTGCAGTCAGTGAGGGTATTTGGCTCCGAATTCCATCCTACTGCATCAATTTACATGATATTTTCACTGTAAGTAGGGAATAGCTCAACAAACAAAGTCTACGCTATATCCTATGACGCTTTTAACTTAGGGGTGGTTCCCTCCCGTTCTCGGGGGTGGGATTTTTTTATCAAACTAACACCGGAAGTGGCCAGAGAACCTAATTCTAACCAATAACTGTTTTATATTTTTTTTTGAAAACTCAATACTTTTTGACTTATTCGTGGTTAAAAATTTACCATTTTCATTGAAAAATGACACTTTTCGGAGACTGTTTTTTTGGGAATACCATAAAAATTGTGCATCTAACGAAAAAAACTATATAAAATATTTTTGTAGTTTATGAAAAATAAGAGAAATTAATTTTTTCATAAATCTTCTAGTTTTAACAAAAAAAAAGAGATGGTAGGTGAAAAAATATTTTTTTGGTGCATGCTCAAATCGGTGTATTCAACTTAAAATAACTGAGAAATTATCGATTAGGGGTATAATGCTACGAATACCTTTTGTGGTGCTTTAAAACGAGAACTGTTAAATGTCGGTTACATTCAAACTAAGCGAGATAATGGTGCGAAAAACTTATGATTAATGTATTTTAAGGAAAATGAGAAGTTTATTTAACCCCTCATCCACCAGAATTTAAATGCATCGTTTTTCTTCTAGAATACCTTCTACTGTAGTGTTATTTCTTTATTCAAAAAGTTGGTCGGGTTTAAAATGAATGGTTTTTGAAGAGAATGAGATCAAATTATAGAGCGCATTTTTACATTTTATTGAAAATCTTCCTTTTTCTCCATGTAATTCGATAAGAGATACGTAAAAAAATACCTTACAAAAATGTAGGTTTTCTTTTAGATAACAATTTTATTTTTTTTTCTTTACTGTATCTCATTATCATTTTCGAGTTACATGGAGAAAAAGGAAGATTTAAAAAAAATTAAAATGTTCTCTATAATTTAATCTTATTTTTTTCAAAAACCCGTTTCAAAAACATTTTAAACCCGTCCAACTTGTTGAACATAGAAATAACACTATAGTAAAAGGTATTGTAGAAGCAAAACGATGCATCTAAATCTGGTGGATGAGGGGTTAAAATATACATACTTCGCATTTTATCTTAAAATAAATTAGTCATCCTTTTTTGTTGCACCATATCTCGCTTATAGTTTGAATGTAATCGAAATTTAACAGTGCGGTCGTTTTAAAGGTCTTTTCAGGCAGTACTTACAAAAGATATTGATAGCATTATACCCTTAAAATTGACAATTTATCTGTTATTAAGTTGAACACACCCATTTGAGCATGCACAAAAAAAATTTGTTTTCACCTACCATATCTATTTTTATGTTATCACTAGAAGACTTATGAAGGAACGAATCTCTTTGATTTTTCATAAGCTGCAAAAATGTTTTATATAGTTTTTTCGCTAGATGCATAATTTTAAGTTATTTGCAAAAAACCGTCCGAAAAGGCGACATTTTTCAATGAAAATGGCAAATTTTCAACCACGAATAACCCAAAAGGATTCAGTTTAAAAAAATTATAGAACAGTGCGCCCGCCGCCTTTGCGGTGCGGTGGTGGCAGAATATTCCCTAAATTTACGACTTCTGTTCTTTTTGAATGATGGATGTACGATGTATGTATGCTTTTTCTCATGAGGATCTTTCAGTGCGTCACAGTTTTTCGATTTCTTTCTAACGCATTAAATTGCATATGACAGGAAAAAACACACGTCGGTGATTACATTTCGTCGGTGACATTTATAACATTTATTCTAGTGGTCAATAGATGGCGCTATAATCGAAAAAAAAATATTTACGAATTATATAACAGGTATATCTACGAATATAATCTGTACAATTTATAAGACTGTACAAATCAAAGAAAATACCATTTTATAAATGCAACAAGCACAATTGATTTGATTTTATGCCAAATTGCAAATAAAATGTGACAACTCTCAGATTTAACTAAAATGTCATGTCACTAAAATATATATTATCACGGACTTACCTTTTTTTCTATCATTTGTGACGCACTGAAAAATGCTTATGAAAAGAAGCATACTTAAATGTTATTCGATTTTAGTTTTTATATACAAATATTTTTTGTACAGTATTTGTGCCGCCCTCTCATAATTTGCCGCCCTAGGCCACTGCCTATATTGCCTAATGAATAAAGCAGCCCTGCTGATATTATATAATTCTATTGTTTCTTTGATATAATGTCCGCTAAATTATAATCATAATTTTTGAGATGATCATCCTTTCGGAAACCGGGCGTTAATGTATTATATAATTGTTCATTTCCTATATTTATGCCAACAAAGTCTCTTCTCATTCTTTGTAAGTCTTGTGTATTTGTTTGGCTTTCGCAATTAAATAATATGTGTTCTGGTGTGCCTATTTCTCCATATTCACAATATTCATCATCTTTTAAATTAAATCTATGCAGGTATGTAGGGTACGGACCTTGCCTTGTAAGGAAATGTATTAATCCTTTTTTGGGTTAAAATAATTTGGTATATTATTTAAATTTGGAATAAAATGATAGAGGTCTTGCTTTAGGGGAATTATCCTATTCATTTTGCCATTTTCTATATAATATTTCTTGGGGGACCTTTGGCGGCAATGGCCGCCGAAGGATGTTTTATGTAGAATGAAAAATTTATTTGAAGTTATCTAAATAATCCCCAAAGAAAAGTTAATTTTTAGTTATAATTCGTGAAAGTGAAGTAGCTTAGTGTTGTCTGTTATAGTTATTGTAGTAAAATTATGGCAATTTATCTTTATTAAGGAAGAATTATTTTCGAGCATGGTTGCTAATGTGTTTGTTCTTAGTTAAATGGAATAATGGATATTTGAAGAAAAGTTATATATATTATTATTTGTAAGGATAAAAACGTAGGTTGTGCATTGCTTCGAGCAAGACTCGCATAACCTACATGAAATGTGCTGGCAGATGCACTTGTATGCAAGCCAAAAAAACGAAGAAGAAGAAGAAGAATATTTCTTCTAATTCTCTTTTTGTTCTTATTTCTATTCCCATAATTTTATTATTTTCTCATACTTTTCTTTTCTTTGCCAATGTCTACATGCACGTGTTTGTGCTTCCAAGTGCATGGGCATTACACCAGTCAAGACTGTTAAAGCTGGTGTTGCTGTAGTACTGAAGGCTCCTGTCATTCTAACAAGGAAACTTCTTTGTGCTTTATTTAGTTTTTCAATATTTTTATTATTGGTTAGTCTGTGTGCCCATACATTTGCACCGTACCCTACAATTGAGGCAAGTATCGTACTCAGGTATATGCGCATATGCTGGAACGGAATTCTATACTCCATTTGTGCTAGGCTTGCAATGCAATGCATGACTTTTACTGCCTTCTCACAGACGCTATTTATATTGTTTGTAAAGAGTTTTGGTTCATCGATTATTATACCAAGATATCTAGTTGTTTTTGTTCTTTTTATAGCTTTCCCTCTTATTTATAGAGACTCGCAACTTTTTGCATTTTGTTCAGGATGCATAAAATTAGTGGGTTCTTGGGTTTGCTGAAAACGAATACGCCATCGGAACCGACACCCGGAGCACCTGATGTCTAGGGCACGTCATCTTATGAAGTTCCGGGGAATTTGGCACTAAATTGAGGCAAAAAGATTACACGATATGTTTTTAGGGTTATTGAATACAATTACGTCATTAGAAGTGACTCCGGAGCACCTGGCGCCTAGGGTCACTGTTAAGGCCCGTCATCTTCCGGAGTCTCGAAGGCTTTCGGTCTTAAATGCATGCAATTAGATTACTAGGCATTTTTTGGGGTCGCTGAATACGAATACGTTATCAGAACCGACCTCCGGACCATCTGGTGCCCAAGATCACTAAAGCATGTTATCTTCTGGAGTGTGGAGAGTGTGTAATCGATTCTGATGGCGTATTCTTGTTCAGAGACCACAAAAACTTTCGAATAACCTGTTTGCATCAATTTAGTGCCGAACACTCTCGAAACTTCAGATGACGTTCCTTAGGAATAAATTTGGACATCAGGTGCTCCGGTAGTCTCTTCTGGTGGCATATTCGTCTTCAGAGACCCCAAAAACCTCTGAGTAACAAAAGCTGGCCCTTAATACACTTATTTTGGCATGTTTATACACTTTTGGATACCTTTTGTGCACTTTAAGATGCAACTATACATTTCCACTATACCACTCAATTTTTTATAGTAGACTTTTTCCTGACATCACAATGAACATCTGAACATCACATTCTGAACACAATGCAGAAAGTCTCTAGGTGCTGTATTTAAAAATCTATTTATTTTGTGTTAAATGCCCTGGTCTAATAATGAATAAGCAATCTCACATCCATACGTTAGAATTGGTCGTTATACAGGGTGAGTCATAATTATAGGGACATAGACTAAGGACAGGTTATTTGGACCAAAATATGGCTATTGGGCCAATTATGCCTTAATAAAATGTTGCTGAGAAAAAAGATACAGGGTGTTAAAGTTAATTTTTGATTTTCATTTTTTGCTAATAGTTTCCCTGTATATTTATAAATTGCTATCAAAATTGGCACAGAGACATAATCTTAGACAAGAAATAGTATTTTATCTACAATTTTACGTTTTGTCATAGAGGGCGCCACGTGGATCATTCCTGATGATCAAATTGAGTCTAAACTTTTTCTGGTGAAACTTTTTAGTAATTTTTATTAGAAAATATGACGTAAACATCATTTTTACGTAAAATTGGTACTCTTGTTTAAACATGATAATTTCAACCGTTTTCGATAAAAACGCAGTCGAACTGCTTAGAGTCTTAAAAAAGGATTTCAAATAATAATATTATTTCATTTATGAAAAGTATGCTTTGGACTGTCAGATAATTGTTGTTGGTAAATGTCATTTGTTCAGAGTAAATTATTTTTGATGTGACAGTGAAGTGTAGTGTTGCATTTTTTAAAAGTAATCATTACTTTTTTGATTGAAATGCCTCGTCACAATCATTTCAGTTGCAACTTTGTTTATTAGTTTGGTATTTGATATCCCCTTTCTGAGTTCCTGAAATCTTCAATTGCGTTTTTATCGAAAACGGTTGAAATTATCATGTTTAAACAAGAGTACCAATTTTACGTAAAAATGATGTTTACGTTATATTTTCTAATAAAAATTACTAAAAAGTTTCATCAGAAAAAGTTTAGACTCAATTTGTTCATCAGTAATGATCCACGTGGCGCCCTCTATGACAAAACGTAAAATTGTAGATAAAATACTATTTCTTGTCTAAGATTATGTCTCTGTGCCAATTTTGATAGCAATTTATAAATATACAGGGAAACTATTAGCAAAAAACGAAAAACAAAAATTAACTTTAACACCCTGTATCTTTTTTCTCAGCAACATTTTATTAAGGCATATTTGGCCCAATAGCCATATTTTGATCCAAATAACCTGTCCTTAGTCTATGTCCCTATAGTTATGACTCACCCTGTATAGTATAGCCTTAAAAAGTTTTTTTTAGTTTGTTTCTTTATTTCTTTCCTGTTGATGATTGTTCTTCCTATTGCCTAGTATAATTTATTCGCTATATCTATCTATCCTTTTATTTATCTCTACTTCTTGTCAACCAGTTTTCTCATTTGTTACTCCTAAGTATTCAAACGTTTTCAGTGGCGTAGCTAGGATGGGTCGGGGTGAGTCGGCTCACCCCCTCTGTCAGCCATTCGGGGGTGACACCCGAGCGACCCGATCACAAAAGGATGAATCGCTAATTTATAACTTTACTTACTTTACAATCAAAATAAAATTTGATATTATTTTGTAAACACACGAATCCGAGTTTTTTGTCGGAAAAATCACAGGGCCCAGAGCATGCCAAATAGAATTCTATTTTGCTGACGTCACAAAATAGAATTTCATAATGGGAGAATCGACGGTTGCTAGTGACGTCACTAAAATAGAATTCTATTTGGCGTGCTCCCGCACCAGGTGTAGACAAAATTGGCGCCGTCGATTTGCGAATCCACTGGCGACTTTCGCTCACTTAAATTGGAAAATACTCGAGAAAAAGTGCCACTTGCTTCTAGGGGAGTGAATAGAGAACGAAAACATGCATTGTTTCGGAAAAAATCAAACAAGCTTATATTTTTCTAAAACTTTTTTCGTTAGTTTATTTATATATATACATGTTAAGATAAAACGTTCTACTCGCAGATTTAGCCGCTAATTGTTTATTAATTGTTTAAACAATAACAATTGTTTTGTATAAATAATTTTAAAAATATCATTGAATTCATCATTTTACTTTAATAAAATATTCTAAATCTCAACCATCAGATATCAAATTTTATCAATTTTATACAAGGTATGTAAAAAATATGAATTTCGTTAAAGAGTTAAGTACCTTCATATTTCATGTTATCACAAATTGTTATTGGGAAAATGTGTTTGGAATTAAAAACTATGTGCTAATATGCAATTACATCCTTCTAATTGAAAAAAATTGAACATTTTTCTCAAATTACGGATACCCAACATCATTTTATTACAATTATGATAACTATTTTATTATCAATTTTACGAAAAAAGTTATTGTTTATAAAATGCTCTACCTGGTCTAAAATCTAAGATGCAATCAAGAGATATCAAACTTTTTTAATTTTATATGAGGTATGTAAAAAATATTAATTTTGCCCAAGAGTTAAATACCTTTATAGTTCACAATATTTCAATTAGAATAATGTAATTAAACATTGAAATATAGTTTTTAATTCCAAACAATTTTTCTTAATAACAATTTTCGGTACTGTGAAATATAAAGGTACTTTTGAGCGAAATTCATATTTTTTGACATACCTCGTATAAAATTAATAAAATTTGATATCTGATGGTTGCATCTTAGATTCTATACGATAAAATAACTTATTTTCGTAAAACTGATAATAAAACTTGTATCAGTAGGATCCAAGTTACGCCAATACAGGGTGTTTCATTGGTAAAGTAACATACGTTAACTGTAGACAGAGGATACTTAGGCGGTCTCAAAAATACCATACTTACTGGGTCTTACTCCATTAATAACAAAGATACTGGGTGTTTTATCTGTTTTGCCATTTTCTTAATTGGTTCATAACTTTTTGACCACACTGTATATTTATTTTATATTTGGTACGCAAATATCATTTAAGGAGTACAATAAATTAATTTGTTTACAATTGTAAAAAATCCAGATCCGGCTTAAAAAATATTGGAAAAATATTCCGACCCCAAAACAAGACCCTGTACATTAAATTTTTTTAAAATGGATTTTTCAGTTGAAAAGAGGATAAAAAACTAAATTGAGTGGTATGCTTTGAATTTTCGGCAAAATGATTTTTCCGGTCAAATTTTGAATTTGAATTCTGAAATTATGTGAATTACGAGAGCTCTAAGTAGAAAAAAATTGAAATACTGCTTACAACTTGTCAACCACACTGTATATTGATTTTATATTTAACACGCGAATATTCTTTTAGCTGTTCAGTCAATTATAAAAAATCCGGGTCCGGATTAAAAAATATTGTATAAATGTTCCAACCCAAAAAAACACCTTGTATATTAAATTTTTTTAAAATGGATTTTGCATTTGAAAAGGGGATGAAAAACAAAATTAGTGGTATACTTTGAATTTTCGGCAAAATGATTTTTCCGGTCAAATTTTGAATTTGAATTCTGAAATTATGTGAATTACGAGAGCTCTAAGTAGAAAAAAATTGAAATACTGCTTACAACTTGTCAACCACACTGTATATTGATTTTATATTTAACACGCGAATATTCTTTTAGCTGTTCAGTCAATTATAAAAAATCCGGGTCCGGATTAAAAAATATTGTATAAATGTTCCAACCCAAAAAAACACCTTGTATATTAAATTTTTTTAAAATGGATTTTGCATTTGAAAAGGGGATGAAAAACAAAATTAGAGGTATACTTTGAATTTTCGGCAAAATGATTTTTCCGGTCAAATTTTGAATTTGAATTCTGAAATTATGTGAATTACGAGAGCTCTAAGTAGAAAAAAATTGAAATACTGCTTACAACTTGTCAACCACACTGTATATTGATTTTATATTTAACACGCGAATATTCTTTTAGCTGTTCAGTCAATTATAAAAAATCCGGGTCCGGATTAAAAAATATTGTATAAATGTTCCAACCCAAAAAAACACCTTGTATATTAAATTTTTTTAAAATGGATTTTGCATTTGAAAAGGGGATGAAAAACAAAATTAGTGGTATACTTTGAATTTTCGGCAAAATGATTTTTCTGGTAAAAATTTGAATTTGAATTGTGAAATTATGTGAATTGCGAAGCTCAAAGTAAAATAAATTAAAATATGACTTAATTTTAATTAATACCATTATTTAATCTAAATTGGTAAAATATTAACATTTGCACACATAACAATAATTTTTGATGGCCCCCTCTGTGGCTCAGTGGTAAGAGCGCCTACCTTTGGATCGAAAGGTCCGAATGGTCGTGAGTTCGAATCTCACCAGGGCCAGGGTCAGAAATGTTTCGTTTATTATAAATTAATAAATGAAAATAGTTTCTGTCCTTGTGGGATCGGTACTCACCGGAGGGACCGCAGACGTTTGGATACAATTAGCGTCTCTTTGCAAAGACAATGACGTCGACTTTGCAATGTAACAAGACACTTACTCAACACACACAGTACACAGTACACATGACGCTAGGTACCTAACTAAAAAATTTACCGTACTTACGTATAAAAAAAATTGATGGTAGTAATTTTGAATAAGTACTTTAGTTTTGAATAGTGATTATGCTGCAAATTTTCGCTTTTTTGTTATAATTTTTAGCTATTTTGTTGATTAAAGTGATGTATTCTTTATTGACCCTTTATTACTTATTCATTATTTAAAGATGAATATTCGCCAAAAACTATTTTTCACACGACATAATAAAAAACACTAAAATATTAACATTTTACCAATTTAGATTAAATAATGGTATTAATTAAAATTAAGTCGCATTTTAATTTTTTCTACAAGAGCTCTCGCAATTGACATAATTTCAGAATTCAAATTCAAAATTTTACCAGAAAAATCATTTTGTCGAAAATTCCAAAGTATACCACTATTTTTGTTTTTCATCCTCTTTTCAAATGCGAAATCCATTTTAAAGAAAATTAATATACAAGGTGTTTTTTTGAGTCGGAATATTTACACAATATTTTTTAAACCGGACCTAGATTTTTTATAATTGTAAATAAATTAATTGATTGGACACCTAAAAGAATATTCGCGTGTTGAATATAAAATCAATATACAGTGAGGTTGACAAGTTGTAAGCTGTGTTTCAATTTTTTCTACTTAGAGCTCTCGCAATTCACTTAATTTCCGAATTCAAATTCAAAATTTCACCAGAAAAATCATTTTGCCGAAAATTCAAATTATACCACTGAATTTAGTTTTTCATCCTCTTTTCAACTGAAAAATCCATTTAAAAAAAATTTAATGTACAGGGTGTTGTTTTGGGGTCGGAACATTTTTCCAATATTTTTTAATCCGGATCTGGATTTTTTACAATTGTAAATAAATTACTTTATTGTACACCTTAAATGATATTTGCGTGCCAAATATAAAATAAATATACAGTGTGGTTAAAAAGTTATGAACCAATTTAAAAAATGGCAAAATAGATAAAACACCCAGTATCTTTGTTAATAATGGAGTAAGATCCATTAAGTATGGTATTTTTGAGATCGCCTAAGTGTCCTCTTTCTACAGTTAACGTATGTTACTTTCCCAATGAAACACCCTGTATACTGTATAAGAGCTCAAAAAAATTTTTTTTAACATTTATTATTTTTAAGCTTGTTATTAAATGTATTTTAGGTAAGTTGTACAGAAAAAAGTTTTGATGACTTTGTACAAACATTCTTTTTAACTGATATTTTTCGGTTTTTGTATTACATTTTTTTATCCTTCTCAATTTTTTCAAAAAGAGGTTGTTTATTTTATGTCCAAAATAAAATATTGTAGTGCATTTCAAATATTACATCTTAAGCTTTAAAAAAGCACCTATAAAATTATATTATACAGTATGTCCCTGTAAGTTGTATCCATATGGTAAACTTTTTTATTATTAATTTTACGGAAAAAAGTTATTCTTCATAAAAAGCTCTGCATGGTCCAAAACCTAAGAATTAACCATCAAATATCAATTTTTTTGAATATTATACGAGGTATGTCAAAAAGTTTGAATTTCAGTCAAGAGTAAAGTAGCTTTATTTTTCACAATATTGAAAATTGCTATTATGAAAAGTTGTTTTGAATTAAAAACTATATTCTAATATGCAATTACATCGTTCTAATTGAAAAAAAATTTTTGAAAAATTATGGATAACTAACATTATTTTCAGTTATTTCAATTCTGATAACTCTTTTATTATTAATTTTACGAAAAAAAGTGATTCTTAATAAAAAGTTCTGGATGGTCTAAAACCTAAAATACAATTATCTTATATCAAATTTTATCAATTTTATACGAGGTATGTCAAAAAAGATAAATTTAGATCAAAAGTAAAGTACCTTTATAGTTCAGAATATTTCAATTATAAGGATGTAATTGCATACTGAAACATAATTTTTAATTCAAAATAACTTTTCATAATAACAATTTTCGATATTGTGAAAAATAAACGTATTTTACTCTTGAGCGAAATTCATATTTTTTGACATACCTCGTATAAAATTGATAAAATTTGACATAAGATGGTTGTATTTTAGGTTTTAGACCAGGCAGAACTTTTTATTACGAATCACTTTTTTTTGTAAAATTAATAATAAAAGAGTTATCTGAATTGAAATAACTGAAAATAATGTTACCTAGTTATCCAAAAATTTTCAAAAAAATTTTTTCAATTAGAAGTATGTAATTGCATATTAGAATATAGTTTTTAATTCCAAACACCTTTTCATAATAGCAATTTTCAATATTGTGAAAAATAAAGCTACTTTACTCTTGAGTGAAATTCAAACTTTTTGACATACCTCGTATAATATTCAAAAAATTTGATATTTGATGGTTAAATTATAGGTTTTGGACCAAGCAGAGCTTTTTATGAAGAATAACTTTTTTTCGTAAAATTAATAATAAAAAAGTTTTCCATATGGATACAACTTACAGGGACATACTGTATATGTTGAAACATGAGTAATAAAGAAAATACCCTCTTAAAGTGGTAGTAATTCTGTAAAACTACGAAGTTTTCAAAAATTTCCTTTTTTGAGACGTCGCGTCGTACAAAATTAATGTAAGTCTCACTTACCGCCCACACCGTCCTTATGTCCATACATTTTATTTCTGTTTATGATAAATATAAGATAGCTTTAATGTTCTTTTTTCATATTCAATTTGTAAAATTTCATTTAATCCATTAGTTAAAGAATTATATCAAAATAACTCAAGCGTGCGCTTCTCCGAATGATAGTATTCGCTACGAGCGTTAACAAAGTTTCAAAGCAAAATCGACCGACCTTCTCATGGTGGCGTTTGCTTGAATCTTTGTAAGGACGCTTTATTGTAGCTTTAAATGGGACATTTAAAAAAATGTCATATCACGTTATTTGTTGTGTTGTTCACTGTAAAAATACATAGAAAACTAGTGATGTGAAATACTTTTATTTTCCTCGTTCCCAAAAAAAAATTAGATCAAAGAATAAAATTAATTAACGCTGTTATAAGGATGAAGTGAGGTTAACTTTTTCTATATACAAAGGTTGTGGCAATATACACATGATATTATAATATTATTTACGTTTTTATAAGTTTTGTACATATTACATACACTTTTTAGCTCTGATAAATCCGAATTGACTCCAAAAAGTACGGATACGGTCATATACGGTATGTCCTATATAACCTCACTATCGTAAATTATGTCAATAAATCTTTATTAACAACAAAAAAATATTTTTGTTGAACTATAAATGACATTATAAAAGAATAACTAATGAATTCTAACAATTTGTATTCGTTTATTATCACTAGAAAATAAAATATTCAAGCGTGAAGTTTTCGATCCTAATAGCATTATTAATAATATTTAAAAAATATTAAAATATTACTAAAATATTTTGAAATCGAAAACTTATTGGTCCATTTCCTTGGTAACACCTCCAAGGCTTCTAAAATTTGCAAGCCAAATGGATGCTGAAGCGAAGAAGACAAGAGGGAATTAAAAAAACTTGCAATTCACGACCCCGTCTGTTCAGCTGGTAAATTCCAATAGAAAATGGACCTAGTTACTCGAAGGAGTAAAGACCAATATAAAAATAAAATAAAAATTTTATTTTTAATTCAGTTGGAATGCGAAGGCAAAACAATCTTACTTTTCAATTAGAATACGGAGCGCAGTCCAGTCCTCTGAATCGCGATTTTCGGCTCTTATTGGAGCCTCATCGGAGAGAACGTAGGCTTGTTCTCCATACTCCAATTGATCAGAACCGAGAGCTTTTCCCACCCATCGCAACTGAAGTGAAAATATTAGGTGACTAGCGTCATCTGGCAATTAAAAGATGAAGTTTTCGATCCTAACAGCATTATTAATAATATTTAAAAAATATTAAAATATTACTAAAAGATTTTTAAATCGAAAACTTATTGGTCCATTTCCTTGGTAACACATCCAAGGCTTCTAAAATTTGCAAGCCAAATGGATGCTGAAGCGAAGAAGACAAGAGGGAATTCAAAAAACTTACAATTCACGACCGCGTCTGTTCAGCTGGTAAATTCCAACAGAATTTCGATTTAAAAATCTTTTAGTAATATTTTAATATTTTTTAAATACTATTAATAATGCTATTAGGATCGAAAACTTCATCTTTTAATTGTCAGATGACGCTAGTCCCCTAATATTTTCACTTCAGTTGCGATGGGTGGGAAAAGCTCTCGGTGCTGATCAATTGGAGTATGGAGAACAAGCCTACGTTCTCTCCGATGAGGCTCCAATAAGAGCCGAAAATCGCGATTCAGAGGACTGGACTGCGCTCCGTATTCTAATTGAAAAGTAAGATTGTTTGGCCTTCGCATTGCAACTGAATTAAAAAAAAATATTTTATTTTTAAAATATTCAAGTTTAACAAAATAATCCCGTAAGAGTCAATACTAAAACGTCCTTACAAAACTGACAGCGTGTCAAGTGACTGTAAATTTCTGTAGAGGGGAGACGCACGGAGCCAACACATTGCCCAATGCTTGTAAGAAGAATGACTTTAGCGTTATAAATAAAAAATTATAGAAGCTATAGTTTTAATTTTAGAAAAATCTTTATATTATAAGGATTTTTGTGTGGAATTTTCTTAGTTTTTCAATGGTCAAGTCAGTTCTTCTCTACGATTTATATTGTCGCAGTTATTAAAAAAAATAATTAATTTCGCAGTTCATTTGTTTAATAAAAAATGAAACACCCACTTCTGGAGTAGAACCTATTGTTATGTTGTTTATTAAACATTTCTTAATCAAATTACAAAAAGTTATATCTTGTTTGATTTTTTCCGAAGTCAAAATCTCTATTGACTCCCCTATTCATTACCGTCTTCCCGACGCGATGATGCATGTTCTATCTCTCGCACGATTAGACATGATCTCTACGATTATACATTGGACTGATGTACCTACTAAGAGAAATAAATTTTTGTCAGATTGAATTGCAAAGTCAAAGCATAACCGTTGATCAATCAGCGACCAAAATATGGGCATTTCGTGTTTATTTTGAAGAAAAACGTGGTCCATTATTATAATGTAAATGAAGCAATAGATTTTGCTACGATAAAATGTGAGGGCTACGAAATTCCCACCGAAAGACGAATTCGACGTCAAAAACGAATGGATGATGAGTTAGCTACCGATACAGGACTTTCACTTCGAGCCGAGCTTCAAAAGGGTATGTTGGAATGTTTTGACCGATTCAATGTTAAACTGAACTCCAGAATCACCAGAAAGGTGAAACCAGATCAAAGTCCATTTATGATGTGGCTTCATTGTTCGAGGTTGTGCAGACACACTTTACTTTCCGCAAACAGTGAACAGTAGAAATTATCTGTTTAAACGTTTTGTGACTTTTACCATGAAGAGGTATCAGAAGCTAGAAATACCAAGGCTCAGAAGACATTTACAAGCGGCCAATATTGTAGCCTCTAGATGGTTAGTTGTCGACTTTTAAAATTCATCTGTACCTCAGAGTCAGACGAACGTAAGTCCAAAAATTGTGATTTTCGGGTTTTTTGATGTTTTGTGTGTAAAATTTAATTCTACATCGAGAAATAATAACGTAACTCCTTTAAAAATTATACTTTCCAAATTAGCCAAGGTTATAAGAGCGTAAGTCCTTACCCATATCAGAGTCAGACAAATGTAACTCCACTTACTACATTATGGTTCTGAGGTTTTGCTTGAAACTTGTAAAACGTAAGTCCAAGCTATAGATAGATATAAAATACCTATAGATAGACTACAACGAATAAAAAATCATATTTCAAAGTTCCCTGTATATGAAAGCCACTACAGCAGGGAAAGGTCTCAACGAAAATATTTGGGAAATCACTTGAACATTTCTACAATCTACGCATTGAATGAGGAAGAGTGTAAAAAAGAACAAGTTAAACCAGAAAAAAAGTGGATTTATTCTAAAATTTTTAATGAAGATTTCAACTTGCCTTTTCATTCACCAGACAACGATACATGTGATGTTTGTGATAGACTAGATTGTGAAATGAAAAATGAAAAAAATGATGAACTACTCAATGAACTGAAATATAAAAAAATAAACACCTCGAAGATGCCTCATTAAGATATGAGTTAAAGAAAAAAGACAAACTTGAAAGAAGTGCTAACATAGGATCAGGAGTGATTATGTCAGATCTCCAAAAGTGCCTTCCAACACCAGACTTAAAAAACACCAAAAGTTTTTACTCAAGAAAACTCTGGACGTTAAATAGTACTATTTATGACGCAACAACTGATCAAACTTGGTGCATGATCTGGAATGAAGTTACAGCGGGTCGAGGAGGAAATGAAATAGCATCTTGCTTATTTACATGGGCAAGTGAAGAAATTACTAATAATCAGCCTACTGATGTACTGACTATTTGGACAGATAATTGCAGTGGACAAAACAGAAATATGAATATGGTTTTTATGTATGTGTGGCTCTTGGAAAAAGTTCCTACTGTAAAGACAGTCAACCACAAGTTCTTATTGGCCGGATACAGCCACTTGGAGGTTGATGGAAAACACAGCATAATAGAGAGAGCTAAAAAATAAATAAAATCTAACACCATTTTCACTACAAATGATTGGGCAAACTTTATTGCTACATGCTCAAAAAAAATCCATTTGTTGTCAGACAGATGAATTAAAGACTTATTTGATTTTCTCTTCTTGAGGAGCAAAGACGCTCCATTTATATCAAGGAAGAAGAATACAAACAACGAACCACTTCTAATATCCAATGCAGTGTGGTTACAGCTTCGAAAAGGGGACAAAAAGCTATACTACAAAACCAGTTTTGAGGAAGATTCATTCAAAAGTGTTGAACTGAAAAGAAATCGGAGGCAAGAAAGGATTAATATGCCATTGGCAATTCCACAAATATGGGCACACAAAAAGAAAATAAGCAATGAAAAGTATAACGACCTCATGAACCTGCAATGGATCCCTGAAGAATACAAATCTTTCTTTGAAAACCTTCCACATGGTGAACACGAAGACAACTTCCCTGAGGATGACTCGACTGCTCTTGAATAATTTTTTTCAATAATAATTTTTTTAATGTTCAAAATTAATTGAAAAACATTGACTAAATGCTAGTTTTTCATCTATGTTTGTTTATGATAATTACATTTTTTTAATGGTAGCACATGAAGTTTATTTCTAAACACCTTTTCCTAGATAAGTAAGTCCTATGAGGGATTTTTGTAGAGCCAAAATAACGCAAGTTCAGGAGTAAGTCCTACAGTAGGGTTTTGTGTGGAGCAACAATAACATAAGTCCACTTTTTACAAAATGGGATAATATTTAGTAAAAAAAATCAAACAATAAATATAGGATACTTACAGTCGGAAAAATGAAAGAATACCCATGAACGAACATATAAAACACGTTGTATTTTCCTGTCACCGTGTCACACAAAAAATTGGCCAGCGCAAGTACATGTAATAATTATTGTTACATGTACTTGCACTGGACAATTTTCTTTGTGACACGGTGACAGGAACTACTACTACATTGTTTGATTTGCTTGTCTGGATAATGATCAGAAGAAATGCGTTCAATGTGCTTCCCCGTTTAGGATTTTGTCCTCTTCAGGGTTTGTGGTGAATGTTTAGAGTTGGCAGCAAAAGCAAACAGTCCGAAAAACACACTGGGGCAAGCGCCGTGTCCTGGTGTTCTTGGATCCTTGGTTATGCCGGACGGTGGTGTCCAGAAGGCTAAGAAGTCAACAGAGAAGAAAGTTTGATGGATTGTTGTTGGTTCCATAGACATTTACGTGTACTGTCCGTGCTTTGCTCTCGACCAGTCTCCCTAGAAACCATTGTACAACGACAGGCGAACCTGCGTCCCTCGTCGGCGGTCAGGAGGTGGCTTTGAGCGCAGCGTGGACAGTGAGCGTTCGAGTGGAGAAAATAGTTGCGGCTATTTTCTTGGGACGAACAGGTATAATTGTGCAATGAAGTTGGGAAACCGCAAAAAACCAACTTCTCCCTGTTCGGGGTAGGGAAGAGGAAATGTTAGAGGTGGGTACGGTAGGCTAACGGGGTAGCCTCGAGGATGTTTTCGTACTCTACCGGGAGTTCGTCAATGCATGTTTGCATTAGAGCGGACGGTACGTGAATCTTTTTGCGTTTGGGCTTTCGGTAGAGTACGTGGCCGGAAGATGAACAGGAACATTTGAGAGATTCTTGTGTGTCGGAAGGGGGGCCGTTGATTACTTTGATTGTGAAGTTCCTGTTCAGAGAGTTTATTCTCTCGGTGATTTTGGGGATGTTCGAGATGTTATGGATTTCGTTTGAGGGATATCGCCAGTGCTCATAGTTACATCTACGCAAGACTCTGCGCTCTGTCCTCAACAACCTCTCTTGTTTTTGTCTTGAGCAAAGAGAGTAGATACATGATTTGTACTCCATGACGGGTCGAATAAAGGTCTTGTAAGTGTGAATGAGAGTCTTCTTGTGTGTCTTGCCAATTTTTCCCGAGAGAGCGTTGAGAAGTCTGGCCCTGTTCCTTACCCTATCTAAAGTTTCCTTTAGATCTGCGTCCCAGTTGAGAGTCCTGGTAAACAGTACTCCCAAGTAGTTCACAGTCGGGCTAACAACAAGCCTTTCTCCCAACAGACTCAGAGGATATTGGTCGTCTTCATTGCGAATGATTCTATTTGACACAGAAGGGGCGCGAAACACAATTGTTGTTGTTTTGTTCGCGTTGAGCGTGACTCTCCACTTACAACACCATTCGCCGACGCCGTCCAACAGAGCCTGGGCTCTTCTGAAGAGGAGTCTTGGGTTGTATCGAGAGGTAGTTGAGAGCAGAGTCGTGTCGTCTGCATAGAGAAACAGCCGAGTACCTGGGATATTTTGGTTAGTGATGTCGCTGTTGTAGATGATGTACAACAGCGGCGCTAGGACTGAACCCTGGGGAACTCCAGCTTGTGGAGTGAAGGGGGTGTACTTTTGATCGCCTATTTTAACTCTGACAGTACGGTTATGGAGGTAGGAGTGTACAATTTTGGTAAATTGCAATGGTAGCCCGATGTCCAGAAGTTTCCGAACAAGCCCGTCGTGCCAGACCTGGTCGAAAGCCTTCTGCACATCAAGAAATGTGGCTATGGCGAATGAACCATCGTTGATGGTTTGAGTAACTTTGGTAGTGAAATCTATTAATGCATGTTTTGTAGATTTACCTGACTGGAATCCATATTGGAATTTTGGAATGATATTGTGATTTTCGAGAAAGTCATTGAGCCTCTCTTTTAGGATTAGCTCAAGGACTTTACCCAGAGTATTGATTAGTGAGATTGGTCTATAGGATTCCACGTCGGTTGGGGGTTTGCCTTTTTTCAAAAGCATGATGGTGTTGGCCACTTTCCAAGGAGTAGGAAAGTGGCTGTTTTTGAGACATGCATTGAATATTTTAGTTAGAAGAGGAATGATACTCTCTGGAAGTTTTTTGAGGCACCTTCGGTTGATGCCATCAGGTCCGGGAGCGCTGTTTTTGCCGATTTGGCAAAAGCTCTCCGTTTCCCTGTCGGTGAGGGGGTCCATGATAGGATCATAGACTGGAATGTAGTGGTTGACAGTAACATTTACTATGTATTCTGTGTTGAATTTAAATATGCGATCAAAGTTCGGGTTATCTGGCGTTTGAAAATTGTTTTGAAGCGAATTTCTGAATGCTTCGGCTTTCCCTTCTGGGGAATTGACTATGTGATTGTTGACCAACAGATGAGATGGTTGAGATAATTTTTGTTTTGTTAGGACTTTGAATTTTTGGCAGAATTTACCTCCGTCTCTGTAGTCCAGTTTTGAGGTAGCATCTTCCCATCGGCGAGCCGTTAGGACAGATATCTCCCTCTTTATCCTGGCACAGATCCGGTTGTACTCTGTTTTGATTAGTGGGTTTCTGTTGGCCTTGTATTGACGTAGAAGACGTCGTTTTTGTTGAATTTTGGCAATGATGTATTGTGGAAGTGCCGGTGATGTATAAGTTATTTGTTTGAGTGGAATTGCGTGCGTGATCGCCTCAGTGATGAGGTTCTCGATATCGGTTGCACTTGTGTCGATACTATCGTTAGTATCGAGTTCGCCTAACATTGGGAGATTTTGTGTGATGAAGTTTTGGAATTCAGTCCAGTTAGCGTGACGATAGTCTCTTATAGATCTTGGAGGGTTTGGTTGTTTTGGAATGAGTATGTCGGTGTCGACAAGAAGAGGTAAGTGGTCTGACGTAATCGAATCGCCTATGTGGCATCTATCCCCGAACCGATCCAGAATGTTACTAGTAACTAGGATGTGGTCGACAATAGAAGCCCCATTGGCGTTCAAAAACGTGAATTCAGTGTTGGTAATTCTTGAAATAGGAAGGTCTAGTAGATAATCCGTGAGGCGGATGCCTTCTGGGTTTTGACGATGATCACCAAACTGTGTGTGTCTACAATTTAGATCGCCCATCAACACAGCCTTGCCGAGCCTCGAAAAGTACTCTAGCAAATGCCTGTTGAGTGGTTGATCCGGGTGTTTGTAGTAAGAGACTATCGTGAGGGTTTCGTTGTTGGGGATGTGCACGTCAATTGCCAGGAAGTCCACATCAGGTGGACGAAAATTTTGTGGGAATGTGTGTGTGTTATGCGGTATTCCGTGTTTCACGAGAATACCATTCCCACGTGAAACCTGACAACGGCTTCGATGGATGATCGAATATCCTGCGAAGTGTGGATCGTTTTTCGACAGAGTATCTGTGAGTGCGAGGATCTGGATGTTATGCTTCGACAGGATATTCTTGATGAGGGGTCTCTTTTTGGAGAGACCCTGACAGTTGACTGTGCCTAGGGTGAAATCCATAAAGGGAGGGTGTTTAGTGGTTGGGGCGGAATGTCACCGTGACATTGCTCCCGTACCCGTGGACCACTGTGGAGTGGTCGTAGACTTGGCTAATCAGATTAGCCGTGATTGCAGCGATATGCTCGCGAAGTTCAGGCAACAAGTTGAGCAACAGAGCAGTCTGAATAGACAAGATGTTCTTTGTTTCTGTAGGGAGTTCGAAAGGGGGGAATGATCTTTCGATCGTAAGTGGCTGTATTTCGTGTTGGGCGGAGGGGATGGTGTGTCTTTGTGGACACTTGTTGGAGTATGCGGGGTGGTCACCGCCGCAATTTGGGCATTTGGGTTCCTGCTGTTTGGTGCAGGCGCTGGACTTGTGGTTACCGCCGCAGTGGGGGCAGACGAATGCTTTTTGAGGGCATTCGTCGATGGAATGTCCGTTGATGCAACATTTGCTGCAATATTTTGGAGTGGGGATTGTAGGGTCGGAGCCATGAGGAAGTTCGGCATTGTAGATTTCGCCATCTAGAGTTATGCCTCGGCTCAGTGCTGACGTAAATCTCTCCAAGGATTTGGTCACCACCTTGATCACTTTAGAGTCTTTGCCTGTTTTATAAGCTTTGACTCTCCACAGTCTTTCGACCGGGAATTGCTGTTCTGTGAGCAAGTCGGTGACCTCCTGCTCGGAGTAATCTACGTCGATTCCAGTAATGCAGAGGAGGTAGGTGGGCTCTTTAGCGGAAGTGTTAGCATTTCTGCTACGGCTATGGACCGTAACCATGGTTTGGCCAGTTGCTGTGTGGATAGCTTTCTCGATATCCCCTGCATTTATAGGATTAAAAAGTCGAAGATGTGCGATTCCATGTGAGAGAACTTTGCAAGAATGAATTTTGTTGGACAAAAGAGTGGTGGCATTTATTTGCCGAAAGAAGGTACGTTTGTTACAAAGATCTTTTGGGAGATCTTTGATGAGATACTCGGACAGTGTGGGATCGTTTATGGCGTTGATGACGTTTTGATTTCTGGCTTGGGTTTTGGGGCGTGGATTGGCTGCGGCATTGGCGTAAGACATTTGTCTTATTTGTCTTCTTTGGAAGACGAAATCGTTGGGTTCAGGATTGTTTGCAGTGCTGATGGTTGCTAGTTGTTGAGAAGAGGGTTGCTGTTGAGATGATTGTTGTTTCGATTGTTTGGGTGCTTGTTTTGACGGTTGGGTTGGGACTTTTGGTATGGCACCGTGAATATTCCGAGCGCTCTGACGCTGAGGACCAGCCTGTGCTGGTGTTCTTAGAGGCGGAAAATCGTTAGCATATCGCTGCAGAAGGGGGTTGGAGGCGTCGTCCTGCTCGATGCGAAGGTAGGCCTCGCGATACTTGTTGCGGACGATTTCCATCTCCGCGCTAAGCGTCTCGAGGTCTAGCTCCGCCGTGAGCCGGTTGTAACCTCTGGATGGGGGCACAGTGCCTTCCTGATGCAAGGAAGAGAACTGGTTGGCTGTAGTGGTGGTGGTGGTGGTGGCAACGCTTGTCGCGGTCGTCGTCCGAGGACGAAGCGACCGGGTGGAGCTGACTGACCTTACAGAAGAAGGCATTACAAATGGGTGAGGATGCAAGTCTAGCGATCGGAGGGCACCTCAGCCTCAAGGTGTTCTGGGGGGTAAACCCCAGGGATAAAGGTGGCTTGTCCACCCCTCCGTGCTTTTCCGGCGTAAGACAGTGACTATAATTACCTGATGGGTGCAGTTTACCCTGCTGCTGGTGGGTCCCTCGTTGAAAGCCTTTTTCGCAGTTAGTTTGGCCCCCTTACTCGCACTTGTTCTTGTAACCGTGTGTGAACACTAGGTAGAGTTCGGGGCGAGCGAACTCGCTCGAGCCCAGGGCCAGAGTATTCCTCTGAAACCCAGTAATCCGTCTACCTTTTTGGTTTACACGGCCAAGCGTCGTTGGTTTTTCACTCTGGTTCCAAACTAATAGCTTAGGGCTAACCGTGCGCCGCTTCTTCAGCACTTGGTGCTCTCAGGCTTCTCGCTGTTCGTCGGTAAGAGTGGGGTGTGCTAGCAGTGACCTTACTCTTCGACGTCCGGGACGAGAATGGTGACAGGAAAATACAGCGTGTTTTATATGTTCGTTCATGGGTATTCTTTCATTTTTCCTACTGTATTTGTTAATATAATACAAACAATAGTTTGAAGGTAAATTAAAGTGACGGCTTTGTAATTAAGCAATTTAGGTAACTTATTTAGTTTTTGCTCTCTCCTGAAAAGTTGGCTAAACCTAAACGTGACTTACGTTTGTCTGGTTCTGAGGTACAGCATTGTGAAATGGGATTTCATGGATTCCCTCCCAAACTTAATGGTCGCATTAAAATTTTTATGACCATTTGTGTAGGTATAGATTGCTTCATGTAACAGAAGTTCTAGGAAGCTAAAATTATTTCAAGAATTATTACTTGCGAGCAACAATGACGCAAACAAGGCTAAGTAACCTCGGTTTTTTAACTATTGAAAATAAAGCAACACAAAGCATTAAATAGAAGATGTGATTTCAGAGTATGCCGTTATTAAAGCTAGAAAAAGAATATTTTAATTCATTCACAGAATGTAAAAAAAAAATAAATAAACTCTTATATTCGCTCCATGCGTGACCTTGGTGGGGATACACAAAACTATGCCAGCGTCCGTAGCGGCGAAATATGACAACTTTGGCGAATAATGATTGAATAATAATTTTTTTCAATAGAAATTTCGCATACCTTATTATTGCCATTTTAATATTTATTATCTATATTTATATTTTCATACTGACTTTCTTTTAGGCCTGAATCCAGCGTAACAAAAAAAGTTGATTAATAGCAAGCTGAAAATTTGTTAATAGCTTAACGGTGTCTAGTCTGACAAACTTTGATGTACGGGAACACTGGAACAGGGGAAGTTTTAATTGTGAAACAGTTTAAAAATTTGGAACGTTAGATTACGAAAACGTCCCATGTATTTTTTCGGACAGTACATCCAATTGATTTGTTACCCTTTCATTAAACTATCATGCAAAAATCAAACTGCTATAACTAACCAACATGATTCCTGTCATTTGACATGTTCTTCGTGTTCCACTCCTTAAAATGCCCAGTTGGTGATGAACATCAGTCTGATTTTTTGCATGAGAGTTTAATGAAATGGTAACAAATCAATTGGCAGTTCTGTACAACAAAATAAATGGAACGTTTTCGTAGTCTGACGTTCCAAATTTTTAACCTGTTCCACGATTAAAACTTCCCCTGTTCCAGTGTTCCCGTACATCAAAGTTTGTCTGACTAGACACCGTTAAGCTATTAACAAATTTTTAGCTTGCTATTAATCAACTTTTTTTGGTACGCGGGATCCAGGTCTATTTCCTTTCCCGATCTGGTCTACTCCTATCGTCATATATTTCCATTTTGTGTTACACACATACACACAAAATTAATAGTTCAATAGACCCAGCGAATGTTACAATTTGGTACTAATAATTTACACTGCCTAATTGCTTTCGATGTACACTTAAATAATATTACCACCGATAACTAAACTATAACGAAAAAGTGAAAAAACCCTTAAAATTGATATTTTCTTCACAGAACTTCCAAATATACGCGTTTTAAAATTTGACATTTTACCCAACCCCCTAGAAGTGGGGTGGGGGGTAACTTTAAAATCTTACATAGCAACCTCCATTTTTTATTGCAGATTTGGATTCGACATGAAAAATTAAGCAACATTTATTCGAAACATTTTTTAGAATTGTTGATAGATGGCGCTATAATTGGAAAAAGACAATTTAGTACCGCCATCTATCAACTATTCCAAAAAATGTTTCGAATAAATGTTGCTTAGTTTTTCATGACGAATTCAAATCTGCAATAAAACATGGAGGTTGCCATTTAAGATTTTAAAGTTACCCTCCACCCCAAGTCGTGGGGGTGAGGTGGAAAGTCATGTTAGCGTTATTCGATAGGTTTTTGAAAAATATTAAATACATACTTTTTGATTTTTCATTTGGAAGTGTATTTCTCGAGATATTAAACCGTTTCTATAATTTACCTATGGTATCACGATAAATTATTGTTTTTTCCGATTACAGCGCCATCTATCCGTAATTAAAAAAAATGTCTCGAATAAAAGTTGCTTACTTTTACATAAGGAATCCAAATCTGAAATAAAAACTTGGAGTTTCCATTTAAGATTTCAAAGTTACCCCCCACCCCACCTCTAGGGAATGGAGTGGGGGATCTTATTTGATGGCATTGGATAGATTTTTAAAAATTATTGAAAACGTATTTTTCAGTTTTTCGATCCGATGTTTAGTTCGCGAAATATTCGACCGTTCCACTACTTTTGGGACACCCTATATGTGTATCATATGTTTAACGTAAAATTGTGGCCGCCAAAAATGTCAGGGGACTACGCTAGGTGTCGCGTCAGTCATGCATTGAGCGAATACTATTTACTTCAATTTCATTAACAATAATTTTTAATTATTTTCATTATTTAAAATATACGTTTATCGGGTTTTCACCGACTTTAACAATCTTTATTTTTAGGATTTACCCCAGGCTGTGGGTGAAAACTAGGTCGATTTCAGGATATAGTTCAGGAATTTTTGAAACCTATCAAGTGTTGTAAAGGACGATGCCAGGAATAACTTCTACTAAAATGTAACCAAAAATATTGTGCGCTTTTTTTTATATTGCGATTTTCATTTGTTAAATTTGCAATGTTTAAAGATTTTTAATTTTGCAGCTTAGGATATTGATTTTAGAGAAAAACTTTTTAATAGAAAGTTGTAGTAAATTAAAAAACCTACAATTTGAGCTATGGTAAGTTTAATTTCGTTTATTGGTTATTGCAAAACAGCCTGCGAAAGGTCCAATATGGCCGTTTTTTACAATTGCATTATTTATTGTACAAATAATTTTTTTTTATTTTTTAAAGCTTTAAAATGAAGATCTTTCAATTCCAAATATAA
The DNA here is from genome assembly GCF_917563875.1 of Diabrotica virgifera virgifera. NCBI lineage: Eukaryota > Metazoa > Arthropoda > Insecta > Coleoptera > Chrysomelidae > Diabrotica > Diabrotica virgifera. Next base: position 165,627,124 of record NC_065450.1, read on the forward strand.
AAAAGTTGTAAAACCAGATTAACGAATTTGTTGCTTAGATATTATAAATTGTTTATCCCAAGAGGTCAAATGTCGAAGGCTATAACTTTTTGAAAAAAAAAATCGTAGGGAGTTGGTGAAACTTCCAATCTCCTTCTAAAGAGTTATATTTTCATATTCTGATGTAAATAAATGCGTAAAACATTTTTAAACCTCTAATTTTTGGGTTTGACAATAAGGGGGCAAATTTCGTTATAAACGTTTAGAGCTGAAGCGGCCCTGTACATCCTATGAGTTTTTAACTTACAGATTATTGTTGCTGAAGACGAAACGAAGATTTATAAAAAAAATAAAAAAAATCTACGACCAACTGAAGCCGAGATAATTTTTGGGTTTGAAAATAAGGGGGCAAATTTCGTTATAAACATTTAGACCTGAAGCGGCCCTGTACATCCTATGAGTTTCTAACTTACAGATTAAAGTTGCTGAAGACGAAACGAAGATTTATAAAAAAATAAAAATTTTTGTACAACCAGCTGAAGCCGAGTTAATTGTTTTTTTTTCCTTAAATCGTAGTGCTTTTATTTATAACAATTAAGAAATTATTTTACAGTCATTGATTAAAGAAGGACATATGTTATCTTAAAATAAAAATTATTATAAAATATAATTACATTTAATTATTAAAAATTCTTTTTAAAATCGGTGCTTTTGCGAACGGTCGATTTTGCAAATCGCTCGGCTCGCTTCAAATCCGCGCGCTCGGAAAATTTTTACGTAACTTGTATTAAATTTTGACAGAAAACAATTTAGTAATATTACCATTATAATATACAGTCTGTTTACCACTGTATTTGTTTTTCTTGATAAACTTTTATATGTGAAATCTCATTTCTGAAGAAATAATATTACAAAAATTATATATATACAGCCTACAGTGTCTACTTGAGTTGGAAACATATGGGAAACTTTTTTATTATTAATTTTACGAAAAAAAGTTATTCTTTATAAAAAGTTCTGCATGCCCCAAAACCTAAGATTCAATCATCAGATGTCAAATTTTCTGAATATTATACGAGGTATGTCAAAAAATATGAACTTCGTTCAAGAGTAAAGTACCTTTATTTCTCTCAATATCGAAAATGCTTATTCTGAAAAGTTGTTTGGAAATAAAAACTAAGCTCAAATATGCAATTACATGCTTCTAATTGGAAAAAAATATTTTCCAAATTTTTCTCAAATTTATTGATACTAACTTCGTTTTGATTCATTACACATACGATAACTCTTTTATTATTACTTTTACGAAAAAAAGGTATTCTTTATAAAAAGCTCTGTAGGTCATAAGGCCGAAGATGCAACCAACAGATATCACATTTTATTAATTTTATACGAGTTATGTCAAAAAATATGAATTTCACTCAAGAGTAAAGTACCTTTATTTTTCACAATATTGAAAACAGAAAACAGTTATTAAAAAAGTTGTTTAGAACTAAAAACTATGTGTCAATATGCAATTACATCCTTCTAATTGAAATACTGTGAAATATAAAGGTGCTATAATATTGAGCGAATTTCATATTTTTTGACACACCTCGTACAAAATTAATAAAAGTTGATATATCATGGTTGTGTCTTAGATTTTAGACCATGCAAAGCTTTTTACGAAGAATAACTTTTTTTCGAAAAATGAATAATAAACGAGTTATCATATTTGTAATAATTAAAAACAATGTTGGGTATCCTTCAATTTGAGAAAAAATTTTTTTTTCAATAAGAAGCATGTATTTGCATATTTGATCTTAGTTTTTAATTCCAAACAACTTTTTATCATAAGAATTTTCGATATTGAGAGAAATAAAGGTACTTTACCCTTTACCGAAATTCATATTATTTGACATACCTCGTATAATATTCAGAAAATTTGATATCTGATGATTGAATCTTAGGTTTTGGGGCATGCAGAACTTTTTATAAAGAATAACTTTTTTTCGTAAAATTAATAATAAAAAAGTTTCCCATATGTTTCCAACTCAAGTAGACAGGCTGTATATGAAATATATAACTATATTTTTAATTTTCTCATTGGTATATAAATATAATAATAATAATGTTACTTCTTATTATACAATATAAAACTTTTGCTTTTTTTAGTGACTATCCGTTTTGGATGTTCGCCAACGGATAGTCACTACAAGAAGAAAAATTTTATATTGTATAATATCCTTATTCTACAATATAAAACTTTTTCTTCTTGTAGTGACTATCCGTTTTGGATGTTGGCGAACATTAAAAACGGATAGTCACTACAAGAAGAAGAAGTTTTATATTGTATAATAAGAAGTAACATTATTATTCAGTGGCGGCTCGTGACCTCAGTATGCGGGTAGGCAACACACACATATATGTATATATATATATATATATATATATATAAATAAATAATAAATAAGCAAAATCATTGGCTAATACTCGTAAAGTGAATGTGAATTTAGTTGGAAATATATAAAATGATGAAGGGTCATCATTCCATACATTTCTGTGCAACTATATACACCGGTGTTTCGGCCTATTATATATATATATATATATATATATATATATATATATATATATATCAAACAAATGAAATAGAGAATGTGGAAAAATCCCCTTACGAACAATTCACACATTCACCATTTCAGTATGTGAATTGTTCGTAAGGGGATTTTTCCACATTCTCTATTTCATTTGTTTGATTTAGTTACGTTTGGTCGGTAAACCAATAACTTAGATCTTTTGATCACTGAGTGTGTTTCAAAGATTTACATCTTTTATATATATATATATATATATATATATATATATATATATATATATATATATATATATAGTTTTACTAAGTTTTATTATATTATATATACATTTTTCTTAGGTTCTATGTACATTTAAAAAAACGCTGATTTAAAGGACTTACTTCTTGACAAAACTCGGAAGTGAACCAGTTCGCGTGGTGATGTATATATTGTGTTTAGCGAAATGACATACACACCCCCGGGACAATCCCGGTCCCTGCCAAATCGACCCCCGACACTATTCGTCCGAAAACTAGAGTGCCACGAGTAGATTCGGGAAGAACCCTTCCTTACCACCCCCTGGCTCATCCGCCAGGTCGTCACTCGATCTCGCGTCACCCGAACGTCTAGTTTCCTTATCCCATGATTACATTTGGTGAAGGAAACTATTCAATTCGCGCTACTCAGAAGAATAGGGCATTTAAGAAGCCCCTCTATCCTCTGTCACTAAAATTCGAATTCGCTGGTGTGTATCCTGACCGCAGTATCCCACAGCCCTTCGGCGGATTGTGAGATAAACCATCAACCAGATGTCAATACCTATATTATTATGTTCGAAAAGTTTAGGACCCTGGCCGATCTGAAAGGTGAAAAGCTGAAAAAAAAACATTTTTTTGGGGGTATCGAAGTACCATTTTTTGTTTTTATATATATTTTTTGTATTTTTATATTTTATTATTTCAAACCAAAATGCCTTATTTAAAAATAGTTTTATTACCTACGATAGATTAAATTAATGCGCCTGTCTTTGGTAGAAGAAAACTTATTTATGATTATGTCGTAAAATTGTTCGTTTTTAGACAAAATCGAAAGGAAATCTTTTTCAATTGACAGTAAAGACAAAGCTGTCAGTCGATTTTGTGACATAGCATTTCTTAGATAGGTTTTAATTCTTTTTAAACAAGAAAAATTGCGTTCAACGGAAACGGAAGTTGCGGGTATAGTAGCAATTAAAACAAATAATTTATATGCTTCAGGAAATATTTCAATTAAGTCATTCTCGTTAAAATATTGCAAAATTTTAAAAACATTTAATGTATAAAATTCTTTATCTTCGTAAATGACACATAGCTCATTAATTAATTTTTGTTTATTAAATATTCCAAAATATTGTGTTATTAAACTATTTATTAAATTACGTGGAAAACTTTTTGAAAAATTTTGAAAATGTGAAGAATTTGCAAGGCTAAAAAAATGTAATTCTTTTAAATCTCTAAAGCGAACTTCAAGTTGCATAATAATATTATCTATAATTTCAAAATATAAAGCTCTATATTTTGTCGTCCGGTCAACATCGGACGACTGTTTTATTCTTTTAGGCGGGTTTAAGTTAAATTCTGATACCCTTGTTTCAGCCACAGAAAATAAATTATTAAAATCCTGATCATTACGAAGTTGTCTTATTCTTCCCAAGGCTATATCTATTTCTTTTTGACAGAAATTTATATCTAAGCATTTCAGTTGTAAAATTTTGTACAATATGTCAGTTATATTAAATATTTTATTATAAAGGCACAGAAGAAAAGCAAACTCAAAATTTTTTAAATTTTGCAAATATCCTCGAGCACTATTTATAGATTCGGCTCCCGAATTTTCGTCTTCAATAATTTTATTAAACACTGAAATTAACTCATTCTATTTTGAATTAAGAACGTTTACAATTTTCGACTTTGAAGTCCATCTAGTTTCAGAGTTTGTTGGAATACTTCGATTTAGAATTGAATTCAGAATAAAGGTTCTCTTCGCCGAATGATTAAAAAAACCAGGAATTGATGTAACCGTTGCAAAAAATATCCTACAATTTCTAATACATTTTGAGCCGTCTTGCAATACTAAATTTAATCTATGAGCGCAACAATGTGTAAAAATTTCTTTTGGAGCATCTACTTTAATTTTTGATTGTAATCCGTTTAAAGAGCCGGCCATTACACTTGCACCATCGTAACATTGAGCAATTAATTTATTTTTGTAATCATATGGCTCAAGCACGTTTGAAATTAAACTATATAGAGCGCCTGCAGATCTATTCTCGCTAATATCAAAAAACCCTAAAAATCTTTCTGTTACCTGACCAACTTTGTTAACAAAACGGATTGTTAAAGTACACTGTGATTTTTCGGTTATATCAGTAGTATCGTCCGCTAGTATAGAAAAAAATTGACTTTCATTAATTTCTCTTGAAATTTCATTTTTTACGTAATCGGCAAGACAATCTATTAAATCATTTTGTATTGTTTTTGACAAACCCGTGAACGCCCCTTCTATTTTTTTAACATGATCCTGGATTTCCTGATCGCGTTTAACTACTAAATTAAAAATTTCTTTAAAATTACCCATGTTTGAAGAATTATGGCTCTCATCAACTCATCACGACCGCGAAATGTAAGTTCTTGTTTTGCTAACAGAATTGTAACATCAATTAAATATGTTAATAAAATTCTATTTTTTCTAACTTCTTCATTATATATCTTATTAGAGAGAGAAATATGTCCAGCTAAAGCACTGTCAATAGTTTGTTTATTTTTTTCTAACCGTTTTAAACCTAAGCAATTGTTTAAATGTTCTTTCGAAGATTCATGTTTTTTTACACTAGCTGATAAATTTTTCAGATCTGAATATCCCTGACTCACCCAAACATTTTGCTTCATATTTGAGAGCAACAGACAAGGCCAACAAAAAAGTGAATTTTTAAAATAACTTCCGCTTAGCCATTTATGGTTTTCATACCATATTGTTTTAAACGATCTCGAAAATGGTCGATTGTCTTTTGTCTTATCTGTTGATAAAATTGTTAAATTTGGTAAAGGCCGGCCCATTGAAATAATTTCTGATCTTTCTTGATTTTGGCGCCTTGAAAAAGGCGTCTCGATCAAACTGCATATTACATCGTTTAAAATATTCATATTCAATGACTAATGTTATTCCACCAATAAAACTAACACACCTACGTTTCCACAACGTCAAATATTACTTATTTTATTTATGTATGAAATAATAACTTACTCTTCGAATAAATTGATAAGTTAACAATTAACCTCGCTTTAAATTATTAATTATCTATATAATCTAATAACACAATTCGTCAGTTTAACTTTAAATTATCCAAATTGTATTGAAACACAATACAAATATAATGGATGACTGACAAATAACTATTCACATATTTATTTGTCGTTAATATATTAATATAAAATTAAAATGCCCTTCAATAGACCGATCTCAAATTTACCTGTTTATTATTCAGTTTTCATAAACAAATTTAAATTGTCCTACCTATTTTTGTTGAATACTTAACCTACTAATAACAGCCAAATTCAAAAAAAAATTTTTAAAACAGTTTCACAACACACCATGGAAGCAACTGATAAAGTTTTGTAGGTTCGGCTACAAGATTCTGTGCCTATCCACTTTCAAAATTCGTAGAAATCGGGCCCGTACCAGGCCTTTAGTTCGTGTAAACAAAGAGAGATCGCACGTCAATTCGATGTTGGCGTCGTTCTATTTCAGGCTACGTTCAGGAGTGCCTGACCAAGGAATAATAATGCACTTACTGATACTACAAGGAGCGTACAATAATTATAACTTCGGATACATTTTTTTTGGATATTTTTAAAAATAATTTGTATAATTTTTGCTTTTTTATTGTAGGTATTGTGTCAAAATTTATAAATTGCAATTTTGATATAAGTAATTTATATTAATAATTTATATTACTGTACTACATTTGAAGAGGGTAGGCGGCGCCTACTTTGCCTACCCCGACGGGCCGCCCCTGTTATTATTATTATATTTATATAACAATGAAAAAATTAAAAATGTAGTTATATATTTCATATTTATATTATTATATGTATCATTTTTGTAATATTATTTCTTCAGAAATGAGATTTCACATATAAAAGTTTATCAAGAAAAACAAATACAGTGGTAAACAGACTGTATATTATAATGGTAATATTATTAAATTGTTTTCTGTCAAAATTTAATACAAGTTACGTAAAAATTTTCCGAGCGCGCGGATTTGAAGCGAGCCGGGCGATTTGCAAAATTCGGCCGCTCGCAAAAGCACCGATTTTAAAAATAATTTTTAATGATTAAATATAATTATATTTTATAATAATTTTTATTTTAAGATAACATATGTCCTTCTTTAATCAATGACTGTAAAATAATTTCTTAATTGTTATAAATAAAAGCACTACGATTTAAGAAAAAAAAAATTATCTCGGCTTCAGTTAGTTGTAGAAAATTTTTATTTTTTTATAAATCTTCGTTTCGTCTTCAGCAACTTTAATCTGTAAGTTAGAAACTCATAGGATGTACATGACCGCTTCAGCTTTAAATGTTTATAACGAAATTTGCCCTCTTATTTTCAAACCCAAAAATTATCTCGGCTTCAGTTGGTCGTAGAATTCTTTTATTTTCTTATAAATCTGCGTTTCGTCTTCAGCAACAATAATCTGTAAGTTAAAAACTCATAGGATGTACAGGGCCGCTTCAGCTCTAAATGTTTATAACGAAATTTGCCCCCTTTATTTTCAAACCCAAAAATTAGAGGTTTACAAATATTTTACGCATTTATTTACATCAGAATATGAAAACACAACTCTTTAGAAGGAGATTGGATGTTTCACCAACTCTCTACGATTTTTTTTCAAAAAGCTATAGCCTTCGACATTTAACCTCTTGGGATAAACAATTTATAATATCTAAGCAACAAATTCGTTAATCTAGTTTTACAACTTTTTTATGTTTGGAATTGAAAGATCTTCATTTTAAAGCTTTAAAAAATATAAAAAATGATTTGTACAATAAATAATGCAATTTTAAAAACGGCCATTTTGGACCTTTCGCAATAACCAATAAACGAAATTAAACTTACCATAGCTCAAATTGTAAGTTTTTTAATTCACTACAACTTTCTATTAAAAAGTTTTTCTCGAAAATGAATATCCTAAGCTGCAAAATTAAAAATCTTTAAAAATTGCAAATTTAACAAATGAAAATCGCAATATAAAAAAAGCGCACAATATGTTTGGTTACATTTTAGTAGAAGTTATTCCTGGCATCGTCCTTACAACACCTGATGGGTTTCAAAAATCCCTGAATTATATCACGTTTTTTCACCCACAGCCTGGTGTATTGGATCGATTACCACCCCGCGTATCAGCCATGCTAGCTACGCCACTGCATATTATTATATGTTTAATGCTTACTAAAATATTTAACCCAGCGATGGCTCCATTTTACAAATTCGTTATATTCTTCTGGTTTGCCATAGATTGAAAAGTCAAGCAAAGTATCTAAAAGCTGTTCCCAGTCTTTGTATAGATAGGTCATCTGGGCTACAATAAACAGCGTGCCTAATCCTGCAGTAAAAACAACGATATCTTCACTAGTATCTATTTCTTTAATTTGATCTAAAATTGCAAAACCGTGGTAAATTGTTAATACACTAAGCATCAAAATTAACGCACAACCTTAAAACTGGGACATTTTTGATGTCTCGTATTTCCTAAACCTGTTGTCCGATTTTATTGATTTTTTTAAAATGTTATAGCTTTATTCTTCAAGAATATCTATGTAATAATATTGTTGCTAAACAGATAAGTGTCATTGTATACCGGGTGTAACAATGATAGTGTGTTTTTTCCTTAAAGTTTGGAACACCCTGTGGAATATTCTAGCGTATATAAAATATTAAAATTAAAACTCAACTGTAACCTTAGGCTTTCTTAACATTTTTCTTTTTGATTTATTCTCTTATGTTGGATAATAAAAAAGTTAGGTACTTTAACAACTAGGAATGTTATTTATCAATACAGGGTGTTTTTAAATAAGTGCGACAAACTTTAAGGGGTAATTCTTCATGAAAAAATAATGACCGTTTTCTTTATAAACATATGTCCGCAAATGCTTCGTTTCCGAGATACAGGATGTTGAATTTTTTCTTACAAACTGACGATTTATTTATTGCTCTAAAAAACCGGTTGAGATATGCAAATGAAATTTAGTAGGTTTTAAGAGGTAGTTGTTGCGCATTATTTTACATACAATTAAGAATTTTATAACGGGATCCGTACAGTGGAGCCCCGATAAGTCGGCCTCCGATAACCCGGACCGATTTTCATCAGACAAAACAAACATTTTTCAGTTTGACTGAGTTTTTTACCAAGAAATAAACAATACTATAGTGTACAACTTACGTAATTTAGATGTACTCTGCATATGTATTTCATGTTTTTGCAATTATTATAATTGAGTTTATCTCGAAGTATAGTGTATTTTCTTAATTCGTACCATATTCTCCGGCTAACCCGGATCGGCCGCGGTCCCGATTAATCCGACTTATCGAGGTTCCACTGTAGTAGTAGTAGTAATAGTAGAGTGAGATTATAGTAAAGTTACATTATTTTGAGAATTTTTAAACCATCTGGTAAAAGTTACCGCCATAGAATTGAGTCTGACCTGACAGTATTAATTAAAATTTTTAATTATATTTTTTAAAACATACGTAAAAAGAATCACTGTATAATACTTTCCAGCAGCTTACAAACATTATTGAACTGTATTCTCTCAGTATTACATATAGTGGAGTCACTGAAGGTTTTCACCTCCGATTTCGTTGAAGGTTCATCGATTTTCATGAAAATTGGTGAGTAGTTATAAGATACTTCAAGGAACAAAGGTGACATGATGCCAACTTGCGCTTTTACCCTGGGGGTGGATGCCACCCATTCTCGGGGGTGAAATTTTTTTCATTAAAAATAATACCAGAAATCGATAGAGGGTCAACTCCTAAGCAAAATTTGTTATATAAAGTTATCAACATAAATCAATACTTTTGAGTTATTAAATATCAAAGATTTTATTTTATCTTGAAAAAAATGCATGTTTTAAAGCTGTTTTTCACGTATTACTCAAAAACTATAAGCTTTTGTAAAAAAGTTATTATAACCAAAATTAAAGATAATAAAAAATGTAATCTTCCACTTAAAGAACTAAACTAATGTTATTTCAAACTGAGTTATAGGTAATTGATGTATATTTTTTTCGACGAGTACTCAAATCTAAGTATTCAAGCTTACATAACGGGAAAACGATGCATTTTATAGAATATACTTGTAAAACACTTCTCAAAGTACTTCGGAATACCTATCAAATGAGCTCCAGTAGAAGTTAATATCATCAAAATTAAGCAAGTTGTGATGAAAATAAGAGAACCCTTTCGATTTTTTTAGGAAAAGGTGAAAAATAAAACATACGCCATTTCCACAAAAATTAAAATTTGTAGTAATCCTCACAAGAATTTCTTTAGGTTAACATAGTTAATAATTTCAACAATTTTGACCGGTTTAGAATGCATATTTTTGAAAAAAAAAAGATATAATTTAAAAAATCAGAATTTTTAAAATTATCGTACTTTTCATTTTCTTTTGAAAATAACTCCAAAAATACTCAATATACGTAAAAAATGATATTTAACTAAATTTTAGTTTTTTCTGTTCCAAATACTCTACCCATTTTACTATTTCCATAGAGTAAAAAATAACCGAGATAGAAACGTTCAAAATTTGAATTTTGCTGCGATAACCATGTAACCGGGGCCATTTAACATTTTATTTTTAAAAAAGTAAGAGATTTAAAAGACTACATTTGACGTTTTTTAATAGCTCTTGGAATCAACTTTTAATTAGTTTTTAGGTGGAGCTGATATCTTAAAAATTAACGGAGTTATTTACAAAAAAAGAACAATAACATTTTTTGGATAAATTTTTAAAAGATAAATTAGTATGGTATAGTTAGATCCAAACCCAGACATCCAAAGTGAAAGTTATCCTCCAAAACCAAATTGTTCTATATGGTCCACATAATGTTGTTCTGAAGCTATTTATGTCCACATAATGCAGTGGATGTGGTTACCCATATTAAAGGAGGAAGTCAATAGAAAGAAAATACCACAATTAGTAAATCAGTAACATATCGAGTTAGTACATATTTAGTATTTTAGTATTATTTAAAATTTAAAATATCAAGTCAGAATTTGGTATTAGTTTTGAGAGTAAACTAAATGTAAACCCAAATACTTACGATGTCGGGATAGTATCACGAGGTTTTTTTCCTGGTTTTCCCTCGTGATTTACTATGGAATCTCTAACGCGAGAATTTCAGTGCCACCGTTGCATTTGGTTGTCTTTTTAAAGACAGATCACATGCTATGATTTTTTGTGGCGGATATTCTTGAGTTGGGATTGATTTCATGTAATCGAATGAACTATCTTTTAGTAAAGTCGTCCCAGGAACGCAACTCATCAATATTGGCAATATCATTTTAAAGTCATCTACTTTAAAATGTATAATACGTGTCTGAATTGCCGATATAAATGAGTCAGATTAAATAAATTATTAGCAGAATTTTTTACTAATCAACAACATTTTTGTTTATTTAGTATTATTTTGTATTTTGACAACGACACCCGACTTGGCCGTCGAAACGTTATTAAAATCATTTTTAGGTAAAATTGTGGCTTATTTCCCATTTGAATATACTTGGTCCACATTATGTTCAGAAAAAAGTCACACCATTTTGAGCGTCGGGTTTGGGGGGGGGGGGGAGGGGGGAGAAATCTGCAAATTCGTAGTTTTTTACGTTTTTCGTCAATATTTCTAAAACTAAGCGGTTTAGCATGAACAACCCTCGACTCAAAATTGTTCTACATTAAATTTTAAATAAAAAAGGCCCAATGCATAACCCTTCTAAAATGAACGGTTCCAAAGTTACGGAGGTAGTATAGTATAATTGGTCCAAAAAAAGGCCTAACCCAGACATCCAAAGTAAAAGTTTTCCTTCAACACCAAATTGTTCTATATGGTCCACATATTATTCAGTAAAAAGTTACACCATTTTGAGCGTCCGGTTTGGGGGGGGGGGGGAGATGGGGGAGAAGTCGGTAAATTAGTAGTTTTTTTAGGTTTTTCGTCAATATTTCTAAAACTATGCTTTAGCGTAAGGAATGTTCTATACAAAAATGTTCTACATAAAATTTAAAACAAAAAAGGTTGTATACATAATTGTTATAAAATCAACGGTTCCAAGGTTACGGAGGGTGAAAAGTGGAGGTTTTCGATACTTTTTATATTTACCAATTTCTCCCCCCTCCCCCCCCCCCCCAAACCCGACGCTCAAAATGGTGTGACTTTTTTCTGAACATTATGTGGACCATATAGAACAATTTGGTGTCGGAGCATAACTTTCACTTTGGATGTCTGGGTTTTTGGTATAGTTATATCATAAATATTGCCCAAAAAATATAAAAAGTATTGAAAACCTCGACTTTTCACCCTCTGTAACTCTGGAACCGTTGATTTTATAACAATTATGTATAGAACATTTTTTGTTTTAAATATCATGTAGAACATTTTTGTATATAACATTGTATACGCTAAAGCATAGTTTTAGAAATATTGACGAAAAACTTAAAAAAACTACTAATTTACCGGCTTTTCCCCCATCTCCCTCCCAAACCGAACGCTCAAAATGGTGTAACTTTTTACTGAACAATAAGTGAACCATATAGAACATTTTGGTGTTGGAGGAAAACTTTTACTTTGGATGTTTGGGTTAGGCCTTTTTTTGGACCAGTTATACTATAATACCTCCGTAACTTTGGAACCATTCATTTTAGAAAGATTATGCATAGGGCCTTTTTTATTTCAAATTTAATGTATAACAATTTTGTGTAGAAGGTTGTTTATGCTAAACCGCATAGTTTTAGAAATATTGGCGAAAAACTTAAAAAACTACGAATTTACCGATTTCTCTCCCCTCTCCCCCCAAACCCGACGCTCAAAATGGTGTGACTTTTTTCTGGACATTGTGTAGACCATATAGAACAATTTGGTGTTGAAGGATAACTTTCACTTTGGATGTCTGGGTTATGCCATCATTTGGATCAACTATACTATACTAAATAGTGAAACATTTTTGGTGCATAAATTTTAATGCTATCAACTTGTTCAAGGGCTTTATTTGATAGATATTTTTAAGAACTTTGACAAATTTTTAATAAGTTTATGTTATAAAATGCATCATTCTCCCGGTATTTAAGCTTGAATACTTAGATTTGGGTACTCGATGAAAGAAATATTCATTCAATTACCTGTAACTCGCTTTTACTTAACATTGAAAGGGTTTTCTAGTAAGGAGGTTATTTAACTTTTATTTAACCTCAATTTTGATAATTATAACTTTTTTGTAAAAACTTATAATTTTTGAGTTATTTATGAAAAATCGGTTAAAAACATGCATTTTTCTCACGAAAAATTAAAATCTTTGATCTTTAATAATTCAAAAAGTTTTGATTTATTTTAATAACTTTATATAACAAATTTTGCTTATAATTTGTCCCTCTATCGAATTGTGGGGTTATTTTTAATAAAATAATTTTCACCCCCGAGGAGGGGTGGCATCCACCCCCAGGGTAAAAGCGCAAGTTGACACCATGTCACCTTTGTTCCTTGAGATATCCTCTAACCACTCACCAATTTTCATGCAAATCGATGAAGGTTCAACGAAATCGGAGGTAATAGCTCATATCCAACTTCAGTGACTGCACTAATATAAAAATTAAGAGGGTGATTTTAAGAGGCTACAGTAGCGCGTCATCAAAATGGAAAACCCGTTCCAAGATTTATTTCCCCGTTCTTTAATTTTGAATATTTTGTCGATATATTTGGCACACATATTCGTAATATAGTAAAGAATGTCGGTACAGAGCCCAATTTGAGAAATATGTTAGTATGAGGAAATTACTCTATAACTTCTTCTTCTCTTCTTCTTCACGCGACTAGGATTACTCCTGTTTGTCTGCCTCTTATTCTGTTTCAGTTGTTGTTGACTGTACATTGTCTTTCCACCTTTTCGGCGGCCTTCCAACGGGTCTTCTGCTATACCACTTGTTGTTTTTATAGATTTTCGCTAATCTATCTGGTTCCATCCGGTTTACATGTTCGTTCCAGTTTTTCTTTCTTGTTTTTATCCAACTGTTAATATTTTGAATTTTGCATCGTTCTCGTATACTTCTGTTGCTTTGTCTGTCTCTTAATGATATGCCCGCTATTGATCTTAATACTTTCATTTCGATATTGTTAATTTGTTGTTTCGTCTTTCTTGTATCGGTCCTTGTCTCCGCTGCATATGTTAGGATAGGTCTTACTGTGGTCTTGTATACTTTTATTTTGCTGTCCGTGGTCAGATATTTGTTTCTCCATATGGTTTCTCCTCGGAGGCAACCACTTACTCTTGCCACTTTTGTTGCTTGTGTTGTGGTCTCTGTTCTCTGTTCTCTACTCTATAACTAAAGTACAATATTAAAAAAACGAGCCTGTACCGTCATTAAGAAGAACAAAAAAATACATTTTCTTCAAATAAACTTTTTTATCCCATGCCTAGATTTTGTGTTATCTTGGAACTACTACTAAAATTTTTTATCTCTAACAAGAAATATAATATATTCTAACTGAATGACTAATTAGGCAATATAGTCTAGGCGCCAAATAGAGGTCACCGTGTCCTTTTCAATTCTGATGGACAAACTCAACGGTTTCTTATGGATTTTTGGCTGCTGATTACGAATTTCGAGGGTGGATTTCGATCCGAGTGGTCAAAAAATTGTTATAAACAATTTAATTGTTTATAAATTGTTTATAAGGCTCTGGCTCGTAAACTAAAAGAGATAAAAAAGAATCTTTCAAATAAAATTTGTTCGTTAATAAAAACCGAAGAAAATAACGTTTACCAAACTTAAATCAAACAATTAGAACTCAAGATGTTGTAAAATTAGTGCACAATGCAAATTGCAAATTGCAAAATAAGTATTTTTCGAAGCTTTATCGATAGTAACTCGGCTTCTACGCACGCAAATGAGCCTTAGAAGGTCTCATTTTAAAGCCTCATTAATAGGCCTCCAAACAAAGTTTGTTAGATTACTTGATCTTCATTTGTTTTAAAGTTATACCCATTTGAAGTAATAATTTTCTTAAAAACATTGTACATTAATTTGTTTATAAGGGTTTCAAGCAAATTTATGCTATAAACATTTATACTTTAATTAACAATAATGATAGAAGAACTCAAAAGAAACATTTTGAGCTTAGAAAATGTTTGTAAGTTTATTTTTGGCCAAGATATCGATATTTTAATAGTGCGCTCTGAGGCGCCAGATCGGCTCACCGCGTAAAGGTTCACGTGCTAACTTCTCGATGCAAATTATAATTTCTATGTATATATACGTTATCTATATTTTTCATTTTTGCAGATCCTAATAAAATGTTATCATATAATTCTTATAATTAAATCATCATACTGTACCTCGTATCACCTTTCATTCTATTTACTGTCTTCTATGTTTTGTACTAAATGAGAAAAAAAACATTAGGGAGTTTTTGTTGTTACGTAACGTACGCATCTCCGTATACGTAAAACAACTAACGTGTCGTAGAGGATGAATGTTAAAATAGGTAGTTTTTGTAACTGCCTTAACGTAACGTAAAGCAAATCGTAAAGTCATTTTTAAATTCCGTTGACATTTAAAAAAATAAAACAATGTTCACACAATATACAATTAATATACAAATGTAAAAAAAGATAAACGAATGATGAAATTGTATGGTTTTAATTGCTTCTATTTAAATATAAAAATATTATTTTTCCTTAGGTTAAAATTGTTTTATTTTTGTTTATACCTACTTTTTAGTTGTAAATTATTGTATACCTACATCAGAATTCCAGTAGGTATAATGTAAATAGTGTGGTAATATTTATTTGAAAATTTTACTGAAACTAGGTCATTTGTTTATCTAGTTATTAATTGTGGTGATCACTGTATTTCTTAAATTAATACAAGATTTGTTTGTTTTGCTTTATTAATAGACAACTTAAAAACAATAAAATTTTAAATCTATTATGAAGCTCCAATTTCCAATTACAAACACAGAATAATTTTACTCAAATAGACTAAACCAATAACCAATATAACCTTAAAATGTTTATAAACAGGTAGTACGCTGATGAAATGTTCATTTGGTAGGTAATCGGGCAAGATCCTCGTGTGCATTCGGTGATTTTCGGCTCGATAGGGATGCGTATGAACCTAACGTACCAGCCCGTAACCTTAGGTAATACGCAGTAATACGTATCGCGATACGGGAGTTCAACCATTAATGCGCAAGCGTATATGTCAAAAAGATGCGTTACGTTTACGTATTTGTGTGCACAAAAACTCCCTATTGAAAACTAATATTTCAGAAATAGAACTTAAAAGTAAGTTGATATTATTTATTAATACTATTTTTACAAACTTTTTGTTTCATGCATCTGAATCGAGATATACAGGGAATCTCAGCTTTTTACATCTGCATAAGTTCTGAGAGCAATTTTTACAGTTGCATGGTGGTACTAAGTCTGTTCTTGTAGGCAGTAAAACTAAAACTTTCTGGTGCTTCAGAGTCTAATTATCTATATTATGATATAGATATAATCTATATCATATAGATATCCAGTGGATAGTGGATAGTATCCACATAAAGTGGATTCACGTCTTTGCAGCATCATCAAGGCACGTCAATTGTGTGTATGCCGCCACAACATAAATGCTCGTTTTATATGCAATGATGATGCTGCAAAATAACTCGATCCATTTTTATATGGACATCACATATTGGCTCATTTGCATGCGTAGAAGCCGAGTTACGATCGATAAAACGTCGAAAAATACTTGACTGTGAGCCGATTGCGCCTCATAGCGCGCCATTAAAATATCGATATCTTGACCAAAAATAAACTTACGGGCATTTTCTGAAGCTCAAATTATTCATTTTGAGTTTTTCTATCATTATTGTTAATTAAAGTATAAATGTTTATAGCTCAAATTTACTTGAAACCCTTAAAAACAAATTACAAATGTACAATTTTTTTAAGAAAATTATAACTTCAAAAGGGTAACACTTTAAAACAAATGAAGATAAAGTAATTTAACAAACTTTGTTTGGAATGCAATTAATGAAGCTTTGAAATGAGACATTCTAAGGCTCATTTGCATGTGCAGAATGCGATGCTGTGGAAACCGCGTAAAATAAAAATAGTCATATTTTCAACGTATTAAAAAAATCATTAAAAAAATCATTTTTATCATTCCGAAAACATTTTACTAAAGTGGAGTCATTTTTGGCTTATAAACAATTTGAATAACTTTTTTAATATTAGCTCTACACTAAAACAACTTTAAAATAATAGATTAAAACCTATTCTCAGTCCTACAGGATATACGTGTAAAATTTAATAAAAATCGGTCAAACCGTTTCGGAGAAGTATGGTAACGAACACTGTTACAGGAGAATTTTATGTATATAGAAGTAGAAGTAACTGTGAAATAAATAATAAAAGTGGCAACATTGACAGCAATTAACATAGACGAAAAGTTGTTTTTTAAAAGTTCGTGTAAAAATACCAGCTTTTGAAATCCCAAAGTAGATTTACTCTACAGTCAATATTAACAAAGCTATTCAAATTATTTTTAAGGCAAAAATGATTTTACTTTACTAAAATGTTTTCGTAGTGATAAAAATGACTTTTTTCGATTTTCTTAAATGATTTGAAAATATAAGGGTTCTTTTTCATGTGGTTTCCAGAGAATTGCTGTATAATTATTTTTTCTGAACAATAATATTGCAAAAAAAACCTCATTGAGATAAACAAATTGAATAAAATTTAAACTTATTGACGAATCGTCTTGAAATTTTTTGTGAATAATATTTACTGGTTGTCTCAATAGGCCTGGATCCCGCGTACCAAAAAAAAGTTGATTAATAGCAACCTGAAAATTTGTTAATAGCTTAACGGTGTCTAGGCGGACAAATTTTGATGTACGGGAACACTGGAACAGGGGAAGTTTTAATTGTGGAACAGTTTAAAAATTTGGAACATCAGGTTACGAAAACGTCCCATATATTTTGTCGGACAGAACATCCAATTGATTTGTTACCCTTTCATTAAACTCTCAGGCAAAAATCAGACTGCTTTTACTAACCAACATGATTCCTGTCATTTGACATGTTCTTCGTGTTCCACTCACTAAAATGCCCAGTTGGTGATAAATACCAGTCTGATTTTTGTATGAGAATTTAATGAAATGGTAATAAATCAATTGGAAATTCTGTCCGACAAAATACATGGGACGTTTTCGTAGTCTGACGTTCCAAATTTTTAACCTGTTCCACAATTAAAACTTCTCCTGTTCCAGTGTTCCTATACATCAGAGTTTGTCCGACTAGAAACCGTTAAGCTATTAACAAATTTTCAACTTGCTATTAATAAACTTTTTTTGGTACGCGCGATCCAGGTCTTACAACTTTTCATGCAATATGAGCATGCAATAATGCATATATACAATATTTTCGCAAAAGTTATAGCAAATATTTTACTTTCAAAATTTTAGTCCTATTTTGCAATTAGCGAAGCAACAACCCATATAGCACAGCTCATCTTTCTTCTTCTAAAAGTGCCTATCTTCTGGAGATGTTGGCGACCACATTGACCCATCTTATTCTATTTACGGCAGCTTGAAATAGATCAGTTGACGTTAGACCAGTCCACTTCCTAAGATTGGCCAGCCAGGATATACGTCTACGTCCAGGGCCTCTCCTGCCCTCAATCTTGCCTTGTAGAATCAACTGCAGCAGTCGGTATTTTTCATTACGCATAATGTGGCCGAAGTAAACCAATTTTCTGTTCTTTACGGTGTTAATTATTTCTTTGTCTTTTCCTAGCCTCTGGAGAGTAGTTATATTAGTTGTGTGGTGTATATATGAGACCCTCAACATACGTCGGTAGCACCACATTTCAAACGCCTCTAACCGTTTTATGGCATCTTCTGTCAGGCTCCAGCTTTCAACTCCGTATAGGAGGACACTAAAGACGTAACATCTAAGAATTCTTATGCCTATATTGATACTAAAAGACAAGTTGCAGAGAATTTTCTTAAGACTGTTAAAAGAGCTTCTGGCTTTTTCAATACGAGTTTTTATTTCGTAGCTATGATCCCAAGTATCCTTAATGTATCCTCATCCTTAATGTAGCTCATATTTAAGATATCTTATTTACAACCAAATATGGTCTTAATTTCTTGAGACTTTTAAAAGATATCTTTAAAACGCCAAATTTAAGATATCTTTTAAACATCATATTAAGACATTTTCTCTTAAAAATAGGGTATAATTACGAATTTATAAGTTATGTTAGGTTAGTAAAACATTTAAGACAAGAGCTGGTAGGTTATAATTAAGAAAAAAATCTTACAAATAGGTTATAATTACGAACTTAAAAGTTAGGTTAGGTTAGTAAAACATTTAAGACAAGAGCTGGTAGCTAAAAGACAAACTCCAAATAAAAGCTTTTTCACATCAGTGACTTCAGTGGTAGGTATTTCCCATATCTTGTGATGAAGATATGGTTTTATTTGAGGGATATTTAGAAGACTCTATAGATTTTAATATTGCAGTAAGTTTAGATTTAGATTGTTATATTATTAAAGTAAAAAATTTACTTTGTTATCAAGTGTAAATGCATGTCTCCTAATTCAACAGCTTACCTTAACAATATGCTCTTAAAAATATATTTTTTAGGTAGGTATCGGAGCTTGTTAAAGTAGGAGGATCAAAATCCTATGATTTTGTATCAAGAGTTGGAAAATTAATTATTAACAATGAGCAAGCTTTAAGTACAGTTGGCTGGGATAAAAAGGCAAACAAAAGTTTTGTGATACCAGAATTGCAAATCTGATAATTGGTGAAGCTTATTCTACATGTACATGTAAAATTTTAAAAGCAATAAACGTATTTTTAGAACCTAATTATTTTTATTAAAAGTTTATTTAAAATATTTCATAAAAAATGTAAAGAAAGCTATCCTAAACACCTTAATAATAGACAAAAAAGACATCTTTAAGATGTAAGAATTTGTAACATCCGTACATCTTTAAGACGTCGTAATATCTTTACGGAAATACCAGACATCTTTAAGACGTCTAAAACATCTTTAATGAGTTATCTTTTAGATTTCTTTAAGATGTCTTTGTGTTATTTGGGAAATGATCGAATCAAAATTAAAAAACTGCCATTTTGAACCTTTGCTGATTTACTAAAAGATGAATGCTATAAATAAGATATTTAATTACTGTATTTTACCTGTAGCGATTTAAACGAAAAAACTGCCATTTTTGACACTTATTTGTTAATAACTAAAATTCTCGTCCGAACTGTGACGGGGGCATTTTTGTGTTTATGATGTATTAGGTATATGGTACCCAAAAAACCCATTTGCAACATGGCTGCTCAAGTGTCCCGACAAAAACGTTATTTCTCTGGACTAATGTGTACCGACTTTTAAATATCAACTCACCGTATGTAATTTTGTAGAAATGACTCAAAGCTCCAAAAATAACGAATACTGTTGTCAACCTTACTAGGATACAGCGATAATAAAAAGTTTGCAAATCTTTTTTGTCTTCAAAAGTAGGAACAATCGAAGCAAAAAATAAACAATCTAATGCTGCTTGGAACGGTTTACAACTTTTTTCAGTCATAATGTTTTCACTTTTCACAATCAATGAGTCTCAGTCCTTTATATTTTTCTGATACAAAAAGAATATTTTATTATAATGTTTTTGAGAACAGTGTCACTACTAGGTACCTTAATATTTTATGTTGTGTTCAGGTTTTTTCTTTAGAAAATATCTTTGCGGAAATTGTCTCATTGTACTTACAACCTGTTTATGATTACAAGGTATTTTATGCTCTTTTATTAAAGAGAAAACTCATCTAACAGAGTTGTTTTCCAAGTTATACCATTATGTTGTCATTCACTTTAATTAAAGAGAAAACAAATAATACACAGTCCAAGTTTTATTATATTTAATAAAAGAATTCTAAAGACTTCAATTGCAAAAGTTTAGAACAACAATTTTAGGAAAAGAAGTAAGTACATTATTTTTTTTTTGTTTTTAAACATAATCACCAATCGATAGAGGTGATTTAGGATTTTGAATTGGCTTTTAAACTCGATGTTAACACATTGACAGACAGTGGGAACAAGTCGCCGTTCCGTAATAGAAATGACGTAACTGCAAAATTGTCAATTCCTGTTTATTGCGTAATATTAACTTCTAAAATACTGTATACAGATGATACAAAAGCGACAGAACTGTAACTATGTGCTGAGCCACCAGAGGGTAGTTGCGTCGTTATTGAAATATGCACCATTTTAGACCTTGTTTCAGATGAAGAATGACGCAACTGCAAAAAGGGTTGAATGGGGGGATTAAATTAAGATAATGAAATTCGAACGATTAAGGATAAAAATAAAAGCCATCATTGTAACAATAAACGCCATATCAATGCTCCTGGAAGATTACTCCTCATTTAATCCCTATTTCAAATATTTAAAAATCGTTTTTTGCTCTCCTGAAAAATTTTGTTATTTCCAGTTACGTCATTCTTATTCCGTACCGGCCGTGATGTTCGAAAATTAACACTAACGTATGTCCCTAAAGTTTTCGGAAAGTTTTAGATTTAAAAGTATTATTGATAGGAAGCATTGGATCAAGTTGCCATTGGAAACCAATGTTGGTAAACAACTTGAAAGATATGAACAATGTCAGTTTTGACAAATACGGTGCGTTAAGATGTCACACAAACTTAATATTATTAAGTTTGTGTGACATGTTTATTAAGTATTTATCCTTTAGTTGGACATGTACCAAACGCAATATTGTAAAAATTTTTAGTTCTCAAAATATTTTTGCGTCAACGATTTTCCAGAAAATTAAAGAATGCGAAAATGATATACCATGCCTTAATTTGCTCAAAAATGGAACACCAAAAGTTATAACTCCTGCTCGGGAACAGAGATTAATTCAGAGTATGGAGAACCAATTAGGAAAGTCTATGCGAAATGTTGGCCGAAGTTATGATGTTTCACGAATGACTGTAAGTAGAACAATTTCTAGAAATAATTTAAAACGATATAAAAGAAAAAAGGTCGTAAGTACACACCACCCCAGTTAGAAAAAATTCCTAGATGTGGCCGTGCACTGAGACGTATTCATTTGCCTGGTAAAATGCTCATTATGGATTATGGAAAGTATTTTACTTTATCCAATTTCGAAATGACGGGCAACGACGGATTTTATATACGCAATGTACAAGATGCACCTGACGAAGTTAGGTTTAGGGGAAAAGTGAAATTTCCCGATAAAATTTTGGTATGGTGTGCCATCTCAAAAGCTGGTATGTTTACAACAACCCTCCAAATGTGCCTCAGGTGAGGCCTATAGAAGAGTTTTGGGCTGTTTTGAATCGAATGGTGTATAATAATGGCTGGGAAGCCCAAAATGAAGATCAGCTAAGGCGAAGAATACACACTATCAATATTTTTGAGAACATACACCTGTTGGCCGGTTTGACCATATAAATATTTGCCAGAATAATAATATTTACAATATTTTAAGGAACAAATAAATATACCAATGACATCAAATATTTATATTTACGTCGTTGAAAAATACTAACCTAGAATTACAATTGTCATTTTACCCGTTAACATTGTGAAAGTACTGTCATGATACATTACTTTTGTGTGAAAATATCTTTTGTGTGAAAATATCTATTCGCATTTTACGTAACGTCAACGTTCCGTCAATTATAAATCTATAAGTTTAAGTCGCTTTAATATGGAAGTACCCGTCAACAAATACATAATTTTCGAAGTTCTATGTATAATAACCATGGACGTACGTTTACTTCTATCACTTCGAGCTTAATGTGTTAGAGCGAATTCGACAAACTATAACGCAATGAAAGAAGGGTTTGGGATAAACTACAATTCGTAGGAAATTACAAAACATAAAACAGTTATTATATTTAGTTATTATTCTTTCTTTAATGTTTATTGTCTATTGTTTTTAAATAATGTAATACATGCATTTCTTACTGCACTTTTCTCTTCTTTTGTTTCACGTCGAGTTATTTAAAAGCGTCAAATAAGAATATGACGTCTTTACCATCTAAAACAAAAAATAGTGTTGGATTGGTGTGAAATAAATATAAAGAAACAAGTCAAAGTTTTTAATCTAACAAAATATAAAATAATATTAAATTATAAACCATGTCTAAGAAATTATTAGAAGACGGAGACTGGGAAGGCCGAAAAAAATGGAAGTCCTAGCTGACGGAAGGGAAACGGCATTAGCTGTAGACAACCCTTTATATATACATATATATACGCGGAGTCAAACGCGGAGTCAAACCCGGAAAACAACAGAAAGCATATATATATATATATATATATATATATATATATATATATATATATATATATATATATATATATATATATATATATATATATATATATATATATATATATATAAATAGATGAAATAGAGAATGTGGAAAAATCCCCTTACGAACAATTCACACATCCACCATTTCGGGCTGGGAAAAATTTTTTCGAATAGAATCAAAGATCCAAACACCAGTTCTTAGAAATGTGTTTCGCCCTCTTCAACCTCTCTGGGCTCGTCGGTAAAGACAAGAGGTTGAATATCTTTAGATACATTCTAATCAAAAAACAACATTCGAGACATAGACATAGAAGGTGCGTAAGTCTACGGCAAATCCGACAATGACAGTCTCAAGCTTTAATTCCCTAATTACTTAAAGTAAGTAAAATATATGTTTAAAAACATAAGATGTAGATCTTTGAAACACACTCAGTGAACCAAAGATCTGTCATTGTCGGATTTGCCGTAGACTTACGCACCTTCTATGTCTAGGTCTCGAATGTTGTTTTTTGATTAGAATGTGTCTAAAGATATTCAACCTCTTGTCTTTACCGACGAGCCCAGAGAGGTTGAAGAGGGCGAAACACATTTCTAAGAACTGGTGTTTGGATCTTTGATTCTATTCGAAAAAATTTTTCCCAGCCCGAAATGGTGGATGTGTGAATTGTTCGTAAGGGGATTTTTCCACATTCTCTATTTCATCTATTTGATTTCGTACGAGTGGTCGTTAAACCAATAACCTTGGATCTTTGGTTCACTGAGTGTGTTTCAAAGATCTACATCTTATGTTTTTAAATATATATATATATATATATATATATATATATATATATATATATATATATATATATATATATATATATATAAACAACAAGGTTGAACTATTGGGGTAGCAGCAATCTCAAAGAAAACTCTTTATAATAGTTCCAAGCTTTCGAAAATGTTTATTTTCATCATCAGGGAAACTACAATCATAAATAGACAGTATTTAACAAATAGGCGAAATGAAATTAATAATAATTGCTATCTTTGTGTTACCAAAAATCCAGAACACCATAGTTTTCTCTCACTAAACCAGGTGTCGAGGATCCCCAAAAACAACAAAATATTGTTCTGAGAAATGCAGAGTCAATACTTTCACTAAAAACACTGCACATCACAAAACAATCTTACTAAAGAGTTACTTATATGTTATGTACTTACATTATTTGAGGATGTTTTTTGCTACTATTTGTTATTTGATATTTGCTACCCCAATAGTTCAACCTTGTTTCCTAACTGTTCAGCAAAGATTATATACCTGTTATATATATATATATATATATATATATATATATATATATATATATATATATATATATATATATATATATATATATGCTTTCTGTTGTTTTCCGGGTTTGACTCCGCGTTGAATAATTTTGGTTTTGAGAAAAACCATTATTTTGACGACGTTTCGGCAAGATCTCACTTGCCATTGTCAAGTCAGGTAGTTCCGCTTCTCGCTGCTGCTTGAAGTAAACTGAATTCTCACCCACGATACCGTCACTTATGTAGTTGATCCTGATGGGGCTGCTTGCCCTGGGCGAACTCTGGCTCTTGTTATTGGTCCAGTGTAGGTTTCACTCGCCGGAGGGATGTTACGCATAGAAGTTGCGGCCTGATTTATTTTGGTCTTTTTCTTCAGTACCGTTTTCCATGTTGTCGGAAGCCGTTGCGCATCATCTCTTTGGTTTAAGCCGTTGGGATTTCTTTCAATTTCTATCGATTCTCTGATTTCCCGTTTTCTTTTTATTTCGATGTTAGCTAACATCGTTGTTTGGTTTAGGTTTATTGTATGTCCTGTGTTTGCCACATGTTGAGCCAGGGATGACGTGGTTTCTCCCCTTTCGATAGCATTTCGGTGTTCTTCTCGTCTTACATGGATTCTTCGGTTTGTCTGTCCAATGTACGACTTTCCACAATCCCCACACGGAATCTCGTATACACCTTTACTTTCTAACGCTATTTTGGTTTTTGGTGTTGGTAAAATAGTTGAGATCTTTCTGTCCGTATTAAATATCGTTTCTATGTTGTGTTTTTTTTTTTATATATTTTAAAATTTTTGGAGAAATTGTTCTTGAACATGCAAGGTTTTCCTTTTATAAGAAAGACTTATCTAGTTTTCAAGAGTGTTTGTTCCGCTAAAAACATTGTTTAGTGCTAATTGGTGATAAACATTCGAACTTTGTGTTAAAACATTATACCTTTTTGTGTTGTAATTGTTGGTGAATGTAAAGGTGGGAAGCAACGTTCCAAAATAACGGTCAGTATTATTTCAGTAAATAAATAAATAAACAATAGATATTACGATTTTCACAAAGTAATACATGAGAAATATAATAAAAAAAATATAAAACACAAAAAATAAGAAAAATAAAAAATTTAAAAACCGATAGCGGTTTTTTGAAAAAAAAACTTGTGATGTTAATTTTTGTAAAAGTAAGACTTAAGGTAAATATAGAGTGAGTCAAAAATGACAGATCCATATAATTACACAAATTATCCATACCTGCAACCAAACCATGTCCCTACTGATAATAATGGTCAAATATTAGTGAATCAACCAATACCTTTGTACCAACCTACATCTTACCTAAACACGCAACCAATTATGCCATTATCACAAAAATCCATAAATGGATAACCCTTTAACCAAAACAACTTCCCTCCTGGAACAAACAACAGTTTAACTGCACCTGCAACTACTCAGGACAATGAATGGCAAACAGTGAACTACAAAAAAAGGCAAATAAGCCCTGAAGATAACAGGAACGCTAAAAGACAAACCAAAATAAAAGATTATTGGTTGTCTAAACCTAGCACCAGCACCAGCAATATATATAACAATCTCCAAGAAGAAGATGAGGATAAAATAGACCAATCTAAAACAGAAACGGAAAAAACAGAACCCAAACCACCACCGGTATTTGTATCCGGTGTCGAAGATATGAACCCCTTAAATAAACTTCTTATTGAAATTGCTAAAGATCAGTACACCTTAAAAGCCCTGGGTGAAAGTCAAGTAAGAATCCAACCAACTTCGAGTGAAGCATATACTACTATAGTGAAAGCATTGGACAGTAAAAAAACAGAGTATCATACATACCAGTCTAAACAAAGCAAGCCCTTTAGAATAGTAGTAAAAAATATTCATTATTCAACAAATCCTGCCGATATTAAACGGGACATAGAAGCTCTTGGACATGAAGTTCTAAATACAGGGTGTCCCGGAAAATAGTGCCTTTAAGGTATGGATATAATAAACAATTTGGAACAAAAAAGTCCTATACCATTTTTTTCTAAAGTTAACCGTTTCCAAAAAAAAGTTAACATTGTTTTCCATATACCTGTATTTTAATGTTTGGAAATTTTAATAAACTGGCAACATCGTACGCACTACGGAATAATAACATAAATAAGAACTCGTTTGTGATTGTGATTAACAGTATTTAAAATAATCCAACCTAATTAATACTTATGTATTTACTATTTGTTTACTAAAATTATTTTCTTTTGAAACGTATTGAAATACCTATTGCATAATTTTAAACGAATTACACATCTTTTAACATAAAAACACATCTTTTAACTGAACTAGTATTATGTATTTAGTAAGGTTTAAATGGGTTGAATGCTGAGTATTGCTGAGGGCTTTAACTGAATTACATAGTTTTAAATAGTTTACAGTGGAACTTAAATACACCAGATAATGTCTCAGTAATTTGTTTACTTGTGAACTGAAATAACTAAGTTGTACTTACTTGAACATAATTATTATACCGAGTAGATGTTTCAAGTAACCTTTCACAAACACCATTCATAGGTAATAACATAATAGGTAATACACTCACTATTCGAAAGCATTTTCGGCATTGACACTAAACAGGATTCTTTAAAACTATCTGTTTACTATCTATCTTCTATCTATTTATTTACATGGGACTGTCTATGCTTAAATTTGCGTACCGCACATAGTTGTCAGATTTAAATTTGCCTACCAAAATACATTTTAATTTTTTGGTCAAACGGTTGCATTTAGAAAAAAATGTTATAAGAGTTTTTTGTTCTACATGGTGACCCTGTATATGGAATGTTAAACAAAACAGCAAAAAAACCATTGCCCATGTTCTTTGTCAATCTAAAAATTAAAGAAAATAATAAAGACATCTATAATGTCAAGAAACTAGGACACCCGATAGTTACAATTGAAGCCCCTTATGCTAGAAGAGTTATTCCACAGTGCACCAAATGTCAGAGATTCGGTCATACAAAAAACTTTTGCCATAGAGAATCCAGATGTGTAAAATGCACAGGGTCACATCACACTTCAGAATGTACCAGTAAAATAAAAGATGAAAATGTTACATGTGTAAATTGTGGAGAACAGCATCCCGCAAATTACAGAGGGTGTATTATACATAAGCAACTTCAAGAGAAAATGCATCCAAAACTTAGAGAACGAAATGGACAAACATCTAAAGGAAACAGGGCTACAACACAAGGAATGACATATGCACAGGTAACCAATCAAAATAATCAACAAGAAGGTAACATTATGTACCAACAAAATAGTATAAGTCAACCTAATGATATCTCTGATCTAAAAGCAATGATGAGAGATCTCATTACGCAAATGGGAACAATAATGAATCTTATCACCGCTCTTGTCTCAAATAGGTCATAATGGTCCAAACACTAAAAATAGCATTATGGAATGCAAACGGCTTAAACCAGCATACTCATGAACTCAAAAGTTTCATAACCAACAATGAAATAGATGTCATGCTAGTTACTGAAACTCATTTCACAAATAAAAGTCACCTAGCCCTAGTTAACTACAAAATTTACTTTACCAACCATCCAGATGGGACTGCACATGGAGGCACAGCAATACTAATAAGAAACTCAATCAAACATCACGAACTGGAAAGATTTACAGAAAATCACCTACAAGCCACTACCATTGCAATAGAAGGAGTTACTGGAATCACCAAAATATCTGCTGTATACTGCCTTCCCAAGCACAACAATAAAAGAGACAACTATGAGATTTTCTTCAAAACGCTTGGAAACAAATTTATAGCGGGTGGAGATTACAACGCTAAAAACACAGTATGGGGTACGAGAGTTACAACTACTAAGGGTCGTGAACTACTAACTGCAATGCAGTGCAATAATCTAAACTACCTGTCAACAGGAGAACCCACATATTGGCCTTCGGACCCTTATAAAATACCAGACCTTCTTGATTTCTATATCACAAAAGGAATTGACAGTAAACTAGTCACAGCAAGATCCAGCTTAGACATGTCTTCGGATCACACTCCAGTCCTTATGAACATTTACTCCGATATAACTCAGAATCCAAATCCACCCGCTCTGTGCAATAAAAAGACCAATTGGGATACTTTTCAAAAAGTATTAGATGAAGCAATAAATTTAAAAATACCATTAAAAACACCTGCAGATATTGAATGGGCGATAACTAACCTCATAAAAACATACAGAAAGCTTCATGGGCAGCAACTCCAAACTACAAACAGTCTACAAGAAAAGAATCCTGCCCTCCAACTATAAAAGAAAAAAATTCAGAGAAAAGAAGGCTAAGAAGAAATTGGCAACAAAACAGAACAGTGAGCAATAAAAATAAATTTAATAAAGCAGCAAGGGAACTAAAAAAAATATTACTTGAAGTAAAAAATGATTCTATACAAAGATACTTAGAAGAGCTTACACCAACAGAAGCCACCGACTACTCACTATGGAAAGCCACAAGGAAACTAAAAAGTCCTCAGACACCAATACCACCAGTAAGAAAAAGCAATGGCAAATGGGCAAGAAATAACATAGAGAAGGCAGATGCCTTTGGTGGCTATCTCTCACAAGTCTTTCAACCAAACAGCTTGGAATCAACACCTGAAGAATTTGAGGAAATAAATAGAGTACTAAATGAACCTTACCAAATGGAGCTGCCCATACCGAAATTTAAGTACAATGAAGTTAAGGATGTAATAATGAAAGAAATTAATCCTAAAAAAGCTCCTGGTTATGATCTGATAACGGGTAGGATACTACAAAAATTAACAAAGAAAGGAATAACGGCAATATTACAAATTTTTAATGCAATAATAAGATTAAATTATTTTCCGCAACAACTGAAAATGGCAGTTATAATTATGATCCAAAACCAGGAAAAAAACTAGAGGAATTAACATCATATAGGCCAATAAGTTTACTGCCTGTGCTTTCAAAAGTGCTGGAAAAATTAATAATGAAAAGCATCAAGCCAATATTAGATAGCAAAAATCTCATACCAGAACATCAGTTTGGGTTTAGACAAGAACATGGAACCATAGAGCAAGTCCATAGACTAGTAAAACATATCAGCAACGACTTTGAAAATAAGCGATATTGCTCAGCAGCGTTTCTTACATAAGCCAAGCGTTCGATAAAGTCTGGCACAAAGGTCTACTCTATAAACTAAAAAACCTATTGCCTCATCCGTATTATGAACTTCTAAATTCTTACTTATCTGACAGATTCTTTTCAGTTAAATACCATTCAGAATATTCAGAATTACACCAAATAAAATCAGGAGTACCGCAAGGTAGCGTGTTAGGACCAATGCTGTACCAGCTTTTTACTGCAGATCTACCAACTTCAAGAACTACAATAACAGCAACCTTCGCAGATGACACTGCAATACTCGCCTCACATCATGATCCAGTAACTGCCTCAAGAAACTTACAAGCCAGCCTTAATAATATCCAAGCATGGTTAAAAAAAATGGAAAATTCGAGTTAATGAGACCAAATCAACCCATGTTACCTTTACACTAAGAAGAGGTATATGTCCAGCAGTGTTATTAAATAATCAAATGATTACTCAGAGAAATGAAGTCAAATACTTAGGTTTACATCTCGACAGAAGATTAACATGGAGAACACATATATTTACAAAACGAAAACAATTGGGTCTCAAACTAAGACAACTTTACTGGCTTATTGGCAGAAAATCACAATTAAATCTCACAAATAAGCTCTTAATATATAAAGCCGTACTGAAGCCAATATGGACGTATGGAATTCAATTATGGGGTTCTGCTAGCAATTCAAACCTAGAAATCCTACAAAGATTCCAGAACAAAGTTCTTCGAATTATAGTCAATGCTCCGTGGTATGTTTCGAACAACATAATAGAAAAAGACCTACAAGTTCAATCCGTAAAAACTGAAGTCACAAAGTACAGTGAAAAATACAAAAACAAAACTAGTGCTCATTCTAATCACTTAGTGCGCGAACTGTTTAATTACAACGATGAAGTGCGTCGACTAAAGCGTTTTAAGCCTACAGACTTATTAAACAGATTTAAATCAAATTAATTAACATTTACCACTACATTATTAACTTAGTTTGTTAATTATATGTTAAAGGAAGCCTCTCACTGGAGAGAATTCCTACATGTCATTTGTTCTTCTAATAATTGTCATAAAATTTACTTATTGTTACGAGTGATAACAGATTGTAAATTAAATGGACCTTAAAAAAATGTTGTGTTTTCTCAGCACTCTCCCTATTTTCTCTGTCGTACCCTTTACATATGGCAGAATGGTTTTGCCGATCGGTTCATCGTCTTCTGAAAGATGAATCCTTGCAAGAATATGTACTGTATATGAGGGAAATAGGTTGTATAGTATATATAGTGGAAAAAGTGATTATATTCAATATATTATTGGTAGTATACAGGACGATACTAGCAACAAAATAGTACTGTCTGGGGCAAAAAATTTCATGCAGTTTAAAGAAAAGGTACAAATGTATGAAAAAATACGAGCTGGTAAAAGAACGATGACGAAAGAAATGGTACCAGATACTGGAAGCCATAGAGATGAAACCGCCAAAGGAGATGCAAGGAAAGTAATCCATAAACCAAAAAATGAAAGAGCAGGGTGTTGTTACAATTGTGGAGATAGAGGTCATATATCGAAGAACTACCCTAATAAGAGCCAGGGACTCAAATGTTTCAGTTGCAATAAATTTGGACACACATCTAGTATGTGCACGCAAAGGCCAAGCACAAGCAGAGCCGCAGAAGAACCCAGCACGTCGACAAGTATCGCAACGATCGATGTAATACCCAGTAGCGCAGTTAAGCTCAATATTAACGGTGTAGAGCTGATAGCTTTATTTGACACTGGAAGCGAAATTACGGTTATCAGAAATGACGTGTATGAAAACCATTTTCAAGGCATTAAGTTGACCGCAGAAATTATAAACTTGCGAGGAATTGGTACTAATAGGATCTCGACATGGGGAACTTTTACGCAAATTGTATATGTTAACGATGAAGAAATGGAGTTGAAAATACATGTTGTACCAACTGACGCATCTCGATTCACGGCAATCGTTGGAAGTGATTTGACTAGAAAAGCCAATGTTGTTATAACGGATGGTGAAATAACAGTACAAAGAAAAGTAGACGAAAACTTTCTTATGAAAATATCACTAGACAGAAAAGAAGAGATTGAAGTAAGCCACATTGAAGACGACCAATGCAGAAAAGAAGTAGAAAGATTGATAAAGGAATATGAACCAAGAAAAATATTTTCAACGGAAATTGAAATGAAGATCATTTTAAAAGACGAGCAACCAATATATCAAAGTCCACGGAGATTGTCAATATTTGAGAAAGAAGACGTACGAGAACAGATACAAACCTGGCTAGATGAAGTAATAATACAAGAGAGCTGTTCAGATTTTGCAAGTCCGATTGTATTGGTAAAGAAAAGGACGGAAATACCAGAATTTGCTGTAACTACATATAGCAAATTAAACAAACGTGTTTTAAAAGATAGATTTTCTTTGCCATGAATTGAAGATGTAACTGATATAGCCTTCAAAGAGCTAAATATTTCAGTACGATAGATCTTAAAAACGGATTTTTTCACGTAGCCGTCGAAGAAGGAAGCCGTAAGTATACATCTTTTGTGACACCTGATGGACAAAAAGAATTTCTAAAATGCCCTTTTGGATTTTGCAACAGCCCAGCAGTTTTTCAAAGATTCGTCGCTCACATTTCTAGAGAACTCACTAGAAAAAAGATAGTAATGTATTACATGAAAGACGTCATTATTTTGAGTAATACCGAACAAGAAGGATTAGAGAGACTTAAAATAGTTTTAGGTAGAGTGAGAGACTATGGACTAGAAATCAAGAAGAAGAAATGTCAATTTTTGAAGAGAAGAATAGAATTTTTGGGATTTATAATCATGGACAATAAAATTGAACCTTCGGAAGAAAAATCGTTAGCCATAAAAAGATATCCGACACCAACTACCGTAAGACAAATACAATCATTTTTGGGACTAACTGGATATTTTAAGAAGTTTATACATTCTTATGCACTGGTCGCCAAGCCGTTAAGCGATTTGCTTAAGAAAAACTAACAGTTTACATTTGAGGAACCTCATATACAAGCTTTTCAACGATTAAATGTCTTTTGAGTAGCGGGCCAGTTCTGCAAATTTTCAAGTCGAGTTATGATTTAGAACTTCACACAGATGCAAGCAAATATGGATACGGAGCTTGTCTGATGCAAAAATCTTGTCTGGATAATAAATTTCATCCGATCTATTATTTGAGCAAAAAGACGACACCAACTGAAGAAAAATACTCAAGTTACGAATTGGAAGTATTAGCCATCATCCAAGCAGTAAAGAAGTTCCGTACTTATTTATTAGGTACTAAATTTAAAATAGTAACAGATTGCCACGCCTTCCTGAAGACGATGGACAAAAAAGATCTAACTACGAGAATGGCAAGCTGGGCTTTGCTACTAGAGGAATACGAATATGGAATATAACATCGAGCAGGCACCCGAATGTCTCATGTTGATGCTCTTAGCAGACATTGTGCTGTATTGCCAGAGCACGAACAAATAGAATGCGGAATTATCAAGAGGCTAAAAATATCGCAAGAAAAAGATGAATATATTCAATCAATGAAGAAAATATTAGAACGTGAAGACGAGTACAACAATTATTTCCCACAGAATGATATTTTATATAAATACGTAGATGGTAAAGAACTCATAGTTGTACCAGATGCTATGTAAAATGAGATTTTAAGACGGTCACACGAGATAGGAAATTTTGCAGTGACCAAGACGAAAGAAGTACTTGAAAGATGTCGATTGAACTATGTCAAAAAAGCAAAAGAGAAGATCAAAAATTTCATCACAAATTGCGTAAAGTGCATTTTAGGAAATAAGAAAGAGGGGAAAAGGAAGGTTTTCTAAACCCTTTACCGAAATAGGGACCACTTCTCACCTACCATGTTGATCACTTAGAACCCCTTTTGTCAACAAATAAAAATTATAAACATATTTTGGTTATAATTGATGACTTTTAGATAGTAGTAGAAGAAGTATTAGATTGTTTAGCTAGACAGCGCAACAAACTTTCGGGAATCCTAAACGAATAATAACGGACAAAGGAACGGGATTTACATCTAATGAATTCAAATTATATTATCAGGGAGAAAATATTGAACATCCTACCATTACTGCAGGTGTACCAAGAGGAAACGGTCAAGTTGAAAGAATAAATCGGATAATAATACCTATATTAACGAAACTATCTATTGAAAACCCAACCAAATGGTATAAACACTTAAGTAGAGTGCAAGAGTGCAACAAGCTTTGAATTCGACGTACCAGAGAACAATAGACTGCACACCGTTTGACATATTATTTGGAAAGAAAATGAGAAGTAAGGAAGACGTAAAGATTCAAGAATTAATAGAAAAAGAAGTTGTCGAAGAATTCTCTGAGCAGAGAGAAGAGATGCGAATTCATGCTAAAAAGCACATTGCAAAAATTCAAGAAGAGAATAGAAGAGGTTATGACAGGAGAAGGAGAGAAGCTAGAATATACAAAGAAGGAGACATAGTAGCTATAAAGAGGACACAGTTTGGACCTTGTCTGAAATTAGATAAAAGGTTTCTTGGGCCTTATGAAGTTACGAGGGTGAAGAGAAATGATAGATACAACGTTATCAAGGTAGGAGTTCATGATGGTCCGAACAATACGTCTACTTGCGCCGAGTATATGAAGCCATGGATCGATGGGAAATCGGAAGAATCCGAGACGGATCCTTGTCAGGAGGGCCGAGTGTAGATATTTTACAATACAATGAAATATTAATTTAAGTCTTATAAGTGTATAAGTATATCCATGCCCCACATATGCGCTCATATCGTTCGCCGCTAAGTGGAAGATCAAGGCGCGAGACGAGGACGGGAGACGGAGTCGAATATCACTATCAGCAGCCGTAACCCGTTGTCCTAGGTGAGAGACGGAAAACGACGCGACGCGATGCAATGCGTTGCGATACGATGCGACCAGCAATTCACGCGACGTGTGGCTTATGTAGCGTCGCATCGCGTCGCTTTCCATCGCTCAACCTAGGACAAACGTGACGATGTCAATTCATTCCTATTCTTAAGGCTGTATGACACTATGCATTTTCTTGTATCATTTCTAATATCGTTTCTGATATCGTTTCTTGTATACATTTTCTTGTATCATTTATTGTACGTACATTTGTGCCCTGTATGACACTATGCAAGTTCTTGTATCGAAAACTGTATGAAATTCGGCAAGTGATTGGTCGAAATTTTGTTCGTCCCCTGTCACGTTACATTGGTATGGTAGTACTGCGTCTACAGCTGATTTTAAGGATTTTATAAAATTTATAAACTTTTAAAAACAAATATTTTAATGTTATAATAACTAGAATTTTTACGTTGACTGTTGATTACTTGTGTTTTTTATTTTGTTTTGATATTTGTGCTAAAATATTTGCATTATAATTATCTTCAGTTTGATCCAAATTGGAACTTATTGTATTTTCCTCTATTAAAAAATTATGCAATATGAAACCCAAAGTTATTCTAAATATATGGTTATTAGTAGAACAGTAGTCCATACCAAACGGTATATTAAGTATCAATAAAATATTTATAAATAATACCTACAAAACACAAATAAATTCATCAAGACATAAATCATATGATCTCATTTTAAGCCGCCATTATGACATTTAGAAGTTTTACCAGCAGGTTTTACGTTTTTGCTCTTTGCGCAGAAATTGGCGCAGTTATTGTACAAGAATCTGTGCCTGACACAAATTCTTGTATCGTTTCTGATATCGTTTCTTGTATCTGTGTATGACACTATACATTTTTTTGACATATCAGAAACGATATTAGAAATGATACAAAAAAATGCATAGTGTCATACAGCCTTTAAATATGGGGAAGTATACGGCAGTGTTACCAGAAAATTCATATTTTAAACACTTATCTCGAAATTTATTTAGCGAAATAAATTTCGAGAGTTTCATCATTATTTATATTCGAAATTAAGAAAAATAATCCACGTTGGTTTAAAAAGTATTGTGGCTTATTACCAAGCACTTTCGATTATATTATTATTGCACCTGTTAAACCCAGTATTCAACTGTCAATAAGTAATTTTCAAAAACCAATTTCTATTGAGGAGAGGCTTTTACTGACTTTAAGGTATGTTAATGAGAAAATACTGGTACTATATTGTTACTATTAGTTTTTATTTACTTAATAAACTGTTGCGTAGCATAATTTGAATTGACAAAACCAATGGGGTGTCACACAGCGTCGCGCGTCGTGTCTCGTCGCGAACAAAACAAGTTCGCACTTCGTCGCGTCTTGTCGTAGACTGATTAATCTGAAGACGTAGGCCACACACAAATACAACCATTGATGAACCATTACTTAATATTTTCGCGTCGCGTCGCGTTGTCGCGTTTGTCGTTCACCTAGGACAGGGGTGTCCAACTTGCAATGCCTCAAGGGCCAAAACTAAAACCTTTGATGTTGTCGCGGGCCATATAATAATTTTGTTACAGGTAATAACAAAATAAGGTGAGGTATAAAAATAATTAAAACAAAAAAGAGTATTATTTCTTTTATTAGAAGAGTATTATAGAGTATTATAAAAGCAACGAAAAAGATGTATATAATTAGTGTGAGGACTGTGGTCGATCGGCTTCATCCACCAATGAAGAAATGTCCACCTCCAGTTCAGTTGTAGACAGTCTCATAAGATGACGTAAGGAAGAATCGGTAAGGTTGCTTCTGTTTTTGTTTTTTATGTATTTCATGGAGGAAAAGGCACTTTCACATGTATATGTGCTTCCGAACATTGACGTCATTTTCAGTCCAAAATCTCGCAGGTTTGGGAATTTCTCCTTTGACAGTAATTTGAAAAATTCAGGTCCCTTTTCTTGTCTGGTGATTAGGAACATGTCTGCTTGAAGATCACATAACTCAAGCTGTAAGTTGGGTGGTTGATCATCAATGGTTGCTCCAAGAGGGTTATTATAAAGTAGTACACTGCTTTTGAGACTTTCAATTTCTTCAAATCTTGTATTGAATTCATCAATAACTTGTTCAATTTGTGAAATGCAGGATGAAAACTCAATATTTTCCTCACCGTTGAATTCTTCTGCTATTTGCAGACAGCTAGGGAAGTGTGTCAGCTTGTTCTTTTCCAAAGCACGTTTAAACACGTTCAGCTTATTCCGGAATCCGTTTATCATTCCGATCAAATCTGAAACCGTCTGGTTTCTTCCTTGAAGACTCAAGTTTAACATGTTAAGATGATTAGTGAGATCTGATATAAAAGCTAACTGTCTTAAGAATTCTGGATCCTTAAACTTCTCTTCCAGTTCAGTTGTGTCAGATGAAACGTATTTGTTGAGGAATGCAGGGATTTCCTTTCTTATGGCAAAACATCGTTCCATGCACTTTCCTGCACTCAGCCACCTTACATGGTTGTACATTAGCAAGTCTCCATACTCAGCCTCTGTTTCCACTAAAAACTGCTTAAGTTGCCTGTGTAAAAGAGATCGATTTCCACCTCTAATCATATTTATAATCTTAATCACGGTTTGAAAAACTTGATCTTTCTTGACTGATTTTCCACATAAAGCTTCCTGATGTATAATACAATGAATTATTGGGCAAGTGAAACCATTCTCTCGAAGCAGACCCACTAATCCAATTTTTTTACCTGTCATTGATAGGGCCCCGTCTGTTGCTATGGCTGAACATTTATCAAAGCCTCCAATTCTGTCAACTGTTTTCTTCACAGCCTCATAGATGTCTTTTCCTTTTGTTGTTCCATAAAGAGGACAAATATCAAATAACTCCTCTTTACTGGTAAAATTATCAAAAGTAGTGCGCACAAATATTACCAGCTGACTAACATCGGTTTGATCAGTGCTTTCATCCAAACAAAGTGAGAAATATGAACTTTTCTTAACCAGGCTAAGCTTAGATTTTTCTACTTGCTCACCCATAGCAACAATCCTTCTTTGTATGGTTTGATGTGAAAGTGGCACTGATTCAAATTTCTCCGCCATTTTAGAATCACCGAAATATTTGGCCATTTCAACAGCACATTTTTTTATAAAATTGCCATCAGTGAAAGGTTTTTTTGCCTTTGCCAGCTCAAGCGACACGGCATAAGATGCATGCAAAGAATGCGTTTGAAAGTGTAATATTTTACTGAACATACCAGTTTGCTGTTTAAGCTTTTTCTTCAAATCTGCAACTAGGGCACGCCGACTTTCATTTGTGTACGTAGCATAAGTACTTATTTTCATGCACTGTTGTGTATTATATTCTTTAGGCACTGAAACGACATTCATGCACACTAAGCACTGCAACTTTCCATTATTGTTAGCAATCAAGTAATCACTCTCCCAACTTTCTTTGTAAATTCTGTTCTTACTATCAATTTTCCGTTTTACTGGTTTTACACTCATTATTGTATAAGAGGAATCAAGACAAAGAATTAATCAAGTTCACTGTTCACTAGCAACGTAATAGATTAGCCGACTAGCCTACGTGTCAGTAGCACACTGGCACGATGGCGGCTGACGACGGATGGTAAGCAGTGGGAGGTGTGGCCTGCGTGAACTGTGATGCGCAGTAATCAGTGCAGTTCTCATAGTGGTGGAGGACGATTGTGTTCGTTACACGTCCGCGAAGCGGCACGCGGTACAGTACTTGTGATGTAAAAACACTGCTAAACCATAAAATATAAATTAAAAAATCTTTTTTCACAGCGGCAGCATTTAAAGAAAATATATGCTTTTCGAAAATCTTACGTGGGCCACAACAAACAGCCTCGCGGGCCGGATGCGGCCCGCGGGCCGCCAGTTGGACAACCCTGACCTAGGACAACGGGTAAGACGTGTTTGTGCCTATAAACAAAAGCTAACCATAGTTTTGTAAGTGTTATCAATAAACATATTCACAAATTCACTATAAACGTATTACTAAGACGAAGACGTGTAGATCTAATAGAGAACGACGACGAAATAAGGAAAAATCTAAAGATCTACATTAAATAAATCTATGTAATTGGAGTGCACGCATCGGCGACTTTGACCCAAAGAAATTAGCAGAGTAAACATAAAAGCATATTAGTGTACTTACAAATTGATTTTTAAACTGAATACATATAAACAAACACATACAAGTTAAATAGGTACAAAAATAACTGGAGGTGATCAAATTAATGATTATTAAGTAATATCGAGAGAAAGCTACATCACCTGTCAGCTATTTATAAATAGCTATAATTGTCAGCTATAATAAACGAGATATGGGTATTTAAGTATTCCTTCTATTCAACCCCAGCAACCAGCAGATGGCTAACCAACATCTTGTAATAACAACATCCGCGCAAGAATAAATCCGTATTCCCCACTTATTAAAATTAAATCAAAAATAACTTAAATAAACTACGAGAGTGCAAGAGTAATATCTTTAGGTACCATTTGTAAATACTTTGTATTGGTAAAAATACCTACCATTACAAACAATCCATAGTTTATTGCACCCAACGGTAAAGCACTAAGATAAAGGGGTTGTTGACATCTTAACAGTATAAAACCAACATCTTTTTGTACCGAAGGAGAAGCTAGGTGCCAGTCAGAAGTACATATGTCTTCTCGAAGGGAGAAAGTCTAAAAATAAAACAATATGTCACATTATTTATTATTTAACTATTCTCTTTAAAAGAAAAGGCGCAAAAAGTCGCCTGTCAAAATTTTCAATGTATTTTAAATGAATTCATTTTTTTTTTCGTATCCTGAGAAAACTAATATGATAGCTTTAGCCATAAATGATATGGGACTTTCGGCTCCAATGCTATTTAAATATGATTCATTTTTTTCGAATCCTGAGAACACTAATAAGTATTTTTGAAAAGTTTAAACGCAGAATGAAATAGATTACGTTATTACCGATTACCTAGGGCCGTAAGTCCCTGAAGACTTCTATAATGTATATTTTAATAAGTTACAGGTTACAGGAGAGAATAACTAAGAGGAAATTTAGTGTGATTTTGAATTTTAAATATCTCATTCAGAAGAAACTTTTTATTGTTTATTCTAAGAAACTTTTGGCCCTCGGTATTTTGGAAAAATTTAAACACAAAATGAAATATTACGTTAATACCGAGGGCCGAAAGTCCCTTAGAATAAATTAAAAGATTCTTTTGAATTAGATATTTGCAATTAAAATTCATACTAAATTTTCTATTTTATTGTCACACCTGTAACTTATGAAGTAAAATAAACATTATAGAAGTTTTCAGATACTTTCGGCCTTCAGTAATAATTAGGGAGCGGATTTTATGCTAAATGCATATTGCATGCATATTTTGCATATTTGAGAACTATGCTAAATTTTGCATATTTAAAAAAAAAAACATGCATATTTTGTGCCTATTTAAAAACATTATTTTATGTCCGTTAAAATTTTTAATTTTTTAATTCGACACAAAATATTTCCGCGCACAGGCTGTTCTATTAATTCGATAACTACCTGAAGAGAGACGGCTCATTCACAGCCTTTTTATTTTTTCTTAGAAAATACCCGATCTTTACACAAAGTACGTATAGTGCTTATAGTACGCCGTTATAAAATGATTGTAGGATGTTAAAATGATGAAGGATGGTTTACCGGGAACTCCGAATTGTATTTACTTTTATTATATTTAGTAGGTACCTATAATTCTGGTGATTCTTTTAAATCCCCTACTGTTAAGAGAATTTCCAACTTTAACCATAGTTTTACGATTTTCTAACGGAAATTATTAACGAAACATATTAGGGGTGAATTCCATGATGTAAATGTACTAAGTAGCGTAAAAAAAGTATTCGTCAAAAGTCCTTTACGGGTCCAGTTGTACAGGAACAAATTACCTAATGTACCTTTACCTCCCGAACCAGTACTGACCAGGTTGGGAACTTGGTTGGAAGCTGCAATTTTTTATGCTGAACATTTTGTCGCAATTAAGTAATTGCTTTTAGAATTTACTGCCGAAGACAGTGCTGCTATTATAAAGGCACAACATATTTTTAAAACAACTTCATTGGCAAATCAGCTAACTTTTATCAAACGCATTATAATTTTATAGTAAAAACCATAAATAATTTAGAAAAGCGGAAAATGTCTTAAACAGTGTCCGTCGAAATAGTTAGAAATTTTAAAGCAAACATTTCGAAAGTTCCCGGTCGAATCGGTAATTCACTTAAAAAGAAATTAGAATTGGTTCTAGAAAAAAATCATGGCTTTAAATCTTTGAAGGACATATGCGAAATTTTTAATGGAAATTTTAAAATTGATTTTGGTGCAGAATTTTCGGCTTTAACAAGTTATTTTAAATACGCCCCAATTACTTCTGTTGATGTTGAAAGGAGTTTTTCAAGTTATAAAAATATTTTATCTGATCAAAGAAAATGTTTCCTCGTAAAAAAATTGGAAAAACACATTGTAGTGAATTATAATCACCGATATTATTGTTTTATTTTAAATAGGTAACTATTGGTATCAGTTTTTGTAAAAAAATGTGAATAAACTGCATATTTAAAAATTTATGGTTTTATTTGAAAGATAATAAATAAGATTGCCGCCTCCCCCACCCCCTATAAAAGAACCCCCTAGAATAGAATAGAACATAAAATTTGTGGTTTCTCTAAATGCGCATTTTTTGAATTTTTGTGCATATCTTGCGCATATTTCGTAATTTTTTACTGCATATATATGCGCATATTTCCTCAAAATTGATCGCATATAAATCCGCTCCCTAGTAATAATGTACCTAATCTTTCATTCTGCGTTTATAGTACGTTCTTTAACGGTAAAATATTGCAAAACCTCTAAATTTTAAAGAACCGCTTGGATTGACATGAAATTTGGCATACACATTACACATATCTAACAAGTCAAAGAAAAAAAGTGATATTGTGCCGATGTGTGCTTTTGCCCTGGGGGTGGCTTTCACCCCTTCTGGTGGGTGAAAAAATATACGTCCAAAGTAAGTCCAAAGCAGAGTGTATAGTATAATAGTAAGAATCTAAAGTGTGGATAAAAGCCGTGTTAGTACGATCGGTAAGTACGTTTAAACTTATTTAAAACCAGTAAACATAACCATAGAATCACGTTATCGGAATTGATTGGCGGATTGATAAGCGTTCGACGAGCTTTTGAACTTTTGAGGTGGGCTCGGCGCTTTTCGCGATCCGGAATCGTTCCACATGAACAGGGAAATATAGTCAGTTAAATTTAAAAATATATATTATAGAATAAATTTAGAAGATAACTCAAGGTGAAAACAAGAATGGATGAATTAAATGAATTAATGGAATTAGTAAAATCAGTAATGCTGGAGGTTAAAGAACTAAGGCAAGTCAATCAATACTACATAGAAAAATTCAAAGATATACAAACAGAAAACATAGAATTGAAAAAACAGTTGGTAGTTGTTCAAAACAGAATGGAAATTATAGAGAAAAAAGAAAGACAAAATAATTTAATAATCACAGGCTTAGATATAAACGAAACGGAGCCTGAAAAAGTTGTAGAAGAAACTGTGAACAACATTAAGAAATACTTAAAAGTTGAAGCTGAAATAAACCGAGTCACTAAGATAGGTAATAAGAGATATAAAGTAGAAATGGTAAATCTGAATAAAAAGAAGGAAATACTTAGCAATAAGACAAAACTTAAAGATGTTCCAGGGGCCAGAATATTCATTGACGAAGATCTAACTTACCAGGAACGTCGTATCCAGAAAATAATAAGGGAACAAGCAAAACTAGAGCGAAATCAAGGTAAAAACGTCAAGGTGGCATACAAGAAGATGATAGTAAATAACCAGGTATGGGTATGGAATAGGCAAAGCGAAACTTTAGAGGAGCAGCATGATCATAACAAAATCATGTACAATTCAAAAAACTGATAAGTGATCAAGTGGAATTACCAGTAACGAACCAGGCAACGAATCAAGGACATAATCTAGGTATTAGCGAAATAAACACTGTAGATATAGTAAACAAGGAAAATCAAATAACAAACAAAAGTAAAAAAATCAACATTGGAACTTGGAATATTAGAAGTCTAGCTGGTAGAGAAATTGAACTTGTTATGGAGTTCAAGCAGACTAATCTGAAACTACTTGCACTAACTGAAGTAAAGAAAAAAGGGAAGGGAGAGATGATGATTAATGATTGTACGTTAATGTACAGTGGAGTCGACAGTTCAAGATGGGCACAAGCGGCAGTAGGATGCCTAGTTAACAACGATTTTGTTAATAATATAAAAAGTTGGGAAGCAATTAATGAACGATTAATGACAATAAGAACCGACCTTGACGGAGAGAATATTTGGACTATTATAATTGCGTATGGTCCTAATGAAAATGATAGTAAGAAAAATAAAGATGAGTTTTGGGGTAAACTGCAAGAATTATATGAAAACAGTGCTAGTCCAATCCTAATAGTAGGTGATTTAAATGCAAGGGTTGGTAAGGAAGCACAAAAAAGCAATGGCGTCATAGGTAAATTTGGAGAGACTACAAAAAATATTAACGGTGATATACTAATGGATTTTTGCAGATTAAACTGTCTAGTTATAATGAATACTTTCTTTCAGCATAAAGATATACACAAATATACCCGAGTAGTTCCAAGCCGGAATGAAAAATCTATTATCGATTACATCATAATAGAGAAAATTCACAAAAATAAAATCCAAGATGTGAAAGTGACTAGAAATTCAGAATTAGGAAGCGACCATTTTCTAGTTGTTGGAAAAATAAAAGGAAAAGAGCAGAACACAAATAATACCAGAAATGCAAATATACAAGAAAAAAGATCTGTAAGATCACATAAATTAGCCAATATTGAAGTGAGAAACAAGTTCAACAAAATCACTGACGAAAATTTCAAAGAAAAATGGATACAAAGAAAAACCATTGAACAACAGTGGAAATTCTTCAAAGGTACTATTTCCAATGCTGCTGGTGAAATTTGCGGATATACAATTACTGGTGGCTCAAAAAAAAGGACTAGTTGGTGGAGCGAAGAGATAAAAATAGCTGTGAAAGAAAAGAAAGTAGCATGGAGAGCCTATCTAGAAAATAACAGTTCACATATGTATCAGAAATACAAAGAAGCAAGAAAGCTTGTGAAAGAAAAAGTTAAAAAAGCTAAATCGGAAGAGTGGGAGAGATTTGGAGAAAAGATGGAGCAAGATAGTAGGACAAACCAAAAATTGTTCTATAAAGGTCTGAAAAAAATGAGAGGTAAATCAGGTAGTACTGTCGTGCAAATAAAAAATAAAAATGGTGAAATACTTACCCA
Source organism: Diabrotica virgifera virgifera (assembly GCF_917563875.1). Taxonomy (NCBI): domain Eukaryota; kingdom Metazoa; phylum Arthropoda; class Insecta; order Coleoptera; family Chrysomelidae; genus Diabrotica; species Diabrotica virgifera. The sequence continues at coordinate 165,671,136 of NC_065450.1, forward strand.
ACCACAAGATATAGTTAACAGATGGAGTGAATATTTCAAAGAGTTACTGGAAGCAGATGAAACAGATGATGAAGAAGAACAAGAAGAAGAGATCATATATAGGACGGCGAGAAACGAGAGTAATGAAATAACATTGGAAGAATTAACCGAAGCCATCGCAAAAATGAAAAATGGTAAAGCGGCAGGAATAAATAATATCAAGGCAGAATGGTTGAAATATATGGGAGAATCTGCATTACACTACTTACACAAATTACTGATAGCAATTTGGAAACAGAAACGCATTCCAAAAGATTGGGCAACAGCAGTAATGGCTCCTTTATTTAAGAAGGGAGATAAAAAGGAATGTGCAAATTATCGAGGTATTTCCATGCTAAGTGTCCCGGCTAAGGTTTATGAACGAATACTGGAGATGAGACTGAGAAAGAAAGTGGAACATCAACTACACGATGCACAAAGTGGTTTCCGACCGAGGCACAGTGTCCAAGATCATATCTTTACTATAAGACAAATAACAGAAAAATTCCTTAATTTTGACAAAGATATATACATGTGTTTCATAGACATGGAAAAAGCCTTTGACAAGGTACCCAGACAGCACATTTGGAAAGCACTTGAACAGTTCGATGTTGGAGTAGAACTAATTGATGCAGTAAAATCCATGTACTGGAAGAGTTGGAACATTGTCCGAGCATTAAACTGTGAATCAAACACATTCGCTACTACACAAGGAGTAAGGCAAGGTGGAGTTTTGAGCCCACTGCTATTCATTATACAGGGTGTCCCAAAAGTAGTGGAACGGTCGAATATTTCGCGAACTAAACATCGGATCGAAAAACTGAAAAATATGTGTTCAATCATTTTCAAAAATCTATCCAATGACACCAAACACCAACCCCCACTACACCCCCTGGAGGTGAGGTGGGGGTAACTTTAAAATATCAAATGGAAACCCCCAGTTTTTCTTGCAGATTTTAATTTGTTACATAAAAGTAAGCAACTTTTATTCAAGACATTTTTTCGAACTGTGGATAGATGGCGCTATAATTGGGAAAAACAATTTATCCTGATACCATAGGTAAATTATAGAAACGGTCTAATATCTCACGAAATACACTTCCCAATGAGAAACTAAATAACAGATTTTTAATCTTTTTCGAAAACCTATCGAATAACACCAAAAATGACTCTCCAACCCACCCCCTGAATGTGGGGTGGGGGGTAACTTTAAAATCTTAAATAGCAACCCCCACTTTTTATTACAGATTCGGATCCGTCATGAAAAATTAAGTAGCATTTATTCGAAACATTTTTTAAAATTGTTAATAGATGGCGCCTTAATTGGAAAAATTCGATTTTTTAGCGCCATCTATCAGAAATTTTAAAAAATGTTTCGAATAAATTTTGCTTAATTTTTTATGACGAATCCGAATCTGCAATAAAAAGTGGGGGTTGCTATTTAAGATTTTAAAGTGACCCCCACCCCACATCCAGGGGATGGGTTGGAGGGTCATGTTTGGTGTTATTCGATAGGTTTTCAAAAAAGATTAAAAATTTGTTTTTTGGTTTCTCATTTGGAAGTGTATTTCGTGAGAAATTAGACCGTTTCTATAATTTACCTATGGTATCAGAATAAATCGTTTTTCCCAATTATAGCGCCATCTATCCACAGTTCGAAAAAACGTCTTGAATAAAAGTTGCCTACTTTTACGTAACGAATCCAAATTTGCATGAAAAACTGGGGGTTTCCATTTAAGATTTTAAAGTTACCCCCCACCCCACCTCCAGGGAGTGTAGTGGGGATTGGTGTTTGCTGTCATTGGATAGATTTTTGAAAATTATTGAACACGTATTTTTCAGTTTTTCGATCCGATGTTTAGTTCGCGAAATATTCGACCGTTCCACTACTTTTGGGACACTCTATATATATGAATGAAGTAATAGAAAAATGCAGTAGAAAGTCCCGAAAATTAGATTTAGGTTACCATCGATTAAAAAGTATAACGATAAGTGAATGTGTATTTGCAGATGACATTGCATTAATAGCAAGTTCAGAGAAATCTTTGCAAAACAACCTAAATTTATGGACGAGAGAACTTGCAGACAAAGGAATGAAAATAAATTTAGCAAAGACCAAAACTCTACTTATATCCAAGACACCCAGAGAAATCCATATAAACCTAGACGGAAATTTAGTAGAACAAGTGGAGGATTTTGAATATTTAGGAACTATAATAGATGGAAAAGGAAAAATGCAAAAAGAGCTGAACAACAGAATTGCTAAAACATCACGACTATATCACTCCCTGAATTCAGGTTTCATTAGCAAAAGAGAAATTAGCAAGAAGACAAAAGTGTCAGTATATAAGACAATATACCTCCCTACTTTGTTATATGGAAGTGAAACATGGACACTAACTGAACGGGAGAAGAGCAAGATACAATCTTCTGAAATTAAGTATTTAAGAAGAGTAGAAGGAGTTACGCTAATAGACAAAGTAAAAAATGAAACGATAAGAAACAACCTAGATGTTGAGAGTGCCAACAAAGCAATAGAAAGATCGCAACTAAGATGGTTCGGTCATTTAAATAGGTTAGATCCACATAGACAAGTCAAGGTAGTTTGGGAAGCAAAGGAAATTGGTACAAGGAGAAGAGGAAGACCGTGTCAACAATGGAACGATGCTGTGGGAAAATCATTACAAAGCAGAAACCTCACATGGGAGGAAGCCAAGAGAAGGACATCCAACAGAAAACTTTGGAGAGAGATGATTAGGAAGTAAAAGCAGATTTCTCGACACCTCACGGTAAAAGAGAACTGGATTATATATATATATATATATATATATATATATATATATATATATATATATATATATATATATATGCTTTCTGTTGTTTTCCGGGTTTGACTCCGCGTTGAATAATTTTGGTTTTGATAAAAACCATTATTTTGACGACGTTTCGGCAAGATCTCACTTGCCATTGTCAAGTCAGGTAGTTCCGCTTCTCGCTGCTGCTTGAAGTAAACTGACATTGCTGACTGCTTGAAGTAAACCAGTTTACTTCAAGCAGCAGCGAGAAGCGGAACTACCTGACTTGACAATGGCAAGTGAGATCTTGCCGAAACGTCGTCAAAATAATGGTTTTTATCAAAACCAAAATTATTCAACGCGGAGTCAAACCCGGAAAACAACAGAAAGCACATATAGCTCCCGCGGAAACTTCAAGTGTAACATATATATATATATATATATATATATATATATATATATATATATATATATAGCCCGCAAAAAATTGAAAAAAATTGTGTATATTTTAGGTCTCTATACCTGATAAAAGCAGAGTTATAGCTAATGAAAAATAGGTTCATATTCGTTCAATTCCAAATGGAATATTTTAACGTGAAATAACCAAAAAATGAAGCACTTTTTGGGGAAAACTCATTACAAATTATTTAGTGTTTAAAAAAATTTCATTTTTGTTTTATAAAAAAAATTTCTAGCATCAAAAGTAAAAAAGTTACACTCAAAATAAAGTTAGTTCTTTTTTTTGGTAAGAAATCGGGAAAATCACCTCCTAATTAGTATCTCAGATGAACTTAATCGTTACCACTTCACAAGTTTCTTTACTCGTATATATATTGTTTATATGATCTGTAAGTCTCATCGGTTCAAAGTCCTTATTTTTGCAAGAGCCTTAGTTAAAAGGCCTTGAACGAGTCACTGATCACGAGTGTATGCAAATTTAGAAACACCAAATTTTAATCAATTTTTGTCTTACAGAAAAACAAAAAAATACAAGATATTCAGAAAAGCAATACTGACTTTTTTATTTTTTGAGAATTTTGGTTTCTCTAACAACTTTGAAGTTATTTAAAAAAAAACATATTTTTCAAAATTAAAAATTTTAAAAATTTTATTTTAAAACCAAATTTTTTCAAAAATAAGCACTTTGAGTCAATGAAACTTACATATCGTATAAACACAACATAAGAAAAATAATTTGTGGAGCGGTAATGATTAATTTCATTTAGGTTGCCAATTAGGGGGTGATCTTCCAGACTTTTTTTGGCCAAAACAAAAGGGAGCAACTGTATTTTGAGCGTAACTTGCTTAAATTTGATGCTGGAAACTTTTTATAAAAACAGAAATAAAGCTTTTTTAAACACTTTAAAAAGTTATAACAGGTTTTCCCAAAAAAGTGCTTTATTTTTTGGATATTTCACGTTGAAATAGCCTATTTGAAATTTGGCGAATATGAACCTATTTTTCATTGGCTATATAACTCTGGTGCTACGAGGTCCAGAGATCTCAAGCGTAAACTACACCATTTTTTGTAAAAACTTTTTTTTCGACAAAATACTTACTTTTGAGTTATTTGCGAAAACCGTCTAAAGACGTGGTTATTTTGTTGAAAACTGAACATATATTCACTCGCAAATAACTCGAAAAGTGTTGACTTGGCGAAAACTCTATAGAACAAAAGTTACTTAAAATTAGTCAGTATATCTATTTCCGGACTTATTTTTGACATATATTTTTTCACCCCCAAGAGGGGGTGAAAGTCACCCCTAGAGCAAAAGCACACATCGGCACAATATCACTTTTTTCTTTGACATATTAGCTATGCGTATGCCAAATTTCATCTCAATCCAAGCGGTTCTTTAAAATTTACCGCAAAAACCGTGAAAGAATGTACTATTAAATTGTTCAATAATATTTATTAGCTTTCTCAGGATTCGAAAAAAATGAATAGATTTAAAACACATTGAACATTTTGACAGGCGACATTTTGCGCCTAATAATGCATTAAGGGATAGGCGCAAACTTTCGGCTCCATTGCTATTTAATGGGATTCATTTTTTTTTCGAGTCGTGAGAAAACTAATAAGTATTTTTGAAAAATTTAAAAGCAGAATGACAGAGATTACGTTATTACCGAGGGCTGAACAGTGGCGGCCGGTCAGGGTCGGCAGGGTCGGCAGTGCCGACTCACACATTTATAGATATAAATTTTTTTAATATTTGTATCTGTGAAGTAAAAAAAAATCTGTCAGATAATACAGACTAAATTTTATTCATGGTTTTTAAAAGGATTTGATCAATCCGAGCGTTAAGTGATCCCTGCGCATAAAAGACTTCTCAAAAAATGAATGATCTGAACCATTCATCTGACTTTTCGGCTAGCCGTACCCAACTCATCCGTAGCTTGACGATTTACAAATTTACACGTAAACGAAATAACAAGTTGATGAGCAAGCGAAAGCGAACATAAATACATTCTCTCCGTGGGCATTAAGCGGCCAGGTACGGCACTTTTAAATCTGCCGGTCGGTGTTTCATTTGGAGCATCGCATCGGCAGAAATTGTCAAAAATAATCACGCCATTTTACGTCGTTTGATATTGTAATTTTTTAAGTTGTCAGGAATTATCATTTAGTAGACATGATGAATCGAAGCATTTGTTAAAAATTAAAGTAATTATAGAGAATTAATAAAATTGTTTTAGAAATATTTACTTTCTGATTCGAAGTGTATTCGTAATACAGAATACATATAATCAAATAGTTACATTTTTAATAACGTTATTGAATCTGAGATTTAGAAAACCATTTGCTTCTCGCTGGAAGTAGATGAAACTTCTGATTATCATGTCATTTACAATTATCAATTATTGTTGTTCGATACGCGTTACGTGGTAATATTTATGAGAGGTTTTTAGGTTTTAGAGACGTGAGTAAAAGCAATAAGGCAGAATATATTTTTGGTGTTTTAAAGAACAGATTAATAGTTATTTATGATATAAGTGTTTAAAGTACACATTTAAGGCACGCATGTGAAAGTTTGCAGAATGAGCGATAGCGATTTCTGCAATTCACATGAGTGCCTTAAAAATGTACTTTTTACTACGCATATCATACAATATTTTTTCTACAAACATAATTACAGGACAATATCTACAAAAACTTTTACTTGAACGTGACTGACATTCCATTTTTATATTTTTTTGACATTACATCAAAATTGTCTATACGGTCAATACGAACTGCAGTGCCTTAAAAATATTTTAAAGCACTAGTGCCTTAAAATAGCATTTTTAACGCTCGTATGGAGTGCTAAAAATTGCATTTTTAACACGGTTGTAGAAAAAAAATTTTGATATCAAAAATATATTGGTAGGGCAAACTGGGGCAATCTTATGACGGCGTTGCTGTGATGTGTGGTGAATTGAATGGTCTCCAGGCAAAAGTTAAAACTATTGCATCACAAGCTTTATTTACTCACTATACTATGATGCGTATATAATGAATTTAGTTTTGCATGTTACGTGTAAAAAAATAATGAATATCGTCTTTTCTTGCCAGTTTAGCTCACGGATTACTGCTTTAGAACAAATTTGTTTCGAAAAAACTGCGAACAGTTTGTCAGACGCGATGAAATTTTAAATCTCGGTTAGTTTTATCTAAGCAGATTATCTCTAGTAGTTTTAGTATCTGTAGCAGATTTTCGTGAACAGCTTTTAAAAGTTTTTAATTTTATTATCGAAGGCGACGATTTTGAAAGAGGCGATACCTCGATCCGTGAAGCAATCGGTTTGAGAACTTTATTAAATAATTACTCTTTTAATATTCTTTTAAATATTTTTAAGACAGAGTTGGCCCAAGATATTCATTGTTGTTCAAAATCAGTCAACTGACATTATTAATTCCAAAAATAGAATACGAAAGCTGGTGCAAAATCTCAGAGATTTCCGTAATGATAGTAGTTTCCAATATATACGCAGTGACGTTTTGGATTCGCTTGATATTTCCGAACCATCCCAAAAAAGACACCGACATGATACATATCTCGAAAAACGAGTAGGTATATCTTGAAATTTTGGATACCTACTAATATGCAAATAGATACTCGTTTTTCGAATTTTGAAGATTTGCAAATTTTTGACCTCTTTTACGATTCAAAATAAAAAAGTTCCATTTGCCAAAGAATTTCCAAGATATTTATTATTACAAGTTAGGTACTTAAAAATTATGCCGATCCAAATATTTTCAGAAAGTGGGATAAGTTACAAAATATGTATGTATAATTCTATGTAGTAAGTACTGCAATTCATTACAACAAACTGTTCATCAATTTTCTTATTACCACCAATTTCTGCCTCAAATAAACGGGATTTATCTTGTCTCAAAAGAATCAACACGTATTGTCGAAACACCATGAAACAAGAGAGAATGTCAAGTACGTCAAATAAAACAAACCAAAAACAACAAAATCTCCTATGATGATTTAAGCCTTTTAGTTTGATGGTATACCTATATGAGGAGACAAAAAAAAACCTTGCCGACCCTGTCTCCAAGGCCACGAGCCGCCACTGGGCCGAAAGTCTCTGAAAACTTCTATAATGTATATTTTAATAAGTTACTGGGATGAAAATAAAACAGAAAATTTAGTGTGATTTTTAATTTTAAATATCTCATTAAAAAGAAACTTTTTATTTATTCTAAGGAACTTTCGGCTCTCGGTAATAACGTAGTCTTTCATTCTGCGTTTAAATTTTTAAAAATATTTATTGGTTTCTTCAGGATTTGAAAAAAATTAACACCATGTCCGTGGTAATATTTTACAAATCGAACATTCGCTATCTTTGTCATACAACGCACTCAGTCGAACAGAATGTGCTGACAAGACAGTGTCACTTTAAGATATTTCACACGGCTTCAGGAATATTTTGAGCTGTATTGAATAAATAATATTGATGGGTCTACCCCAAAATCCCGACAGCCAAAATCCCAACAGCCACAATCCCGACGGCCAAAATCCCGACAGGCCAGAATCCCGACAGGTTTGATTTTCTTTTTTACATATAATTTTTCATTTATTTCTTGTTTTTTGTTTATGGCCATCTGTTTTTTATTTTTTGTTTCTAAACAAAAGTATTTACCATTTAATATGAACTAATTTTCTAAATACAATTTCTAACATGGGTATATGAAATTATTGTTTTTGCCAATATATAGTCCAATAATATATGTACAGGGTTACGCAATTGAACTGTTACCTATTCAAACGACCATGATTTTTGGTGTGAAATTATTTTTTATTGATTCAAATAACAAAAATGTGTGAAAATAATAAAAATTTCAGAATTCACTCATTTTAGCTCGATGTGGCCATCTTTTGCCTTACTATGGCCTTCAAACGATCAAAAAACGAGCTGCATGCTGCACGAATGTGATCGAATGTGATCTTCCGGTATTTTGGCCCATTCACGTATAATTGCTTTCTTCAGCGCATCCATACTGGCATAATTTTTAGTCCTCACCTTGCTCTCCAAAATGGACCAGATGGAATAGTCCATCGAATTTGTGTCTGGCGAATTCTAAAGCCATTGTGTGGATGAAATGAAGTGTGGAACATGGTTTTTTAACCATTCTTGGTTCACACTAGCTTTATGAGACGGTGCTGAGTCTTGTTGGAACATCCATGGTCTACAACCGAAATGTTTGCGTGCCCACGGCTCTAAAGCAGCTTCTAAAACATTTTTCAGATAATAAGTTGCATTGACTTTGACACCAGATTCAATAAAAACGATTGGAGAGCGTCCATCGGTGGTTACAGCTGCTCATACCATTACTTGAGATGGAAAATTACTTCGGGTAGCCGTTCGTAGGCTCAAACTTTCGTAGGTGCATTCGGTCAAGTAAACATGATCATTTTTGATAAACATGATCATTTTGAGAGTTTATGAACTGCTCAATAGGGAAATTTTTCTCATCAGAGAACACTATATTCGGAAATTCGCCACGTTCGTGCAGGCGTAACAATTCCTTTGCTCTGTCAAGCCGAACTTTTTTTTTGCTTTGATGTAAGATTGTATGCTTTTTGGAACTTGTAAAGCTTGACCTTGAGCTCCTTTTTCAATATTCGTTGCATGCTTCGCTGGGATATTTTCAGTTCTTTGGCCATTTGATTACCACTACGACATGGATTTCGCTCAAGTCGAGCCTTCACTTTCCAAACCATTTCAGGTGATAATGCTGTTTTTTTTCGTCCACCACCATAGCGTTTGGCAATGCTACCAGTATCATTATAACGAGTTATGGTGCGATACACAAACATTTTATTCACTTTGAGGTGTTTGAGCTGACGATCAATAGCTGGTTGTGATTTTCCCGCCAAATATAACGCAATCACACTATTAAATTCCATTGCGAATAACTTTTGTTGTATGTATAAAACTTAGATGCAAATGCTTTTTTGACGGCTTATTAAACGATATACTGAAGTGTTATCAGGCCAACTTTGACGTAGCTGTCATTATCGATTTGCCAGATATATCGATGTGAAGTTGGTAACAGTTCAATTGCGTAACCCTGTATAATCAAACCCTGAATTCAAGTTTACTTTCATATGTACAGTACGTAAATCGTACAGCTGGACATATGCAATGTACATTAAGTTGAGTGTGGCAACTGCGCTAATCTGTGTTAGTTGAAGCTTGTGTTCGAGTTCGAGTTCGAGTTTTAGAATAGAGTTGTTACAACGAATAGAATAAGTGAATTTGTAAGCAAGAATGTCCATAAATAACTCAAAAACAAAGATTATGATTAATGAGTTAATAATTTTACTTTAATTTTTAAAATATTTTTTATTTAAAACTAATTACACAATTTTCTTATTTACTCAGGCCAAAAATATTCAGCTACTATATTGTCATGTTTTGACGTTTATTTGTGTCAGTCGAAATTAATATAAACGAGGATTGTGACTTCACGAACGGCGGTCTTTGCGTGTCGTAAGGGGTCAAAGGCAAAAGTGTCCTCAAGTGGCTACCATAGTATTTTGAGGATACTTTGACCTGTGACCTCTGATCGGTCACAATCCTTTGAGTAAAGTAAATTTCTCCTTTACAAACATATCTAGCCGTTTTCACACCACTTGAGGTAAGCCAGCCAGTGCGTTGATCTTTTCTATTGTGGAAAGATCGTCCCCAATAGGCCTACAGGAAACCACACCTATTTTTTTTAAACTCGTATGTAGAATTTTCTTTCATGAAAAACGTGTGAATCGAGAGAGGGAATTCTGCTACGTAAATCTACGTAAATAATTTAAAGTTATTAAAATGCAGTTAAAAACCTTTTAAAAATGTTATTGTGTACCTACTAAGCCCAACGAAAAACGAAAAATTATTATTCAAACTAGTTAAACACAAATAAATAATTAATTTAAAGTAATTGAAAATCGAACAATACATTATACGGTACAAAATAATAAGTAAACTAAATGAAAGGTTCAAATAGACCACCTTGCTTTGCAAGACAATAACCTAGTCTATTATAAAATGCTTGCTTCACGTTTTCAAGCTGTTGTGGCGTAATCGTAGCACAAACGTTTCTTATTTTATTTTCAAAATCCTCTAGACTATGTTCCCTCTCGAGATCGTTGCCATAGGTGGTGGATTTAATATTTCCCCAGAAAAAGAAATCCATGGGAGCCAAATCGGGACATCTTGTACGCCATTTAATTTGGTTGCTTGTTCCGCTTATAATGCGATCTTGAAAAAATAATTTTTCACGATACGCGCATTATGAACGGAGCAGCCATCATGTTGGTACCAGACATCTTCTAAACGTACATCTGGGATATTCTGAATAGCTGGAATAATGCTATCTTGTAAAAGAGCAAGATATTTAGCTGAATTCGGAACTCACTCAATGAAAAATGGACCAAATACATGGTCACCTCAAATATCGGTCCACACAGTAAGTTTTTGAGGGCGTTGAGTCCGATGTACAATGCTTCTATGTACATTTTCCTGAGACCATACCGCGTTCTGGAAGGATTGTGATGACCCCGTACAGAAAATGACGATTCGTCGGTGAAAAGAATGTTTTTTACAAAATCATCATTTTCGTGAGATGCTTCCATTGCAGCTTGACAAAACTCCATTATACGATAACGATCTTCGGGAAATAACTCCTGGGTTCTTGAGTATTTAAAACTCTTAAAGCTATATTTTTTTAGAACTTTATGAACTGTGGTATGCGAAACCTCCAACTCTTTGGCGACACTTCTGGTGGTTCTGGAGTTATCTACCTCAATTGTAGAACAAATATCTTCATCCCTTCTTTCGATTTCCTGCTGACTTTCCGGGGACATCTATTTTCTTTTGTGACATTTTGTACAATCTTTTAAGCAATATTGTGTTTCAAACTATTTATAACATTTGCAATTGTTTGTCTACAAGGTATGGGTCTAGTTTCGAAAATATTAGCAAATAGATCTACACATTCTGCCAACGAATTACCTTGACAATAATACCATTTAATTATTTGCATCTTTTCTGGAGAAGTATAAATAAACATTTTAAACAATACTCTTCGGTTCGGGGTTCAGATGACAAACCAATAATACTTGACGTTTAACGAATTTTGAAGTTAATGCTAACATCCAGGATAAACAATTACTGACAGTTTGTATTTGTAGCTCAGTTGCCACAATTACCTCAATATAATACAATGTATGGATTTATGTATCTAAATATATACGATGTATGTTTCCTATGTCCAGCTGAACAATTTACGTACTGTATAATAGATATTATCATGTCACTTACAACCTTCTATTTCAGTAAGTATAGCTTTTATATTATAAAATGAAGTGTTTAAATAATTTTTTCTTTTAAAATACATAATAATTAGTATCCGTACTTATTAGTAAGTAATAATTTTTCAATTTCAATACTCTATAATATGATTTGGTATTGCATTTGAAAAGGAAACAATAAATATTCAAAATGTAGTGGTCGGAATTCTTACTTCTGCGAGGATTGTTGCATGTCGGGATTTTGGCCTGTCGGGATTCTGGCGTGTCGGGATTTTGGCCGTCGGGATTGTGGCTGTTGGGATTTTGGCTGTCGGGATTTTGGGCGGCACCGAATGTTGATAGTGTATTTGATAAATAAATAATTTAAGACGTGAAATTAATAAAAAGTTATTTATTGTTTATTATTTATGAAAGATCCCAAGCAGAGAATACACCAGGATACATTCTGTGATCCAAGTTTTTTGTTGTTAAAGATGTTCAAAATTTATCTAAGCGTTCCATAGTAACAATATATTATTATAAAATAAGTGAAAAATAATAATTATTATTATAAAGATCACTTTATCACTTTTCCTCTTTTCTCGATTAAGTATTAGTTTTTATTGCATAGTATATAAATTATTATAATCCCTGAATACATAATTAGTGAAAAAATTATCGTATTAATTAACGGAATTAATAATTTAAGCGATTATACAAGTAATAGTTATTTATTCTCATAGTTATCTAGGAACATTCAAAAGTCATCTCTAAGTTAATGGTGACAATTTCATTATCAAGTAATATTTATGTACATATTCATACCAGTGACAACTTTACTATACGTTATTTGCCGTGTAAAGAAAGAAAAAATAGGGATAGCGGTAAAATTTTTGCGCCTGCGCTCTTAATAATAGATACGCATAATACAGGGTGAGCCATGAGGAACTGTACATACTCCTAACTCGTATAGAGGCCCCTATGGGGAATAACAAATGACCATTAAACAGTGTCTGTTCCCATTGTTTAATAATATACAAGGCGAGTTTCGCATTTTGACAGAAATTTGTATTCGTCATAATTTTTGAACGGTCAGATCGATGTGTCTCTTATTTTGGTCAATTACAACTGATTTATTCAAATAGAAAAAAATCAGGTCCGGCTTTTGAAAAATTAGTTCGTTTGGGTCTTAGAAAACATTTCACCCTGTATACGCTTTTTGAAAACTCTAATATGAATTTTACAAAGTAGACAAATAGGCAATTAAAATGGCATATTTATCTTTTTCCCCACACGATTACTTAATTTTTTATAAAAAAATCAAATTTGACTATGAATTAAAAGTTTGGTAAAGTGAACCATAGATTTAAAAAAATTAACTTTTATTACAAAAATTATTTTTTAAACAAATATTGAATTTATGTTACCACCCAATCAACTGATTTATTCAAATTAGAAAAAAATCAGGTCCGGCTTTAAAAAATTAGTTCGTTTGGGTCTTAGAAAAAATTTCATCCTGTATACGCTTTTTGTAAACTCTAATATGAATTTTACAAATTAGACAAATAGGCAATTAAAATGACATATTTATTTTTTTCACCACACGATTACTTAATTTTTTATTAAAAAATTAAATTTGTCAAAATCGCAATTTTACCATAAAAATAAAAAAATCAAACAAGGTTTTTCTTAAAATTAAAAGTTTCACCATTTTTTTTTTCTATAACACGTCTAGATCTAAGACTCCCCATAACACTTCTCTTTGGACTCTATAGTTTAACATAGACGGGATCAAATAATAATTTTTGCGATTTAACTTTGCAATTCACGAATCTGCAACTTTTACGAGAAGAAGACTAGAAGTCTACAACAATTTTCGTAGTCTTCACAATAGGGATGTTCACTAATTTTTAAATATAGATAAATTCAATAGATTACAAGGTGTATAAAAACTTAACAATCATAAAACTGTTTAAAAATGTATATTTTTTAAGATAAATGAGTTCATAATGTTGATTTTCTTGGAGGCTAGAAAAACGGTACCCTGCAGCGAGGCTACGGTCTGTGACGTCAGCAGTCGTAACATCTTTGATCGACGACTAGTTTTGTATACTTATTTACGAAGTGTATTTGAATGTGCGCAGTTTTTTACGTATTTGATTATTAAAAATGAAGCCAAATAAGTGGTGTTTTGTTTCTGGGTGTGTAAATACATCAAAAAACAGTTCTGACAAGATTTTCATGACCGTTCCAGCCAATTTAAAACAGAAAAAGAAATGGTTTGTTGCAGCTAGAACTTAAAATAACTAACTTAAAGAACTAACTTAATAAAATAAACATTATAAAAGTTTTCCAGAGACTTTCGGCCCTTGGTAATAATGTAATTGTTCTTTCTGCATTTACATTTTTCAAAAATAATTATATATTAGTTTTCTCAGAATTCGAAAAAGATGAATGAATTTAAATAGCATTAGACCGAGATTTTGCTCCTACCCCCTTAAGGAGTAAATGAAAAAGTTTCGGGACCTCAAATTTGTATTCCTTAAACTGGAAAATTCCTAAAAACGGGATTCTGATAATACTTACAGTGAAAGTAAACCTTGAAATAACTACATGTGGATGTAGGTATGACTTTATATTATATTAAAATCATTAATAATTTAGTGAAAAGATTGGTTAAAATGAAAATGTATAATACCCAAGTTCAAAAATATTTTTTACCTTGGAACAGTTGTCAACTCGAAATACGAAACAACCGAAATAAGATCTAGAGTTGAAAAGGACAGAGCTAACATTTAACAACATGCATGAGAAATATTTTCACCCATTGCGACGTAATATCTCTCTCACTAAGAATGCGGCTGCTAAAATGTTATTATTTCCGGTCTTGCTATATAGCGCAGAGGCCTGGACAATAATGGAAACATTAATGAAAAAGCTAGAGGTATTCGAGATGTGGGTGTACCCACGTATTCTCAAAATATCCTGGCGACCCACACCAACGTACAGGTATTGCGTCGAATGGGAAAACAAAAAGAAATCTCTTTTACAATTAAGAAACGAAATCTAAAATATTTCGGTCATCTCATGAGGCATAATAAATATCGTATACTCCAACTGATAACGTAAGGTAAAATAGAGAGCAAACGCGGACCCGGAAGAAAAGACACTCATGACTTAAAAACTTACGCCAATGATTTGGACAAAAATCGATCGAGTTATTCAGAAACGCTGCAAATGAAATTAAAATTGCCATGATAATAGCCAACGTCCACAGCGGACAAGGCACATGAAGAAGAATAAAAATATTTTTAATACACCTAACCAAGGTAAGGTAATAACCAGCCAATGTATTTATACAATATGCATGCATACATGCATGCATACAACTTTCTCTATTTTTTTTTGTGGAGTATTAAGCATTTATTTTTTTAGCTTAAAGAAGACACGGAAAATTATATGGAATATACACTCAGTAAAGCTGTGGTAGATTTATTTTTTTACAAGATGCCAATAAATCATACACCATTGTTACATCTACACTACAGTCGGTAGTTTATACGAATCGGCTTTCTGAAAACCTTCTTCCATTTTATTTGTTTATTTTTGTACCACCCAAAATATGTCCTTACAAACAGTCTATCCACTTTAAACTAAACAAACTCACTATAAAACTCCACTTTAACCCTGATAAAACAAGAAGAGAACAAAATAAAATGACCTGAAACGTCAAACAGGTAAACAATAACACTATGAGAATGGCGCGCGCTTGGTGTATGCAACTAGTGACGTCAGGCCAATAGAGAAGCGTTCTTGAAATTTAAAATAATGCTAGATTTCTAATAAAGATTTTTTATAGAAAGGCTTTTTCAATTTTGTTGAAATTTTAGACAATTATTCCTAGGGTGTTTCTTAATCGTTTTACATGTTTGAAATGACTTTTTAATTTTTTGTGAACATCCCTATTGGTAAAAGATATGTGCTGTAAAAATTTCAGAAAAAAAATATTAAAATGGAACAGAGTTGTAGCGAGTTAAACCGTGATTTCATTTTTTTTATTTTTAGGTTAAAATTCCGATTTTGACAAATTTGATTTTTTAATAAAAAATTAAGTAATCGTGTGGGGAAAAAATAAATACGCCATTTTTAATTGCCTATTTGTCTAATTTGTAAAATTCATATTAGAGTTTTCAAAAAGCGTATACAGGGTGAAATTTAAGACCAAAACGAATTAATTTTTTAAATCCGGGCCTGATTTTTTTCTAGTTTGAATAAATCAGTTACTTGGGTGGTAACATAAATTAAATATTTGTTAAAAAAATAATAATCTTTGTAATAAAAGTTAATTTTTTTTTTAATCTATGGTTCACTTTACCAATTTTTTAATTATTCATAGTCAAATTTGATTTTTTTATAAAAAATTAAGTAATCGTGTGGGAAAAAATAAATATGCCATTTTAATTGCCTATTTGTCTAATTTCTAAAATTTATATTAGAGTTTTCAAGAAGCGTATACAGCTTGAAATTTTTTCTAATGCCCAAACGAACTAATTTTTTAAAGCCGGACCTGATTTTTTTCTAGTTTGAATAAATCAGTTGATTAGGTGGTAATAGTGTAACGATTGGCCAAAATAAGAGACACATCGATCTGACCGTTCAAATCTTATGACGAATACAAATTTCTGTCAAAATGCGAAACTCTATTACTAAACAATGAGAGCAGACACTTTTTAATGGTCATTTGTTATTCCCCATAGGAGCCTCTATACGAGGTAGGAGTATGTACAGTTCCTCATGACTCACCCTGTATATGTTTATATGTATTAATGAAGAGTTTTAATATCCTTAAATTATCTTTGATTTAAACTATACTTTTGCTGTTTTTGTTTTTCTGTCTTTTTTTAATACGCCGCTTACTATCTGACTATCTTATTTCGCATTTTTATATTATCTGTACTGGCTATACGGACCCTGTTGACTGCCATTCTATGTAAATAGTTCTGCACTACTGTATTCAAGCCATTACCTCAAGTTCCTAATAGCAAACATAGAAGAAGTAACTAGAAGAACAGAAAATGAAGCGGAAATATTATTAACTATTAAAAGATGAAAACTTGAGTATTTAAGACATGTGATAAAATGGAGATCAATTATTACAACTGATTATACAAGGCAAAATTCCAGGAAAGCGAAATGTGCGAAGATGAAGAATATCCATAAAGAAAGATGTAGAGCACGTAAGAAAATTTAAGTACCTGGGAACCTGGCTATATGAAGACTGGATGTCGGAGATGGAAATTAAATGTCGGATAGAAAGAGCCAGAAGTGCATTCATAAAATTCAGAAACGTCTTTACGAGCTCTGACTTTGACCTGAACCTAAGACTAAGATTCACGAAATGCTATATGGTCGGTGCTCCTATATGGCACGGAAGATTGGACTTTAAAAATAAACACAATGAATAAACTAGAGGCATTTGAGATGTGTATTTATCGACGAATTAAAGTTCCGTGGTCCGTACGAATAACAAATGAAGAAATCCTGAGACGTACTGGTACAGAACGACAACGCTATGTACAAATAAACTGGGCAAAACGGCATACCTGGGGCACGTAATTGAAGAAAAGATCGAATGATCTTTTCATCCCTTCTCACCCCTTGATGTCCACTCTACAATTATTAATGCTGGACTATCTGATCATGAAGCAGTTTATACGAAGTTTAATATCTCCAGCAAACCCTTCTCGAAAACCCGACGTTTAGGCAGGATTTTTTCCACCCGGAACTTTCGAAAATTCCAAAATTTATGCTTAACCTCTGAGTGGCGCTTTCCTGCCATGGACGTGGATAATAATTTCAGTGAATTCTTAGATAAGCCTATCTGTATCTTCAATAAAACATTTCCTTTAATTGCAATTAAGCCAAAACATCACAAACCCTGGACTACTAAAGGTATCCGAATATCTTCCAAGAATATGCGTTCTCTTCTCTATATCAAGAAATTAAATACCAACGTCTCTATCACTGACTATATCACCAAGTACAGGGCAACCTATCTTAAACTTATAAAATCAGCTAAAAAAGTCTACTACCAGAACCGTCTGGGAAGCTCCAAAAGTGTTGCAAAAGAAACTTGGTCCATAATAAACGATCTTCGAAATAAAACCCACACTGCTCAAACATTTTCCCTTCCAGACCCTGAAAATCTAAATGAATACTTTGTTAATGTGAGTAAAAATATTACATCAACTATTTTGCCACAATAAGATCCCATTTCCTATCTCCCTAATTCAAGAAAGGTCTCGAATTCATTCTTTATAAAACCAGTCGATAAATCTGAACTGATCCAAACAATCAATAGTATCAAAAGCAAATCTTCCTGTAGTACTGATGGTCTATCGATAAACATTTTTTCTAATCTTCCAGAAAATGTGTTAGAAGTCCTCATCTCACTAATTAATGATTCTTTTGAGAGAGGTAAATTTCCAGAGTGCCTGAAGACAGCCATCATTATTCCTCTTCATAAGGGTGGTGAAATATCTAATACCTGCAATTATAGACCTATTGCACTACTACCGGTACTCTCCAAAATTATTGAGAGACTCATAAAAGCCCGACTTATGTCCTTTCTAGTTGAAAACAACATTTTATCACAAAGTCAGTTCGGCTTTTTAAATAATAAATGCACCACTGATGCCATGTTTTCTGTACTACACGAGGTTTATCAAGCACTGAACAATAATCTTCACACTACCACCGTTTTTTGCGACTACGCCAAAGCTTTTGATTGTGTAAATCACAACATTTCGATAAAAAAACTAAATTTCTACGGAATTCGAGGCATTTTTTTAGATTGGCTCCAATCTTACTTGGATGATAGGAAACAACTGGTTAGAGCAAATGATACAGACTCTAGTCTCAAAAACATTGTATGTGGGGTACCTCAAGGTTCAGTATTGGGTTCTCTACTTTTCCTTATCTTTATTAATGACATGACTAATTTAAAAATCGATGGAAAAATCTTTCTTTTTGCTGATGATACCAGTATCACTTGGAGCAACTCAAATATTGCAACTCTTCATGCTACTATAACTTCTGATCTACTTACAATAAAAACCTGGTCTGACTCAAATTTACTCTCGTTTAACGTAGATAAATCAGTAGCATTGTCTTATAAAGGAGCTCTTCAACCCTTACCTCTTAATAACAGCCAGATCAGTACCGTTGATTCTGTAAAATTTCTTGGTATTTTTTTAGACAGCAACCTTAAATGGTCCCTCCATATCGATTTGTTACGGAAGAAACTCTCTTCAGCTTGCTATGCTATAAGATCTGTTTCGAATGAACTCAATTTAGCATCTTCCAAAATAACATATTTTTCTTTGTTCGAGTCACATCTTCGTTTTGGTCTTCCTTTTTGGGGTTCTGGTACAGCTGCCCAATTCAATGTTATTTTCAAAATACAAAAAAGAGCAATAAGATATGTTTTTGGCCTCAGAAGAACAACACATTGCAGAAGTTATTTCAAAGATCACGGAATTTTAACACTTACATCTTTGTATATTTTAGAAACTGTTTGCTTAATTCGTAAACATCTACATGTCTTTCCACCAAGACCTAATCATGACTACTTCACGAGAAATTCTACGTTTGACGTCTATTTGGCGACCCCGTCCTCGGAGTTAGTAAAGAAATCGATATTATATTCCACAAAAAAAACTGTACAACCATCTCCCCCTACAACTAAAATCTGCACCATCTTTCCCCAAATTCCGTAAACTGACAAAAGCCTACCTGTCTGAAAGACCATATTATTCAGTAGAAGATTTTTTTAGTCAATAACTAAGAAATTACAGTACCAATTGCACAAGTAGTATTTTTATTATTTTTTTTATCTATATTTGGGTGTCATATGCAGCAGCTTAACTTTTTAACTTTTAAACCTTTTTTATTAACTATTAGGTAGACTATGCATTTGCAATTTATTTAAATTTTTGCAATTGATTATTTCTGTTTTAACTTCATTATTATTATTATTATTATTTAAATATATTGACGATTTATGTAATTTTAGTAAATTGGATTGTTACTGTTTTGTTTGTTTGACTATTTATAATAGTCCATGTGGTGAGACCG
Source organism: Diabrotica virgifera virgifera (assembly GCF_917563875.1). Taxonomy (NCBI): domain Eukaryota; kingdom Metazoa; phylum Arthropoda; class Insecta; order Coleoptera; family Chrysomelidae; genus Diabrotica; species Diabrotica virgifera. The sequence goes on from NC_065450.1 coordinate 165,690,862, forward strand.
CTCCCGTCTGGAAAAATTTCTGATTCGGTTTCTTTGTGAATTTCTATTCAAAAATGTCCCCTTTAAACAAATCTGAAGGGTGCCGGGCGGAATTTTTGGGCAGAAATTGTTTAAACAATTTTTTAAGCAAATACAAAAGATCACGTTTTTTTGCTCCGGAACATATATTTTTAAGTTTTGTCGATCATTCTGAACAAGAAAGGTCTCTTCTAAATTTTCTCAAAAATTGATAGTTTTCGAGTTATAGGCGATTTAAAATCTGAAAAATGGGAAAATACGCATTTTTGAGGCTTAAAAACTCATATTCAAATTAGTATTTTTGAGGTTGCCAGATACTTGAATTGAAGACTAAATATTCAGCTTCCAGATTCTGAAGAGTGACCGCGTCTAACTTTAATTTATACCGTTGTTTTTTAATTGTTAAATATGAGTGTTTATCCGATTTTTTTGCCGGTGCGGCGCGCTCCGTTTCAAAAATCTCATATTTTACTCCGAAAAATATTTTATCTAGATTGTTTGGGACATTCTAAATAAAATAAGTATCCCGACATTTTTCTTAAAAGTTAATAGTTTTAAAGTTATAAGCGATTTAAAATCCTAAAAATGACAAAAAACGCAAACCGCTTATAACTTAAAAACTATTAACTTTTGAGAAAAATGTCAACAAACTTATTTTATTTAGAATGTCCCAAAGAATCTAGGAAAAATATTTTTCGGAGGAAAATAGGAGATTTTTTAAATGGAGCGCGCCGCACCGGAAAAAAAAATCGGATAAACACGCATATTTAACAATTAAAAAACAACGGTATAATTTAAAGTTAGACGCGACCACTCTTCAGAATCTTGAAGATGAATGTTCAGTCTTCAATCTAAGTATCCGGCAACCTCAAAAATACTAATTTAAATATGAGTTTTTAAGCCTCGAAAATGCGTATTTTCGCATTTTTCAGATTTTAAATCGCCTATAACTCCAAAACTATCAATTTCTGAGAAAAATTACAAGATACCTTTCTTGTTTAGATTGACCCAAAAAATCTAAAAATATATGTTATGGAGCAAAAGAATGTGACCTTTTGTATTTGTTTAAAAAAATTGTTTAAACAATTTCTGCCCAAAAATTCCGCCCGCACCCTTCAGATTTGTTTAAAGGGGACATTTTTGAATAGGAATCCACAAAGAAACCGAATCAGAAATTTTTTTCAGACGGGAGCGGTCTCACCACATGGACTATAAGCTTTGTCGATAAAATTGTAAAATTTTTTATGGCAATAAAGCATATTTCTATTCTATTCTATTCTAATGAAGAAGCGGCGCGGGCAGGTAGAAAATATCATGGCTCCGTACTGTCAAACAATGAACAGGGTTTAGAAACATAGGAGACCTAATACACGCTGCAAGCGATAGAGAAAATGGTCACACGTGATCGCGAACATCCATTAGTGGATTGTATAAGAAGAAGAGAAGTTCAAAAAACTAACGGACTAACTATACACATATTATGTATATACAGTTATATAATTTTTATGGGAAAAATTTAGAAAATTAATTTATGTCAAAGACCACGAGATCATAGATTTTATCGCCCTGTATATGGCCAAAAATTGTAAATAGTATAATTTAGTTAGTAAACAGTCTTTCGCGGAAAGAGTAACAGTTCTGTATTAATTATTCTATGAACGGACTTATACAATTAATACGGTCGGATTAGAATGTACATGTATTCGCTTTAAAGTGAACAATAGGACCTTTATAAATGCTTATTAGAAGGAAAGGCGGTAAACACAATAGGGAACTTGCATAAATTTTTAAATATTAAAATGATATTAAAAAACATAAGGTAACATGATCTTAAAACGCTTGCATGCGAAAAAAACAAATATTTTTAACCCGTACGCTAATTACGACGCTTTGAAAATGCTATAAAATTCAAATATCTTAGGAGGCTCTTGAACGTCCTTCTATTGGTTCGACGTCACGGGCCACGGTCAACCGGGCTAGCTAGTCGGAAACAACGCGATTCGGGTAGGTATCACGGGTATATTACATTTTAATCGTCTTTAATGAAAAATTTCTAGGTATTATTTATGTTCATCTTATATATTGTAATAAGTAGTTCCCCAATCAGCTTAGTTTTAAACTGAAATTGATAAAGTTGAGTGCTACTTTGTAAAGAGTTTAAAACGCATAATATGACGGACGAGGGTTTTTCAAAAGGTCAATCTGACTAACTTACCTACCGTTGATGTCTTCATCGTGGCAACTTTTATAAAAAGTAGTGAAAGCTATTCTGTTGAAGAAATGCGAGGCAAATAAGTAAGAGTTATTAATAAGCATGTTTAAACCGTTTATAACAATAGTTTGGTACCATTATATTATAGTATACGGTTTACCCCGAGGGTTTGATCTACCTACCTCTAATCGACGGATTTCGTATATCCTGGAAAAGATTACGGTGTAATTTGCATTATAATAAAGATTATATTTTATTGTAATGTTTATTAGTACCTACTGGAGCCTTTCATTATTGTGTTCAAAGCCTTCTGAGAAAAGATTATGGTGATTAGCAGACGTACCGATAGAACGTGTACATAGCCAACAAAATCCTTCTTTACAAAGTTAATAATACGCATAAATAAGAAGAATCATTATTGTAATTTTACAAGTTAAATATCTTTATCATCTCAGCTTATACTTACACCGCATCCCTCGGTAGACCGCAAGCTATAGTAGAAACCCGACTGTAGACCGCATACTATAGTAGCACCAATACTTTTTAGTTACTCTCACTTTTATTACTAAAAGTTTTGTTTATTTTTAAGTTACTTGTTTCTTCTTTGTTTTTCAACACAAGAAACGACAAAAGTAATTTCATAAAAAAGAACTTTTTGATACATGTCAACAGAGATAAAATGTTAATATTTTGCCTGTCACAGAAAAAATCATTTTTGCCACAGAGTAAAACAAGATATTTCAACTATATTATTTTTATCTATGGGCAAACTGCATTAAATGCAATAGCCCACCCCGAACGGACAAACGATACGAGTGGACTGTGACGTCAGACCCCAGGTCTCGCTTTTGAAGTTGTTTAAAACGGAAATTTTAGGCGCGGAACTTTGATTAGATGTTGTACGTACACTATTAATTGTTAAGACGTAATATTTTGAATATAACATTTTAAATCATAAATTAAAAATTTTATGCAAAAAAATTTTTTAGTGCAAGTTCCCTATTATATATATTGTTGAGTTTTAGAATATCAGGTTTTTATAGCATGTAGAAACACAAAGTTGTATACAAAAATAATTTGTTGAGAGGATGTTTTGTGATTGGCGACAGAGACGGATGGAAGGATAATAGAGTGTTTGAGTCTGACTTGGAGGAGGAAAAAAGTTTCACTGTATAATGAAGATCTGAGGAGAGCAGTCCAGTTTTTTGAAAAGTAAGAAGTCTGTGTAAAGTGGTGAAGTTGGCGGCCTTGTAAGCAGAATCGTGTTGAAACGAAATCGTTGATCGAGTTGAGAAGTTAAATCTCCTTGTGTCCGAAGAGATTCCTGTTTCTGTCTGGAACAAGTAGCCGGTTGGTATCATTTTGCACAAGATATCGAGCAGAGAGAAAACTGAGGAGAGATTTCGAGCGAGTGCTGCTGTTTGTTTGTGAAGCAGTTTGGACGAGAAGGATCGTTCGCAGCATCCGAGGGGCACGTGTGGGAGAATAGAGGACTACACAATCCATGAGAAGAAGTAAAGAAGAGAAAAAAGGTTAGTCAGATTATTTGTGAAACGGAAAGAGTTGTTTTGTATCACATACCATATTTGTCTATTTTTTATTGACCAGTTCTATAGCAAAATTTAGTCATTCATAAATTCAAAGAAAAAATAAGTAATCTATTCAAAAGGTAAAAAGTAAATTTTGTTTTTTTTTTTATATAATACAGTCCAACCCGCTTATTGGAATAGCCTTCGTGCCAATCAAAAGTATTCCTATAACCGGGATATTCTAATAACCGATCATTGGTGGCTAGTAGAAACGTTTCCGGACCTCAAATTTCTATTACTTAAACCGGGATATTCCTTTAAGAGGTATTCTAATAAGCGGGTTTGACTGTAGTACGAACAGTCTAACGAATTATTTAAATGAAAATTTTGTTAAAAAAGGAGATAGCAGAATTAAAGATTAATTTATTAGATAAGAAATAGTTGCAACAAAATTGAGTTTTAGCATACATTTAAATCTTATATTTATGGTATATTGGATAAATAAATAATATTTATAGAATTTATATGACATTGAGTATATTTATTTTCCCTGTTTTATCCTGGATGAAGTAAGCAACTAGAGATACTAGAAGCCACAAACCAAAGGTAATACATTAAAATAAATTAGCCCTGATAATAAATTTTATTGGAAAGTTTTATTTAATTTTGGTTTTGTTTTCCATAAGTAGTAACTAAAATAATTAATTAATTAATCAAAATAAAAATATGCTGATCAATCTCATAACAGAGAGAAAATACAGAGCATAACAATACTTACAAAATTCATTAGCCTTTCTCCAGTGTGACATAATAGCAAAAGCGCTGCTAGCCATCCGGCGATAAAAAGCAAAGCTCCAAGCGGTTTGACTCCCTAAAACAATACAATATTAGACCATTTGTCCACCGCCGCAATGCAACTGCAACTCAACCACAAAAATAGTCACGTTATAGTTGCTACATAGTCAACTAGGTATCGACAAAAATGCTTTTATACTCTGGGCTAATTAGCAAAATTCATGGAAAAGTTATTTACCAGCAATTTTATTGCTGGAATCGAATTATAAGATCCTATATATTAATAATATAGGTATGCAAAGTCCGCAGATAGTGTGCTACTTTTTTTATTAACAAATTGGCGCCCCCAAATCGTGTTTTTTTCAATTATTGGTCTATAACTCCGAAGATTTTAACTTTACACCAAAAACACTCAAATAAAAATTCACCCCAATTTAATTCTACATAGAGGCATGTTTTTCCCGATTTGCTCCGATGAAAATTTTTCTCGGAAAATGTGGGTTTTCCCAGCAAAATCTCGAATTTTGAAATAAATTTTTTGGACAAGTAATTATTTATCAATAATTAAATAACTTGGTGAAATAAAAGGTTTCTTGGTATAGATTATAACTGAAGAAGCCGGTGAAAATTAAACGAATATTTTAGCAACAATTCAATTGTTAATTAACAATTTACAGTCGCAATAACAACCCAAATACTCATGAGACATTGATGAAACTTAGAAAGATAATACAGATGTGATGCCTATTTAATATTTTGTCGACAAAATATAAATTTTTCATTTTTTGCATAATCTTTAAATGTTTATAAAAATAGTTATAAACAAATTAACATTTCTCAGAAATTGTTTATTATATTCCAATTTTAAAAAATACTTAAAATGCGTATTTCAAAGGTCTTGAAAATGAATGCCTTAAAAAATATTTCCAACTATTTGCAAAAAAGTTATGAAACAGCAAAATAAATATACGATTGCTCCGTTGTTTATAATTTGTTTTAATTGTTTCAAAGCTTAAAAGTAAGTCTGTGGTACAATCTAATTACTCACAAAGAATATTAAATATTAGTTAAATGGTTATATTTTAATCAAAGATTAAAAATACTTTTTTTGTAATTTTTAGCGCGAAAGTAGGCTTGATACAGAGCCGGAGCTAAAATGTTCACTCGAAGCGACTGACACGCAGCATACATAATACTATAATTTTATTTATATCGCGCGGTGGTCGTCGCTTCGAGTGAAAATTTCAGCTACAGTACTGTATTAGTCTACTTTCGCGCGTGTAAATTACAAAAAAATATATTTTTAATCTTTAATTAAAATATAACCATTAAACTAATAATAGATATTTTTTGTAAATAATTAGCTTGTACTTTAAACTCACTTTTACGCTTTAAAAGAATTTAAAAAAATTATAAAGAACGTAGTAATCGTATGTTTATTTTGCTGTTTCATAACTTTTTTACAAATGATTGCAAAATAGTTTTAAAGCATTAATTTTCAAGATATTTGAAATACGCATTTTAACTATTTTTTTAAATTAGAGAATAATAAAAACTTTCTGAGAAACGTTAATTTGTTTATAACTATTTTTTTTAACATTTAAAGATTATGCAAAAAAATAAAAAAGAATGTGTGTGTACTTTGTACGCACGTAAGAAGATATTCTTCTATTATATAATAGGTAATTTAAACGAAGTAAATATACTTAAAAGGTTATTTGTACTTATTTTATTTAAAAATCAAACTAACTTCAACGCATTTAAAAAAATCATTAAAAAGTCATTTTTATCAATAAAAATAAATAAAAATGTATACCATTTTTATTGATTCTATTGAAACTAACTTTCTTATCTACCACTTTCAAAAAAGAAGAATATCTTCAAAAATTTTATAATAATATACTTACAATTATAAAATCTATAAAAAAAATAAAAAAGAATAACTTGCTTGGGGCTTGAACCCACTTCACGTCTACCGCGCCGTACGAAAGTTGACGCTATTTCAAACTGCACCAAACTCTCGTATACATCATGTGGGAATATACACAAACTAAACGTTTACACCATAAATTTAAATGAATTCAATAAAATTATTAGTTTGATTTTTGTCGAAATAAAATACAACAAAATATAGAGTAAGAAAATGATATATGAGATGAAGATTTGTAGAAAGTTTGTTCGTAATCAGATTATGTAAATTAAAGCATTGCCTACTAATAGGTAACTACATTATTTTGTTTACATTTTCCAAATAGATAGGTATTGAAACTATTAGGTATTTCCAACTGAAACATTTAGAATTACGTACCTGCGGCTTTTCAAAACTATTTAAAAAGTCACTATAATTATAAATTTGATTTTATTTCTGTCCACATATCAATAAAAACTAATATTATACAATATTTTTGTTTACCGATAACCTCCATATTGAACAATTATTGACAGATCATTTCAAAATTTCAACACCCAATCAGAGTCCGTATAACAACTAATACCATACTGTCGGTGTGCGCATGCGCGCGGATCAATCAAATTTTACCCTCAATCGATTCGCCGCTAAAGAAGAATATCTTCAAAAATTTATATTTTGTCGACAAAATGTTAAATAGGCATCTCATCTTTATAAGATTTCAAAGTTTGATCAGTGTATCATAATTATTTTGGTTATTATTGCGACCGTAAATTATTAATTAACAATTGAATTGTTGCTAAAATATTCCTTCAATTTTCACCAGCTTCTGGAACTATAATTTAAACCAAGAAGGCTTTTAAGTCACCAAATTATTTAATTATTGGTAGATAATTACTTATCTAAAACTTTATTTGAAAATTAAAGATTTTGTTGGGAAAACCCGCATTTTCCGAGGAAAATTTTCGTCGGTGCAGATCGTGAAAAACATATCTCTATGCAGAATTTAATTGCGGTGAATTTTTATTTGAGTGTTTTTGTTGTAAAGTTAAAATCTTCGGAGTTATAGAGCAATAATTGAAAAAAAAAACACGATTTTCGGGCGCCATTTTGTTTATAAAAAAAGTAGCACACTATCTGCGGACTTTGCATACCTATATTATTAATATATTTATAATCATAAGCTTCGATTCCAGCAATAAAATTGCTGGTAAATAACTTTTCCCAAAAATGGCCTATTCTCCGATAATATAATCAGCCCAGACTAAAGTTCGCTCACCGCAACTGGTCCGCAACTGATCGCGTGATTCAACTGACATGTGAGTCGTAAGTCCCAATACAAACGTTGTATGCACATTTTGTGGCTTTTGTAGGGATTATTTCGTGGCAATATTAACTACTATACAGTGATGAGCGTGCAAATAACCGGCAAAATAAAGCAAAAGATGGAAAACATACCTAATAAGCTGTGAAATAAAAGGAGATAAAACTATTGATATAAACGTATAAATTTACTTTACATTACACAGTTTCCCAACTTTAGACGTAGGTAGTTTTTTTATTACAAATACACCAGGGAAATAAGGTAAAAATATACCATGTTCGGGACACTTGAGCAGCCAGGTTGCAAATGGGTTATTTGGGTACTATATACCTAATACATTATAAATACAAAAATGCCCGTCACAGTTTGGACGAGAAATTTAGTTATTAACAAATAAGGGTCAAAAATGAGAGTTTTTTTTGTTTAAATCGCTACAGGTAAAAACAGGGTAATTAAATGTCTTATTTATAATATTTTTCATTTAGTAGATGAGCCAAGGTTTAAAATAGCGTTTTTTGAATTTTGATTCGATTATTTGTTGCTTCGGGTATTGTAAAATAAAACTAAAATTTCGAAAATAAAAAATTTGCTGTAACTTTTGCTGCTTTTGCGAAAATGAATTTAGGACTTTCATATTGCATGAAAAGTTGAGTCAAACAGCCCACACAATGCTCAAAAAATTTTAAGACGATGCGTCAGTTAGTTTAAATTTTATTCAATTTGTTTATCCCAAATAGCTTTTTTTAGCAATGTTATTGTTCAGAAAATAATAATGATACAGCCATTCTGTGAAAACAACATGAAAGAAGAATAGTCATATTTTCAACGCATTTAAAAAAATCATTAAAAAGTCATTTTTATCAATAAAAATAAATAAAAATGTATACCATTTTTATTCAGTTGCAATGCGAAGCCAAAACTGTCTTAATTTTTACTTAGATCAGAAAGTGCAGCCAGCACTCTTATCGACGATTTCACCTCTTGTTAGAGGTTCATCAGAGACTGCATAGGCTGCTTTCTCTGGTCCAGGTAAAAATTTTTGACATATTAATCCCCCATTGCAACTGACGAGAAGGTAGTAGGTGCGTAGCGGCATCTGCTAAATAAAAGACTAAGTTTTTCAGCCTAATGAAAATATTTGTAAATTAAATATTTTTAAAAGATTTTTTAATTGAAAAACTTATTGGCCCATCTTCCTGGTGACACCTCCAAGGCTTCTACAGTATGCAAGCCAAATGAATGCTGCAGTGAAGACAAAAGGGAAGGAATTCTACACTATGCAATTCACAACCCCCGTTTGCAGCGTGGTAAAGTTCCAACGGAAAATGGACCTAGTTACTCTATAGGAGTAATACTAATTAGTATTACTCCTATTAGTATTTAGTAATTACTCCTTTTAGTAATTACTCCTATTAGTAGGAGTACTATATTATTGAAGCTACACGCACCGGCACAAAATTCCGCCACCCAAAATTTTTGATTAAGTTTGACAATTTATAACTTTATTATTTATGCTCCGATTTTCAAGATTATTGCACCAATTTGTAGGTACATGTATTCGTATTGTTTGGTATTATTCCGGTAAGAAAAAAATTTGCGTGCATGTCATTGTACAGGGGTGAAAAGAAGCGTTGTATTTTCTCCTAATTTTAAAAAATTCTGTGGTAAAATAGAATAACTGATTTTGTTTCATAGTCCTGTCATATTTTCCTGGAGGCATCACCAACATTTTGTTTTTTGAATTATCCGAATATCTTTTTTCTTGTAAGAGATGTACCATTTTTTGTAAATAAAAACACTGATTGACTCATACAATTGAGGTTGGATTGGTAAGATTAGAATGGCCCGCAAGCAGCCCAGATCTCAATCATATTGAGCATTTATGGAATGAATAAAAAAAGCTATTTGCCGTCATCCTAGGGCTCCAGAAAATTTGGTACAGTTATGGCCCTGGTAGAGGAATACCGGGCTATTCCCCAGGCAAGGAAAACACATCCTTATTAGATGTTAAACAGATTGCGAGCAGTCGTTGCTGCAAGAGGTGGACATAACCGCTATTGAATTGTTTTGTTGTTTTTGTTTTGTTTTGTTAATTTTAGTGCGTTTGATACTTTTAATTAAATAAACCTTCAAAGCAGTGTTTTTAATTACAGCTCTTACAAGAAAAGAGATATTCAGATAATTCAAAAAACAAGACCTTAAGCGTTGGTTTCCTCGAAAGCGGCACCGACCAACTGCGACCGTAACACTGCGATGAATGACGCCATAAAAAACTGTACCACGCAAAATAATAGCGTTGGTTTCCAAGGATGCGTTGGAAGCCACCGCTTGCTTAGTTTGCACATTCCATTGCCGCTGTGAAGAACCTTGAATTTTTCACCGTAATCTGACGTAATTCATCGCAGTGATACGGTCGCAGTTGGTCGGTGCCGCTTTCGAAGAAACCAACGCTTTAGTGATACCTCCAGGATAATACAAAAGGAGTATGAAACAAAATCAGCCCTCCAATTTTTCCACAGAATTTTTTAAAGTTAGGAGAAAACACAACGCTTACATTCACCCCCCTATAATGCCATCTAAGCAAAAATTTTTTGTTACCGGAATAATAGCAATTGACATCAATACATGTACCTACAAACTCGTGCAAGAATCTTGAAAATCGAAGTACAAATAATAAAGTTATAGATTGTCAAACTTAATCAAAAATTTTGGGTGGCGGAATTTTGTGCCGGTAAGTGTATATATACATTTAGCCATATCTTCATTTTTTCAAATAAGATTTTTTGCATCTGGTTTTGGTAACACTTCAGAAAAAGTCACGCGTCGCCACTGAGAAGAATATACATAAATATAACCATAAACTGAACTATATAGTCAAACTATGTGACGTCACGGGTCGTTTGAACTATTTTAAGATAAAGAAGACTTTAAATTTGTACTTCTAAGTTATTATGAGTTTTTGAAGCGTGAAATTTTGGAAATCTCATTTTTATACAAAACAACATTATTATGTAATAAAAAAAATGTGCAAGTTCCCTATTATTTATTCTAATTAATGATGTCAATCGGGTTTCATTCCTTGCCGAAATATAGTAAACAACAATATTATCATAGTGTGGGTATAGTCAATGAAATAGGTTATTTAATATTTTAAAACTACTGCAACACGCTAAAATGCATACGAAAACATCTGTAATACAAAATTATATATATTCTAAATTCTTTAACATACTTATCTGTAGTTAATATTAAAAGGGGACCATTTGCGTTCAAAAACCATGTAGTGGTGTAGAGCAACAATACATTATATAGACCAGTAAGGATCTGTTTTTAGGTGGATGTGAGAGGTGGCATTCAGATTTTTGCGGATAAAGTTAGGTGATAACTTCGTTAATAATAATTGATTTATGCTCCTTCTCAAATGCCCGGAACATTAATAAAAAAAATTTAATATTTAAAAATTTCAAAAAATTTCGTTTTTTTCCTTTTTTTTGCTTATAACTTTAAAACGATTCATTTTGGAACAAAGTCGTATAGGAATAAAACAAAGATAATTAAATTTTCGATCAGATGCGATTGGTTAAAAATGTTTTAATTTATCACCCTTGCTGCAAAATAGCAATAAATATAAAATAAGGGGGCAAAACAAGCCTGTCCTCATGCAATGATTTTCCATCACTTAGGTTACACTTGGAACCTTCCTAATTCGCTTAGAAAATTTTTGTAATGCGTTAAAACCGTACACCAAATTTCATTGAAATTGACTTACTAGAATTTGAATAATAATTTTGCAATCTAAATTTTTTTTAAAACATTAAAATTTTTTAAAATCTTGCACAACAAAAACTAGAACATACAAAGATTTCTTAATTTTTTTACATATAAAGAAGCACTCCACCTATCTAATGCACTTTACAGAATTGAAATTGGATTGTTTAAGCAGCCTCAGCAATGTTTTAAAGTTATAAACAATTTTTTGGCTTATAAACAAATTAGTCCTGTGGCCAGGAGGGGGTGCTACGGGCTCCTTTATTTAGATGGACTTACCCAAGATTTCTATGTATTTTTTGACCCGTAGAACACGATTTTTTTGGGTAACAGTTTATCCGGATGTCGATCATCATTCTCTTTGTCTTGTCGGCTTCCCTAATTGCATTTCTCCACACAATTCTATCTTGGGTCATATCAATGTTAATCCCCTTTACCAACATGTCCTGCCTTATCGTCTCCCCCCAGGTCTTCTTTGGTCTTCCTCTCGTACTCCTTCCAGGAATCTGCACTTCAGATATTCTTCGTATTGCGTGATTAACGTCTCGCCGTTGAACATGACCAAACCATCTTAACCTATGCTCTCTCATTTTGACATCAATTGGTGCCACACCTAGACTTCCCCTAATATACTCATTTCTAATTTTATCCTTCTTTGTCACTCCACTCATCCATCTAAGCATTCTTATTTCCGCCACATGCATTAGTTGTTCCTCTTTCTTTTTCACTGCCCAACATTCAGTTCCGTACATCATAGCCGGTCTTATGACTGTTTTATAGAATTTTCCCTTCAGCTTCATTGAAATTTTTCTGTCACACAACACACCACTCGCTTCTTTCCACTTCATCCATCCAGCCTCAATTCTACTGCATGCATCTCCATCTATTTCTCCATTACTCTGAAATACCGATCCTAGATACTTTAAACTATTGCTTTTCACAATCATTTCACCATCCAAAGATACCATTTTATTTGTAGTAGCTCCATCTTTAAATGAACATTCCAAATACTCTGTTTTTGGCCTACAAAGTTTTAAACCTTTTTTCTCAAGAGCTTGTCTCCACTGTTCCAGTTTTTGTTCTAAGTCTCTTTCACTATGTTCTGTTAACACTACATCATCAGCATACATTAAGCACCATGGAATGTTACCCTGTAGTTTCGCTGTTATCTGGTCCAAAACTAATGAGAATAAATAAGGACTAAGCACCGATGCAATCCTACTTTCACATGAAATTTATCAGTCTCTCCCACACCTGTTCTAACACTAGTCGTTACTCCCTCATACATATCCTTCACAATCTTTACATATTCACCAGGGACTCCTTTCTTATTGAGTGCCCACCACAGAATCTCTCGAGGAACTCTATCATATGCTTTCTCAAGATCAATGAATGCCATATGAGCGTTTGTTTCTTTACTTCTGTATTTTCCCATCAACTGCCTTATAATGAAAATTGCATCTGTTGTTGATCTACCCTGCATAAAGCCAAATTTATTCTCGGATATTTCGGTCTCTTCACGGATCCGTCTATCAAGTACTCTTTCCCATAATTTCATGGTGTGGCTAAGCAGTTTTATAGCCCTGTAGTTTGTACATTGTTGTATATCTCCCTTGTTTTTGTAAATAGGTACCAGTATACTGCTTCTCCATTCGTCTGGCATTTGTAATCCATAATTCTATTAAATATATCTGCTAGCCACCTTGTTCCTGTCTCTCCCAATGCTTTCCATACTTCCCCAGGAATATCATCTGGTCCTCCCGCTTTTCCTTTCTTTATTTTTTGAAGCGCTTGAGCCACTTCCTCGTTGGTTATTTTGGTGACCATTGCTGCTACTGTCTCCGTTGACTCTACAGGCTGTCTGTCAAATTCTTCATTTAATAAGCTGTCAAAGTACTTTCTCCATCTCTTTTTGACATCAATTTCGTGAACTAATATTTTATTATTTTCATCTCGGATATATCTAATCTGATTAAAATCTTCTGCTTTCTTTGCTCTCTGTTTGGCTATTTTATATATGTTCGTTTCGCCTTCCCTAGTATCAAGTTGATCGTATAGGTTTGAATACGCTTCTGCTTTGGCTTTTGCTACTGCTACTTTCGCTTCCTTTTTCGCCACCATATAGTTTTGAAGATCTGTGTCGGATCTGGTTTCTTGCCACTTTTTATATAATTTTCTCTTCTCTTTTATTTTTCCTTGTACTTCGTTTGACCACCACCAAGTCTCTTTATCCTCAATCTTTTTTCCTGACGTTTTCCCAAGTATTTCAATAGCAGTCTCTCTAATACTACTGGCCATTTTTCTCCAAATTGTATTAGGGCTTCCTTTCATGTTCCAACATATTTTTTCTACTATTCTTCTCCTGAATAGACCTTCTTTCTCATCTTTCAGCAGCCACCACTTGATTTTTTGTGGTCCTCTCCGATATTTTTGTTTAGTTTCGCTTTTTACTTCGATGGCCAGAATAAGCAGCTTATGTTGTTGGCTTACTGTCTCACTAACTATTACCTTGCAGTCCTTGCATTCACGTATGTCTTCTTTCCTTATCATGAAGTAATCTATTTTGGATTGATGTTGTCCACTTTTGTAGGTAATAAGTTGAGTTTCTCTCTTTTTAAAGAATGTGTTAACAATCGCCATATCCAATGCTGTTGCTAATTCAAGCATGTCATCTCCAGCTTCATTTCTAGTTCGAAAGCCTAATCCCCCATGTATTGTTTCATGTCCTGTCTTGGTTTGGCCCACATGTGCATTGAAATCACCTCCTATTATAACTTTCGCCTCTGCTGGAGTATCACTCAGTACGTCTCCTAATTGATCATAGAAAGCTCTTATTTTATTCTCACCCAGACCTGTTTGGGGAGCATACACACACAACATTCAATACCTCTTTATCAATTACAAATTTCACTGACATCATTCTATCACTCGTTCTTACAACTTCTACTACGTTATCTTTCATTTCACTATCAGCAATTATACCAACTCCATTTCTAGTGTTACTACTCCCTACATACCACAATTTGTATCCTTCACCTAGTTCTTTCGCCCTTTGTCCTTTCCACCTAGTTTCTTGAATACAAGCAATTTGAACTCTTCTTCGTTTGAGCGCATCCATTAACTCCAAACTCTTACCTGTAAGACTACCAAGATTCCACGACCCTATCCTGATTTTTCTAACCTGCAATGGTGTTCCCCCTGAGATAGTCCTCACCCGGAAATCCGAACGGAGGCCCATTTTACTTCCGGTACATTTTACCTCAGGAGATGCCATCATTTCATGATTAATTATTTATATGGGAAATAAGCCACAATTAAAATGAAAAAAATAACTTTATTAACGTTTCGACGCCCAAATCGGGTGCCGTTGTCAAAATACAAAATATTACTAGAATAAACAAAAGTGTTGTAGCTAAGCAAAAAAAATTCTTCTAATAATTTATTTAATCTGACTCATTTATATTGGCAATTCATACATATATTATACACTTTAAAGTAGAAGACTTTAAAATGATATTGCCAATATTTATGAGTTGCGTTCCAATATTTTTTTTTTATAAAGAAACATAAAATATATTGAAACGAATGGGTTTCAATGAACACAAGAAAATGTCAAGTCACCAAATAAAACAGATTTATTTTCCAACAAAGTAATGTGGTTCCTTGTACAAAATCGTAAAAACAATATTTAATTCTACAAACAGGTATCAATAAAGGCAAAAGAAAATAAAAAAAATGATAATTGTTATTTTTGATAAAACTTTAACAAAATCTGCCTCATTATTCAGTTTCAGTTTCAAACTCAAAATCAACGTCACCATCATAACCATCTACATCATCTATAATAGCGTCATTAGCAAGCAATGATGTAAAAAAGTTTTGCTCGTTATACGGTAACCAGTATTTTTTTCAAACTGACTATAAAAAACGGTATCTAAATATATTTTGATTTATTACAAAACACCAAAATAATTATGTCTGACTACCTAATTTTTGTTCATCGAATAAGATGATTAGAAATATTATCGTGCAAATAGTACTTCAAAAAACATCTTACGTATTTCACTTAAATGATTATATATGTTTCTTTCAAGTAGTTTATGAGTAATTTAAATATTTCCATTTTATGACAACTTAGTAGATATTCTATACTAATTGGAAAATGAACTTGTGTTTGTCGTAAATTGTAATATAATTGATTTATATATCTCTCGTTAATTTTGCATTCCAAGAGAATATGGTTTAAATCTCTAATCGAAACATTATCACAAAAACATACTGATGAATTAATACGTATAAATATAACAAAACTAATAAATTGAGGTAAAAATAAAATAAAAATCTGTGGCTAACGGACTCGCATCCAAGCCATTTTTTCACACACACACACACACACACACACACACACACACACACACACACACACACACACACACACACACACACACACACACACACACACACACACACACACACACACACACACACACACACACACACACACACACACACACACACACACACACACACACACACACACACACACACACACACACACACACACACACACACACACACACACACACACACACACACACACACACACACACACACACACACACACACACACACACACACACACACACACACACACACACACACACACACACACACACACACACACACACACACACACACACACACACACACACACACACACACACACACACACACACACACACACACACACACACACACACACACACACACACACACACACACACACACACACACACACACACACACACACACACACACACACACACACACACACACACACACACACACACACACACACACACACACACACACACACACACACACACACACACACACACACACACACACACACACACACACACACACACACACACACACACACACACACACACACACACACACACACACACACACACACACACACACACACACACACACACACACACACACACACACACACACACACACACACACACACACACACACACACACACACACACACACACACACACACACACACACACACACACACACACACACACACACACACACACACACACAAAAACATCTTAGAAAATACGGAAACATTTAGGTACATACCTATATGCACATCACTTCGGATTCCATAAATATCATATTTCTGAACAAAGAACCAATAAGAAGAGAATCCATATTATTCCTACTAGACATTTTAGAACATGGAACCAAACAACATTAAAAAGTACCAAACCCCCACATTTCACTTAACTTCATTATTGAAAAAGGAACCAGGTAACATATTCGAGGTTATAAAATCCATATAAAAATGTAATAATTTGTAAACTTACCTGCTGTTTATTATGTGAATTGGCTTTTAAAAGATTTACATATTTGTTTCCACGCGACATTTTTATAAACTTTCAGATTATTTCGAAATCACTAAATCATAGTCTAAAAACTGTGGATCTTTGTTCTAAAATTACTATTTCGCGAACCTGTACAAGAACATAGACCTTTCGTCAATAGATGGCGCTACGGGTATTATTTAAGATTTATATTCTGTAGCTGGGTGCAGGGGTATTGTGTAAATCTATTTAACGACAGAAACCAATATTTCAAAATTTGGCGGTTGGTTCCCTGTTCTATATCTACATCCAAATGTAAGACCAAATATTTGCGATGTCGGGATAGTATCACAAGGTTTTTTCCTGGTTTTCCCTTGTGATTTACTATGAAGTCTCTAACGCGAGAATTTTACTGTCTTTACATTTGGTTGTCTTTTTAAAGACAGATCACATGCTATAATTTTTTTGTGACGGATATTCTTGAGTTAGAGTTGATTTCATGTAATCGAATGAACTATCTTTCAGTAAGTCGTCCCAGGAACGCAACTCATAAATATTGGCAATATCATTTTAAAGTCTTCTACTTTAAAATGTATAATATATGTATGAATTGCCAATATAAATGAGTCAGATTAAATAAATTATTAGAAGATTTTTTTTTGCTTAGCTACAACACTTTTGTTTATTCTAGTAATATTTTGTATTTTGACAACGGCACCCGATTTGGGCGTCGAAACGTTAATAAAGTTATTTTTTTCATTTTAATTGTGGCTTATTTCCCATATAAATAATTAATCATAAAAATGCCACAAGGAAATAGCTTCAGAACGCCATCATTTCAGTATTCGTATAAGTTTTTTTATATCACTGGAGAAGGTCTTTTCATTATTATGGCCTGAAAAGATTTTGTTTGGATATTTGATGCCTGAATGCCTTTTCTATCATCACCATACCCTGACCAGTTAACTATTTATGATTAAATCATAAATAGTTAATCTGCGCAATTCTTTTGTGGAAGAAAATCTCTTTGCAAGTAACATTTCGGCTTAATGATAAAGTTTTTATTTTATAACCACAGTTACTACAGAGGGTATTTCTGAAGAATTATTTCTTGTTGTTTAAAATATTTCCGGATGTCTTCCGGATTATCATCCGATAATTATCCGGATGTCGATAAGATTGTTATAAACAAAGAACTTGAGGAATTACATAACATCGATTTTTCGCAAAATAAAACATTTTTTTGTATTTCTTGGGTAATTCTAAGCAAAAAATGTTCTTACAAGTTTTTTCGTGGGATGCATAGTTTTCGAGATAAACGCAGTGGAACTTTCAAAAATTCGAAAAATTGCAATTTTTGAACGCGAATAACTTTTGATTAAAAAATAAAATAACAATTCTGCTGACAGCATTTGAAAGTTTAAGTCAAATTATACCGGTTTTAATTATTTGCATTGCTAAAAATTAATTTTTTTATTAATAAACAAAGCTATTTGTTTATAAGCCAAAAAATTGTTTTTAAGTTTAAAACATTGCTGCGATTTTAATTCTGTAAAGTCTATTAGATAGGTAGAGCCCCTCTTTATATGTAAAAAAATTAGACAACTTCTAAATGGTCTACTTTTTGTTCAGAAAGATTTTAAAAAATTTGAACTTTTTTAAAAGCATTTAGATTTCAAATTTATTATGCAAAATCTATTACATCTTAAATTTGGTACACGATTCAAGTATGTTACAAAGAATTTCCTAAGCGAATTACTAAGGTTCTAAGTGCCACCAAAGTGGTTAAAAACATTGAATAACAACAGGCGTATTTTGCCCCCTTATTTTGTATTTATTGTTATATTGCAGAAAAGGTAATACGTTAAGACATTTTTGACCAGTCGTATATCATACAAAATTCATATCTTTATTTTATTTCTCTACGACTTTGTTCCAAAACGAATCGTTTTAAAGTTATAAGCAAAGAAGGCAGAAAAAAATCAGACGTTTTTCGAAATTTTTAAATATTTTAATTTTTTTATTAATGTTCCGGGCATATTTAAGAAGGAGCATAAGTCAATTATTATTACTGAAGGTGTCACCTAACTTTATCTGCAAAAATCCGAATGCCACCTTTCACATCCAAAAATAGACGTTTTTTCACAGATCCTTACTGGTCTAATAATACAATACAAAAACAACTCAATTAGACCAATCAAGTTAGTAAAAAATAAGCCGTTTTTCGACATAATTGAAAAGACGAGGTTTGACAGTTGAACTGTGTAGTATGAGATATTACAAAAAGGCTACCGTCTTGGGATTCATCAATTTTTTAGTGGAACATTTTTTAAATAAACAATCAAAACGTCAAACTTAGTTTTTTGCTCATAACTTAAAAATTTGTTTATTTAGAAATTTGACGTCCACAGGTAACTTTTTCAGAAAAAAAAGATACATCGAATGAGATACACCAAATTAAAATCGGTTAATAAACAAAAAAGTTATTGCAAAACGGACGACAAAATCACTGTTTTTGAATATTGTTAATAACAATTTTATTGTTTATTAAAATATGTTTAAATATACCTAAACTTGAGGGCATTATGGTTTTTGAATGGTGTGCAGAAAATGGTCCAGATCTGTTAAATAGTTTTTGCAAAATTTAATTTGTTTATAAAATTTTTTGAAAAACGAGCTAAGTTCTGAGGCTGGTCCAGTTAATATGACTGAATGTATCTAAATAATCAGGGACTCATTTCCTTCGTTAAGATGTATACTAATACCCTATGAAAAAAAAAGTAAAAAAAATTACATGTACGTACACAAAATAATTTGTTAATAAATAGCAGTTTTTAAGCTTATAAACAATTACAATAATTTCGTAGAAATTAGATCAAATTAAATGGCAATAAAAAATACTGAAAGCTGGTTAAAATACACAACTTCTATAAAAATTTTTAGGTCCTACGACCCTTGGGGTCTGAGATAGCCCCTTTTTTTGAAAAAATCACTGTTACGTTAATTAACAACACTAAGATCTGAAATTAACCAATCTTGTATAAGAAAAGTCAAAGTTTTTAACAAAGTTTTTTGCAAGAAAAAATGTTAAAAATTTAAACAGTATTGTTATAAAAAAAAGAGTATATTGCGTTCCGACTAAATTAAAAAAAAATGATGGGCGCAGCCGAATGAGAATAAATTCGCGGACTAGCATTCGCTAGCGCTAGACCTTTGCAGCCCATTTTTAACATTGACAGTATACCGGATTTGAAGCTTAATATTATATTTATATATTTTGGTAGAGACTTGAATTTTATGATTATTATTATGTTGCACATTTATTTAGTAAAATTATATTTTAAATAAATAAATTTAAAAAATAACAATAAAAAGGCCACAAAGTCAAAATATGCAACAGAAAATAAGTTACGCGACCTTATAGACGAGTGGTACGTGGTACTCCCCCCAAAAATACGCTCATTTCTCGAGATATCAACCACGGTGTGGTAAATGGCTAATTTTGGTCTTACTTTATATTTTTTATGGTGCTGAAAACGAAAATGAGTTTTATTTTGAATTTTAGATGGGGAAACATTGTCAAAATCGCAATTTTAACCTAAAAATAAAAAAAAAATGAAATCACGGTTTTCTTAAAATTAAAAGTTACACCACTTTTTTTTCTATAAAACATTTTGTTCTCTGTACTCTAGATTTTAACTTAAAATTAATTAAACAGCTAAATTTCAAATTTTGTTACTCAACTTGTGCGATTAAACTTTGCAATTCAAGAATCTGCACCTTTTACTTCAAACAATTTATAACTTTCTTTATGACAAGACAAAAATATTGAAGCAGGTCCCATTGTCTTCAGAAAGGTGAGAAATATATACTATAAAAATATCAGAAAAAAATATTACAATGGAACAGAGTTGTAGCAAATTAAACTCAAAAAAACGTGATTTTTTATTATTTTTAGGGTAAAGTTGCGATATTGATAATGTTCCCCCACGTAAAATTCAAAACAACCCTAATTTTAGTTTTGAGCACCATCAAAAATATAAAGTATGACCAAAATTATTATCAGTATCTCGAGAAATAAGCTTTTTTGGGGTGTGCCGCTCGTCTATAAAGTCACATAACATTTTTCCTATTGCATATTTTAAATTAAATTTTTTTGGAAAACTTCTTCATAAATTATATTTTATTTCTGTGTTAATTAAAATTATAAACTAAAAAGTTTGTCACTCAACTTTTTTAAGTAAACATGAAACTTACGAAATCTGACGACAAAATGTTTAAACATTAACAACTTCTCTTTTAACGTGTTGAGTCATTTTGGACAAATCTCATTGTTATCTAAATGCTTCAAAGATAACACAGTAAAATTTTCAAAAGGAAATATTTACAGCGACCAAAAATACAGTGAGTTAAAATTGAAAAATCATCAAAATTGATTTTTCGCATTTTTGCATAAAATTTGATTTTTGAACATGTTCCACTAATTCTAGAAAAAAATTAACTCCATATTCGGATCCAGAGACCTCGAAAACATACGAAATGACGAAAATTTGTCATTCACCTTAAAGTGGATTTTTGTGGTCGGGATAACGTAATTTTAATAGTTGCTGCCGCATGCCGGTCGTCAACCGCGCCCACTATTCAGTCAGTCGACTACGCCCGCTATTTTTTACTTTAGTCGGAACGCAAAATACTCTGTGTTTATAACACTCCTATTTAAACAATTTTTAACATTTTTTCTTACTAAAAACTTTGTTAGAAACTTTGACTTTTCTTATAAAAGATTGGTTAATTTCAGCTCTTAGTGTTGTTAATTAACGTAAGAGTGATTTTTTCAAAAAAAGGGGCTATCTCAGACCCCAAGGGTCGTAGGAACTAAAATTTTTTTTTAAAGTGGTGTATTTTAACCAGCTTTCCGTATTTTTTATTGCCATTTAATTTGATCTCATTTCTATGAAATTATTGTAATTGTTTATAAGCTTAAAAACTGCTATTTATTAACAAATTATTTTGTGTACGTATATGTAATTTTTTTTACTTTTTTTTTCATAATCTGTTAGTATACATCTTAGCGAAGGAAATGAGCCCCGGATTATTGAGATACATTCAGCCATATTAACTGGACCAGCATCAGAAATTAGCTCGTTTTTCAAAAAATTTTATAAACAAATTCAATTTTACGAAAACTATTTAACAGATCTGAACCATTTTTTGCACACCATTCAAAAACCATAATGCCCTCAAGTTTAGGTATATTTAAACATATTTTAATAAACAATAAAATTGTTATTAACAATATTCAAAAACAGTGATTTTGTCATCCGTTTTGCAATAACTTTTTTGTTTATTAACCGATTTTTATTTAGCGTATCTCATTCGATGTATCTTTTTTTTTCTGAGAAAGTTACCTGTGGACGTCAAATTTCTAAATAAACAAGTTTTTAAGTTATGAGTAAAAAACTAAGTTTGACGTTGATTGTTTATTTAAAAAATGTTCCACTAAAAAATTGATGAATCCAAAGATCGTAGTCTTTTTGTAATATCTCATACTACACATTTCAACTGTCAAACCTCGTCTTTTCCGTTATGTCTAGTAAAAACCTAACTTGATTGGCCTAAATATTAATATCCAAATTAATCTTATGAAAATTGAACTAATATTCTGCTTCATATTTACATTATGGGCAAATTTGACCCATCCCTTCTTATTTCTGGCCAGCGTCCTTGCGCTACCCATGTTGTTCCCCTTTTTTCGAATATTTTTCCTAGGGTCCTATCCCATGTTTGTCGTGGTCTATCTTTCTATCTATATTCTTTGCGTTTTTGCCTGCCAAATTTCTTTCACCGGTATTATAAAATCCATTCTCTGATGACCACACCGAATTGCCTTCTTTTTAAATATCCTAAGGTCTACTATTTCCAAATATTCTCTTATTTGAGTATTCCTTAGTCTATTTCTTTTGGTAACTCCTGTAACTCGTCTAAGATTCATACATTCTAACACTTCTACTGCCTATATTTTAATCTTTTTTTTTTTTCGTTCTGTTAGAACTTACGACTCGCACACCAGATTAATATAGGCCTAATACAGGGTGTTTCATGGGGAAAGTAACATACGTTAACTGTAGAAAGAGGACACTTAGGCGGTCTGAAAATACCATACTTAATGGGTCTTACTTCATTAATAACAAAGATACTGGGTGTTTTATCTATTTTGCCATTTTCTTATTTGGTTCATAACTTTTTAACCACACTGTATATTTATTTTATATTGCGCACGGAAATATTGTTGAAGGTGTACAATT
The DNA here is from genome assembly GCF_917563875.1 of Diabrotica virgifera virgifera. NCBI lineage: Eukaryota > Metazoa > Arthropoda > Insecta > Coleoptera > Chrysomelidae > Diabrotica > Diabrotica virgifera. The sequence continues at coordinate 165,714,106 of NC_065450.1, forward strand.
AATTAATTTATTTAAAATTGTAGAACATCCAGGTCCGGATTAAAAAATATTGGAAAAATGTTCCGACCCAAAGCAACACCCTGTACATTAAATTTTTTTAAATTAGGTTTTGAATTTAAAAAGATGATGAAAATCTAAATTTAGTGGTTGGTATACTTTGAATTTTCGGCAAAATGATTTTTTTAGTAAAATTTTGAATTTTGAATTCAGATATTATGCGAAATGCGAGAGCTGGAAGTAGAAAAAATTGAAATACGACTTACAACTTGTTAAACGCACTGTATATTTATTTTATATCTAACACCGAATATTCTCTAAGGTGTTCAATCAATCAATTTATTTACAATTATATTAAATCCAGGACCGGAGTAAAAAATATTGCAAAAAGGTTCCAACCCAAAAAACAACATTTGTATGTATATTAAATTTTTTTAAAATGGATTTTGCATTTGAAAAGAAGATGGAAAGCTAAATTTAGTGTTATACATTGAATTTTCGGCAAAATTATTTCTTTGGTAAAATTTTAAATTTGAATTCCGAAATTATGTGAATTGCGAGAGCTCGAAGTAAAAAAATTAAAATGTGATTTAATATTAATTAAAAGGTACCATTATTTAATCTAAATTGGTAAAATGTTAACATTTTAATGTTTTTTTTTTATGGCGACAAATAATTCATACAAATATTCACCTTAAATTAATTATTAATGAATAAATGATAAAGCGTCCACCAAAAATACATAATTTTAATCAACACACTATCTTAAAAATTAAAACAAAAACAGAAAAAAATTTCTGAAAAATAACTTATCAAAACTATAGTAGTTGTTCAAAATGGCCACAGCCTTGTTGAAGGCAAAATCTTGCTCTTTTTGTTAATGTCTGACTGACTTCCTAATCTCGTTAGGGTTATTCTTCAGTTCTTGGAAGGCGTTTCGAATCCGGTCAAGAAGTTCTTCCGTACTATTAATTTCCTCTTTATAAACTTTGGATTTTAGATATCCAAAAGTTATGTTTCAGCTAATTTTTTCTGTTTTTTTTTTTTGATTTTTAAGATGGTTCGTTGATTAAAGTTATGTATTTTATGTGAACTCTTTATTATTTATTCATTAATTAAAGGTGAATTTGCTATGAATTATTTTTCGCCATAATAAAAAAAAACACTGAGATGTTAACATTTAGATTAAATAATGCTATTAATTAAAATTAAGTCACATTTTAATTTTTTTTACTTCGAGCTCTCGCAAATCATATAATTTCAGAATTAAAATTCAAAATTTTACCAGAAAAATCATTTTGCCGAAAATTTGGCAATACGTAAACCGCTAAATTTAGTTTTTCATTCTCTTTTCAAATACAGAATCCATTTTAAAAAAATAATGCACAGGGTGTTGTTTGGGTCGGAACATTTTTCCAATTTTTTTTAATCCGCCCCTGGATTTTGTATAATTGTAAATAAATTAATTGATTGGACACCGTAAAGAATATTTAGTGTCAAATATAAAATAAATATCCAGTGTAGTTAACAAGTTGTAAGTCGCATTTCAATTTTTTTTCTACTTCGAGCTCTAGCATTTCTGAATTTCTGAATTCAAATTCAAAATTTTACTAGAAAAATCATTTTGCCGAAAATTCAAAGTATGCCACTAAATTTAGTTTTTCATCCTCTTTTTAAATGCAAAATCTATTTTAAAAAAATTTAATGCACAGGGTGTTGTTTTTGGGTTGGTATATTTTTCTAATATTTTTTAATCCGGACCTGGATTTTTACAATTGTAAATAAATTAATTTATTGCACACCTTAAAGAATATTTGCGTGCCAAATATAAAATAAATATACAGTGTGATTAAAAAGTTATGAACCAAATAAGGAAATGGCAAAATAGATAAAACACCCAGTATATTTGTTATTAATGAAGTAAGCCCCATTATGTATGGTATTTTTGAGACCGCCTAAGTGTCCTCTTTCAACAGTTAACGTATGTTACTTTCCCAATGAAACACCCAGTATATTGACTTGAACACATTATTCTTTATTTTTCTTGTTATTTTTTTTAGTTATGAATTTATTGCTCATTGCATACATAGTATCAGTTCATCGTTTTTGAATTATCTTCTTAATTTATTGTTTAATCTCAAACATTCCCTATAAAAACCCATAAAAACCCATAAAATCCTACCCCAATTAAAACCCAGTAGTATAAATCAAATGGGACGTGATATTTTAATCGATTTTACTAAATTGGTACACATTATATTTTGGTTTAACTTGCTATTGGATATAATTAAGTATATACAATTCTGTTAGGTATTTGTTAAAAACAACATTTGGACCCGTGAAAAAGTTGACCCAAATCTCTTTTCTATAAGACCGTAGTACAGAATAAAGGATGAGATTATTACATTATAAACCGCGTTACTATCAACATTGTATAAGACCCCTTCTGGGCAGAGGCGTAACAGAGGCCCCCGCAGCTTGAAGCTTGCGGGGGGCCCAATATTTCAGGGGCCCCATCTTGTCGTCTAATATAATGTAAAAATGTGTTGTTCTTATATTATTCTACGCATAGATATGTTTTAATAAAATTGTAGATATATTCGCTGATACAGGCGCACAAAGAAAGTTGTTCATCTCATAGATCAATACTATGTAATAATGTTATCTATTTTATTCTATATCAATAAAGATGAAAAATGTAAGTTGTCATAAATAGTACATGAATTCACTAATAGCCCAGTAAATGACCGTTTTGGAGTGTAATTGTCAGCGTCCCGACGGATTTGCTTGACAATTTGGATTTAGGTGCTACTTACCCTCCACTTCAAAGTTGTACTTATGCCTTTGGTTGCGTTGACTTGGGGGGGGGGTGAAGAAAATTACTCCTTCTCGGGGGTGAAACGAGTTGAAAAATGGATAAATTGACTGAATATAAGCAACTTTTGTTCTACAGGCTTTTTTATCTAAGTCAATAATTTTCGACTTATTGGCAAGTGAAATTGTTTATTTTTCAACAAAAAAATACGTTTTCAGGCGGTTTTTCGCAAATAACTCAAAAAAAAAGAAGTGTTATATCGAATTATATATTATCGAGAAATTATCAGTAGTAATTACACGAAAGCTCTAAAATTATCGATTTGTATCCCGAGTGACACTTTGACATTTTTAATTTCACGACCCGAAGAGGAGTGGAATTATGTCAAAGTGTCACGAGGGCAAAACAAATCGATAATTCGAGCTCGAGAGTAATTCAGTAAGATTATTTCATGAATAAAACTGTCTTTTTAAATCATTTTAACTAATATTTTATTGATATCTTCGCCTGAATATGTGCTAAGCCTGTTTCTTGTTGTTCTCTGTGACAAGTTGTAAAACATTAATAATTGTCATTAATGTCACTGAATGTATTTTTGCGTATCAACGAAGGTCACCTGACGTAAAATACTTGGTGACGAAAAATATCGCTGTAATTTTTATTCTTGCAGTTTTCTGTTGGTCAGAATCTCTATGAATGAAATAATTGAAAAAATATTTTTAGTAAGAATGTAGCTTATAAAAAAACAAAAAAGGGTGTATTCATGAAGTCTAAAGATATAGTAAAAGCAAAGTTGTAGCTCATGAAAAATTGTTCTGATTCGTCCAATTCCAAATTGAATATTTCAACGTGAAATAATCAAAAAATTAAGCACTTTTCGTGGAAACTCATTAAAACTTTTTTAAAATATTAAAAAAAGCTTTATTTTTTTTTTCATAAAAGTTTCTAGCATCAAAACTAAGCGAGTTACGCTCAAAATAAAGGTGGCACGTTTTTTGGTAAAAAAATCGTGAAAATCTCCTTCTATTTAGCACCACAAATGAAATTAATTGTTAGCGCTTTACCATTTGCTTTATTGGATATGTATTGTTTATAATATGATCTGTAAGTTTGACCGGTTTAAAGTTCTTATTTTTGAAAAAATTTGGTTTTATAGTAGAAAAGTTTTTTTAATTTGGAAAAATGCCATTTTTTCAAAATAGTGATACAAACAATTTATATCTGACAATGTTTTTTCTTCATTTATTTCAAGATAGATTTACTATATTCTATTTTGATAGTGTTATTTATCGTGGTCACTAAATACCCCAGAGTCTTTCATCTAAGTCATATTCGTGTTCAAAACCCCTAAAAATACAAGAATAATCCGTTTAAAATAATTTAGTACCGAAAACTTTCGAAACTCTAGAGCAGGGGTCACCAATTATATTTCCTGAGGGTCCGTTTCGAAAACCTATGACACTTCCGGGGTCCGAAGTTAACACTACCTGTCTGCTTGTTCCAATTCGGGAAACAAATCAGAAGGGTGCAGTGCGAAAACCCAAAACATACCTTTTTTGCTCCCGAAAATATGTTTTTAGCATTTTTGGGTCATCTTAAACATAAAAGATTTTCTGTCATTTTTCTCAAAACTTGATAGATTTCAAGTTTTAAGCTATTTATAAACTGAAAAATGCGAAAATAAGCATTTTCGAAGCTTGAAAATTCATGTGTACATTATTATTTTTGCGGTTGTTAAGTACCTAAATTTAATTGAGGTTTAAACATTCAATTTAAAGATTCTGATGAGTTATCGGGGTTTATTTCAATTTCGACCATTTGTTTTTATTTGCGTATTTAATTAGCACATTGGCAATAATTAATTGAATAAATAAATAAATCATTAAGAAAAAATATGTTAATAATAAATTATAAAATTTTAATAAATGTGGAGTATTTGTTGGGCATATTTTGCATAAGTACGTATCATATTATGTATAATAAGTGCGACAGAGACGCACCATAAATTGCGATGTGCGGCGTCTTAAAAGTCGAGTGGACTCGCATAATTAACAATTAAAATACAACGGTCTATATTGAAGTAAGTCCCGATTACTCGTCAGAATCTTGAAATTAAATTTATAAACTTCACTTAAGGCACTTTGCAACCTGAAAACTAATAATTTACATGAGTTTTCAAACCTCGAAAATGCGTAGATATTTTCACATTTTAAATCGATTATAACTCGAAAACCATCAACTTTTGAACAAAATGACAACAGACCTTTTTTTTTAAATACAATTTTCGGGGCTAAAAAGTAATTTTGAATTTGTATAAAAAGATTGTTTTGCCCGGCATCCCGGGCCCCTTCTGATTTGTTTAAGGGGACAGTTTTGAACAGGAATCATAAAAAAACCGGATCATAAATTTGTCATTCTTTACAAAATTAAATTATCAGTCAGAAAAATGACATTTTTTATTATGTACAACCTGTCTGAAGTTTGGAGTGAGTTTGGTGCAACTGATTCTCATTGGGGAGTTGAGATATTCATCTGTTAGCTGAGATCTGTACCGATTTTTAAAGTTCATTCTTGATAAAGCGGCTTCGCACACATAAGTTTAGTCAAACATAATATACAATTTCATGGCCAAACATTTTCAAAATTGCCAAACGCTATATTCTGAATTTAATGATGGTCCGCACAAAAGTAGCTCACGGTCCAGATGCGGACCGCGGTCCGCTAATTGGTGACCCCTGCTCTAGAGGATGACATGTTTTAGGCACCAGGTACTCCGGTGTCTGTTCTGATGGGATATTCGTGTTCAGCAACTTTAAAAACATATAAGTAATCCATTTGCATCAATGTAGTACCGAACACCCTTGAAACTCCAGAAGATGACGCCCCTTGCAGTGACCCCGGGCAGCAGGTGCTCTGGGGGTAGGTTCTGATTGCGTATTCGTGTTTAGCGACCTCAAAACCCTCGACATTTGCACCAATTTAATGGTGAAACCCCTCGAAGCTCCAGAAGATGACGTTCCTTAGTAGTAAACCTGGACACCAAGTACTCCGGTGGTCAATTCTGATGGCATATTAGTATTTGGCGACCCCAAAAACCTATGAGTAATCCATTTGCATCAACGTAATGCCGAATACCCTCGAAACTTCAGAAGATGACGTCGCTTACAGTGACCTTGGTTACCAGGTGATCCGGGGGTAGGTTCTGAAGGCGTATTCGTGTTCAGTGACCCCAACCCCCCCCCCCCCCCGAATAACAAAATTTGGTCCCTAGTATATTGATTTTGACATATTTATGCACTTTTGGATGCATTATGCATTTCCTCATTTCCACCCATTTTTGAATGCAGTAGAACCCCGCAAATCCGAACTAATTGGGGGGACAGCCTGTTCGGATTCCGAAAAGTTCGGATTATCCGAAAGTTAGACTAAGAAGCTAACGAAGATGATTTTTAAAAGATTTGGACTGCCACCGATCCCTTTATGAAACTCTATCCGCACGTTTATGCCTCCAATATTCTAAAGCTGAAAAATATTTAGATCACTGAAATATTAAATCGCTAACGCCAGTAGTTTTGTTTCGTCACGGGACATGGGAATTCGGCCATGTAAATGATTCATTTAATTTGTAATCTGGATATTGATTACACTATGTTTCTCACGTTTCTTATCTTTTTCAATGTTTTCGTTCATAGTATACCATGGAAAATATGTATTATGCACATTCCTTTATTGATTGTGTTTAGTCTAACTCGACGCTTTTATTCACCCATTAGTGTTCCAGTGTTTAATACTGTAGCTAGCATCTTACGTAATTATTTTCTCACATAATAAACATGTTTTTAAATTTTTATTTTGAATTTTTAAAATTTTTTTTCACCTTCCGTTGGTTCGGATTTGCCGAAAGTTCGGATTTGCGGGGTTCGGATTTGCGAGGTTCTACTGTAGTATACAAAAAGCATAAAGGGCGCTTTACAGCTTGCAATTCTACCTGCAAGACGCAACAAAGTTGCCTAAAGGTATGCGCAGTATGTCGTCAGTTGATTATTGCATGCAACTTCTTGTAATTGCGCGATAATCAGTTTGGTGCCATTTTCTCTGCAAGTTTTCATGCAAGTCTAGTCTAGGGGAATTTGATTTTTCAACAATATCAAATGTCATTGACACGGATTCACGAATACATGCCGATCAGCTGTTTTCTGTTTGTGAAATATATCAACGATAACGATGGAAATGAATTAATAATGAAATGGTACTTTCTGAGATTATATAATTATTGTAAATTGTATATTAAGCTACGGAAGCTCTCTCCTCCAGCTAAGTACCTTAGGATAATAATTTGTGTTTCGCAAAAATAGTATCTCGAAATATAGATTTCTTTGTGATTATTTGTTCAATTTTTCCCAAGAGTTTATAAAATGTACATTCATTCCTAGAAAATTGGAGTCATTTTCATCATCTACTTGGATAAATTCTTCTGTTAGAGATACATTATTACCCCTCTTCTTGTTCAACTAAGGTCTTACCCACCATCTCAGATCTCGGCGTTCTAAATTAGTGACTAAAAGGCTGGCTGCAGCAATAATAATTACTTAAAGTTGCTGCTACCCAGTGGCGTAACAAAATCCGTCGGGGCCCCCCGCAGAATTGGAAATGGGGCCCCTTTAAAAAATTACTAAATACGACTTGTGTAACAAAAACTTGATATGTTATAGCCTAGTAAATGAACGTGAAATACGGTGATACCGTGTAATTTCCAATGTCACCACCTAAGTGGTCCAGTCAATAATTTTCGAGTTAATTACGGGTGAAAATATTCAACAAAAAAGAACAACGTTTTCATGCGATTTTTCGCAAATAACTCAAAAAGTAAGTATTCGTAAGTAAATAGCAAAAATGCAGGTTATACAAAAATGAAATCTATTGTCCCAGTAAATGCAAATTTGTAGCTCATGAAAAATTGTTCTTATTCGTCAACTGTAACAAATGTACTGTAAAAAAGTAAGTAAAAAAAGTGGTGTATATATTAGGTCTCTATACCTAGTAGAAGCAGAGTTCATAAAACTTGAAAATAGGTTCATATTCGTCAAATTTTATATCGAATATTTTAACGTGAAATGTCCAAAAATTAAGCAAATTTCGGGGAAAACTCATTAAAACTTTTTTAAAGTGTTTAAAAAAGTTTTAGGTATTTTTACTTTTTATAAAAATTTGAATATTACACAATACAAATTTTCAAATACAGTTAAAGCCTTTTTTGATAAAAAAAAATTGTAAAAATCTCCCTCTATTTGGCACCCAAAATGAAACTAATCATTACCGCTTTACAAATTACTTAACTTTTTTTATATGCCATGTAAGTTTCACCGGTTCAAAGTGCTTATTTTTGAATGGATTTTATTTGAAAGGGCTCTAACCAGTCACTAATCACGAGTGTATCCAAATTTTGAACAGCCATATCTTAACCAATTTTTGCCTTACAGAAAACCAAAATATAACCAAAATATTTAGACAAGCACAATCTACATGTCTTTACTCTTTGAGATTCTTCGTATCCCTAATATTCAAGGGCGGGTCCAAGGCCGATTTTCGGGGGGAGCCATGAACTTTTTTTTATGATACATGCATAGCTTAGGTAACCTCCCACTTAACCTCGTTCAGCACAACCTTTACTACCATTCAGTATAAAGTTAAAAACATTTTTCTCGTAGCAAGCGTGATATTATGTGTTTGAAACTAAAAACATTTGAACTGCAAATATTTAAATTTATATTTTAAATTCTCGAGGGTGGGCTCTCTGTATCCGCCTTTGCTAATACTTTTTAAGTTATTTTGAAAAATGGGCATTTCTCTAAAATAAAAAAAATTTTTTTACCATAAAACCCAATTTTGTCAAAAATAAGAACTTCGAACCGATCCAACGTAGGGGGAGATTTTCACGTTTTTTTTTAGCAAGAAAAGGGGCCAACTTTATCTTGAGCGTAACTCGCTTAGTTTTGATGATAGAAGCTTACTATAAAATGCTAAAAAAATGTTTGTTGGTTATTTCACGTTAAAATATTCGATTTTGAAATTGAACTAATAAGAACACTTTTTCATGAGCTACAACTTTGCTTTAACTGTGTCGATAGAGTTCATGAATAGGTACACCATTTTTTGTTTGTTTTTTTATATAAGCTACAGTTTTGCTAAAAATATGTTTCGGTAGTTTTTCGATAATATTTAATTCGATAATATACTTAAAGTATTTTTTGTTGATTTGAGTTGTTTTTGAGTTCTTTGCGAAAAACTCTCCTGAATACGTGGTTTTTTGTTGAAAAATAAAAATTTTCACTCGCAAGTAACTTGAAAAGTATTAACTTAGATAAAGAAGCTCTATATAACAAAAGTTGCTTATAATTTTTCACCCCCGAGAAGGGGTGACTTTCACCCCCCAAGTAAAAGCAACCAACGGCACAAGCCCCACTTTGAAGTTGAGGATAAGTAGAATCTAAATCTAAATTGCCAAGCAAATACGCTGATAATTACACTCCAGAACGATCATTTACTGGCCTATTAGTGTATTCAGGCACAGTTTATGACAACTTACATTTTTCATCTTTATTGATATAGAATAAAATAGAAAGAAAATTAATAAACTACTACATTATTACATAGTATTATTCTATGAGATGGACAACTTTCTTCGTGCACTACTATCAGGGAATATATCTACAATTTTATTAATACATACAATACATACATACGATACATTGTATCTATCTGATGGGCAACTTCATTTTCAATATTGCATTGCTTAAAAAATGGGGCGTATGTATGCGTAAAATAGTGTAACAATAACACATTTTTACATATTTATATTACACGACAAGATGGGGCCCCTCGCTTATTGGGGCAAGCATCATGCTGCGGGGGCCTCTGTTACGCCCCTGTCCTTTTTCCTTTTATATTTGGCTATTTCTGATAGTCTTAGCATTTCGAAATTTACCAAGTTAAATAAACAGCAATAAAGTAATTAAAAAAAAAACAAAAGTTTATAAGTTAGGTTAAGGGTAAAACTTTCTACATTAATTGCATGCAAGCCGGGTTGCAAGCTGTAAAAGACCATGCAATAGACTTGTATGAAAGTCTTGCATGCAAGAAATTGCAGCAAGTTTTCTTGCAAGCTGTAAAGAACCCTTAACAGACTTCATCTCAGTGTTAATATGTCGGTTTCACCATATAGTGTTATTAAGGCATTATGTCAGTCACGGAAAAGATGGAGTGACAATATAATATGAAAGCACAATCTAAGAAACCAAAAATAGGCAGAATTGCCTAACAAGAAAGTAGAAAAATAAGAAATATTTAATATAAGTTAGATACCCATTATAAATTTTAGCAGCACTCATTACAATAATTTTGCTCAATTTTATTTTAAAGGCTTAAATATAGTAAATTTTTTGGTAAACAATGCTTAGTTACTCTATTGAATAAAATTTGGACTAGTACTTAAAAACAGAACAAAACTTACATGTAGCAGTTGATTCTCTGAGCAAGCAATAACGAATGCAGACACTAATGTTACAAAAGAAATTGTCCTCTTTGCTAGATATGAAAGTTTACTTCCCATCCTAAAAATTTTCAAAACAATATTAATAAACTTAGTTTTATAATAACTACTATAAAAATTAGAAGAAATTAAATACTAAGAAAATGAAGGAAAAGTAAAAAGAAAAGAAAGTAAAGGACAGAAATGAAAATCAAAAAGTAAAGAAACTAAAGGAAAGGAAGGAAAATAAAGAAAAAATAAATAAAGAATAACAAATAAAGAAAAAAAAGAAAGAGCAGAAAAGAAAAAAACAACGGAAATGAAAAGAAAAATGTATATCAAGAGATACAAATTAGATACACTTATTACGAACAGAGCATATATAGTGAGGTTCAAAATTATGGAATAAATTCATTTTTTCGAGAATAGGTCACTTTGGAGAAAAATCCCGAGACAGGTCGATTTTTATATTTAAATTATGATTTTTTGACATTATATGCCATAATATACCATAAGGTATTATGGATTTAATAAGCGGAAAATATCATTAATAAAGAATATATTTACAGAAGAAACATTTTAAATTATAATTATAAATATTTTTATTAATATTTACAACGAAAACTTTTCGTTTATAAATTCGCAAAGTCTGTGTGTTATTGCGTCGCCGCTCCTGCAATACTTAGAGTAGATTTATCGATGGATTCTTATGTAGTTTTGTCTTCTGAATCCGAATCTGAAAACGGCATTTCGATATCTCTAACCGTCTTCGAGATAATCGACCTCAAAATCTAAAATGTGACGTAACAATCCTTTTATTTTCCGCCGACACACTAAACGTCAGCTGAAATCGTTTATAGTAAGTAGGCTAGTTTTTTTAATCTGAATTTGTTAAGCAAAGCATAGGTTATTTACATTTGAGTTTGACATTTCGTGAATGTCAAACTAGATTTTAAATTAAGTATTATTAAAATGTCAATGACATTTGATAGTGAATTTAATTATTATATAAAATAAATAAGATGTTCAAAAATACAACTTCAGTATAATATTTTGAAAGCAATAATTTATTAACTTTAAAAAGGTTTATACGAATATACGACCTCCCCTTGAATAGGACTACCTAATGATAAATAGACTGTTCCATTTGTTATGAAATGAAAATTGTTATTATAGTCGGTTCGCTAAACTCAGACACAACTGGCTAGTGATTTTAGTAGGTAATTTTTTGTTTTTTGCCAATTTTGCCGAAATTGGCAAAATTACTAATTATTTAGTAATAATTATTAACTATTTAGTAATTACTTTTTTGTGGCATTGGCAAAATTACTGACTAAAATCACTAGCCAGTTGTCTGAGTTTAGCGAACCGAATATATGGAATATATGTTGTTTGGAATAAAAAATTATGGTCTTTTATGTGCAATTACATTATTCTAATAGAAAAAAATATTTGAAGATTTTTCTCAAATTATGAATACCAACAACATTTTCATTTATAACTATTTTATTTTTAATTTGACGAAGAAAAGTTATTCTTCATAAAAAGCTCTTCATGGTCTAAGATTTATGATGCAACCATCATATATCAAATTTTATTAATTTTATACGAGGTATATAAAAAATATTAATTTCGATCAAGAGTAAAGTACCTTTATAATTCACAACATTTAAATTAGAATGATATAATTGCACATTAAAACATAATTTTTAATTCTGAACAACTTTTCATAATAGCAAATTTTCCATATTATGGATTAAAATACGCAAATAAACAAAGTTCTCGTTATGATATGATAATGCTCGCATTTTCAGCTTGTTATTCGATTAATTTTTACCCATCTTACCTTATAATGTGATTGTGATATTTCACCCAATATCCCAATCCGTCTGGTCTAGACCTAATATTTTTATCACTTATTATAGCCCGAAAATGGCTGCTCAAGTTTATAAAATGCATCCTCAATATCTCAACACATTCGAACGTCAAATACACAAGCAAAGCTGTGGGTAATAAAACAAATACTAAAAATAAAATATTAAATCATTAACAATTTATTAGGGTGGCTACAGTAGCGCCGTCATCAAAATGAAAAACGCGTTCCAAGATTGCGGATTTAATTTTGAACATTTTGTCGAGATATGTGGCACACATATTCGTAATATACTAAAGAATGGCGGTACAGAGCCCAATTTGAGAAATATAATAATATGTGGAAATTACTCTGTAATCAAATGCAATATTAAAAAAACGAGCCTGTACCGCCATTAAGAAAAATAAAAAAATAAACTTTCTTCAAATAAACTTTTTTATCCCATGCCTAGATTTTGTGTCATATTGTAACTATTAAAATTTTTTATCTCTAACAAGAAATCGAACATATTATATCTAAATAACTAATTAGGCAACATAGAGAAATAGTCACTGTCATTTTGACAAACCGGAGTGTGTAATAGCACGATTATCTTATCTGTTCTGTTATCTATATCGATATCTATTCAGTGCAGTAGTGTATTATTTTAAGAATTCGTTAGTGTTAATCCATAGGGAAGTAGTGTTTATTTTATAATAAGTTTATTATATTTTTATGTAATAGAACTAAGTTGTTGGACTATTTGAAAAAATAGATCATCGTTAATTGTGAGTTTTACTTATAGGTAAGTATATTTACGTAAACATATTTTGAATTCTATATGAGTATATAAAGTTTTAGGAGGATTTCTTATTCTAAAAATATTATCAATAGTTTAAAAAAAATGGAAAAGTTCCTTTAAAGTTCTATTTTAAAAAAGGGTTGAAACTAGTTGGAGTGCTTTTGGCGCTCTATGAGCTAAGCAAAATAAGATGGCTCTTGTTTCGCTTCACAACGAAATGTTTATTATTTGATTCAATAAAATTGTGTTTTGACTAGGAAAGTTTTGGGGTAGTTCTGATTTCTTTCACTATATATGAATTTTGGGCTGGTGAGTCCGAATATGAGGTTTGCAGACAAAATTTCTTGCCGGAACATTGAAAAAATCGCGAAAAAAGCGAAAAATTTCAGCTTTTTTCCGCTTTTTTGCTCAAATCTCGAAAAGTATTAACTTTTAGTAAATGGTCTGCTAACAGAAATTAAAGTACTTAAAATTATCTACAAATATCACTATTTACTTTTTTTTAGACGAACCATTCGGTCTAATGTACAAGTTGAAAATTGCCAATTTTTAACGGTCTCGGCAAAACCCACTTTTTACATTCCAAAATTTTATTTTTTATTAGAATGCTATCATTTTATAGATTTCTCCTAGTTTTCTGTACAAATAATAAATGTTAGTTCATAAGTATGCTATGTCTCTCGTGACAGCTTCCATGAGTCCATTCCGTCCTAAGAGGCCGGAAATGTCTCTGCCTTTCCCTTAGAACCACAGAAGATCAAGCACAGATGGAGTCACAGTTTCAGTTGGTGTGAACATTTCCTTCGGATCTGTTATATTGATTTCTGATAAACCTTGAGGTTTTGTCCTTTTAAAATGAATTAGTTGAACAGCTCCCTGACTTCCATAAACCTCAGGCGCGGGTTTCTTTTTTATCCGAGGAATGGATTGTTTAGGGGCTACTGCATGTTTTGGTCCAATACAAGAAATGCCACATATGACGTGAAAAGTGTGGTATTCGTCGATTTTATGTACTTTAAAATCAGCGATATCGTACACCTGCTGTGTAAAGCACGGCAGGTCAATTTTCTGCGGATCGCCTGCGAATGCTGACACTTTCAGGCGAACAGCTTCTGTATAAGATGAACAAAACCCCAAAGAGGAAACTACATCAACCTATTTTCTTGAGCCCTACTTTTTGTAGAGAAAACGTCCAACCCTGCAAGGAATGGTGAGACCAACTATCTGGGCCTTACTGCAGCTACAAGACTTTGACCAAGCGCGTTGCTTATGTGGAAGTGTCAGCAATCGCAGGCGATCCGCAGAAAATTGACCAGCCGTGCTTTACACAACAGGTGTACGAAAACGCTGATTTTAACCCTTTCTATGCCAGGCCTTAATTTGCATGTTGGTCCCTCAATTCCAAAGATTTTTTCATGATTAGAGTCCCATTGCCTTAATATATACGTCGCATATAAATAAACAAATAAATGACCAAAACATGTTTTTTAATGAGTTTTTTTAACCAACTTAAACGTTTTCTTTTCAAAAGCACTCATCAGAGAGCAAAACCAACTTGAAAAAATGTACCTAACTTAAAAAAAAATAATGTAATGTAAATTAACATTAAAAGTTTTCTTTTGTGTGGTACTCCTCAAAACATGACACTACGCAAAGGCCGACTCCGCATCTTGCACACATGTATCTCGATTCGCTTCTTTTTTTTTCTGGTCTTTTCTGTGGCTACAAACGCTTCACCTTCTAGCAGCTACCTATAAGCGTTGCCACCAGTGCTACAATATAGCATATATCTAAAATATGTAAACAAATATATACGGCAATGCGTCCGCATGACCTGTCTTAGGTGCCAACATATTGAGGCTTTGGGAACAATAATCTAACATTTTCGGACATATTTCTACGGCATTGGGACACCAGTGAGTCTAAAATTTTATAAGCAACGCATATTTTCGGCTTTGGTAAATTGAGACCATAACACCTTGAACGTATATATACGGCATATACGGCGGCTGGGAATACAGACCCACTTTTTCAAAAACATATATGCAGCGTTGGGACAGAAAGGGTTAACGTACATACAATCGACGGATACCACACTTTTTACGTCATGGGTGGCATTTATTGTATTGCCCCAAAACATGCAATAGCTCCTAACCAATCCATTCCTCGGCTAAAAACTAAACCCGCACCTGAGGTTTATGGAAGTCAGAGAGCTATTCAAGTAATACATTTTGAAAGGACAAAACCTTAAGGTTTATCAGAAATCAAGGTCCGAAGGGAATGTTCACACCAACTGAAACTGTGACTCCATCTGTGCCTGATCTTCTGTGGATCTAAGGGAAAAGCAGAGACATTCTCGGTATTTTAGGATGAAATGGATTCATGGAAGCTGTGAGAAGAGACATGCCATATTCATATTATGAACTAACATTTATTATTTGTACAGAAAACTAGGAAAAATTTATCAAATGACAGCATTCTAATAAAAACTAAAGTTTTGGAATGTAAAAAGTGGGTTTTGCCGAGACCGTTAAAAATTGGCTATTTTCAACTTGCACTTTAGACCGAACGGTTTGTCTGAAAAAAAAATAAATAGTGATATTTGTAGATAATTTTAAGTACTTTAATTTCTGTTGACTGACCATTTACTAAAAGTTAATAGTTTTCAATATTTGAGCAAAAAAGCGAAAAAAGCTGAAATTTTCCGATTTTCTCGCGATTTTTTAAATGTTCCGGCAAGAAATTTTGTCAGCAAACCTCATATTCGGATTCAGCAGCCCAAAGTCCATATATAATGAAAGAAATCAGAACTACCCCAAAACTTTCCCACTAGGGAGCTCGTAGAGTACAAATTGACTGAATCAATTGTTTTATTATTATTTCGTACAAATACCTATGTTAACATACAATTTTCACCCATTTTGGTTTATTTTTATAAATATTTATTTACTAATAATAAAATTATTGTTTTCTACTACTTGCTTTTAGCGCACCTATAAGTATATTGTCAAAATAATGATCTTAGATAATGTCAAATATTGCAACTGTTGCCAAAGTTTGGCAGAACTTTTGAAAAAGTTATTGATGACGCGTAACTGTATGCTCTTAAGTCGTTAAAATTACTTAAACTAAATATTAATTCGTCGTCTCCTTGCCTTAGAAATTTAGTATGGTATAGTTAGACCCACACTTAGACATCCAAAGTGAAAGTTATCCTCCAACACCAAATGATTCTATATGGGCCACATAATGTTCAGAAAAAAGACACCATTTTGAGCGTCGGGTTTGGTGGGGAGAGGGGGGAGAAATCTGCAAATTCGTAGTTTTTTACGTTTTTCGTCAATATTTCTAAAACTAAGCGGTTTAGCATGAACAACCTTCTACACAAAATTGTTCTACATTAAATTTGAAATAAAAAAGGCCCTATGCATAACCCTTCTAAAATGAACGGTTCCAAAGTTACGGAGGTAGTATAGTATAATTGGTCCAAAAAAAGGCCTAACCCAGACTTCCAAAGTAAAAGTTTTCCTTCAACACCAAATTGTTCTATATGGTCCACATATTGTTCAGTAAAAAGTTACACCATTTTAAGCGTCCGGTTTAGGGGGAGATGGGGGAGAAGTCGGTAAATTAGTAGTTTTTTTACGTTTTTCTTCAATATTTCTAAAACTATGCTTTAGCGTAAGTAATGTTCTATAGAAAAATATTCTACATAAAATTTAAAACAAA
Source organism: Diabrotica virgifera virgifera (assembly GCF_917563875.1). NCBI lineage: Eukaryota > Metazoa > Arthropoda > Insecta > Coleoptera > Chrysomelidae > Diabrotica > Diabrotica virgifera. Next base: position 165,730,829 of record NC_065450.1, read on the forward strand.
AAAGGTTCTATACATAATTGTTATAAAATCAACGGTTCCAGAGTTACGGAGGGTGAGAAGTGGAGGTTTTCGATACTTTTTATATTTACCGATTTCTCCCTCCTCTCCCCCCCCCAAACCCTACGCTCCAAAAGGTGTGACTTTTTTCTGAACATTATGTGGACTATATAGAACAATTTGGTGTTGAAGGATAACTTTCACTTTGGATGTCTGGGTTTTTGGTATAGTTATATCATAAATATTGCCCAAAAAATATAAAAAGTATCGAAAACCTCGACTTTCACCCTCCGTAACTCTGGAACCGTTGATTTTATAACAATTATGTATAGAACATTTTTTGTTTTAAATTTCATGTAGAATATTTTTGTATATAACATTGTTTACGCTAAAGCATGGTTTTAGAAATATTGACGAAAAACTTAAAAAAAACTACTAATTTACCGGCTCCTCTCCCATCTCCCTCCCAAACCGGACGCTCAAAATGGTGTAACTTTTTACTGAACAGTATGTGGACCATATAGAACATTTTGGTGTTGGAGGAAAACTTTTACTTTGGATTGTTGGGTTAGGCCTTTTTTTGGACCAGTTGTACTATACTACCTCCGTAACTTTTTAACCATTCATTTTAGAAAGGTTGTTCATGCTAAACCGCATAGTTTTAGAAATATTGGCCAAAAACTTAAAAAACTACGAATTTACCGATTTCTCCCTCCTCTCCCCCCCAAACCCGACGTTCAAAATGGTGTGACTTTTTTCTGGACATTGTGTGGACCATATAGAACAATTTGGTGTTGAAGGATAACTTTCACTTTGGATGTCTGGGTTATGCCATCTTTTGGATCAACTATACTATACTAATTGTAAAAGGCAGAGATTAAGGATGTTACCAAAAAGTGGTTTCATGAGAAGTTTAATGGATATCGCTACCGAGCGTCCGATACCCAGAATTATTTTCATAATTCTGCTTAAGAGCAAACAGTAGCGATCAACAGGTAGCAACAAACGCGTTCCAAGATTGTGGCTCTAATTTTGAATATTTTTTCGAGATATTTGGCACACATATTCGTAATATAATAAACAATGGCGGTACAGAGCCCAATTTCAGAAATATGTTATGGATATGATTTCTTTCATTATATATGGATTTTGGGCTGCTGAATCCGAATATGAGGTTTGCGGACAAAATTTCTTGCCGGAACATTGAAAAAATCGCGAAAAAAGCGAAAAATTTCTGCTTTTTTCCACTTTTTTGCTCAAATCTCGAAAACTATTAACTTTTAGTAAATGGTCTGTTAACAGAAATTAAAGTAATTAAAATTATCTACAAATATCACTATGTATTTACTTTTTTTGCAGACGAACCGTTCGGTCTAAAGTACAAGTTGAAAATTGCCAATTTTTAACAGTCTCGGCAAAACCCACTTTTTACATTCCAAAACTTTATTTTTTATTATAATGCTGTCATTTGATAGATTTTTCCTAGTTTTCTGTACAAATAATAAATGTTAGTTCATAGGTACGGTATGTCCCTTGTGACAGCTTCCATGAGTCCATTGCGTCCTAAGAGGCTGGGAATGTCTCTGCTTTTTCCTTAGAGCCACAGAAGATTAGGCACAGATGGAGTCACAGTTTCAGTTGGTGTGAACATTTCCTTCGGATCTGTTATCTTGATTTCTGATAAACCTTGAGGTTATGTCCTTTTAAAATGCATTAGTTGAACAGCTCCCTGACTTCCATAAACCTCAGGCGCAGGTTTCTTTTTTATCCGAGGAATGGATTGCTTAGGAGCTACTGCATGTTTTGCTGCAATACAAGAAATGCCACATATGACGTGAAGAGTGTGGTATTCGTCGATTATATGTACGTTAAAATCAGCGTTATCGTACACCTGCTGTGAAAAGCACGGCAGGTCAATTTTCTGCGGATCGCCTGCGAATGCTGACACTTCCAGGCGAACAGCTTCTATATAGGATGAAAAAAAAACCCAAATAGGAAACTACATCAACCTACTTTCTTGAGCCGTACTTTTTGTAGAGAAAACGGCCAACCCTGCAAGGAATGGTGAGACCAACTATCTGGGCCTTACTGCCGCTACAAGACTTTGACCAAGCGCGTTGCTTATGTGGAAGTGTCAGCAATCGCAGGCGATCCGCAGAAAATTGACCAGCCGTGCTTTACACAACAGGTGTACGAAAACGCTAATTTTAACCCTTTCTATACCAGCCCTTAATTTGCATGTTGGTCCCTCAATCCCAAAGGTTTTTTCATGGTTAGAGTCCCATTGCCTTATATATACGTCGCATATAAATAAACAAATAAATGACCAAAACATGTTTTTTAATGAGTTTTTTTTTAACCAACTTAAACGTGTTCTTTTCAAAAGTACTCATTAGAGAGCAAAACCAACTTGAAAAAATGTAACTAACTTAGAAAAAATAATGTAATGTAAATTAACATTAGAAGTTTTTTTTGTGTGGTACTCCTCAAAAGATGACATTACGCAAAGGCCAACTCCGCATCTTGCACACATGTATCTCGATTCGCTCCTTTTTTTTCTGGTCTTTTCTGTGGCTACAATGGCTTTCTGTGGCTTTTCTTGTTGTTTTTTAAAGTATTTGGAGGAACATAAGCGTATGGTTAGCTGTATTTTCGGAAATATGCCGTCAAATTTAATATGTTCTTGCTGCAGCAAATCATACAAACCAAATTTAATGTTAAAATGCTCGGTGTGTACTAAAGTATTTAGACATACTTGTGTTAACATTAGTGCAAATGAGCTTGAACTGATTAATGATGAAGAGAAGGGATGTGACTGGTCTTGCATAAATTGTAGACAAATTGGTAATCAGATTAAGGACTTAAAATCATTAATTCTCTCACTTCAGGCTGAAATACAAGCCCTAAAAAATGATAACCAGATTTTGAAATATTCTTCGAACCCACTAGAAATGGAAGAAATAATACAAGAAATCAACGAACGAAATAAAAGAAAACGAAATGTTATTTTCTTTGGTGTGCCGGAACAGGATCAACAACTATCTGAGGATCATCGTAAGATTAGCGATAAGTCTGAAGTTCAAAAAATAATCTCAAGCGTAAGTCCTAATGTGAATACTGCCAACATTAAGCTCTTCAGACTTGGGCAAGTTAACCAAGGGCGAATTCGACCAATTAAGGTCATATTAGATGATGAAAATGATGTATTTGCTTTAATACGGCAAGCTAAATTTCTAAGAAATGGGAACTACAAAAATGTGTCAATGTCATTTGATCGAACTAGAAATCAAATTAATTATTACAACAATGTAAAGGTTGAACTAAACAACATGAATGCGAGTGGAAATGGATCTTTCAAAATCAAGTATATGAATGGTATACCCAAGGTAGTGCCTTTAAACCAATAGAGCCCGACAGTGTTGTAGGATGTGAACTTAATGTACGTGGTCTTAACTCTAAAGTTTCAGAGTTTTATACTAGTGTAAGTGAGGGTGAATATGACATTATTGCTTTAAGTGAGACCTGGTTGAACAAGGATGTGTCCAGTCTAGAGTTGTTTCCTGATCAATACGATGTGTATAGAAAGGATCGAAAATTTGATGTTGTAGATAAAACCACTGGGGGAGGCGTCTTATTAGCGCTGAAGACGGAGATTAAATCGTCTGTTATCGATGTATCCACATACGATCTACAGTTTCCCCTAATCGATATGTTAGCTGTAAAATGTTGTGTTGGTTATAGAAAATTTTATGTTTTAGTTCTTTATATTATTGATAAGTTAAGTTCTGAAGACTTCGAATACTTTTTTGAATGTTTAGAACAACTGGATATATTTAATGAAACCATTGTTATATTAGGTGACTTCAATGTACCCAAGTTTGTAGATCAAAGCAGATTAGATAAAAAAACATCAACTGTATTAGATTTTTTAAGTTTATTTAATTTAGTTCAATACAATGATGTGCCTAATAACTTAGGTCGTTTGTTGGATTTAGTAATGTCATCAGAGAAATGTGATATTATTCATGATAATTCTTCACTGGTTAAAGAAGATGGTCATCATCCTGCACTTATGATAAAGATTAATAATTTGGGAAAAAAGGAAATTAGGTTTTTACCAAATTCTAATTCGAAAATGTATAATTTTCGGAAAGCAAATTTCACTTCTCTGTATTCTGAACTATTACAAACTAATTGGGACTTTTTAGATAATTACGATGATGTAAATATAGCATTAAAGCAATTTTATAATATATTGTATACAATAGTTGATAGATATGTTCCGGTATACAAAAATTATAAACATAAGTATCCAAATTGGTATCACTCAGATATTATTAAAAATATTAAACTCAAAGCCAAAAACCGTCAAAAGTATAGAAAAACAGGAAACGAAATATATCACATAGAATTTAAAAGATTGCGCAAAGTTATTAAACAGCAAATTAAAACTGCATATAACAATTACATTGAAAACATTCAAGACATTCATTGAAACAAAATCATTTTGGTCTTATGTACATACTAAAAATAAGTCATCGCGAATTCCAGGTGAAATGTGCTATGAGGGAAATACTTTTGATAATCCCCAGGATATTGTCAACGCTTTTAAAACATTTTTTGAAAAAGTATATGTATCTACTGACAATAATGAACCAGAGGACATCAGCGTTCAGGGTTTTAATTTACCAACCATTAATTTTTTGAAATTTGAAGAAAATGAAATTCTGGAAGCTTTTAAAAGATTAAAAAATAAAATGACGACTGGTCCAGATAAGATTCCAGCATTTCTAGTTAAAGATTGTACACGAATATTTGTCAAACCGCTTCAAAAACTGTTTAACTTGTCTTTGGAAACTGGAAAATATCCTGAAATATGGAAAGAGTCAAAAGTATGTCCTATATTTAAAAATGGAGTTAAATCTGATATATCTAATTACAGACCTGTCTCTCTGTTGTGTAACTTCTCAAAGATTTTCGAGATTGTTCTGTATAATCGTATATATCCGTGTGTTCGCGGCTATATTGCACCTTTTCAACACGGATTCATAGATAAACGATCTACCGTCACAAACCTGGTAGTGATGACACAATTTATTTCTGAAGTATTAGATGAACAAGGACAAATTGATGTCGTATATACAGATTTCTCGAAGGCATTTGATAAGGTGGTTCATCCGTATTTATTATCCAAGTTATCAAATTTAGGATTTTCTGTTAATTTAATTAAATTATTTGGTAGTTATTTAATAGGAAGGAGACAGTATGTATTCTATAATGGCTTTAAGTCAGATTTAATTCTGTCTAAGTCTGGTGTTCCGCAAGGCTCCAATCTAGGACCGTTATTATTTTTACTTTATATTAATGATTTGTTTCAAGAAATTAACTGTAAAAAATTGTGTTTTGCGGACGACTTGAAAATTTTCTGTAAGATCGACACTATTGGCGATTGTTTAGAACTTCAGCGTAACTTAACTGCTATTGATACATGGTGTACTAATAACAAACTACTATTAAATTCTGCAAAATGTAAAGTAGTGAGTTTTTGCAGGAAATTGACGACAATTAACTTTAACTATATAATTCAGAACTCTGTTTTGGAAAAATGTAATAGCCTCAAAGACTTAGGTGTCATTTTTGACTGCAAGTTAACTTTCAATTTGCATATTGAACAAAAAGTTTCTGAAGCTATGAGAATGTACGGTTTCATTATTAGGAATTGCAGAAACTTCACCAACATAACACCAATAAAATTATTATACTATTCTCTAGTACGTCCAAAATTAGAATATTGCAGTTTAGTTTGGTATCCTATATATAATTGTTATACAAAAGATATTGAAAAAGTACAGAGAAAACTTATAAAATATCTGATATTTAAAATTGATGGAATCTATCCTAACCGTGGATGTGATAATAATACATTATGTTGTAGAGTTGACATGGTTAGTTTAGAATTAAGGAGAGAAATTAGTTCATTAACATTTTTGTATAAATTATTACATAACAGTATTGACTGTAGTGATTTATTAGCACAAATTAATTTCAACGTTCCTCGAGTTAGATCTAGATCAAACGTTTTATTTAAGTGTCCAAGAGCAAGAACAAATATATTAGTTAAATCGCCTCTTTTTGTCATGTGTAAGAATTATAATAGTATTTGCAATCATTGTGATATTTTTTCGTGCTCACTTAATGATTTGTTAAAAATGGCTTCTCTTTACTTAGATTAGGTCTCTACTATTACTTTGTAGATGTTATACTAATGAATTATGTGATTTTTTTTTCTGTATTTGTCCTATAAATGGGAAACTGTTGGGCAATAAAGCTATTATTATTATTATTATTATTATTATTATTACAAACGCTTCACCTTCTAGCAGCTACCTATAAGCGTTGCCACCAGTGCTACAATATAGCATATTCCGCATGACCTGTCTTAGGTGCCAACATTTTGAGGCTTTGGGAACAATAATCTAACATTTTTGGACATATTTCTAGGGCATTGGGACACCAATGAGTCTAAAATTTTATAAGCAACGCATATTTTCGACTTTGGTAAATTGAGACCATAACACCTTGAACGTATATATACGGCTGCTGGGAATACAGACCCACTTTTTCAAAAACATATATATGAAGAGATGGGACAGAAAGGGAAATCGACGAATACCACACTTTTTTCTTCATGGGTGGCATTTCTTGTATTGCACCAAAACATGCAATAGCTCCTAACCAATCCATTCCTCGGCTAAAAACTAAACCCGCACCTGAGGTTTATGGAAGTCAGAGAGTTGTTCAACTAATAAATTTTGAAAGGACAAAACCTCAAGGTTTATCAGAAATCAAGATCCGAAGGGAATGTTCACACCAACTGAAACTGTGACTCCATCTGTGCCTGATCTTCTGTGGTTCTAAGGGAAAAGCAGAGACATTCTCGGTATTTTAGGATGGAATGGATTCATGGAAGCTGTGAGAAGAGACATACCATATTCATATTATGAACTAACATTTATTATTTGTACAGAAAACTAGGAGAAATTTATCAAATGACAGCATTCTAATAAAAACTAAAGTTTTGGAATGTATAAAGTGGGTTTGGCCGAGACCGTTAAAAATTGGCAATTTTCAACTTGCACTTTAGACCGAACGGTTGGTCTGAAAAAAAAGTAAATAGTGATATTTGTAGATAATTTTAAGTACTTTAATTTTTGTTAACAGACCATTTACCAAAAGTTAATATTTTTCGCGATTTAAGCAAAAAAGCGGAAAAAGCTGAAATTTTTCGATTTTTTCGCGATTTCTTCAATGTTCCGGCAAGAAATTTTATCCGCAAACATCATATTCGGATTCAGCAGCCCAAAATCCATATATAATGGAAGAAATCAGAACTACCCCAAAACTTTCCCACTAGAGAGCTCGTAGAGTACAAATTGACTGAATCATTAGTATGTGGAAATTACTCTATCACTAAATAAAATATTGAAAAAGGAGCCTGTACCGCCATTAAGAAAGACAAAAAATACACTTTCTTCAAATAAACTTTTTTATCCCGTGCCTAGATTTTGTGTCACATTGGAACTACTAAAAAATCGTTTTTTTTTATAACAAGGAATCGAACGTCACTGACTTGGCAACATTTCGCGCCTATGTGTATAAAAATTATTGTTTTTGACTTAGAATATAAAATAAACCAGGAAGGAGTACAATGCGAAATGACTTCGGGCCAGGAAGGAGGTTGCAAATGGCGATCAGCTGTCAGATTTGCTTTCTATCTCCAGTGACGTACCTTTGAAAGAGGGAAGAAAAGAAATTCTTAACGATTTTATTGCATCTTTGATGTTAAACAAACAGCTATAGATCAAGAGAAAATACGTATTAATATAATATTTTGTTGAAAAGTCAGTTAAATAACATTTTATTATACTAATAACTTCGGTTAATTGATTGCATATACAGGAGCTTTACCAGATGGTACGTCTATGCACACAGCTGATCCAATAGACAAACACCTTCTACCTCTTTGACAAAAACTTATGAGTCATCCACAGACCTTCAAGATGGCCGGTTCCGCTAGAAAGGGTACCCCCCGTTAAGATAGGCAAAATGCCCTCACTCCCAGAATTCAATTTTATTATTTTTTTACGTTCTATGCAACTAAAAAATGAGATAGCGCGGATTTTTAGCTCGTCACCCCCCTTGCCCCTCCCCCCCCACAGCCAAAAACGTAGATTTTTAGATTTAATTTTTTTTAGTTGGGTTGCAATTGATTTAAAAAATTAAAAAAATTCACACGTGTAGCTAAGGCTTTTACAAAATGTCTATTTTTTATGGACCCGTAGGTCGAGTGTACATGACCTCAAATTTTTTTCTAACTTTTTTAAAACCTATAACTTTTGTTGGAGGGGGCTGCAGGTCCAGTTTTTTTTGCATTTTATGTATTGTATCAAAAGCTATCTCTCTGATTTTTTTCAGATTTTTCCGTCAGGTGCGCCATCTTGAAAAATCAGGAAAACTGTATTTTTAGGGGGTTTTTAGGGATTTCCTCCATTTTATAGACTGCAACATAGATCAACTGAAGGTTTTTTTAATAGATTATGTATAATTTGAAATAACTGAGTATTTTAGGATTATCAAAAATTGGGCAAAACACCTTTAAACCCCCCAAAGCCATGTTTTTTTAAGTTATGTGAGGGTTTTTGCGGGCTTAATGATATTTTTTGAGATCGATAAAGCCTGAATATTTTTTTCATTTTTTTACGTTATATGTGATTAAAAAATAAGACTAATCGCATTTTTAGCCCACCACCCCCTCCCCTGCCCCCACAAAAACGTCAATTTTTCAATTTTTTTTTTTTTTTGTTTAGTTAAGTTGCAATTAATTTAAAAATTTTATGAGGCTTCTACAAAACATATCTATTTTTTATAGACCCGTAGGTCGAGTGTACAATACATAAAACCCTTTATAACCAATACATAAACTTTGAGTTGGTCACTTTATGACTTTCATAATAATAATTTTTAATCGAGTTGAAAATGGCTATTTTCGCGTTTGTCAAATTTTAAATTGCATGTAACTCGACAGCAGTCAATTTTATAGAAAAATCACAAGAGACCTTTTTTGCGCAGGTTGATCCAGAGAATCTAAAACAAATTTGTCCTAAGTGAAAAAATTTATTTTTTGAATTCGTTTAAAAAATTGTTTAAACAATTTTCCGACCGCGGTACTGCCTAGCACCTTGTGGATTTGTTATAAGGACCTGTTTTTGAGTAAGTTTGTGCAAAAAAATTAATCGGAATAATTTACCTAATGGGGACAAGCATACAGCATGGACTATTCGCATTATGAGCAAAACGAAGATGGTTTGGAAAACATTAAACGATAGATACTGTTGTAGATGTGAGTTGCGGAAACGGCAACATAACCATAGGCTGTTGTTCGCATGTAGCTGCCATAATATAATATTTATCGCATGGAAGATATTTTACAAAAATCATCAATCCAGCAGAATATCTTACAAAACTCTTTGGCAATACAGATGTTATACCTGTAATAGACCAAGACAGCGATGAAGACTTTAGAACTGTAAAGTGTAATACCAACGAATATACTCTCCGAATACTCTAAGAGTATATACGGAGCTATACAGGGTGAGGCAGATAAAGGGCCTATTAGAAATATCTCGAGAACTAAAAGTAGGAGAATCATGAAAATTGGAATACAGGAGTTTTGAGTTATGAACTATTTAATGAAAATATTTTGGTCTCTTTGCTACTTCCGGTTATACCGGAAGTTGATAGTTACTTCGTTTTTTAAATGGGACACCCTGTATATTTTTACATTTTTGAATTCTGCTCGATGTTTTCTTTCTAAAATATGAGGTTTTGTAATATTATACAGGGTAGTTTAAAAGATAATTACGGTTTTTTATAAATTTTGTAGCAAATTTCACACCCTGTAGAATTGTACTGATTTGATATCAAAAACTCCATTTATGTTCAAGTTATTTTTAATATAGTCTATTATTATTAAACATTAATAATATAGCGAAATGTTTAATTTAAGTATACAGGGTTGGTCGAAACTCGGAATGAGTATTTTCTGAGTTTTCTTAAATGGAACACCCTGTACTTTTGTATTGTAATGAAATGATATTTTATAGTACTTTTATATTTCTTAAGCATTCCCTATACCTAACTGCTTTAGTTTGTAAGTTATTCGTAGTTCCTTAAGCCAAACATTAATGGCAACAAAAAATACGTGAAATTTTATTACGTTTGCCGTGAAAATATTCAATCATAAATAATTTTTCGAAAATAAACACATATTAATCTCGACTGACCCTTAATTGGACCGCGTTATGTAATAACGGATTAACCGCCAAAAGTCCAAAATCGAGATAATAGTGCCATCTTGCAGCTAGGGTGCAAATCTATGTATAAAAATATGTTTTTTGTAAAATAATTTAAAAAAAGCTGTTTTTAACTGCCTGTATTAAGCGACATTTTTTATTTTATTAAAAAAATCTCACACTAGGATTTATAATATCGAACTAAACGCCAATAATGGTACATAATCCATTGTCATAAACAAAAATCCGCATCTTTGTAAGTGTATTAACGAATCAAGCGCCATGAATAGTCGGTTAATTCTTTATTACAAAACATAACATATCTACTAACGTTTAAGATATCGAATTAAAAGACATCCTTTGTCAGGAAACATCAGATTAAGCGCCAAATATGTCGCTTAATCCGGTGTTCGGATCCTTACTCATGCATATCTTAAAAAATCATTAACGTATTAAGCGACATTTGATCGAATAACTTTTCAAATATAAATTATTTTTAAAAAATTTTAAACACATGTAAAAGTCTATTTACATTTTCATTAATATATTAAATATGAAACATGTCAGTACTATATTTTAGAAATAGTACCAAAAACAAATTTAAAATATTTAAACCGATTTATCTCAAAATTACATTTTGGCGCTTAATCCGCTATTACATAACGCGGTCCAATTTATTAATACATACTGGTTGATATAATATCAAAATACCTACGTAGTTAAGATTGTTGGTGTGTTTAATATAAACAAAAACATGCAATATTCTATCTAGTTGGCTATGACTTTGACAATAAATATGCTTAAACATTTGCTTTGCTTAAACATTCTACTATTTTTGAAGTTCCAGTTGCTTTGCTACCATTATTAATATGAATTTTTATGAATAGTGAGGAACTGATTCATATGTTTTTTGTTCTAGAGTATAACAAATAAAAATGTACTACTAGCAATAAGAATTTATCATCAGAAATTCCATGATAGATGACAACCAAAAAGAGAAACTTTTCAAAATTTACTAGAGCGGTTTCAACGAACTGTACATTTAGATTACGAGAAATCTGATTGAACAAAAACTATTGTAAATGATTAAAATGAATTAAATGTTAGTGTCACTGAGAATCTGCATATTAGTAAGAACGTTCTCATAATCTAAGTGTCTAGTACGTCGAAATGATTCTAGTAAACTTTGAAAAGTGTCTCTTCTTGGTTGGCGTCTATCAGGAAGTTGCAGATGATAAATTCTTATTGCTAGTAGTACATTTTTGTTATACTCTCCTAGAACAAAAACTTTACTAATCAGTTGCCCATTACAAAAATTTATATTAGTAATGGTAACAAAGCAACTGGAACTATAAAAATAATACAATGTCTAATGTTTAATCAAGTTTAGTGTCAAAGCCATAGCCAACTAGGTAGAATATGGTTTGTTTTTATTAATATTTTATGCACCAACAATCTTAACAGTACGAATTTTGGTGTCTCATCCAATATTAATAAATTAAGCATCATTCTATATTAACATGTATTTATTTGCAAAAAATTATGTATGATTGAATATTTTCACGGCAAACCTAATAAAATTTCACTAATTTTTGTTGCAATTAATGTTTGGCTTAAAGAACTACGAATAACTTACAAATTAAAGTAGTTAGGTATAGGGAATGCTTAAGAAATAAAAAAGTACTATTAAATATCATCTCATTACAATACAAAAATACAGGGTGTTCTATTTAAGAAAACTCAGAAAATACTCATTCTGAATTTCGACCAACCCTGTATACTAAAATTAAACATTTCGCTATATTATTAATTGTTAATAATAATAGACTATAGTAAAAATTACTTGAACATAATTGGAGTTTTTGATATCAAATCAGTACAATTCTACAGGGTGTGAAGTTTGCTACAAAATTTATAAAAAACCGTAATTATCTTTTAAAGTACCCTGTATAATATTAGAAAATCTCATATTTTAAGAAAGAAGACATCGAGCAGAATCCAAAAATATAAAAATATACAGGGTGTCCCATTTAAAAAAACGAAGTTAGCATCAACTTCCGGTATAACCGGAACTAGCAAAGAGACCAAAATATTTTCATTAAATAGTTCATACCCCAAAACCACTGTATTCCAATTTTCATAATTCTCTTACCTTTAGTTCTCGAGATATTTCTAATAGGCCCTTTATTTGCCTCACCCTATATATTCTTTGGTAATACTTTCTTTATTCTTTTTATGGTGTTTTACGTGGCAGTAAACGTAAAGCAAAATGACATTTTAATAGGCAGAGCAGAGATATAGGTTATGTAGATGATACAAGCACATGTTTGAATAATTAGAATATGTATAATGTAAATGTAAGGTAATATTAGGGTACCTACTAAATACAAACTAATGAACAACGAACAAGATGTTTTGATTCACAAAACGACAAGAAGTATGATATATTAAAATAATGTATTTTTCTTAAATTGATTATTCTGTTTTATTTTTGTTTTTTGTATCCTACCTAAAAGATATCACTATGACATCTTTACTTTATACAAAAATATTGCAAAAATTTGAAATTATTTTGTTAAATTGTAGTTTACTTGAGGGCAAACTGAGCAACAGATATACTGAGAAAAAAATGAAAACGAAAAAATGATGATTTATTGGGCAGGTTGAGAGGGAGGAGGGCTAAAATTGAGCTAAGGCTTATTTTTAAACACATCAAACGTAAAAAAACGAAAAAAATATTCAGGCTGTATTGATCTCAAAAAATATTAGGCCTGGATCCCGCGTACCAAAAAAAGTTGATTAATAGCAAGCTGAAAATATGTTAATAGTTTAACGGTGTCTAGTCGGACAAACTTTGATGTAGGTATGGAAACAGAGGAAGTTTTAATTGTGAAACGTAATTTTAATTGTGGAACGTGTCATCCTGGCAAGTTTATGATTGTGAAAACTAGCAGGTTGTTTTTAAGTTTATTCAATAGCAAATTATATAAAATATCCCTAAAAACTCAGTTATTTCAAATTATACCTACATAACCTATAAAAAAACCTTGAATTAATCTATTTTGAAGTATATAAAATGGAGAAAATCCCTAAAAACCACCGAACAAATCAGTTTTGCGGATTTTTTAAGATGGCGCACCTTACGGAAAAATCTGAAAAAAGTCAGAAATATAGTTTTTGATAAAATACACAAAACACAAAAAAATAGACATGCAGCCATCACCAAAAAAAATATACGTACCTGTTAAAAAACAAAAAAAAAGAGGTTATAATATGTACACTCGACCTTCGGGTCCATAAAAATAGATGATCTCTAAAAGCCTCAGCTTGTGCGTGTGAATTTTTCGTAATTTATAATTTAATAATTATTAATTATTCTAAATGGGAAATAAGCCACAATTTAACTAAAAAATAACCATTTAGAATAGTTAATTACAAAAATGCCACAAAGAAATAGCTTCAGAATAACATTATTTGTAATTGCAAACCAACTTAAAAAAAAAATAAAATCGAAAAATTGACATTTTTGGCTGTGGGGGAGAGGGAATAGGGGAAGTGGGCTAAAATTGCGGTGAGTCCTAATTTTTTTAAATCATATAGAACGTAAAAAAAATAAAAAAAATATTCAGGCTGTATCGACCACAAAAAATATAATTAGACCCGCAAAAATCCTTACAAAACTTAAAAAAAACATGGTTTTTGGGGGGTTTAAAAGTGTTTCGCCCAATTTTTGAATATCCTAATATACTCAGTTATTTTAAATTATACATAATCTATTAATAAAACCTTGAGTTGATCTAAAAAAACAGTTTTCTTGATTTTTCAAGATGGCTCACCTGACGGAAAAATCTGAAAAAAAATCAGAGAGATAGCTTTTGATAAAATACACAAAATGCAAAAAAATTGGACCTGCAGCCCCCTCCAAAAAAAAGTTATAGGTTTTAAAAAAGTAAAAAAAAATTTGAGGTTATGTACACTCGACCTATGGATCCATAAAAAATGGACGTGTTTTGTAAAAGCCTCAGCTACACGTGTGAATTTTTTGAAATTTTTAAATCAATTGCAACCCAACTAAAAAAAAATTAAATCTAAAAATCTACGTTTTTGGCTGTGGGGGGAGGGGTAAGGGGGTGGCGAGCTAAAAATCCGCGTTATCTCATTTTTTAGTTGCATAGAATGTAAAAAAATTAATAAAATTTAATTCTGGGAGTGAGGGCATTTTGCCTATCTTAACGGGGGGTACCCTTTCTATTTTATATTCTAAGGTTTTTGATAGTATAAACGTCAGGTGTCAGTGTCGAATTATCAACGCACTGTTGCCTCACTTTTGAAAGTTCGCAGAAGTTTCGCAATCTTGGACCGCGTTTGTTGCTACCTGTTGATCGCTACTGTGGGCTCTTAAATAGGCAGATTCGTTTCGTTTCGATTCAGAGGTGTTCATGTAGCCCCACGAAGAGGTCTAGAGACCGAAACGAACGTATGGGGAATGGAGATGGTGGATCATCTCTAAACTGAAATGAAAAATAAGCTGTTATTAATTTTCATTTTACTCATATGTTGAGTACGTGGAATCAACTTTTGTTGGAATTTTTCCTGGGCGAATAGACGGAATGTGACTGCATATTGTAGAGTCCCTTTCGTCTCGTTTATTCGTCGTCTTCGTGCATTATAAATTGTAAAAGGTAGAGATTAGGGATGTTACGAGAAAGTGGTTTCCACGAGAACTTTCAGATTTATTGTCTAGGGCTGGGACTTCTCAATTTCGCTTTAATTGAAATAGTTATTTATGTACTAAGAGCATTGAGTAGTTTCTGATGAGTTCTATAGAACTGCATTTAAACTAGTCTCTTAAATTCTTCAACCATGATACTCTCCTTCTTCCTATACTCCTTCCGCCTCTTATCTTTCCCTGTATTATCAGTCTAAGCCTTTCATATTACTGTCCCCTCATTACGTGTCTCAGATATTGAAGCTTTCTTATTTTTATTGTATTTATTAGTTGGTATTCTTTGCCCATTTCTCGTAATACTTCCGTGTTCGTTTTTTTCTGTGTCCATGCTATTCTAAGCATCCTTTTGTAACACTACATTTCAAATGATTGTAGCCTATTTACAGGGTGCGCCAAACCTCTGGTTTTCTTTGATTACGGCTAAATTATGGGATATACAAAAAAATGTTTTTAACAAAATTAATGTATATCGAAACCGTCTATAATTTAAAATTATTTTCGATTATACAGGGTGAGTCAGAACGACGGTACGAACCAAAGTTGTGTTTTTTTTAATGGAATACCCTATATATTAAATCATTTTTGAATATATTTTTTAAAAATATTAAAAATTTGTATAAGGTATTATAGGCCTAAAGTTAACAATTTTCGAAATATTTACAGTTTTATTCAGAAAAATGGTAATATTCAAAGGGCTGTGAATTAGGCTTTCAAGGTAATAAACATTTAAATGATATTCCAAAAGTTTTTTTAGTATACTGTTATGTTTAAATAAATTAATATATTTGACATATAGCCATAGAGTATACAGTGTGATCACTATTTGCAAATACAAAATTTTCTCATTTTTTTTAATGGGACACCCTGTATATGAGTATTGCCTTTTGTAGTAAATATTACAGCCTTTCTTTTGGTATAAGGTTGTATGCACCTAGCATGTTTCGTTTTCTAGATATTAAAAAAAAAAACTATAGATTTTACGTTTTTGCGGATTTTTTATTAAAAAAATTTTTTGCAAAAAAAATAATTATAATCTGGTTCTAGAAACATCCATTAAAATATCAAATATGAAAATAAAAACGTAATTAAAGATTAAAATAAATCGCATACTAGTACAATTCAATTGAATTTAATAACTTAAAATTATTTTACAAAAAATTTTTTACCATACTAATGAATGCCTAAATTAGTTACTAAATTAAATAAACAACCAAATTTGATATCTACCCTAGAAACTTTTCTACCCTAGTAACTTTATTGTACCCAATTTTGTTAGTTAAATTGTGTATCAGTTTTTAACTTTTTAATTTACCTACATCTTGAGAACATATAAAGTATGCTTTGAAACAAATGAACGTTATAGAAGTATATTATAAAGTAAATAGTATCTACATGTAGTTGTGTCACAAAAGCTGGTAATAATTTTTAATGGTTTCGCCCAAAACAAATAATGTCATATCCACCAATTGTTCGGTTGAAAAATTGAAATTTAAAATATAAAAAATTGTTGCAAAAATTTCAACTACAAAAGTATTACCAGCTTTTGTGACACCAGTTAATACTATTTATATTAATAAATAATTTGGCTGATACATTTAACATTCATTTGTTTCAAAGCATACTTTATAATTATGTTCTCAAGATGTAAGTAAATTAAAAGTTTAACTGATCTTAGTCGTAAATACAATATACTAACTAACAATTAATTTGGTACAGGAAAGTTTCTGTGGTAGAAAAATTTCTAGGGTAGATATCAAATTTGGTTGTTTATTTAATTTAGTAATTAATTTATGAATTCATTAGTATCGTAAAATATTTTTTGTAAAATAAGTTATTAAATTCAATTGAATTGTACTAGTATGCGATTTATTTTAATCTTTAATTACGTTTTTATTTTCATATTTGATATTTTAATGTATGTTTCTAAAACCATATTATAATTATTTTTTTTGCAAAAAATTTTTTTAATAAAAAAACCGCAAAAACGTAAAATCTACAGTTTTTTTTAAATATCTAGAAAACGAAACATGCTAGGTGCATACAACCTTATACCAAAAGAGAGGTTGTAATATATACTACAAAAGGCAATACTCATATACAGGGTGTCCCATTAAAAAAAAGTGAGAAAATTTTGTATTTGCAAATAGTGATCACATTGTATACTCTATGGCTATATGTCAAATATGTTAATTTATTTAAATATAACAGTATTCTAAAAAAACTTTGGAATATCATTTAAATTTTTATTACCTTGAAAGCCTAATTCACAGCCCTTTGAATATTACCATTTTTCTGAATAAAAGTGTAAATATTTCGAAAATTGTTAACTTTAGGCCTATAATACCTTATACAAATTCTTAATATTTTTAAAAAATATATTTAAAAATGATTTAATATATAGGTTGTTCCATTAAAAAAAAAACAAAACTTTGGTTCGTACCGTCGTTCTGACTCACCCTGTATAATCGAAAATAATTTTAAATTATAGACGGTTTCGATATACATTAATTTTGTTAAAAATATTTTTTTGTATATCCCATAATTTAGCCGTAATAAAAAAGAAACCAGAGGTTTGGCGTACCCTGTATATATTATTGCCTCAGTGTCAAACTTTCATGTCCATATTGCAGTATCGAGAACACGTAGCATCTCACAGCTCTTACTCTCAGTTCTAATTTAAGGTCTTTGTTGTAGATTACCCGTACGCGCGCCAATGGTAAATATAAAATTCTTAATTGTGTGTCAAAAAAAGCGCAATAGAATAGTATAGTATATGGCTTAACACCCCATGTGGGATTTCGCCGCTTTCGCTTTCTAGATCCATTTTACGGGGTGGATCAGTTCCCAAGATCATTGTATTTGTTCACTAATATGTCTCCATTTCGTCCGGTCTTTGCCTTCTCTTTCCATTTAGTAATTCCTGCCCCTCTTAGGTCCTCCTCTACTTCAGTTAACCATTTCGACCTGGGTCGACCACGTCTCCTTTTTCCTCCTGGTTGCCGCAATACCATAGCTTTTGATACTGATTCTGGTCCTTGTCTCCATATATGATCCAGCCATATGGTTCTTTGTACTTTTATTTTCTTTACTATATCTTCACCATTTAATTCTTCTAAAATTTCTCTATTCGTTCTCCTTCTATATTCTTGTTCTTCGATTCTCACTGGACCCAGTATTGTCCATATTATCTTCCGTTCATTTATCCTTAATTTCTCTTCTTCTTTTTTTTTGTCATAGTCATCGTTTCTGCTGCATACATCGTTATTGGTCTTATTATTGTTTTATATACACACACTCCCGAACTTATTTGAAATCATCTGATATTTCTTATTATTTCGTGCGAATTTAGAAAAACGAACACACGAAGTCAAACATAATTTATTTTATACCAATTTAATAACAAATACGTAACAATTAAATAAAACAATAAAGTATTTAACAAACAAATTGAAACTAGTTGTTTTAAAGTAAATAGCATAAAAAATTTCAATTTAAAACTAATAATGTTTAAATTGTTTTTATTTGTTTTTTTATTTTTTTTTTTTTTTTGTAGTCAGTGTTATCACCTCTAGTGCTATGCAAGCTTTAGTTTGCATGGGCACGCTCCTAATCAAATTTCAACATTTTGTTGTGGTAGGTTGCTCCATTCTTCAAGAGCCGCTTATACTAGCCGTGCGGTATTTTGTGGATTATCCCGGCGAGCTCTAATTTTTCTTTTAAGCATATCCCACAAATACTCTATAGGGTTAAGCTCGGGTGAGCAAGCAGTCCACTCTAAACAGGGAATACCTTCTGCTTCAATGATGTCTCTAGTCCAGGGGTGGGCAAAAGCCGGCCCGCGGGCCGAATACGGCCCTTTTGCTTACTTTATCCGGCCCGGTGAAAAATACCAGCAAGCAATTTTTTTAATATCTTTAATGCGATTTCGTTGAAATAAACAGTGTTTATGTAGTGTTCATATAAATAATGAGATATATAAATAGTAGAGAGTACTATAATTCACAACAGCTGTAACTAATGCCTACTTTAAAATATGCAACATACTTTTATAAAGCGGGGATAAATACGTGCATTTCTCTTATTCTTCACGGCAGATTCGTCTCTATCTTCTGCTTTTCTTGTAGTGTCTGTGCATCTAGCCTGGGCCAGTCGCGAATGTTTTTCAACCCGAATATTTATCGTCTACCAGGACCCCCTTTTCCTTCCTGCAACAACTCGTACTTATCATTTGTAAGTAGGTATGTGCCCCAAATATGTTGTCTTTCTCCTTGTAATGGTGATCAAAAGTTCTGTGTCTCTTTCTATTCTGTGCAACACCATTTCGTTCGTCATATGATTGGTTCCTGATGGTATTTTCAAAAATCGCCTAAAAAGCCACATCTCAAAAGCTTCCAACTTACTCATTAAGTTAACATTAACACTCCAATCTTCGGCACCATAAAGAAGACTAGAGTGGATATAACATTTTACCATATCGTATTTGCAGATTGAGTCTTTGGTTACTTAGAAATTTTCTCATCTTCAAAAAGGCTGCTCTTTTCTTGACCGAATGTCTGATTTGGATTTTAGATATTCCCTAATCCAGATTCGTAAGTATTTTATTTTGTTTACTTGTTTAATATCTTTATTTTTTATCTGGATCCTTGTTACGGTTACGAGTAATATAATGGAACATATTTCTTTAAAAATTACTGACATATAATTACTGGGCACAAATTGTTCGCATGTACATATACCCAAGTAAGACAATTTATTATTACTATTATCTATTAAAGTCAAATTTCCTTGTCCAACTGGTGTAAAATGATACTTATAGTATCTGTCAAAAAAATTTCTTGGACAGGGAAAAAACTACAGCAAAAAAATTCGAATGTGCACAGCGTACATACTTAGTTACAGTCCTCGGGCCCGGGAGACATTTTGAAAATTTCATTTTGGCCCGCGCTTAAAAGTATTTGCCCACCCCTGCTCTAGTCACTCTAATGGTATGTGGAGGTCCATTATCATGCATGAAAATTAAATTTTCTCCTGTCGAATCTCTCCAGAGCCTAACTACAGGTTATCAACATACCTGAGAGCAGTTAAAGTTGATCGGATGAAAATTAAAGGAGTTTTTTTACGGACCACAATTCCTCTCCAGAACATTATACTTCACCTTGTATATTTGTAAACAGATCTGACAGTTTTCGTTCTTGCTTGTCTTCTTCGACCTCTAAGTACACGATTTCGTGGGTCATCTGATTTTACACCAATCCTTACTTTTTCTGAAAATAGCACATTTTGTAAATTCCCAATGTTCCAGTTTTGGTGGTGCAGACATCAATTAAGGCGATCAATCTTGTGCTGCCTGGAAAACTCGGGAATTCATAACTGTCTCCTGCTGTACATTTCTTGGCACGAACTCTTCTTCTTATCGGTTCAACTGAAAAAGTCACACCTGCAGCTTCCTAAAGCTACATTTGGAGCTGCAGGTGAGAAATGGTTGGGTGTTTTCCAGCTGATTGGACAACTAAACGATCGTGGCGAGCTGTTATTATTTTATGGCGACTTTCCCTTGCTTTATTTTTAAGCTTTCCTAGTTCCTGTTACCTAGCATAGGTTTTGGACAGAGCGCCCTGTGTTACGCATAGCTCTACAGCTATGTCCCTCTGAGAACATTACTTTCTCCACAAGACCAATATCTTTCCCCGTTGTAAGTTCTATAACCCCACATGAGGCATATTTTCGTTTTTGGACGCAAAAGTTAGTTTATATATTTTCGTTCAATTTGCAACTCAAGCAAATAACCTATACCGTACCGAGCTGTACTATCTGATTGTCTTATCGATTTGTTTATTTTCAATAGAAATA
Organism: Diabrotica virgifera virgifera; assembly: GCF_917563875.1. NCBI lineage: Eukaryota > Metazoa > Arthropoda > Insecta > Coleoptera > Chrysomelidae > Diabrotica > Diabrotica virgifera. The sequence goes on from NC_065450.1 coordinate 165,751,757, forward strand.
TTTATTCTTCGCAACAATAACAAGTTTAACAAATACATGGTGATTCCATATAAGATTGGGTGTGTGTATATTCATTTTTGTTTGTTTGGTTAATGTTTTACTCTTTATTAGTTTTCTATTTGCTTGGTATACCCGGTTGTCGCGTTTATTCTTTCTTCGATCTCCGTTTTTCTTTCCCCTTTGTTGTTTATCATAACGCCCAGGTATTTAAATTTCTGTATTTCCTCGACTCTCATTAATATTCTTTTCTTTTTATTAATTCTTAATCCCATCTTCTTTCCCTCTTCTTCAATCTCCATTAATAATTTTTTCATGATTTTTCGTGTTTTTGTTACTATCGCTATATCATCTGCATATGCGATTAGTTGGTAACCTGATGCTCTTAAGTTTCCCTTGTGGATCTTTCTTAACACAAAATATACTGTCAGGTTAAATAGTGTTGCTGACAGTGAGTCACCTTGTCTCACTCCTTTATTTATTTCGAAATAGTCTGTTTCCCTTTTTGTGTTAGAATACTGATTTTTGATTTGTTCATTGGCATTTTTATTAGATTTCTTAGTTTTTTACTTACTCCTTGAAATTTTAGGGCTTTCATTATTTCCTTTCTCTTATTGAGTCAAAGGCTTGTTCAAAGTCTATAAATAATATTTCTATTTCATGTTGATGTTCGTGTGCTTTTTCCATGATTTGTTTAATGGTGTGTATTGCATCTGTTATTGATCTGCCTTTTACGAAGCCGCATTGGTATTGTCCTATAATATTTTTTGTTTCATCCGTTAACCTCTATTGTATTATTGACGATAATATTTTATAGGCAACGTTTAATAGTGTAATACCTCTGTAGTTCTTACACTCATGCTGGTCGCCTTTTTTATGGATCGTTTTAATCTGTCCAATTTCCCAGTCGTTCGGCATTGTCTCCTCTTTCCATATTTTTTTATTCAATTCATGTATTTTTTCATGCAATATGTCCCCTCCGTATTTTATTAGTTCTAGATTTATTCTGTCCTTCCCAGGTGCCTTTCCATTATTCCCCTTCATTATAATGTTTTTTACTTTTTTTAATGTTGGTTCCTGTGTGATCGTTTCTTCTTCGTCCTCGTCTTCTATTTCATCATTTATAACTGGTTCAATGAGTAATTCTTTAAAGTGACTTGTCCATATTTCTTTACATTCTTTCTCTTCCTCTACAATTTTACCTTGTTTGTTTTTTATTCCTTTTAGTTTACTTTGAATGTTCTATTGTTTTCTTTTATTTTGTTTTTTTGAATTTCTGTTATATTTTTCGTTCTCTATTTCCTGAATTTTTTAATCTATCCACTGTCGTTTTTGTTTTCTGTTTATTTTTTGCCCTCATTTCTCAATAATTCGTAGTTTTCTCTATCTTCTGCCGTGTTCGTTCTTATCCATTTTAATCTCGCTTTCAGTCTGTTTTCCATAATTTTTTGACATTCGATATTGTACCGTTTTTCTTCTCCTTCTTCTTTTTGCCAATGTTTTTTCTGCTGCTTCCTGTATGGCGTCTTTTATGCAGTTCCCCTCCCGTTTCACATCAACACATTCTTGATTGTCATTCATTACTAGATATTTTCCAGTTCTTCCTGATATTTCCTTCTTACTTGCTCTTCTTTTAGTTCTTCAGTGTCCCATTTCGTTTGTTTGCTTTTATTTTTACTCTTGCATGTTTTTTGCTTTATTTTTGCTGTTACCATGAAATGATCTGAGTCAGCACAGGCTCCTCTGTACGATCTTACGTCCTTAATTGATGATTGTATCCGCCTGTTTATCAAAATATAGTCTATCTGAGATTTAGTTTGCTGACCTGGTGATATCCATGTTATTTTGTGTTTGTCAGAATGTGGGAACTTTGTACTACTTATGACCATATATGTTCTTGTTGCTAGGTTGCATAATCATTGCCCATTGTTATTTGTCCTTTCATGTATTGTGTATCTCCCTGCTACAATTTCTGTTTATTGTTCTTTCCCTATTTGGACATTGAAGTCTCCCAGTACCATGATCGTGTCCTCTTTGAGTATCTTTTCTATTTCGTCCTCTATATCGTCATACCATTTTTCTTTTTCTTCTCTGTTCGCATTTTCTGTAGGCGCATATGCGTTTAGTAGTGGCATATTGCTTGGTTTTGCTTCTATGCGCAAGTATGCAAGTATATATGTTTTTTTTTTGTATTTTTTGCATGAAAACGAAGCGTCGCATAAAAAAAGGGAAGATAGATTTTTTGTCACAAATTGAACGAGGAATTCAACAAAGATTTTTAATCTGAAATATCTTAGTGACGTACCATTTTTATCTCTAAAAAAATATCAGACTATTACCCGTACGCGCGCCAATGGTGAATATAAAGTTCTTAATTTTATATCAAAAAATGCCCAATAACTACGTCTTAAAACCCCCAAATTTTATTTGCACACCTCAACCGGTTTTAGAGCAATAAATAAATCGTCAGTTTGTAAAAAAGTTTTAACACCCCGTATCTCGGAAACAAATGAAAATCGAATAACAACATATGAATTATTTTTAATTATTATATTATACAGTCTTAAAATTTGGATATATAAATTACTTACTTGAAGATACCATCTGAACAATAAAAAGTATATACTGTACGTACAAAGGAAGTTTAAACGGTATCCATATGGGAAGAAATGTTCCGCAATTGAGATCTAAATGACTCTCTTCATTCATTTTCCTACACATAGGCATTTCCCTAATGCTTAATAATGCGTAAATACAGAAACCTCCTATATAGTAAGCCCCTTTAAAAGTAAAACATTTAAAAAAAGTAACATTTTAAGAATGATAAACATTCAGTATTATAAGGTAAAGATTATTTTATAGGTTGGAAAGAGGAATAACCGAGGAAATGCAGGAGCTTCTCATAACTGTTGAGGGACCTTAATTACTACAGTTCCGGTGCCTTAATTACTCCAGTAATTACTAGGCGGTGGTTTCCGATAGACGCTGTAGGCTGCGTAAAGTGTCACGCCGGCGCCGTAGGAAAATTGTTAATTTTCGTTACTTTTAATAAACTTTGAAGGACAAAAACTATTCTACAACCAAAAATAGTTCGTAGGCTGCGTACAGCGTGTATTGGAGACCACAGCCTTAGGTTTCTTACGTTAGAATTTTATTTTATTTATTGGCATTTTCGTTTTCTTCATTTTTAGTTAACTATTTTCAAATGTTCTATGGTTTGTTTTTAAACCAGGAGGAGTAAATTAAAATGACAGATTTACACCCAAGAAAGTCACTAGGAAGATCACCAAATACATTTTTTTGGTTGATCATATCGCCTTCGACGGTAATCCATACATATTCTATTATAAAAATACGGCACTTCTTTTTCTTCTTCTTCAGGTGCCATCTCCGCTGCGGAGGTTGGTAATCATCATAGCTATTTTAATTTTTGAGGCAGTAGCTCTAAATAGTTGTTTTGAGCTGCATCCAAACCATTCTCTGAGGTTCTTCAGCCATGAAATTCGTCTTCTGCCGATGCTTCTTCTGCCATCTATCTTTCCCTGCATTATGAGTCGCAGGATGCCATACTTCTCGCCCCGCATCACATGTCCGAGATACTGTAGTTTTCTTTCTTTAATTATAAGTTCAACTTCCTTCTCTTATATACGGGCACTAGAGAGTTCTAAAAATCATTGTCTTTTATATAAAAGTAGACTAAAAATCTAAAAATTAAAGGGATAATGCAGAAAACAAAAAAATCGCCGAGATAACTTAATTAACCTATAAAATGCCAGCTGTATCAAAATTTCATAAATGTCATTAATGTCAAAATTTCATAACAGTTGAGTAAAATTTTCTGAGGTTGGACCAGTTACAAACAAACAAAGACAGTAAATTTGAATTACTCCCCTTGGTTTAAAAACAGACCATAGTTGTATTGCTACGTCATCTGCAAACAAGTAATCTGATATAGTCGGTTCGCTAAACTCAGACACAACTGGCTAGTGATTTTAGTAGGTAATTTTTTTGTTTTTGGCCAATTTTGCCAAAATTGGCAAAATTACTAACTATTTAGTAATTATTAACTATTTAGTAATTATTTTTTTGCCAATTTTACCAAATGTGCAGAATTACTTACTAAAATCACTAGCCAGTTGTGTCTGAGTTTAGCGAACCGACATATATTTGGTTTTTGTATCTATGCACCAAGGATATATCAGACAGAGTAGCCTACATTATGCTTAAATTTTAAAAAGAAACGTCTTTGAAAGTTATACAGGTATACGCACCAACAAGCCCATATAACGATGAAGACATTAAAAACTTCTAAGTACGAAGAAATCATGGAAGAAAACACTCGCTATATAAGAAAATAAAACTTAATTGACGCTAATAGTTGGAGACTTCAATGCCAAATTAGGGGGAAGAATAGACGAAGAAGAACCCAGAATAGGGCAATATGGATATGGTGAAAGAAATAATAGACATACATTAATGAACCACTTGGAGGAAAGACAACTTTTTGTCGTGAACTCGTTCATTAGCGAAAAACCGGAAAGAAGATGGACTTGGATAAGTCCCAACGGTAATACTGAAATAATGAAATTGATTACATCCTTACAACACAAAAAACCATCACAAAAGATATTACCAACGAATATATTATACTCTCCTATTCTTAGATATATTCTTTGATATTACAGTGAACGTAGCGTAGCGAAGTGGCGAATATTAATTGTATTTTGCTCCTGCATTAAACCTGTTTTTCGCGAAATGCAGAGTAAATCAATTATATATAACGCAAGAAGTGTCAAGTTAACTGAGTAATCTTTGCGCAGAACGAAAAATAATAAACAAAATATTAAAAGTGTGCTCCAAATTGGCAAAAATAAAAGGTAAGAGTAGCACATAAGCAAATAAAACGTCATCGATATTACGCTATTTTGAAGTGAACTTGTTCGATTGGAAAGCGGTATTGCCGACAAAGTCGACAGGGAAGTCCTGTAACTAGGGAGGATCGAAATAGTATGTATATATTGCAAGACGTTACACTGGAAGGGTCAAGTTTCTGAGGAGTCGATCCGAACGAGACCATTATTGCGGTGAAACGGACTATATGTAATGTAATCAGCAGAGAAGATAAAAAATACGAAAATAGAACTGCAAACGGCTTTTAACAAAAGTTGAAAAATAAGCAGATCTCCCTCCTATAGAAAGAAGAAAATGGAGGAAAATGTACAAAAATTTATGGAAATGATGGCAGAAGTAAGTTTAAAGATCGAAGAACAATTAAAAGAACTCAGCGAGATTCGTAGAGAGCAGAAAGAATATAGAGAAGAAATAAGAGAGCTAAGACAGGAAAATATAACATTAAGGGAAGAAAACACAAAACTAAAATAGGCAGTTTATCACATAGAAGAACGGCTTGAAAGTTTGGAAAATCAAAAAAGGCGAAAAAGTATAATTATACAGGGTTTGAATATAGATAAAAATGTCCCAGATATTCTAAAGCATGCAATGAAAAATTGTATGCAGACAGAATTAGAAGTAGATGAACAAATAGAGAAGGCTCTGAAGTTAGGAGAAAAAGTTGGTTTGGTTGAGCTTGAAAAGGAAGAAGATAAAAGAAAAATCATGCGAAACAAAAGCAAATTAAGAAATCGAGAAGAAAGTCTAGTTTATATCAAGATGACCTATCAAAGAACGACAGAATTGTACAGAAACATGTCAGACAAAAAGCGCAAGAGCTAAGAAAGAAAGGGAGAAAAGTGAAAGTAGGGTACAAGAAAGTATATGCCGATCATGAAGTATGGCGTTGGGATGGCATGAACCAAACGTTGGTGGTAGAGACCAAAGCAAAAAACTAAGCAACAGCAGTGAAAGGAAACAAATGACGACGAACAATGTAAAGAAGAGGATAACGAACTATGAAAATAAAACAAATCAAGACAGAAATAAAAAAGAAACGCCGAAAAATGACAAGATACAGTTAGCAACAGAGATAAATAAAACAGAAACGACGCAGGCAATGGACAAGGCAATAAGTAAAAATAACAACAAAAAGAAAACTAAAGTCAACTTGGGTACATGGAATGTAAGAGGCACATACGAAAGAGGAAAACTCAAAGAATTAATTAGAGAAATTAAAAGATATAATGTACAAATAATAACTTTACAAGAGACAAAACAATTCGAGACAGAAATAGTAGAAATAGAAGACATGGTATTTTTTAAAAGCGGGGAAAAATCCAGACGGTTAGGAACAGGTTTTATAATACAGCGAAAATGGAAGGAAAAAGTAATGGCATTCCAACCAATATCAGATAGATTATGCACAATAAGATTAAAAGGAGACAAACGAAATATAAGTATAATAAATGTACACTCACCGATTGAAGATGCCACAGAAGAAGAAAAAGATGAATTCTATGAGCAATTAGAAACAGAATATGATAAGTTACCAGGGTTTAACATTAAAATAGTAATGGGAGACTGCAACGCTAAAGTCAGAAAAAATATATATATACGAGCACATAATATGAAAATACAGTAAGCATGAGGTGTCGAATGATAATGGCCAAAGAATAATAGGCTTTGCAACAGATGCAAATGGTGATAAGAAGCACAAAATTACGCCGAAAAAATATAAATGAACATGGATTTCCCCTGATAAAAAGACAGTAAATCAGATAGACCATATTTTAATAGAGAAGAAACATGCAAACAATGTAATAAAGGTAAAAAGCATGAGAGGAGCGGACTGTAACTAGGACCACTACTAGGTGAGAGCAAAATATAGAATCGAGCATAACATAAAGAAAAACAATAAAACAAAATAAGGAATTAAAAAACAATTCAACATAGAACTATTAAAAGATATTAACATACAGAAGAAGGACGAAAGGGAATAACCAACAGACTAATCAGGGAACAAGAAACGTCAGACCCAAATAAACAATTGGAAAACATAAAAGAAGCAATCCTGAACACAAGTAAAGTAATCCTAGTGAAACCCAAGAGAAAACACAAAACAAAATATTGGTATGATGAAGAATGTGAAGAAGTAGCAGAAGCAATAAGAAAGGTACCAAGACTCAAAAATCTCACAAATAAGGAAGATAGCATTAGAGAATAATACAGAGAATTGAGAAAAATCATGAAAAGAAAATGTAGAAGCAAAAAGAGAAGATACAGCGAGAACAAACTGAAAGAAATAGAAGAAAAATTTTAAAACAAAAAGAAATACGATCATTCTACCAGGAAGCAAAAAATGGAAAGAGGATATCAGAAAAACAACCCATGCATGAGAGATGATAAAGGGATGCTGCTAAATGAACCGGAAAAAATAATGGAAAACTGGCAAAATTATTTCACAGAACGGCTAAATAAGAGCGAAATACAAAAGGAAACAAACGATGAATTTGAAGATGATCAGATAGCAATAGAAATATCCATAGAACAAGAAATAAAGAATAAAATAAAGAGCCTGAAAAATAACAAAAGCCCAGGAATAACAGAAACTGTCGAAATGATAAAATCAGGAGGGAAAAGACTACAAAAAGAGATGTATGACCTGATAAAAAGAATATGGGAAGTAGAAAAAATGCCAGAAGAGTGGACCATAGCAAGGATGCATAAAAAAGGTGATGCTATGCGAAAACTATAGAGGCATCGCACTACTAGAAATAGTTTACAAAATCTTGGCACAAGGTATAAGAACAAGGCTAAATCAACATTCGGAAAACATATAGAGAGAATACCAGGCAGGTTTTAGAAACAACAGATCAACGACGGACCAAATGTTTACCTTAAAAGAAATATAGACTACGTGTTACGAATATAAAACAGTACTATATGCTTTGTTCATGGACTTTAAGTAGGCCTACGACACACTAAACAGACAGATGTACGAACTGATGAAAGAATTGGGGATACCAAGTAAAATTGTCAGGATGGTAAAGATAACGATGGAAAACACAACAAATGAAATATAATGGAAAGGGTATACATCCAAAAAGTTTGAAACCAAGGAAGGATTACGACAAGGAGAGCCACTCCACTATCAACAACTGCATTCAATCCAACATTGGAAGGAATAATCAGGAAAAGCAGAATAAACATGCATGAAACGATATTTAAAAACGGCCACCAATGCATAGCATTTGTAAATGATATAAGAACAAGGCTAAATCAACATTCGGAAAACATATTGAGAGAATAATACCAGGCAGGTTTTAGAAACAACAGATCAACGACGGACCAAATATTTGCCTTAATAAAATACAGACTACCTGTTACGAACATAAAACAGTACTATGTGCTTTGTTCATGGACTTTAAGCAGGCCTACGACACAGTAAAAAGACAGTAGATGTACGAACTGATGAAAGAATTGGGGATACCAGGTAAAATTGTCAGGATGGTAAAGATGACGATGGAAAACACAACAAATGAAATAGCATGGAAAGGGTATACATCCAAAAAGTTTGAAACCAAGGAAGGATTACGACAAGGAGACCCACTCCACTATCAACAACTGCATGCAATCCAACATTGGAAGGAATAATCAGGAAAAGCAGAATAAACATGCATGAAACGATACTTAAAAACGGCCAGCAATGCATAGCATTTGTAGATGATCTGACACTATTAGCAACAAGCAAGAAAGAACTACAAAAGTTAATGAAAAATATAATAACAGAAGCCAAAAAATTGGGACTCAAATTAAATGAAGAAAAGACAAAGTATATGATAGTGGGAGAGGTCCAAAAAGAAAAAGAAAATAACATCTTAGTACAAATAGATGGAGAAAAAACATACTCGTTCAAAAGAGCCGAATAAATTATTTACCTGGGAGCCAAAATAGACGAAAATGGTCATGAGGAAGGGGTGATAGAAGCAAGAATAGCTAAAGGAAATAAAAAATATGGAGCATTACACACATTAGTGAAATCCAAATGCGTATCAAGAAAAACAAAAGTAAGAATTTATAAGACTGTTATCAGACCTACAGTAACATACGCATGCGAAACATGGATGCTCAAAAAGTCTGAAACAGACCTTTTAGAAAAATGGGAGAGAAAGATGCAAAGAGCAATATATGGAAGTGTGAAAATAGAAGGTCATTGGAAAAGAAGAACCAATAAAGAATTGGAAGAACTACATAAAGAGCCAACGATCACGACGACCATCAAAGCACAGTAAATACGATATTTGCGGCACATCGAGAGAATGGGAAGTAAAAGAATGCCAAAAATGGTACTCTCACGAAGACCATTACAAAAGAAAAGGAAAGGCAGGCCAAGGAAAAGATGGAAGGACAGTATGTACGAAGACCTGAAGAAAAGTAACATTGAGAGATGGATAGCATTGGACAGAAGGAGATGGAAGGAGGTAGCGAAGGAGTGTATAAAAAGACTGAAGTGTAATTAAATAAAATTGATAAGTTATATAAGACATATTAAGTTATTTATTATTTATTATTTATGTAACCAGAAATGTGAACATTTTAACCCTAGGCCTACAAGGTCTGTTGCGCTTAATAAATAAAATAAAGATATTACAGTACTGAACCGTTTTTCAATCATTAGCGATCCTAGACTTGTCAGAGCCAAACTGAGCATTAATAGCTGATTCGAAACAAAAAAGAAAATAGAAAATAAATCAAAACTAGATATGGAAAAACTTAAGCAAGCAAAACAGATGAATATAAACAAAAAATAAGTAAAAGTATACCGATCACTAGAGATTTGGAAAACAAACATACCAATGAAATAAATCAGCTATTAACCGATACCTACATTAGCAAAGGCGGGAAAAGAGGTAGCACAAACAAGAATAAAAAAGTAAAACAATATATCCTATAGATGGAATAAAAGAAGATGGAATAACACATTCCTAGAGATGGAATAACACATTCTTTAAAGAGAGAGAAACTCAACTTATTACGTACAAAAGTGGACAACATCAATCCCAAATAGATTACTTCGTGATAAGGAAAGAAGACATACGTGAATGCAAGGACTGCAAGGTAATAGTTAGTAAGACAGTAAGCCAACAACATAAGCTGCTTGTTCTGGACATCGAAGTAAAAAGCAAAACTAAACAAAAATATCGGAGAGGACCACAAAAAATCAAGTGGTGGATGCTAAAAGATGAGAAAGAAGGTCTATTCAGGGAAAGAATAGTAGAAAAAATATGTTGGAACATGAAAGGAAGCCCTAACACAATTTGGAGAAAAATGGGCAATATTATTAGAGAGACGGCTATTGAAATACTTGGGAAAACGTCAGGAAAGAAGTTTGAAGATAAAGAGACTTGGTGGTGGTCAAATGAAGTACAAGGAAAAATAAAAGAGAAGGGAAAATTATATAAAAAGTGGCAAGAAACCAGATCGGACATAGATCTTCAAAACTATATGGTTGCCAAAAAGGAAGCGAAAGTAGCAGTAGCAAAAGCTAAAGCAGAAGCGTATTCAAACCTATACGATCAACTTGATACCAGGGAAGGCGAAACGAACATATATAAAATAGCAAACAGAGAGCAAAGAAAGCAAAAGATTTTAATCAGATTAGATGTATCCGAGATGAAAATAATAAAATACTAATTCACGAAAAGGATGTCAAAAAGAGATGGAGAAAGTATTTTGACAGTTTATTAAATGAATAATTTGACAGAGCCTGTGGAGTTAACGGTGACAGTAACAGCAATGGTTACCAGAATAACAAACGGGGAAGTGGCTCAAGCGCTTCAAAAAATAAAGAAAGGAAAAGCAGTCGGACCAGGTGACATTCCTGGGGAAGTATGGAGAGCATTGGGAGAGACAGAAATAAGTTGGCTAGCATGTCTACTTAACAGAATTATGAAAGTTGGACAAATGCCAGGCGAATGGAGAAGCAGTATCAAAAAGTCTACTGAAGAAGCAGCAGTCTACAAAAACAAGTGAGACATACAACAATGTACAAACTAAAGGGCTATAAAACTACTTAGCCACACTATGAAAATATGGAAGAGAGTAATTGATAGACGGATACGTGAAGAAACCGAAATATCCGATAATCAATTTGGCTTTATGCAGGGCAGATCAACAACAGATGCAATTTGCATTGTAAGGCAGCTGATGAAAAAATACAGGTATAAAAAGACCAACGTTCATATGGTATTCATTGATCTTCAGAAAGCATATGATAGATTTTCTCGATAGATTCTGTGGTGGGCACTCAATAAGAAAGGAGTCCCTGGCGAATATGTAAAGATTGTGAGATATATGTATGAGGGAGTAACGACTAGTGTTAGGACAGGTGTGGGAGAGACTGATAAATTTCAGGTGAAAGTAGGATTGCACCAAGGCTCGGTACCTAGTCCTTATTTATTCTCATTAGTTTGGGACCAGGTAACAGCGAAACTATAGGGTAGCATTCCATGGTGCCTAATGTATGCTGATGATGTAGTGTTAACAGAACATAGTGAAAGAGACTTAGAACAAAAACTGGAACAGTGGAGACAAGCTCTGGAGAAAAAAAGGTTTAAAACTTAGTAGGACAAAAACAGAGTATTTGGAATTTTCATTTAAAGATGGAGTTACTACAAATAAAATGGTATCTTTGGATGGTGAAATGATTGTGAAAAGCAATAGTTTTAAGTACCTAGGATCGGTATAACAGAGTAATGGATGGAGATGCATGCAGTAGAATTAGGGCTTGATGGCTTGATGGATGAAGTGGAAAGAAGCGAGTGGTGTGTTGTGTGACAGAAAAACTCCAATGAAGCTGAAGGGAAAATTTTATAAAACAGCCATAAGACCGGCTATGATGTACGGAACGGAATGTTAGTGAAAAAGAAAGAGGAACAATGAATGCATGTGACGGAAATGAGAATGCTTAGATGGATGAGTGGAGTGACAAAGAAGGATAAAATTAGAAATGAGTATATTAGGGGAAGTCTAGGTGTGGCACCAATTGATACCAAAATGAGAAAGCATAGGTTAAGATGGTTTGGTCATGTTCAACGTCGAGACGTTAATCACCCAATACGAAGAATAGCTGAAGTGCAGATTCCTGGAAGGAGTAGGAGAGTAAGACCAAAGAAGACCTGGGGGGAGGCGATAAGGCAGAACATGTTGGTAAAGGGGATTAACATTGATATGACCCAAGATGGAATTGTGTGGAGAAATGCAATTAGGGAAGCCGACCCCGCATAGGGATAAGGCAAAGAGAATGATGATGAGATGGGATAAAAGAAGCTCATAGAACAAGATAAGAGAAACACAATAGATTACAGAGAGGTAAACAAAGCTATCAGAAGGAATATCAAGGAATGTAAGAGAGAAGTACAGGAAGAAAATATAGAAAAAACAACGGAACAAAATAAAAATTTGAAATACTTAACACTACAGCTTAGAAACATACAGATTAATAGTGTAAAGGATAAATAAGGCACAGAGACCAATAACATAAAAGAGATTATGCAAATAACACAAGAATATTGTAAGAACCTCCACAATACAAAACAGAAACCAACACAAAAAGTTCTTAAGTAACTACAAATAGAAATAAAAAGTGTCAATCCCGGCTTACAATAAGAAATCGGTAATCTGTAAGAATGAAATAAGAAGAGCATTAAGGAGATGAAGAATAATAGGTAATTCACAAGGAAAAGACGGGATAACTGTAGAAATGCTAAAAAATGGTAAGAAAATAACTAAAGAAGTTTTTTTCGTAGGTACTTATGAATAAAATACTAATTAAGAAACAAATGCCCAACACCTTCAACGAAGCAATAACACTATTTCTATTTAAGTAAGGAGATAAAAAGGATCTAAAGAATTACAGACCCACAACTTTGCTAAATGTAATATACAAACTATTAACCAAAATATTGACAAATATATTAATAACTAAATTACATGGATACCAGGTAAGAGAACAAGCCGGATTTAGAAAGAGCTTCAGTACAAGTGACCAACTTGTAATCTAAGAAGATATTAATCAAAACGAATATTATATCCCGCTATACATGGCACAAAACAGCAGAACACAGAACAGACTTAATACAGATATACCGACTTAATTACAAATATTAATAACAAAGCAACAATAACTATTAGACTTATCTCACCCAAGCTATTCAACCAAGCACTAGGAGTAGTCCAAGAAGGATCTGTTTTGAGATGGACGTTGAGACGTGACTCCAGAACTCTAGACTGCAGAAATTGCTTGGAATTAACCCATATAATAATAATTGAGTTATCCTCCCACTCAAAAACGTCCGGAACATTGTTTAAATAATCAAAATATCAAAAAATGAAGGAAAAATTCGAGTTTTTTCTTCGTTTTTTGATTATAACTTTAAAAGTATTCACTTTCGAGAAAAGTCGCACTAAAATAAAAGTTGCGTAATTAAATTTTATACAATACAAGGGTAGTTAAAAATTTTTAAAATTTTGCAAAAAGAATCATAAAAAAAAACAAGTACTCGCATTTTACGTTTTTCAACCATTTCTGCTAAACTTAGAACCTTCATATGTCACCCAGAAAAACGTTATGATATGATAAAACAATACTATAAATTTAGTTAAGATCGGTTCAATAGATTTTGCAAAATAATTTTTTTTTTGCGAAAGCTGGATTGAAAAATCCAGTATCCAGTAATTTTTCAATCCAGCTTTCGCAAAAAAAAAATTATTTTTTCAAAATGTTGCAGGACTGAAAACATAGCAGATAGCAAGTTAAATTTTTTTTACAAATAGAAGAATACTGTACCTTTGATTTGCAATTTGCAAAATTAAAATCGGTTAACTACCAGGGCGTCAGGATTTTTTTTAAATAAACATTAATTTTTGGTGCTACGCGCAGGACAGCGGTGTTCGATTCACACAAGTTGATTTCCATCAAAATTTCTTCCAATATTTATCTAATATATTATTTTCTTACTTGTACAAATATAGTAAGAAGTCACCAAATAGTGACGAAATATTGAGACCTAGAAAAAATAGAGTTTTATTTCATCTGACCGAATCGCCGTTAATAAAAAAAATATTATTTTCTCACTCTATATTTTGTTGTATTTTAATATTTTAATTCCACAAAAATCAAAATAATTTGATTATTGCATGTGAAATAATGTTTAAACAGTTGCATATGTTTAAAAATAATTAACTTTTATTCTTTAAGTTAAAATATATGAACAAAGAAAGTTTTTGCTAACAAAAATGGTTTTTCGAAGGACAAAGTATGTGTTTTTATTTTGAAATAAACAAATTTATTTATTTATATTCAAATGTAGTAAAAATTAAAATGTATCAATCATTATCAAAGGTCATTGGAATACCCAATCAGAGTAAACGTATCCGCTGTCCTGCGCGTAGAACCGTTTATTTTAAAAACATTCCTGACGTCGTGGTAGTTAACCGATTTTAATTTTGCAAACTGAAAATGAAAGGTACAATACTCTTCTATATGTCAAAAAATTTCAACTTGCTATCTGCTTTATTTTCGGTCCTGTAACATTTTGAAAAAATGAATTTTTTTTGCGAAAGCTGGATTGCAAAATTGATTTTGCAAAATCTGTTAAACGGATCTTAATGAAATTTACAGTATTGTTTTATTATATCATAAAGTTTTTCTGGTTAAAATATGAAGGTCCTAAGCAGTGGCGTCTTAAGCGGGGGTGCAAGGGGTGCACGGCACCCGGGCGGCAGGTTATAGGGGGCGGCAGCTGGATCATAACGAATGACAAGTTCCATGTTTACATACGCATATGCACAAACGCTTTTTTACTAAGATGTACCTACCTACACTTAATATGCTGTATATTATATAGCCTACTTTAAAGTGTACGCCACTGTCTCGGCGTGAACAAATCTGAAAGTTTTTAGAAAATACTCAATTTAGGAAGCTTCTTAGAACTGAATCAACAGGGGGGCGTCTGTGAATCTTAAATGTGTTTGAGCGGAAGTTGTTACCAAAAAAAGGTCAATCCTTCTCGGTAAACCTTTGAAAAATGGTAAAAAATCTTTTGTATTAAATATCTATTTACGTAGAATAGATGACGTTGATATATTTTCTCTCTACGAAAATTAGGAACCCTTTAGATGGGAGGAGACATTTTAACAATTAAAGAAATAGGAGTCCCATTGGTTTAATGGGGAAAGGACCGCCTTTCAAAGTTTATAAAAATCGGTTTTCTTAAAAAATTTTTAGTTTCTATCTGAAATTTGAATTTAAACCAGTGACTTCTTGAGTTCCTGCTTTACGTTATTTTAACTTTACTTGATTAAATAGTACAGTGTCGTGAGTTTTGAAAAACCGCAGAAGTGCCCATAGAGATACAGCATCGTCAAACTCAAGGTAAGAATGTTATTAAAGTTACTACCTATTAAACGAGGACTGTAAAACAATTCTTTTTGTACATTAATGAAACTCACGTCTGGCTAGAGGGTTGTAGTATTTTTATTTATTTTTTTAAATTATTGCAGATGGCTGATGGAAGACAAAAACTTTCTGGTTTCCAATATCGGAAACGGAAACTGGAAAAAGAAGAAAAAGTGAAAAAATGCACGAGTTCTATAAGCAAGTTTCTTCAGAAAGTTCAACCAGGACCATCAACAAGTTCAGATATGAATCCAGTTTTCGAAAAAACTGTTGAAGATACAATGATGGGTGTTACTGAAACTTCTACTGATACTCCGATGGAAGAAATTTCAGCAACGTCAGCATCGGAAGCAACATTAACACCGACCGCAGCAGCCTCGGTAACAACTACTGCATTTTCTGATCATATCAGTAATAATTCGAGTTCAGTAATGAATGCGAATATCATCGATTCATTGACAGATCCTGCCCTTTGGCCACAAAGTATTTCAGATAATGTCAAGCTCTCACTACTTGAAATAGCTCCGGTACAAATAAAAAATTTTATATTTCCATTAGATGATTCTAATCGATCATTTTCAACTACGTATTTTCTTAAGAAACTAGGAAATAATGAAACGGTTATACGGGACTGGCTCGTTTATTCTAAATCTAGTGATTCTGTGTTTTGTTTTTACTGTAAACTATTTAGCAGTGCAATAAATGCTTTTAATGATGAAATAGGTTACAAAGATTGGCGTCATTTATCGAGAAATATAGAACGACATGAAAAAAGTGTAGCACATTTTCAAAGTGTGAGACAATATGTTGATTTAAAACAAAATATAATGAAAGGAAGAACTGTAGATTCGATTAATCAGGCCCAAATGGACCGTGAAAAAAAAAGGTGGATGGCAGTTATTGAAAGAATTATATACATTATTCAGTTTTTGGCTAGACAAAATTTGGCTTTTAGAGGGCATACAGAAAAGATATTTCAAAATGATAATGGAAACTTTTTAAAACTAATAGAAAGTGTTTCAAAATTTGACAATGTTTTAGCAGAGCACATTAATCGCATTGAAAAAGCTGAACACCGCAATATGCCTCATTATCTTGGTCATAACATTCAAAATGAACTGATAACTGTAATAGGAGAAAATATCAAAAACACCATTGTTAACACACTGAAACATTGTAAATATTATTCTATAATTTTAGATTGTACACCTGACATAAGTCATGAAGAGCAAATTACAATAATTTTTAGATTTGTTTATCTTAACCCCTTAACAAAAAATGTTGAGATAAGAGAGCATTTTCTTGGATTTTGCTCTGTTACTGACACAACTGGACAAGGATTAATGACGTTTTTATTGAATTTTTTGGAAGGCTTAAATATTGATATTAATGACATGCGCGGCCAAGGCTACGACAATGGTGCCAATATGAAAGGCAAAAAAATTGGCTTACAAAAAAAAATTTTGGATATAAATCCTAGAGCATTTTATGTACCATGTGCAGCGCATAGTCTTAATTTAGTTGTAAATGATGCTGCAAAATGTTCTCTGGAAGTTACAAATTTCTTTGCCATTGTCCAAGAATTATATGTATTTTTTTCGGCATCAACATCGCGCTGGCAAGTCTTAAAAAAAGAACTGCCTACTTTAACTCTAAAATCACTTTCCGATACACGATGGGAAAGCCGCATTGATGCTGTGAAAGCCCTTCGTTTTAATTTAGAAAAAATTTATGATGCTTTGTTCTTTATTTATAGTGATTCAAATAAAGATAACGACACAAAAAATTTGGCATATTCTTTGATTTCAAAAATAAAGTCGTACAAATTTGTTTGTTCCTTGGTAACTTGGTATAATATTTTATTAAAAATTAATACTGTAAGCAAAATTATGCAGAAATCTACTGTGATACTTCCAGAGGCTGCTAAAATGTTAGAAGAAGTAAAAAAATATTTAACTGAATGTCGTACAGACTTAGCTTATAAAGAAATGCTTAATGAATCAAAAATTATTGCTGAAGAATTAGACTGCGAAATTAGTTTTCCAGCAGTTGGCACTGTACGACCTAGAAAACGAAGACCTATGTTTAATTATGAAGGAAGAGATGACGCTATACAAAATCCAGAGTTACACTTTAAAGTAAATTTTTACTTTTTTTTATTAGACACTGCCATAACTAAATTAGATGAAAGGTTCGAATTGTTAAGTGATCACAACAACTGTTTTTCGTTTTTACACAACCTTGATGCTTTTAAAAATTTAAATTCAAATGATAAATTAAAGTATTGCGCGGATTTGCAAAATAAATTGACAGATTTTCAAACTAAGCATTCTGATATAAATGCAGTCGATTTGCTGAATGAAATTGAAATTTTACCGACCTATTTAAAATCTACCTCCTCTGCAATTGATGTTTTAGGATATTTATTTAAAAATAACTTGATTAGCACATTTCCAAATTTGTCGATTGCTTTACGTATTTATTTAACATTACCGGTTACTGTTGCTGAGGGTGAAAGATCATTTTCCAAATTAAAGATTATAAAAAACTATTTAAGGTCTAGTATGACACAAGAAAGGCTTTCAAATCTAGCTATAATAAGCATTGAAAATGATGTTGACATAGATATTAATGACATTATAAAAGAATTTGCTATCCGAAAATCTAGAAAAATTGATTTTAGCTTTTGAAAAATATGGTCAAACATTAAATAATACCTACCTATTTCAAGATGTGTATTATTATCATAAGTATGTATTCGGACATAGGTATAAGTACGTAATTTTTTATAATTTGTTTTTACATCTGGTACATAATATGTATATACATATGTGACTTACTTTTCATTTAATTAAATATATATCTGATGTTATTAAATTGTGATATAACTAAATAAATAAAATTGTTTGGTTTATTTTAAGAATAGTTCTCTACCTATCTAGCTTCCTTTATGTCGTTCACCTTCTTCACGGTATATAGGAAATAAGTCTTATTTTCTAGGCTGTAACCTCCTTCAACTTATCGCCCAGAAGGGGCGGCACACAAGAGTTTGCACCCCGGCGGCAGGTGAGCTAGAGCCGCCCCTGGTCCTAAGTGTAGCATAAATGGATAAAAAACGTAATATGCGAATACTTGTTTTTTTTATGGTTTTTTCGCAATTATCGCTATTTTGCAACAAGGGTGACCATTTTTTTAAATTTTAACCAATCCCATGTTGTAGGAAATTTAATTGCACAACTTTTATGTCGGAACAACTTTTCTCGAAAATAAATACTTTTAAAGTTATAATCAAAAACCCAGAAAAAAATTGAATTTTTCCTTCATTTTTTGACATTTTGATTATTTAAACAATATTCCGGAACTTTTTGAGTGGGAGGATAATTCAAATATTATTATATGAGTTATTTTAAAGCAATTTCTGCAAAAAATATGAGTCACCTCTCAACATCCAAATGTACTAATATTTTTACAGATGCGCCCTGCTCTAAAGATGTTTTCAAACTACACTGAGATAAGAGGGGTATTAATGTAAACGGACCATATCTGAATCACTTACGATATGCTGATGATATTGAATTAATAACAGAAAAAAGTGAAGCATTACAAAGAATGATGAAAGAACTAGATAGAGAATCGACAAAGATAGGACTGAAGATGAATTATTCTAGTAAAACAAAAACCATAACCAATAAACAATAGAATAAGTTAAAGAGTATATATTAGGACAAATCACTAACTTAAATAAAGAAAATCACACCGAAGAAATAAAGTGAAGGATAAGATTGGATTCTGAAAGCTGTCTTATATTATAATGAACAGAAAATAACCCCAATGCCTAAAAACAATAGTCTTCAATCAATGTATACTCTCTGTCGTCATACATGGCTCTCAGAACTGGACGTTTATAAAAGAAAATATGCAAAAAATAGCAATGACAGAAAGATCCATGGAAAAACAAAAAATGATGACTGTTAAACTAACAGACAGGAAAAGAAACGAATGGATCCGTAATAAAACAAAAGTGAAGGAACCCAAGTAGCAAAGCCCAAATGAAGTTCGCTGGACATAGTCTAAGGCAGAAGGATGAAATATGGACTAAGATGATATATTGGACACTGTGGAACCACAAACGAAAAAGGGAAAGGCCACAAATGCGTTGGTCAGATGACCTGATGAAATACGACAGGTCCAAATGGATGCAAAATGCCCAAGATAGAGAGGCATGAAATAAGGAAGGGAGGCATATGTCCAAGGATGGATGTTAGGGCCGATTAGATAGATAGACATAAGTTAATGCTTACTATAATATTTAACCCAGCGATTGCTCCATTTTACAAACTCGTTATATTCTTCTGGTTTGCCATAGTTTGAAAAATCAAGCAAACTATCTAAAAGCTGTTCCCAGTCTTTGTATAGATAAGTCATCTGACCCACAATAACCATTGAGCCAAATCCTGCTGATAAAACAACGAAATCTTCACTTGTATCTATTTCTTTAATTTGACCTAAAAATTCAAAACTGGTAATTGTTACTACATAGCTTAAAATTGTTATTTTTTAAATAACGTTCTATAGACTAATACCTAAATAAAAAATAACTATAGGTATGTCTTGTACACACTTCTATATAAGTCAAAACTGCAACAGGTTAATGTTTTCAAAAAACTGATAGTGTGTAAAATATTTGTTAATAATCGGCTATGTACTTTCAGCATATCAAAATGCCATCATCAAAACTTCGTCTTATTGGTATAAACACATAAATAGAAGAGTGACTGTTGACCAACATATTACATTTAAAATTGATTGAGGGCTAAGCCTCTGATCATGGGTAAAAACCCTTTAAAATATGTATAATATCACACCGATGTGAGTATTTCACAATATGGCTACCATATATTACATTGAACAGCTACCACATATTACATTGTTGAACAGTAACAGCTGTTCAATGTATACCTATGGTAGCCATATTGTGAGTTACTCACATCGATGTGAGTTACTCACAATGTGATACATTGTCATATACTCTGGGCTAATTAGCAAAATTCAGGGAAAAGTTATTTACCAGCAATTTTATTGCTGGAATCGAATCTTATGATTGTATATATTAATAATATACACTGTGGGCCAAAAGCCCACAGCTTTTTATCAGCTTTTTAAAATAATTAATCGTGCCAAGAAAACCTCTCAATGTTTTCAAATTCGTTGGCCTTGGGTATTCATCTCTCTGTCTTCGGCTAATCTTACTGTTTTGGTGTCCAATTTAAAACCCAAATAAATTACTTCTTTTTGAAAAAATTGACATTTTTCAATGTTTAATTTTAATCCCGCTGTGTCCAATTCCTCCAGAATTATTTTTATGTGTTCCAAATGACTCTGTGTATCTTGTGAAAAAATTAATAAATCATCGATATAATGAACTATGAAATCTTCATGACGATTTAAAATGGTATGGAGAGCTCGTACAAGTGCTGCACAAGCACTCTGCAATCCAAATGGCTCTACCTTAAACCGGTAGACAATACCATCAATTGAAAAAGCGGTGTAGTTTCTACACTTTTCAGCTAAAGGTATCAACCAAAAACTGTGTTTTAAGTCAATTTTAGAAAATATGTGTGACCCCGTAATCCTTCCAAAAATGGCCTCGATGTTTAGAGGTGATTCATATTGTGATACAGTGTGCTGGTTGATATTCCTGGCATCTAAACATAATCTCAATTCTCCATTGCTTTTCTTTACTATCACAATTGGGTTAACATAAGGTGAATCACATCTTTCGATGATTTGATCTTCCAACATCTTATTAATTTCTTCTTTCACCTCTTGTCGATACTTATATGGAATCGGGTAAGTCTTTGATCGAAAATTTCCCAAGTTTTTAACCTCAAATGAATGTTCGTACTTTTTAGCCACTCTGTTTTCCTCATTGATCAAAGTTTCATAGTTTCTTAACATCAACCGCAATTCTTTTTCTTTTCCTTCTCCACATATCAATTTTTTGTCTTTTTCCTCAGATTCTTCACATATGTTTACCGTGCATTCTGCATCCTCGTTTGCATATACCTCCTCTTCAAATACCACTGTTTCAATCATATTCTTTTCACTTTCATTTGTTATCTTTATTTCTTCTTCTCCTGAGCTCGTCTCTTCTTTTGAGGAATCTCAGGTTTTAACTTCTTTTATCTTTGTCTGACCTTTTCTCCTTTTTCTTCTTTGTCCTTGCTTCGTTGCCAAATTCATTTCCACTGTTTGTTCTTTACCTGATTCGTCCGTATTTTGTTTCTCATGTTCCTTGTCCTGTTCTTCTTCTTTTTCTTCTGTTAGTTTCATCGTATTATTTTTAAAATCTATCACTACATGTTTTTCTGCCAATTCGTCAACTCCTACTATCATGTCATGTGACATGTTTGGCATTATTACACATTGTAGTGCATACATATTCTTACCCAGTCGTACCATTACTCGTATGCCTTCATTTATAGTTGCCAATGTCCGTTTGTTTGCGCCCACTAAATTTACCCTAGGTATTTTGTAAATTAAATTTGTTAAGTTAACTTCTTCTATTAGTTTTCTGTTGACCAGTGTTATTTCAGATCCAGTGTCTATCATAATTTTAATTGGTTTCTCGTTGATAAATCCATCCACAAATTTTAAATTAAATCTTTTCGTTGTTTCCTGCCAATTTAATAAACTCCTTGGAGTGACAAAAGATTCCTGTTTGTTTTTTTGTTTTTAGTGAGCGCCGTCGTGAAAAGACGCCGGTTGCTCATCGTTGTTTATATTTTCGTCATAATGTCTCTCTCCGTCATATTCTTCTGTCTGGGTATTATTTACCTCTCTTCTATTGTCTCTTGGTCTGTCGGATCTGTTTCGGTTTTCTCGATATCCCTGTTCATTTTGTCTACCATTATTTCTGTTTTCTTGATTTGAGCGTGTGGTGTTTCTATTCTGGTATTCTCGATTTCTGTCCTCATTCCATTGCCTATTTCTTTGTTCATAATTTCCTCTTCCGTTGTCTCTATTTTCGTTTTCCCTTCTGGGATTAAAATCTCGTCTTGTATAGTCCCTCCTATTTTGATTTCTATCTCTGTAATCCTGTGTTTCTCGGGGCCTGTAATCTTCTCGCGACCTTCTTGATTTTCTTTCTCTTAGACGTGATTCTCTTATTTGTAGGAATTGGCATAAACTATCTATGTCTTTGTAGTTTTGCAATGTGATATGGTCTTCCAGCGTTTCTTCGAAATGTCTTGCAATCAGTTCGACTAATTGTTCTGATGAATAATTATATTGTAAATGTTTTGCATTATTGTAAATTTGTAAAGCATATGTCCTTTCTGAGATACCCATCCTATCATTGTATTTCCCATTTTGCAATTCCTTGTTAATTTCCAATTGTTGGACTTTTCCCCAGAAATAATTCAAAAATTTTTGTTCAAATTGTTGCCAACTGCCGAATTCTTCTTCTTTGCTATCAAACCATAGGCTTGCTTCATACTTGAGATGGTTTCTGATTGTTTCTTTCACTGTTTCGAAATTTCCGATGTGCTGTACTTTCTTTTTCAGGCTATTTATGAACGGCACTGGGTGTAATCTTCTTACATCCCCGCCAAACCGTATTTTCACGTCATCTGTGCTATGTATAACCATTTCTCTTCTTTCTCCGACATTTTGTTGAGTATTGATTTCCGCAATTTTTCTTTCGTTTTCTTTGATCTTTCTTTCCACTTCTTCTATGTCTGCTTGAATAGCGTTTTCCAACTTGTTTTCCAAATTTTCTATTTCCTTTTTCTGGCAATTTGTTAACTCCTCCATTTTATTTTGAATTTTCATTTCTTGCTGTTCTATCTCGTTTTTCATTGTTGTCAAACATCCTTTTACTTAATTTTCATACTTTTCTATGCGTTCCTCCATTTTCTTGTTGTTCTCTTCTATTGCTCGTTTCATTTTCTGTTGTGTTTCATCCATTTTTTGATCCAATTTTTGTTGTGTTTCATCCATTTTTTTTGTGTTTCATCCATTTTTTGATCCATTTTTTGTTGTGATTCATCCATTTTTTATTGTGTTTCATCCATTTTTTGATCCACTTTATCCATTTTCTTTGCTGTTTCTTCCATTACTCGTTTTGTTTCTTCCTGATTTTTGTCCATTGTTCGTTTTGCTTCATCCATTTTTTGTAACTGGAGTTGCATAAGTTGTAATATCTTTTCTAATTCTGATAGTTCTTTTTTTTCTGTTTCCATGATTGTTGTGTCTAAAATATCTTCTTGGTCTAAATTTTCCTCTTGATCTGAAAGGTTCTTCTTGTTTTTTGTTGTCTTTGCTTTTGCTTCTTGTCACAGACATTTGTTTTCAAGAAGTACTATCCCCGCCAAATATGAAATTTGAATAGTATGTTACCAAGACGAATTTTTCTCACCCAAATTTAATAAATTGTCAATAAATATATCAATTGTAAATATCGATAAATTAAATCAATTATGTCAAATTTGTACCTAAAGATATCTAAAATTTTATGTCATCAAATGTAAATATCTCACTTTTTACCACGGGCATATAAATTTCCAACCACCGGCTTTTCTCTTTCTATTCCTTCAAATTTGCCATTAGAAATACTTTTCAATGCTTTCCACTTTGGGCGACATGTTGTTGTGATCTTATTTTTGAAATCTGATGCTGTTCTCAGATGTAATTTATTTTAATTAATTAATTAATGATTATCTCATTAATCAAACAGATCAAATACCAATATAGTGTCAATCTCAGGGCTAAATTATAATATCAATTACTTACTTTCGTGGCTTCAAAATATTTCTCAGTGGATTCCTAATCGGGATAGATAAAAGAGAGTAAAATAATACACACATATGAATTTCAATTAGAAATTATAAAATCGTTTATTTTATCTAAATGGCATTCAATGCTTAATATTTCTTATATCTTATCTTTCTATCTTTATTTAATATAACATTTACAAACATGGGAATCTTATTTCTTTTTGTCTCCAAAGTTATTTTATTTAAAATGAACTATTATGATTTATTAGTGATAAATTGATTTAGGTTTGATGAAAAATTTTTAATAATGATTGTGTGGTATTTTTAATTATTATTATTTTAATAATGATTTTAGTAATGATTGTGTGGTATAATTTTCAATGTGGTATTTAATACATAAACCATACATTCATGTCATAACAAAATAGACTGACCTTTACTGATGATTTGACAATGTCTTCACACAAAACACGTTTCCTCCTATCTTGGGTTGCGATCAAACGACTCGTACCAGCTTCCCAGTAAAGCCTCTGCTCCTTTCTTCAAACTACGCCTCGTACCGCCCTCGTTCCTGCCTTCTCCTGATGCCGTGTTCTACCTTTTTCAAACACTTCAACAAAAACCGGGATACTCTAGACTCAAGGAGTTATATCTTATCTCGACTCGGCCTAACACTCGTTCCACGATATCTTACTTTTTAAATTTTAACAACAAACTAACTATACCGGCGTTTCACTTTTTTGTACACTCTTCTCGAACACTGGACTTCGCCTTTCGATCGCTCAAAACATTCTGCCTTCACATTTGTCATCCATTCTCCTACTTCCAAATTACCCCTTCCAGCATTCAAAAATCAACCAATCCCAAGCAACTTTCAATTATCCGTATTCATCAATACAAAACTTTCCTTTTTCTAAATATCTTAATGGATTTCAAGAAAAAATAATATTCCCCATTTCAATTTTACTTTCTACATTAATACAACATTTACAAATTTAATGACCTATTATCTTATTCACTAGAGTATTAGTTAGCGGTGGTTAATGACAAATCCTTCCGCGAACACTTTCTTTGTACACATCACTCTAATTGTTTACTTTAGTCGTATTGTTTCCGAGGTTCGTAAACACTTCTCCGAATCACTCTCTTAAAATCTACCTATACATAATTTGTTTTATACAGGGTGTTCCAAATTTACATGCCCGTGGTCGAGAAAAATGAAAACCTTTATTTTAATTTGACTTTAATTTATAATTATAAACTTTTATTTCTTATATCAATTAGGAATATAACAATATATATATACAGGGTAGCTCAACTTCAGTGAGTTATTTATGTTTATTTAGGTAGTACTCATTATGCTTTTTATTTTTTTTTGTAAATCTTTATTGTTATTCCTAAATAAACATTATTATTATTATTATTATTATTCTGGAATCATAATCTGTACTAAAAGAGCTTTTATATTACCAAGTTATTTAATTATTGATAAACAATTACTTATCTAAAATTTTAGTTGAAAATTAAAGATTTTTTTGGAAAATCCCGCATTTTCCGGGGAAAATTTTCGTCGAAGTAAATCGGGAAAAACTCATCTCTACGCAGAATTGAATTACGGTGAAATTTTATTTAGGTGTTTTTGGTGTATTAAAATATTTGGAGTTATAGAGCAAAAATTGAAAAAAATCACGATTTTCGGGCGCCATTTCGTTTACCAGCGATAAAATAGCTGGTAAATTTTTCCTTGTATTTTGCTAATTAGCTTAGAGTAACAAAAGATAACCCGGAAACAGTATTAAAATATACTACTTTAATAATAAAAATTAATTAATTTTTTTACTAAAAAAAGTTAACAAAATAGTACTGAATAATTGGCATTTAAAATTTGTTAAAAAGAAACAAAAAAACTTATTTCTGAGTACAATAATATAATATATTTCACATTTATTTTAATTTTATAAGATTTAAAACAGGTAGGTAGTTCAGTAAAAATTGTGTATATATTTGTTAATTTTTATTCACTTATATATGTACATATATTTATATAGATGTTGTCCTCCATCTTTTTATATATTTTACTTTGTACTTTGTACCAAGAAAAATTTTTCATGTTTCTTTAACAAAATTTTAATGTTAATTCAGTACTATTTCGTCAAAGTTTTTAAATAAAAATTGATTTTAATACTTAGACCAGTAAGGATCTGTTTTTAGGTGGATGTGAGAGGTGGCATTCAGATTTTTGCGGATAAAGTTAGGTGATAACTTCGTTAATAATAATTGATTTATGCTCCTTCCCAAATATGCCCGGAACATTAATAAAAAAAAAATAAAATATTTAAAAATTTCAAAAAATTTCGATTTTTTTCTATTTTTTTGCTCATAACTTTAAAACAATTCATTTTGGAACAAAGTCGTATAGGAACAAAACAAAGATAATTAAATTTTATATCAGATGCGATTAGTTAAAAATGTCTTAATTTATCACCCTTGCTGCAAAATAGCAATAAATATAAAATAAGGGGGCAAATCAAGCCTGTCCTTATTCAATGATTTTCCATCACTTAGGTTACGTTTGGAACCTTCCTAATTCGCTTAGAAAATTTTTGTAATGTGCTAAAACCATACACCAAATTTTATTAAAATTAACTTACTAGATTTTGAATAATAATTTTGCAATCTAAACTTTTTTTTAAAAATTAAAGTTTTTAAAATCTTGCACAACAAAAACTAGAACATACAAAGATTTGTAAATTTTTTACATACAAAGAAGCACTCCACCTATCTAATGCACTTTACAGAATTGAAATCGGATTGTTTAAGCAGCCTCAGCAATGTTTTAAAGTTATAAACAATTTTTTGGCTTATAAACAAATTAGTCCTGTGGCCAGGAGGGGCTGCTACGGACTCCTTTATTTAGATGTACTTACCCAAGATTTTTATGTATTGTTTGACCCGTAGAACACGATTTTGTGGGTAACAGTTGATTCGGATGTCGATAAGATTGTTATAAACAAAGAACTTGAGGAATTACATAACATCGATTTTTCGCAAAATTAAACATTTTTTTGTATTTCTTGGGTAATTCTAAGCAAAAAATGTTCCTACAAGTTTTTTCGTAGGATGCATAGTTTTCGATATAAACGCAGTGGAACTTTCAAAAATTCGAAAAATTGCAATTTTTGAACGCGAAAATAGCAATTCTGCTGACAGCATTTGAAAGTGTAAATCAAATGTTACCGGTTTTAGTTATTTGAATTTCTACAAATTAATTTTTTTATTATTAAACAAAGCTCTTTGTTTATAATCCAAAAAATTGTTTATAAGTTTAAAACATTGCTGAGGCCCCTTAAATAATCCGATTTTAATTCTGTAAAGTGTATTAGATAGGTAGAGCACCTCTTTATATGTAAAAAGTTAGACAACTTCTAAATGGTCTACTTTTTGTTCAGAAAGATTTTAAAAAATTTGAACTTTTTTAAAAACATTTAGATTGCAAATTTATTATGAAAAAGCTATTATGTCGATTTTAATGAAATTTGATACCTACACGGTTTAAGTATGTTACAATGAATTTCCTAAGCGAATTACTAAGGTCCTAAGTGCCACCAAAGTGGTTAAAAACATTGAATAACAAGAGGCGTATTTTGCCCCCTTATTTTGTATTTATTGCTATATTGCAGAAAAGGTAATACATTAAGACATTTTTGACCAGTCGTATATCATACAAAATTCAATTATCTTTATTTTATTTGTCTACGACTTTGTTCCAAAACGAATCGTTTTAAAGTTATAAGCAAAGAAAGCAGAAAAAAATCGACGTTTTTCGAAATTTTTAAATATTTTAATTTTTTTATTAAGGTTCCGGGCATATTTGAGAAGGAGCATAAGTCAATTATTATTACTGAAAGTGTCACCTAATTTTATCTGCAAAAATCCGAATGCCACCTTTCACATCCAAAAATAGACGTTTTTTCACAGATCCTTACTGGTCTAACTGTTTTGTATCTCTTTTGCCAATTTTATTTACCTATCACATTATAGAGAGAAAAAAAAATGTTTAAATTGTTTTATAACAAATTAATGAATATTTATTGCAAAAAGGGTCATCCAGATATTATTATTTTTATATGCTACCACAAATTAAAAAAAACATTGTAATTTGACCATTATTAACGGAGATATTGCAAACTACTCCTCCACCAATTTTCAGGCAAAAAGTTTTCATTTAAGGTCGCTACGAAAATCATTTTTTTTTTCAAAATATTTTACAAGCTTTTACTATTTATATAAATGGAATTGTTAAACAGTAGGGTTGATAGATGAACTCATGCCTTTTTAAATGTTAATATAGATAAATAAACAAATTATGAATTTTTAAATTTGGAAAAGCTATCTCGACAAAAAATTGTTAAAGAAAAACTTTTTCTTTTTTCAGTATGTCAAAAATTACCAGGAACACGAATATCGAAACAACATTTCAAAATTTTTAATCCCGGCGATGTTATAAAAAAAATAAGTTTTAAACAAATTAGGTACCACAATTTTTAAACACCACTTTGGAGGGGAGTTTAATTGAAATTTTGATTTGGCAATACATTTATTGATGATATACATAAAAGAAAAAAATGGGACCATAAAAAATTGTATACTCTATCGGCAACAACCGCGTTTTTGCAATTGATAAAATGGCAATTTTTTATAAACAAATTAAATATCTCATAAACTACTGAATATTTTTTAACCAACTTTTTTTAAAATTAACTAGTTTTGATGGGAAATAAGCCACAATTTTACTAAAAAAAAATGATTTTATTAACGTTTCGACGCCCAAATCGGGTGTCGTTGTCAAAATACAAAAAATATTAATATTTTTAATATTTTTTATTTTTATTAATATTTTTTGTATTTTGACAACGACACCCGATTTGGGCGTCGAAACGTTAATAAAATCATTTTTTAGTAAAATTGTGGCTTATTTCCAATCAAAACTAGTTAATTGCAAAAATACCACAAGAAAAAAGCTTCAGAACAACTTTTTTTACTGTGTTCTGGTACTACAGCGCAACTTTTTCTGCAAAATAAAATATTTTATGGTGCTTATTTATAAGGTAAATAATTGTTTTCTGCAAATTTATTTTTCAAATTTGATTTACAATTATTTAAATAAATTAAGGGAAAAATTTAATTTAATAAGCCGTATATGAAAGATTTTCTTTTCGGCTTTTCAGAAAAGAATCGTAAAAACCTTAACAAAAACATGAATTGCCGCAGCCGTTAAAAGTAAATTTTGTACAAAAATTGCCCATTTTTAATTACATATTTAAACAATGATCCCCCTCATATGAACTATATACTTTCTTGAAAATATCTTTTATCTTGACCTAAAGTTTGATAAAAAATGTATTCCAATCTGTATGGAATTACATTTTGATTTAGATGTAGGTATTATTGTAATTTTATTTGATCGGTCTTTAAGTACCTATGTACTTAAATATTAACTCACCGGATGTAATTTTGTAGAAATGACTCAATGCTCCAAAAATAACGAATACTGGTGTCGTCAACCTTGCTACGATACAGCGACAATAAAAAGTTTGCAAATCTTTTTTATCTTCAAACGTAGGAAAAATTGAAGTGATATATAAACAATCTAATGCTGCTTGGAACGGTTTGCAACTTTTTTCAGTCATGATGTTCACTTTTCAGAATCAATGCGTCTCGGTCTTTTATACTTTTTTAATACAAAAAGAATATTTTATTATGATGTTTTTAGAGAAACGAGGCCCTACTAATACCTTAATATTTTATATGTTATGTTCAGGTTTTTCTTTAAAAAAATATATTGCGGAAATTGGGCCATTGTACTCACAATATTTTTATGATTACAAGACATTTCATGCACTTTAATTAAAGAGTAAAAGCATCTAATAGATATAGAGTAACTTTTCAAGTTATACACTACTCAACAATTGAAGTGGATAATTTTAAAATTCCTAAAATTAGCATATAAAACTATTTTTAAAATAATTGCCTGTACTATACTCTATCTGCTATCTTTATTGCCAATATTTTTTGCATGTGTTTTTTTTTCTCCCTATTCTTATCCGCCCTTATCTCGTACAAAGAGAGAAATGTTGTTCCAAACATGAATATATCATTAGTATAAAAGTGCTTGTATTGGCTTTACCAGTTGTCAATAAGTCAAGAAATCTATTTATCTAACAATAAAACACTGAAAATGTTTGTTTTCTATACTTCCACAAAATTTATTATAACTAAGTGACTACAGCTGTTTTGGCAGAGTGCCTTTCTCAAGTGATATAGTTTACAATGTGTTTGCCTTTTTAAGTGTTCAACTGAAGAGGTTGAGGAGTGGGGAGCTGTTTGTCTCGAGTTGGTCATTCAGAATTATATCTGTATTTTTCAGTTTATTAATTTCCATAGATTCTAAAAAAGATAGCTTAAGGCCTTTATTTTGAATATACAGAATTTGAAACTCTTCATTGAAAGAATGATTATGATCTAGAAGGTGAAGTACGTATGTAGAAGTGTCTGTTTTTCTATTTTTGAATGCCCTTTTGTGTTCTACTATCCGTTTGTCAAAAGTTCTGCCAGTTTCACCGATGTACGTTTTCGGACAGTCACCACAAGTTAGTTTGTACACACCACTTTGTAGTTGCTTTCTCTTTCGGCTTTTATTGTTCTTAATATATTTGCTTAAGTTGTTGTTAGTTCTGAAAGCTGGTGTCATTCCTTTCTTTTTTATGTATCTGGCTATTTTTGTTGTTATCTTGCCAGTATATGTGAGAGAGCAGAAGGTACTGGGTTCTTTCTGTGGTGGTGGATACACTAATTTCAGGGCTTTCTTATGGAGTTTTTGGTTTAAAATTTTGTTAACTGTTTGTTCGTTATAGCCGTTGTTTACTGCTATTTGTTTAATGATGTTTAGTTCTATCTCGAAGTTATTTTTTGTCATGGGAATTTCTGTCAGTCTATGTATCATGCTATGGTAGGCTGCTAATTTGTGTTGTGTAGGATGGGATGATGAATTGTGTATAGTTGTGTCAGTATGGGTAGACTGACAGAAATTCCCATGACAAAAAATAACTTCGAGATAGAACTAAACATCATTAAACAAATAGCAGTAAACAACGGCTATAACGAACAAACAGTTAACAAAATTTTAAACCAAAAACTCCATAAGAAAGCCCTGAAATTAGTGTATCCACCACCACAGAAAGAACCCAGTACCTTCTGCTCTCTCACATATACTGGCAAGATAACAACAAAAATAGCCAGATACATAAAAAAGAAAGGAATAACACCAGCTTTCAGAACTAACAACAACTTAAGCAAATATATTAAGAACAATAAAAGCCGAAAGAGAAAGCAACTACAGAGTGGTGTGTACAAACTAACTTGTGGTGACTGTCCGAAAACGTACATCGGTCAAACTGGCAGAACTTTTGACAAACGGATAGCATAACACAAAAGGGCATTCAACAATAGAAAAACAGACACTTCTACATACGCACTTCACCTTCTAGATCATAATCATTCTTTCAATGAAGAGTTTCAAATTCTGCATATTCAAAATAAAGGCCTTAAGCTATCTTTTTTAGAATCTACGGAAATTAATAAACTGAAAAATACAGATATAATTCTGAATGACCAACTCGAGACAAACAGCTCCCCACTCCTCAACCTCTTCAGTTGAAGACTTAAAAAGGCAAACACATTGTAAACTATATCACTTGAGAAAGGCACTCTGCCGAAACAGCTGTAGTCACTTAGTTATAATAAATTTTGTGGAAGTATAGAAAACAAACATTTTCAGTGTTTTATTGTTAGATAAAATGAACTTCCATGAAGTAACGGTCGAATCCATCAATCAAATCTATTTATCACAAAAACATTATGCCGCAAAGACGTTTAGAACTAGTGCAGCTCGAGCAATTAGTTCGTTGGATCCAACAAGGCATAACTCAACAAGAGGTTGCTATGAGGCTAAATGTGTCGCAAAGTGTGATAAGTCGTGCATGTAATCGGTATGTAGCAACTGGATCTGCAACATACAGGCATGGAGGAGGAAGAGAACGATCTACAACTCGTCGGCAAGACCGTTTTGTAGTTCTGACGGTAAGAAGAAACCCAACATTCACGGCTTCCAGAATTAACAGTATCTTCAGGCATGCTACTGGACGAGCGATTTCTAGTCAAACTGTCAGAATACGGTTACATGCATCCAATTTAAGGGCTAGACGGCGCGCTACCCATCCACGCACGACTAACTAGGGAGCAGCGTGCATGCAGATATCGCTGGGCGATGAAACACTATCAGTGGAATTTCGAAAATTGGAGGAATTGTCTCTTTACTGACGAGTCCAGATTTCGTTTGTATACGAATGATGGCCGAATATTGGTGTGGAGGGAAAGAGGACAGCGTTACAATGAAAATCTGAATCCGTTTGCGTGTGGGGAGGCATATGTTTTGACGGTGTGTGTGTGTGTTCACAAAGAGGGGATGGCATTAGATAAACTTTTTGCCACAGATATTTGAAAGTTGAAGATTGAAGATGTCATATTAAATTTTTATTTTAGAATCTTTAAGAAATTGTATGATAATATCATTAATAGTTTTGGTATTGAAGCTTAGTAGATGTGAAATATTCAGCGGTAAACTTACATTCCGCTCCTGAAGTCTAGCAATTAGTGCTTTCGTATGGTTTTTATTAAGTTCACAATTAAAGATTATATGATTTAAATCTGCAGTAGAGTAGTTATCACATGAACAGAGAGAGTTGATACGCATTCCTATTTTAGCTAAATGTGCAGGAAAATTGCCATGGTTTAATCTTAAGCGACTTAGGGATGTGGAATAAAACCGAGTAACGTGATAATCAAATATATGTGGGATATTTTGCGGAAGTTGTGGGTATATGTAAGTGTATGGATTCATCGAAGTTTGTACAAACTTAAGCCAAATAGTTTCCCATTTCTTTCTTAATTTTTTATGCAATTCTGGAATGTAATCGCTGGAGATTGTTAAATCTACTATTTCATTTAAAGTTGCCGAATTCTTTGCCATTTCATCCACTATCTCATTTTCTTTGATTCCAGCATGTCCTTTTACCCAGATAAAGACCAAGTCACTACTATTATTTTTAAATCGAGCGATTGTCTTTCTAATATGGCATAACAACTCATTGTTGTGTTTTTTGGTTATTGGTTGTGATATTGCCTCAAGAGCAGATAAAGAATCTGATAGTATAACCGTGTCTCCAAAGTTCTGTTCAACCGCGTAAGTTAGGGCTCTTTCAATAGCATAAAGTTCGGCAGTGAAGATAGATGTACATTTAGGCAGTCTAAAAGAATTACCACTTTTTATATTAGAAACATAATAAGCGCTACCTACACTATTACATGTTTTTGAACCATCTGTATAGATGTATTTATAATTAGAAAATTCAGATAAGATTAATTTTATAATTTTATTGTTTTGGCATGGTAAGTTTCTATATGTAGGTTTTATGATCTTTGGAAAGATTGCGATTTCCTCAATAGAAAGGTTATATATGGGTAATATTTGTTTAGTGTTAATGCTAAAGTTGTTAGTTTCTAGATAAGCATCTGTAAGAGGGGGAGAAGTTTTAATTCTCCAATAAGAATTTGTTAAGTTATATTCAGTGAGACTGTTAATTTTACTTAATAATTTATGTGAATCTAAAGTCCTGGTCTTTAATAGAAACTTATTAGACAAGAATTCTCTTCTAAGGTTTAGAGGAGGTTCCTGCGCTTCTGCTAGAATTGCAGCACATGGCGTTGACTTAAACGCACTAATACATATACGTATTGCCTTATACTGAATATGATCGATTTTTGATAAATTAGATTTTGACGATGAACCATATAAAAAGCATCCATAATCAATGATTGACCGAATATACGATTTATAGAACATTAATGCTATCTTTGGGTCGGCACCCCATCTAGCTTTACATATGCAACGAAGCATGTTTAAACCTTTCTCGCATTTGTTGATAATGTGATTCACATGGAGTGTCCAGGTTAGTTTTTTGTCCAAAACCACGCCCAGATACTTATGGTGAGAGGATACATTAATATCAACATTACTTAAATTTATATTGGCAGGGGAACTTAACCTATGTCTAGTGAAAAAGGTGATGCTAGATTTTTCAGGGGATAACGTGAAATTAAAAGCCATAGACCATCTTTTTACACATTGCATTATCAGTTCCAAATCGCATAAACACTCATTATATGATTTACGGCTGCTGTATATACAGAAATCGTCTGCATACTGAATAATTTTAATTGTATTATTTGTTTCATTTAACATGTCATGCAATTCTGCAGTATAGATATTAAAAAGTACTGGACTTAGGACTGAACCTTGCGGAATTCCGACTGATAATAATCGAGGGCCGTAAATGTGATTTTCTGAATCTCGAATGAAAACTTCTCTGTCCCTATACAAATATGTGATTCTTTGTGCGAATTTATAATTTAGACCGTATTTTATGAGCTGAACAGTTAAAATATCAATATCCAGAGTATCATAAGCCCCTTTAATATCTAAAAACAAGCATGCCGTTATAAGATTAACGGAAAGTGCATTCTGAATGTCGGAAACTAATTGAGCTAATGCTTCAGAGGTGCCTTTGCCTCTGCGATATCCAAACTGATTAATAAGTAATAAACAATTACTTTCAAAATGCAATTCAATTCTTAATTTGATAATTCTCTCAAATGTTTTTGTAATGCATGATATTAATGAAATTGGTCTGTAAGAGTTAGGTAGACTTAAATTTTTGTTGGGTTTAGCAAGTAAGCAAATTACAGTTTTTTTTAAACTTTGGTCATATAATCCTTGCAACCACCAACTATTAAAAATATTTAAAAGAATTCCTTTAGCAATTTCAGGCAAGTATTCAATCATTTTATATGTAATGCTATCAAATCCCGGTGCTGTACTTTTAGATTGTTTGATTGCTAATCGTAATTCCTCCAAACTGATAGGCATATAAAATGATTCATTGCATGCTACATTACTATTGAATTTACTGAAGTCGATTTTATTTGATGCAAATTTGGGAATAAAAAACTCAAAAAAATCGTCCACCATATCAGCTGATATACTGCCCGATCCCGTTGAGTCTTTGTTTGATATTTTTTTTATAAATTTCCAAATTTTAGTAGGGTGCGTGTTTTTATTAATATTGCTTATGAAAGATATCCAGCTATCTCGAGCTTTTTTAGAAAATAGTAATTTAGTTTGACTAGCTACATTTTGATATTGACAATAGTTTGTATAGTTTGAGACACGTTTATACTGCTTCAGGGCTTCTTTTCTGCGACGAAACATATCATAGCATTCGGTATCCCACCATATTGGACGTTGAGTTACTTGTTGTCTTGCTCTTTTTAGGGGAATAGTTGCGGATGCTGCATCTGAGACCTTTTCCATAAAAATAGAGAAGCTTAGTAGATTGGAGTTTAGATTTTGGTTTGTCCTAATTAACGAATTTTCCAGTATAGTGGAGTATGCAGACCAATCAGCTAATTTATCATTCCATTTAGATGCTGGATTTTTATTTATTATAACTCTATCCCTAATAATTTCAAATTTGATTAAGCAATGATCTGAACCTAACGCATCTGGTACGACATCCCATACACAACAATCACTAGCCAAACCAGCAGAGCAAAATGTAATGTCTACCGCCGAAGGTAGCTCTTCTGGACGAGAAATTCTAGTTGGTTTACCATTATTGAGAACAACATAGTTATTGTCATCTAAGGCTTCTACTAATTGATTACCACAAGGTTTATTAATATGAGATCCCCAAAGTGTATGATGGCTGTTAAAATCGCCACAGAAGATAACAGGAGAATTAAATTGCCGAAAGATATTTGACCAATCTGATTTAGAAACATTTAATTTAGGTGGTTTATACACCGATACTAGTATGATATTTAAGGACGGAACTTTAACTGCGCAAAGTTCTAAATCTTTTTTATATGCAAAAGTAATAGGAAAATTTATAAATTTAATGTCTTGGCGAACTGCAATGGCAACACCGCCAAAGCCATTTGCACGATCCTGTCGGATAATCTTATACCCTTTTAGTTTAAAAGAATGGTTTGGTTTTTTGAAGGTTTCTGATAAAGCTATAATATCTACAGGATTATCGTGTAAAAAATTTAATAAACTTGGATGGTTTTTAGAGAAAGAACGAATATTCCATTGGATAACTTTAATGTTTTTACTATTGGGTGTACTTATCTTATTAGTGGATTGAATCATCAGAACAAGATTCAATATCGATTTCTGGAATTAGATTTGAAGGACTTAATATAGAGGAGATCATATTTCTAATATTTTCTTCTAAATTGTAATTTGTTTCGGATGAATCTGAATTAACTACTTGTTTAACTACGGTTATTATCTGACTTGTTAGTTTTTCCTTATATTGGATAAATTCATCTCTGTGAGGATTTGGTATGATGGGATTATGTGAAGATTTGGTTTTTTTTTATTGAAAATGGGAAAAAGTAGGCAGAGACGGAGAAATAGGTGGAGACTCCGGAGCAGATGGCTTACGTTTTTTCACTTGTCTTTTGGGTGAAGTATTTCGAACAATGGGTTTACGTAGCAAAAAGCTAGAATTTGGAGTTTGGGACGTACTGGGGAGTGGCAGAGAGGGAAAATTAGTGGAATTATTAAGAACTGAAAATCTATTATTTGTAGAAATCTTGGCATAAGATGGATTATCATGCAATCTTTCAGCTTCTTTAAATGTAATATTTTCCCTGGCCATGAGTTGTTTGATATTTTTTTGTTTCTTATATACTGGACAATCTCTGGATGTAGAGCAGTGTTCATTATTTTGGCAATAAATGCAGAATTTTTCGCAAGAAGAGTCTGACGTATGATTTAGGCTAGAACAGTTTCGACAGTGAGAAGATTTGGTTTTACATTGCTTGGCAGAATGCCCATATCGCAAGCAATTAAAACATTGAACAACGGGGAATATATATGGTTCTACAGAGAAATTGCATAAATTAATTGTTATATTTTGAGGAAGTTCATTTCCTACAAATTGAACAATAACCATTTGTCTGTTTACATATGAAATATTACCGTCTTTATCTGTTACCTTTCGTTTCATGCGTTGGACTTGAACCACCTCTTTATGAGATATTATGGCATTTTTTAAATATTCCTCAGAAAAGTATGTGTCAATATTCCTCAACACACCCTTCTTGTGTGTAAAAAATTTGGGTATATACGCTACTAAGTTATTATTAGACATAATTTTATTATTAACTAGATAATTAGCTTTTTCATAAGACTTAAAAATAACTTTAACGCGATTAAGACCAATCGATTTGATATCAAGAACATCGGATTTTATATAATTGTCAGTCAACAAAACGTGACCAATCCGGATTGGGAAAATTCTTCCCAAATGCTTATCAGTACTCTCAATATATACAAAATATGGACCTTTATCCTCAGTTCTATATCTATTATTTAAATCTATAAAATTATTTACATACCTATCCTCCTCTGCGTCCTTATTTTCGGGTGGCGAAGTGCCACCCGAGGTCTCATCCATTATATATTTTTTTAATCACTTACCTAACCTACCTATTATAAACAATAAAGAAAATTAACAAAAGGAACACTAATTAACACAATAACACACAATACACCGAGAACTGCTCGTTTGTATCGTTAAAATCAAACTATTAAAATGCGGAGAATAAAAATTCGTGTCCACACTTTGACAATTATTTGACGTTCTATGAATACAGTCTTTGATACCTTGTTTTGTTTTGACGGTAGCACGGACTTAATTAATGTGACAATGACTGCTACACGATATCGAGACAGAGTCATAGTACCAATAGTTGTCCCATTTTTTGGTGCAATAGGCGAACACTTTGTTCTGATTGATGATAATGCTCGCCCTCACGGTGCGAGAATTGTCAACGAGTGTATAGAAGCTCATGGCATTACAAGAATGGAGTGGCCACCGTGTTCACCTGATATGAATTGCATTGAACATTTTTGGGCCGAAATGTCTAGGCAACAAAACAGGCTCCTTCAACCGCCCCAAACCTTAGTAGCCCGGCTACACGCACCGTCTTGCCTGAGAGCATGCCTGCACAGTCTGGTTTGTGCAGGTAAGAGCGTGCGTATGGACGGCAAGACTGTATCGCGCACAGGCCTCCAAGCGCGGACTGTATCCTCGATCCTCCTCGACATGCTGAAGATTTTACCTGTGCAGTTTTTGGTTCTACAGTTTTACTTGCACGTGTGGACGGTACAGGGTTGCCGATTTGTACATAATTATCAGATTTTAACATAATTTTTATGGCATTCTGATAATAAATATTTTTTTAACATAATTGATAATTTTAACATATGTTTATACGGATAGATTTGGCAATAGAGTTTAGTAAAATTTCAAGAATTCTTCAATTTGTTTGCATTTGCATTTACTAGCTTGCTACTTGCGACACATGTTCAGCAGATACAGATATCAATTTTATGACCACCTTTGTCCTTTTACCTTTTATATTTGATTTTGGGACTAATGTACCTACCTGAATAGTGAATACTATTGAGGACTGAGGATTGTGGTTTTCATATAAAAAATATCATTAATATCAAACTAAGTAACTTATGGATTAAAAAAAATGAAGACAATTGCTTTATAAAAAGTCGAGAAAATACATTTTTTAACGTAAACCGATTTTGAACTTTGAGTGATTTTTATGATGAAATAAAGTATCATTTTTTTGAAATGTGATAGCAAAAGAAGTAAAAAATAAAATCAACCGAAATTTGACGATTTCTACCGAAAAATTAGGAGCAATTCTACTGAAATCTTGTCCAAGTTCTGTCCAAAAAAATTTTAACATAATTTTTGGCAAAATCTGATAATTTTAGCAACCGCTTAACATAATTTCATATCGTGACATCGGCAACACTGGGACGGTAGTTCAGTCCGTTCTTCAGTCCCGCAAAAGTTTTCGAGGTGGATAGACCAAGATGAGCGACATAAGAAGTGTTGCGAAACAGTTTTTAACTGAATTTCGAGTTATACAAATCTTTGCCGGCGTTATGGAAAGTAAGCGCTTGTTCACAATGGACGTAACCATAAGGTGAACGTAAACCGTTATCATTTCGTAAACCGTAATTTGTACATAATTTTATGCAGCGTTCACAATAGACTTAAATTTTACGTAACAAAACAGGTATTTTGATTGTCAATTGTCAAAACGTTATTTATGGGTTGATGTAAATACCTACATGTTTGTTTTTGAATTTGTGTGCATTTATTTAACAGAAATATGAATACAGCTGGTTTGGCTTGTGACCTGCTTACCATTTTATTGTTACGGGTAATTTAAAAAACAAATACATAAACCAAAAAGAAAAAAGGAGAGGTTAGGAGTCTTATGAATGAAATGAGGTTGTATGATGCACAGTGGTTTTTACTTACACAAGGATTTTTATATACAATATAAAAATGTTTTTCACCCTTACTATATTATAATTAGGGCTAGGGCTTTGAACGCACAAGCTGAATTAAAAGTTCAATATCCACGTTCTCCATTTTATTTAATTTATATTACCAAAACGTGAGATAAATATAGATTAATAGAGTAATGGGGTAAACAAAAACAAACCATAAGTAAACTGACAGAATCCACCCGTCTGAAATGTCAAACTTTTGATCACCAACATTAAAATACAAAAAATACTACAGTTATCCTTAAAATTCACGTAATTCGAACATAAAGTTGAAACAATCTCAACTTTATGTAATCCTTACGTTTAAACGTAAGACAACCATAACCATAAATTTTACGTTTGCCCATTGTGAATACTTACGTTTGATTTCTACATGTTCAACTTTATGAATTACGGATGCATTATGCGTAAATTACGTTTTACGTCCATTGTGAACAAGCGCTAAAGTGTAAAGAATATTCCGACAGAAATAAGAAAAACGAAGGCTACGCTTTAATGGCAGAAAAATTAAAAGAGGTAATATTTTATTTTTTAATTAATTCTAAAATAGGGCATACTTTAAAATCAAATAATTTGTACCGTTGGTACAAATTACCAACGGTAATTGGTATTTAATAAAGCTTAACTATTATTTTTTCCAATATTGGTATACTATTATTGAAAACAGTTTATACAGTGCGCTGGGATAACTGTTACAGCCCAGCCCCCCTATTAACTTATTTATTTTTAGCACATAAGAAAAACGCTCGGACAGGTCGATTTTTAAAATAATCATAGTAGGTAGATCATAGCATCAATGTTGAACTTTACGCGATCCCTCCTCAGGTGACAGGCGTAACTTTTTTAATGGGAAAGTACATGACATGACACCTCACTTACAAGATTTTGAAATACTTATTATAAAAATGTATAATACTTTAATCCTTTTTGAGAGCGTAGGCGCAAAATTTCGGTCGAATTCTTTCTAAACGCATTTATTTTTTTCGAATCCTGAGAAAACTAATAAGTATTTTTTTTTTAAGTTTAAACGCAAAATGATAGATTTAATGAAGTCCCTTAGAATAAACAAAAATTATCTTTTGAATGATTTAATTTAAATTAAAAATCAGACTTACTTTTCTCTTAGTTTTTCACCCCTGTGACTTATTAAAATAGACATTATAGAATTTCTCAGGGACTTTCTACCATCCATAATTCTGTAGTATTTCATTCTGCGTTTAAATTTTTACTTGTTAGATTTCTTAGGATTCGAAAAAAAATGAATGCATTTCAAAATGCCATTCTTCAGGATTATCTCTCAAATCTTCGATTAAGGTAACATGTGAATGTATATTTCTCCGCAAGAGCCACTTTTTACTCAATTTACTTCTACGGCGTAGTTGCTTGTTTGTTTGTTGCTTTTTTATTAATAAACAATACAATAACGCTTCCATTAAAAAAACCTCTTCCGTGCTGCTCATCGTGTC
Organism: Diabrotica virgifera virgifera; assembly: GCF_917563875.1. NCBI lineage: Eukaryota > Metazoa > Arthropoda > Insecta > Coleoptera > Chrysomelidae > Diabrotica > Diabrotica virgifera. The sequence continues at coordinate 165,792,920 of NC_065450.1, forward strand.
GAATTCTCTGAAAGACTGAAGTTTGCGCAGTCCAATTTTTTACGTGGCCTGCACGTGTGGACAACGTACGGTGTACAGTTATTTTGTTCCGTCATGCCTGCACAGTTTTGGACTGCACAGGCAAGACGGTGCGTGTAGCCGGTGCGTGTAGATCAGTTGCCAATATATTACGCGCGATTTGGGAACGTATACCGCAGCAGTTCATTAATAATTTAGGCCATCTTGGATATTCGTGCACCCTATGTAACGCACAGCTGAATCTTATGTTTGTGCGTCACAGTGTTGCCATGCCATTTCTTTCATAATTTCAATCAATGTTAAATGTACCTACAAGAATAATAGAATAAGAACGTTTACTTCACCGTCATTATACTAGGTAGAATGACAAATGAGGTGTCAAATGAAAGCTTATAATCCAAGGATAGTACTAAAGGTGAGAAATTAGACCTAGATTGTCTGTCCCTCAAAAAATAAGCGTTATATTGGGGATTTCTAATGTCGACATTAAAAGTTGCACTATTTTTTTTTCTATAAAACATTTTGATCTAAAACTTACCAGAAAACTTCTTTGTACTCTCTAACTTCAAATAAACGTGATTAAGAAGCTAAATTTTAAACTTCGTCACACAACTTTTGTGATTAAACTTTGAAATGCACAAATCCGCACCTTTTTCTTTGAAAAATTCATAACCTTTATCATGATAAGAAGAAAAACTTGAAGCAGGTACCTTTGTCTTCAGAAATGTTAGAGCTATATACTGTAAAAATTTCAGAAAAAAATATTAAAATGGAACAGAGTTGTAGCGAGGTAAACGCAAAAAACGTGATTTCATTTTTTTTTATTTTTAGGTTAAAATTGCGATTTTGACAATGTTCCCCCACATAAAATTCAAAATAAACCTCATTTTCGTTTTCAGCACCCTCGAAAATATAAAGTATGAATAAAATTAGCCATTCACTCCTCCGTGGTCAGTATCTCGAAAACTAAGCGCTTTTTTGAGGGTGTATAAAATCACAAAAAATTGTAACGTGATAGTATGAAATAATAGAGGATACGGCAACGGTGTTACTAATATCCAAGATGTCATATGGCATTGGATCCGACTCGGTCCGACCGTCACATGTAACACCGTTGCCGTATCCTCTATTTTTTCATACTATCACGTTACAATTTTTTGTGATATTATAATTTGTGTGTGAAATGTATCATTTTTGTGTATTTTAGGTATGTTCTAATATGTTATGTATATATAGGTTTTTACTTGATTATTTTAAATCATTGTGACGTTTAACTTGCTAGAAACCTTGTAATATTGTGTAATGTGTTAAAAGTAAGTAGTTTTGAAACACCAATTAAGTAAAGTTTATTATGTGGTTGTTTTCACCAATTTTGAAAAAATGTGAAAACATTGAATTGTCCACGTCCGTTTGTCCGTCCGTCCGTCTTGTCTGTCTGTTTGCAAACTCAACTCCTCCGTCATTATACCAGGTAGAATGACAAATGAGGTGTCAAATGAAAGCTTATCCAGGTATGGTACTAAAGGTGAGAAATTTAACCTAGGCTGTCTGTCCGTCTGTCTGTCCGACTGCGTATATGATTCCTTCGTCACTATACCAGGTAGAACAACAAATGAGGTGTCAAATGAAAGCTTATAATCCAAGGATGGTACTAAAGGTGAGAAGTTTGACTTAGGCTGTCTGTCCTGCTGTCCGTCCGACTGCGAATATAACTCCTCCGTCACTATAACAGGTAGAATGAAAAATGAGGTGTAAAATGAAAGCTTATAATCCAAAGATGGTACTAAAGGTGAGAAATTTCTCACCTTTAATACGATCCTTGTATTATAAGCTTTCATTTGACACCTCATTTGACATTCTACCTGTTATCACTGGCGAAGCGTCCATGTAACCACTGTTACCATTGGTAACAGTTAAAAATCTTGCAAATAAATATGTATTTTATGACGATGAATAATTCCATTATAGAAATATATTATTATATTATGTGTTAATAGTACCTAATTCACTAAATAGCTAGATACACGAAAATATTGGCGAGTTTATGTGACTCAGTTGCACTTTATTATATTCTGTTACCAGTCTCATTTGTGGTGACAATGAATGGTTATCTCGCTGTCGCTCGGGCGGCTCGGGACCGGCTAGTGTCTGAAAATTTTAAAGGAGCGACGGGCGTAAGCGCGCTGTGTATATCAGTAGGGCTGTTACCAGATTTAAATTTGCTATATAATAAAAAGTGTGCGTGCAGTTCACCATGGATGAGTGTCGCTGCGTAATCGATCAACTACTTGAAAAGTAATTCTGATTGAAAAATAAAATGAGATTATTGTGAAAGACCTATTTTAAACAATTTAAAAAAGGAATTTAAAAAATTAGCTCGATATTTTAAATTTAGTTGGTACAGTGAAAATCCTTGATATGTGGTTGCAAGAAAAATAGACTGTATTGTTGGCCATGTCTTCTGGTTTTTACCGAAAAATGGGTGGACCAGGTTCACGATTTAAATAGTTTTAGAGTTTTAAAAAAGAGACATGAAATTTCTCCGTTACCTACATGTAAGATGTATACCCAATTTGATTCAGTTTGGCAAAACAAGAATCAAAAGTTCTCTTAACCAAGCATTTAAAGCAAATATTGCTAAACATAATGAGTTTGTTAAAAAAATAGATAGGTACTCGTATATCCTTAGCTCACTTATAATAGATATGTACCGTATGTTTTTTGGCCGAACAAGAATTAGCGTTTCGTGGTCATTTTGAGGGTGACGGCTCTGACATTCGAGGCAATTACAGGGAATTGTTAACATTAATTGCCAAAAAAGATCAAAAATTTTGCCAACATCTAGAAACATCAACTGTTTTTTCGAGTGTGTTAAGTGATATACAAAATGATATTATTGAAGCTATATGTATATACATTTAGCCATATCTTCATTTTTTTAAATAAGATTTTTTGCATCTGGTTTTGGTAACACTTTAGAAAAAGTCACGCGTCGCCACTGCCTGTTATAGTGACGGAGGAGTTATATTCGCGGTCAGAGAGACAGACGGACAGACAACCTAGATCTAATTTCCCACCTTTAGTACTATCCTTGGATTATAAGCTTTAATTTGACACCTCATTTGTCATTATACCTAGTATAATGACGGAGAAGTAAATGTTATTATTCTATTATTCTTGTAGGTACATTTAACATTGATTGAAATTATGAAAGAAATATATAAAAAACAGCATGGCAACACTGTACATAAAAATTCAGCCACATTCAGCTGTGCCGGCTGTGCGTTACATAGGGTGCTTTAATATCCAAGATGTCCTAAATTTTCATATTACTACCAGGTCTCTTGTCAGTATACAAATATGTGGTGGATTTGACAAATATTCCAAATATCTCGATAAAAACTAGCTTTTCGAAAAAGTACTAAGAGGAAAAAAAGTTTTAGAAATATTGTGTTTAGCTAATGGTGCCACAATAATAATTTAATTGGAACGTACGCAAAAGTTTGGGGGGGGGGGGGGTTCAAGGGAACAAAACCCCCATAAACTTTTTATGGGCTTCACAAATTTCACTATAATTTCTTTTTAAGATGTTCCTGCCATAAGAATACCACATGTCCATTTTCATTAAAAAATCTGTAATAGTTTTCGATATATCGGAAAAAATCGATTTTCATTTTATAACTTTAAAGGGCTATAACTTTTTTTGTATGCATATTTGTACTAAGGTAACTTAGGTTCAATCGAACTATTTTTGGTCCCAGAATATGTGATTTAATTTATGACCTGTATTTTTGTTACACCCTGTATAGTATTGTTTATTTCTTGGTAAAAAACTCAGTCAAAGTGAAAACATGTTTGTTTTGTCTGATGAAAATCGGTCCGGGTTAGCCGAACTTCCGGGTTATCGGAGGCCGACTTATCGGGGTTCCACTGTAATAATAATGTATACAGGGTGTCCCAATTTAGATATGACGTCGTCGTTAATTTTCTTAAATGGCAACACTGTTATTTTGATAGCTATTTTGATAGGGTGTGTAAAGTTATACATAACTGCAAAATTTCAAAGTTTTATTCCCTACCATTTACAAGATAAAAAACATCAATGAATAAAACTAATCAAATAATAATTGAATTTAATAATTTCAATTAAGCAAATGCTCATAATGTTGCCCTTATTGTCAATAATATTGTCAATAAATGGGCAACATTATGAGCATTTGCTTAATTGAAATAATTAAATTCAATTATGATTTACTTGTTTTTCATATTTTTGTTATTTTTTATTATCTTGTAAATGGTAGGGAATAAAAATTTGAAACTTTGCAGCTATGTATAACTATACACACCCTATCAAAATAGCTATCAAAATGGCAGTGTTGTCATTTAAGAAAATTAACCATGACGTCATATCTCTAAATTGGGACACCCTGTATACATTATTATTGTATGTCAAAAATGACAATTTGAAATACTAATCGACGGGTCTGAGAATTTAAAAAAAAAACAATTACCTAATATCTGAATTATTGAATTTATTACAAATTACAGACATAACTTTGTTATTTTTTATTATCTTGTAAATGGTAGAGAATAAAAATTTGATATTTTGCAATTATGTATAACTTTACACACCCTATCAAAATAGCTATCAAAATGACAGTGTTGACATTTAAGAAAATCAACGATGACGTCATATCTCTAAATTGGGACACCCTGTATACATTATTATTGTATGTTAAAAAGGACAATTTGATATACTAATCGACGGGTCTGAGCAATTTTCAAAAAAACAATTAGTATTTGAGATACTGAATTTATTCCAAATTACCAGTCCAGTCCAACATTGTTTGATTTGCTTGTCTAGATAATTGCTAAGAAGAAATGCGTTCAATGTGCGTCCCCGTTTAGGATTTTGTCCTCTTCAGGGTTTGTCGTGAATGTATTGTGTGGCAGTAAAAGCAAACAGTCCGAAAAACACACTGGGGCAAGTGTCGTATCCTGGTGTTTTTCCTTGGTTATGCCGGACGGTGGTGTCCAGAAGGCTAAAAGTCAACAGAAACAGAGAAGAAAGTTTTGATGGATTGTTGTTGGTTCCATAGACATTTACGTGTACTGCCCGTGCTTTGCTCTCGACCAGTCTCCCTAGAAACCATTGTACAACGACAGGCGAACCTGCGTCCCTCGTGGGCGGTCAGGAGGTAGCTTTTGAGCGCAGCGTGGACAGTGAGCGTTCGAGTGGAGAAAATAGTTGCGGCTATTTTCTTGGGACGAACAGGTATAATTGTGCAATGAAGTTGGAAAACCGCAAAAAACCAACTTCTCCCTGTTCGGGGTAGGGAAGAGGATATGTTATAGGTGGGTACGGAAGGCTAACGGAGTAGCCTCAAGGATGTTTTCGTACTCTGCCGGGAGTTCGTCAATGCATGTTTGCATTAGAGCAGACGGTAAATGGATCTTTTTGTGTTTGGGCGTTCGGCAGAGTACGTGGCCGGAAGATGAACAGGAACATTTGAGAGATTCTTGTGTGTCGGAGGGGGGGCCGTTGATTACTTTGATTGTGAAGTTCCTGTTCAGAGAGTTTATTCTCTCGGTGATTTTGGGGATGTTTGAGATGTTATGGATTTCGTTTGAGGGGTATCGCCAGTGCTCATAGTTGCATCTACGCAAGAGTCTACGTTCTGCCCCCAACAACCTCTCTTGTTTTGATCTAGCACAAAGAGAGTAGATGCATGATTTGTACTCCATGACGGGTCGAATAAAGGTCTTGTAAGTGTGAATGAGAGTCTTCTTGTGTGTCTTGCCAATTTTTCCCGAGAGAGGGTTGAGAAGTCTGGCCCTGTTCCTTACCCTATCTAAAGTTGCCTTTAGATCTGCGTCCCAGTTGAGAGTCCTGGTGAACAGTACTCCCAAATAGTTCGCAGTCGGGCTAACAACAAGCCTTTCTCCCAACAGTCTCAGTGGATATTGGTCGTCTTCATTAATTATGATTCTATATGACACAGAAGGGGCGCGAAACACAATTGTTGTTGTTTTGTTCGCGTTCAGCGTGACTCTCCACTTACAACACCATTCGCCGACCCCGTCCAACAGAGCCTGGGCTCTTCTGAAGAGGACTCTTGGGTTGTATCGAGAGGTTGTTGTGAGCAGAGTCGTGTCGTCTGCATAGAGAAACAGCCGAGTACCTGGGATATTTTGGTTAGTGATGTCGCTGTTGTAGATGATGTACAACAGCGGTGCTAGGACTGAACCCTGGGGAACTCCAGCTTGTGGAGTGAAGGGGGTGGACTTTTGATCGCCTATTTTCACTCTGACAGTTCGGTTGTGGAGGTATGAGTGTACAATTTTGGTAAATTGTAATGGTAGCCCGATGTCCAGAAGTTTCCGAACAAGCCCGTCATGCCAGACCTGATCGAAAGCCTTCTGCACATCCAGGAATGTGGCTATGGCAAATGAACCATCGTTGATGGTTTGAGTAACTTTAGTAGTGAAATCTATTAATGCATGTTTAGTAGATCTACCTGACTGGAATCCGTATTGGAATTTTGGTATGATATTGTGGTTTTCGAGAAAGTCATTGAGCCTCTCTTTTAGGATTAGCTCAAGAACCTTACCCAGAGTGTTGATTAAAGAGATTGGTCTATAGGATTCCACGTCGGTTGGGGGTTTGCCTTTTTTAAAAAGCATGATGGTATTGGCCACTTTCCAAGGAGTAGGAAAGTGGCTGTTTTTGAGACATGCATTGAATATTTTAGTTAGAAGAGGGATGATACTCTTTGGAAGTTTTTTGAGGCACCTTCGGTTGATGCCATCAGGTCCGGGAGCGCTGTTTTTGCCTATTTGGCAAAAGCTCTCCGTTTCCCTGTTTGTGAGGGGGTCCATGATAGGATCATAGACTGGAATGTGGTGGTTGAGAGTAACATTTACTATGTATTCTGTGTTGAATTTAAATAAGCGATCAAAGTTCGGGTTGTCTGGAGTTTGAAAATTGTTTTGAAGCGAATTTCTGAATGCTTCAGCTTTCCCTTCTGGGGAATTGACTATGTGATTGTTGACCAACAGATGGGATGGTTGAGATAGTTTTTGTTTTGTTAGGACTTTGAATTTCTGCCAGAATTTACCTCCGTCTCTGTAGTCCAGTTTTGAGGTAGCATCTTCCCACCGGCGAGCCGTTAGGTCAGATATCTCCCTCTTTATCCTGGCACAGATTCGGTTGTGCTCTGTTTTGATTAGTGGATTTCTGTTGGCCTTGTATTGACGTAGAAGACGTCTTTTTTGTTGGATTTTGGCAATGATGTATTGTGGAAGTGCCGGTGATGTATAGGTTATTTGTTTAAGTGGGATTGCGTGCGTGATCGCCTCAGTGATGAGGTTCTCAATTTCGGTTGCACTGGTGTCGATACTATCGTTAGTATCGAGTTCGCCTAACATAGGGAGATTTTGAGTGATGAAATTTTGGAATTCAGTCCAGTTAGCGTGACGATAGTCTCTTATAGATCTTGGAGGGTTTGGTTGTTTTGGAATTAGTATGTCGGTGTCGACAAGAAGTGGTACGTGGTCTGACGTTATTGAATCGCCCGTGTGGCATCTATCCCCGAACCGATCCAGAATGTTACTAGTAACTAGGATGTGGTCGACAATAGAGGCCCCATTGGCGTTCAAAAACGTGTATTCAGTGTTGGTGATTCTTGAGATGGGAAGGTCTAGTAGATAATCCGTGAGGCGGATGCCTTCTGGGTTTGAACGGTGATCACCAAACTGTGTGTGTCTACAATTTAGGTCACCCATCAGCACGGCCTTGCTAAGCGTCGCAAAATACTCAAGCAAGTGCCTGCTGAGTGGCTGACCCGGGAGTTTGTAGTAAGAGACTATCGTGAGGGTTTCGTTATTGGGGATATGCACGTCAATTGCCAGGAAGTCTACGTCAGGTGGACGAAAATTTTGTGGGAATGTGTGTGTGGTGTGCGGTATTCCGTGTTTCACGAGAATACCATTCCCACGTGAAACCTGACAGCGGTTTCGATGGATGATCGAATATCCTGCGAAGTGTGGATCGCTTTTCGACAGAGTATCTGTGAGTGCGAGGATCTGGATGTTGTGCTTCGACAGGATATTCTTGATGAGGGGTCTCTTTTTGGAGAGACCCTGACAGTTGACTGTGCCTAGGGTGAAATCCATAAGGGAGGGTGTCTAGTGGTTGGAGCGGAATGTCACCGTGACATTGCTTCCGTACCCGTGGACCACTGTCGAGTGGTCGTAGACTTGGCTAATTAGATTAGCCGTGATTGCTGCGATATGCTCGCGAAGTTCTGGTAACAGGTTCAGCAGCAGAGCAGTCTGGATCGACAGGATGTTCTTTGTTTCCGTTGGGAGTTCAAAAGGAGGGAATGATCTTTCGATCGATAGTGGCTGTATTTCGTTTTGGGCGGAGGGGATAGTGTGTCTTTGTGGACACTTATTGGAATATGCAGGGTGGTCACCACTGCAATTCGGGCATTTGGGTTCCTGCTGTTTTGTGCAGGCGCTGGATTTATGATTGCCGCCGCAGTGGGGGCAGACGAATGCTTTTTGAGGGCATTCGTCAATAGAGTGTCCGTTAATGCAACATTTGCTGCAGTATTTTGGGGTAGGGATAGTAGGATCGGAGCCATGTGGAAGCTCGGCATTATAAATTTCTCCGTCAAGAGTTATCCAAATTACAGACTCTATCTGTATATATACCAATAACGTATGTCGTAGATATATTAATATTATGTGGCACATGACAGAAGCTCGAAACAAATTACTGTAAATGAAAAAAATGAAAAGCCCTATTCCGAAGAGTTGGACTGTGATCTCCCACATCACAGGTTGAGACAAAGTTGCAAAGAAATTGCTGAAATATATTATGATTACGTAAACGAGAAATAGTAGTTACAAATGGAATTCCTGCATTTAATAGAATACTTGAAAATTAATCAAAATAGAAATTATAAGGAGAAGGAACTAATAGTAATCCGGAAATTAATCATCTTTTAAAAGAGACAAAAATTTAAGACATGTTTCCTAATGTAGAAATGGCACTGATAATCTTTTTAAGCATTATAAGTATAGCATTATGGTAACAAACTACAGTGAGGTACGCTCCTTCTCCAAATTAAAACGACTAAAAAATTAAAAGAAGTAAAATACTTCGAGACAGATTAAACAGTTTGTCGCTAATGTCGATAGATGATTGTGATATGCTTGAAATCATAGATTTTGAAGATGTGATTAACGATTTTGCTCATCTCAAATCTAGAAGGGTACCTCGCTTCAATCAGCATAGATAGGTACCTACTTAAATTAAGCTACAACTTTGCATAAGTATCTATGTTCTTTTTTTATACTAACAAAATAGTGCTTTATTATAATTAAGGGGCCCCATTTTCCCAATGTGTGCCCAAGGCCTGTAATAGGTGAAAGACGACCCTGTACAAACAAGGGTCATACCCAATGACGTAAATATTACGTCGTTGTGTCATGTTATGTAATACTAAAAAAAACAACCACAATTATTTTACTTTAAAATACATCAGTCTATTTTGATAATTCGATTTCCACTTTGGAAATCGTTCTCAAAATGTCGATTATTCATTAAAAAATGCCACAACAGAAGAAAATTAGCTCAGAACAAAAAATTTAAAGTCAATGTCATGTCAATGTCAAAGATGATGCAAATTCTAAATTATTTACAAATGTCAACATTTTGTAAAATCTAAAGATGTCATGTAGATATTTTTCATTATTACACAAGACAATTAAAAATAATAATTGTGTAGCTATTCTATTAAGAAATTATTCAAGAAAAGTCGGAAGTGGAAATACCAGTGAAAGTCCATACAAATATGTTAAATCAAAACAACCTATAGAAGGTAGAAACTATTTTATTTAAAATGTGAACCTAAAATACAACCTTTGTATCTAAAGATCCTATAAGTGTTTGATTTTGTTAACAATTGATCATAAAATTGCAAGAGCTATTTTTTGCATGCTATATTAATATTGAATTATGTTTCTAATTATAAATTCATTGTAGATTCTTGTAATTTGGTTTGGCGTGACCCAAGTTTTGAATTATTGGCTGCAAATGAGTTTCCGTTGTTTTTGAGAGGTAATATTGGAATTGCTTGGTATGATACTCAAACAACCGTCAGATCTCAACATGAGTTGATAATGGAACAAATAGATGACAGTGTAAGTAACAATATATCTTAGCTTTGCAGTAGAGTAGAGATACAGTTTCTACTGGCATTATAATATCTGTAATTTTATGACAAAACTTATGCCCAGTGGCACCATCAGACTGCCTCAACAACTGATTTGCTAACCGCCAATTCGACTATTTAAATTTAAATCAATGATTATTTTTCAAACGAGTTGCACCATTCGAAGAAACTACTGGTTTACAATTACAAACTGATAATATGTAAGTGGCAACATCATATTAGTACAGATTATTCCACTCAAATCTAAGTTTGGTCTGTCAAAGAACGTTTTGTAAGGTTATATTACGAAATTGAATTGCCAATTAAACCAACACTGTTTCCTTGCTTACTTGACATCTAAAACCAACTACCACCAAAATGCTCAAAAAACTCTTAGTTTGTATTTTGTACAAATATATACCTAAAGTATTTTCCACCTAAGAAGACCGCTTTGCAATTAAATTCTGATAACTTTATTACTAGCGGACCAGATAAGCGGCGATATATTTTACACTATCTGTATGAATAACATTTTACTGGTCTGTTGTGTCAATCAGCACTACTCAACAAGTTTTTGTTTATTCGTTTTAATATTTTATTGCAACAGTACGGAATATACATTGCGCTGGAATAAGTGTTACCCGCCTTAATAACTTATTAATTTTTAGCACATAAGCAAAACGGTCAGACATGGATCTTTAAAATAATCATAGTATATTATGGTATCAATGTTTCGAACTTTACACGGTCCCTCTTCAGGTGACAGTGATAACTTTGATTTTTTTAAATGGGAAAGTACATCATGCAACACCTTATTTAAAAGCTTTTGAAAGACTGATTACAAAAATGATTAATACTTTAATTGTTTTTGAGACCGTAGGCGCAAAATTTCGGTCAAAATATTGTGAAATGTATTCATTTTTGAAGTGAAAACTTCTTTAGGGACGTTGTGTACTTTTTAGATGGGGAAAAAGTATTGAATTAGCGATCGTCATCGCCTTGGCGAAATCAATTTTTGAAGTGAAGACTTTTTTAGGGACGTTGTGCACATTTTAGATATGGAAAAAGTGTTGAATTAGCGACCGCCATTGCTTCTGCGAAATAAATTTTTGAAGTGAAAACGTCTTTAGCGACGTTGTGCACTTTTTAGATAGGCAAAAATATTGAATTAGCGACCGTCATTGCTTCGACGAAATAATGTTGTGAAGTGAAAACTTCTTTAGGGACGTTTTGGTCTTTTTAAATGGGGAAAAAGTATTGAATTAGCGACCGTTATTGCTTCGACGAAATACATTTTTGAAGTGAACACTTCTTTAACGACTTTGTGCACTTTTTAGATGGGGAAAAAGTATTGAATTAGCAACCGTCATCATTTCAGCGAAATAAATTTTTGAAGTAAGTTCTTTAGGGATGTTGTGCAGTTTTTAGATGGGGAAAAAGTATCAAATTAGCGAACGGTATTTGTTCGACGAAATAAGTTTTTGAAGTGAAAACTTTTTTGGGGATGTTGTGCACTTTTAAGATGGGGAAAAAGTGTTGAATTACCGATTGTCATCGCTTCGGCGAAATAAATTTTTGAAGTGAAAACTTCTTTAGGGACGTTTTGCACTTTTTCGATGGGAAAAAAGTATTAAATCAGTGACCGTCATTGCTTCGACGGAATAAATTTTTGAAGTGAAATCTTCTTTATGGACGTTATGCCCTTTTTAGATGGAGAAAAATATTGAATTATCGACCGCCATCGCGACCGTCATTGCTTCGACAAAATAAATTTTTGAAGCGAAACCTTTTTTAGGGAAGTTATACACTTTTTAGATGGAGAAAAAGTGTTGAATTAGCGACCATCATCTCATCGCTTCGGCGAAATAAATTTTTCAAATGAAATCTTCCTTAGGGACGTTGTGCATTTTTTGGATAGGAAAGAGGTATTGAAATAAATTTTTGAAGCGAAACCTTTTTTAGGGACGTTATACACTTTTTAGATGGGGAATAAGTGTTGTATTAGCGATCGTCATCGATTCGGCGAAATAAATTTTTCAAATAAAAACTTCTTAGGGATGTTGTGCACTTTTTAGATGGAGAAAAAGTATTAAATTAGCAACCGTCATTGTTTGACGAAATAAATTTTTAAAGTGAAAACTTCTGTAGGGATGTTGTGCACTTTTTAGATAGGAACAAATTATTGAGTTTGCGACCGTCATCACTTTGCCGAAATAAATTTCGTACATACATAATATATATTATGTGTATGTATACATAAATAGCATAGAACGTATGCAACGCTTATATAGCACTTCTTTTTGGATGTGGAAAAGCATTGAGCTTGTAATTTATACACTATAAGAAGTTTTCACTTCTGTCGGCACTCCCATGAGTGCTTTAAATTTTTTTTTCGAATCCTGAGAAAACTGATAAGTATTTTTGAAAAATTTAAAAGCAGAATGAAATATTACAGTGTTATCGAGGGTAGAAAGTCACTGAGAACTTCTTTAATGATTATTTTAATAAGTCATAGGGGTGAAAAAAAAAGAAAAATTTTGTCGGATTTTTTATTTTAAATATATCATTCAAAAGAATTTTTTGTTTATTCTAACCCGTTGTCGACGCGACGCGAAAAGTAATGGTTGTATTTGTGTGTGGCCTACGTTTTCGGGTTAATCAGTCTACGAAAAGACGCGACGAAGTGCGAATTTGTTTTGTTCGCGATTGTTCGCGACGAGACACGATGCAGTGTCAGTGTCAAGCTTGCAGTGTCAAGTGCAAGTTGCTTTTTTCAATTCAAATTATGCTACTCAATAGTTTATTAATTAAATAAAAACTAATATGTATAGTACCAGTGTTTTTTCATTAACATACTTTTTAAAGCCAGTAACAGCGTCTTCTCAATAGAAATTGGTTTTTGAAAATTACTTATTGGCAGTTGAATATGTACTGGGTTTAACAACTGCAATAATATAATCGAAAGTGCATGGTAATAAGCCACAATATATTTTAAACCGACGTGGATTATTTATTAATTTCGAATATAAATGATGAAACTCCAAATTTATTTCGCTCTAAATATATGATATTTGTTGTCTTTCTTCTTCGTTTATGAATTTTTTTAAAGCTAAGTATTTAATATGAATTTTCCAGCAATACTTCCCCATACTTAAGATTAGGAATGAATTGACATCGTCACCTTTGTGCTGGTTTGAGTGATGGAAAGCGACGCGATGCGACGCTACATAAGCCACACGTCGCGTGAATTACTGGTCGCATCGCATCGCGTTGCGTCGTTTTCCGTCGCTCACCTAGGACAACGGGTAAGGGACTTTCAGCCCTCGGTAATAATGTAATCTTTTATTCTGCGTTTAAATTTTTCAAAAATACTTATTAGTTTTCTCAGGATTCGAAAAAAATGAATGTGTTTAAAAACAATTCATTCGAAATTTTGCGCCTACGCTCTTAAAAACGATTAAAGTATTCTACATTTTTGTAATCAGTAAACACTTTTAAATGAGCTATCACATGATGTACTTTCCCATTTAAAAAAAAATCAATATTTTGCCTGTCACCTGAAGAGGGATCGCGTAAAGTTCGAAACATTGATGTTATAATATGCTTTGATTATTTTAAAAATCGTCATGTCCGAGTGTTTTGCTTATGTGCTAGAAATAAATAGGTTATTAAGGGGGGGGGGGGTAACACTTATTCCAGCACACCGTATCTTATTTAAACAGTGAATTTACATGTTATTTTTTTTAATTTCTTGTGACGTATCGTATAATGTAGGTTTAGCCAATAATAATCAAAGTTATGCCTTTACAAAACCATATTATTTAAAAAAAAAAATAAGGAGTACCATGTGTCATAATTATTATAATCTTCTTTATACACGTAAAAAAAATTGTTTAGTAATTAGTAGATATGTATTTCTTAAATCTACCAATCATTGGAAAATGATTCATGGTATTTAAAAAATATCTATTAAGGACACTGTTATCGACAAAGTCTATCAAATTCAAACTTGTCATCATAATATTACACTTTTGTTTATGGTTAAAGATTAAATGATGTTTGTGAATTTAATTGTATTGGTGTTATTTAACATTTTAGCAAAATACATAATCAGCAAAAGTCTTATTTAAAACGTGCAACCGTTTTTGCAATCACTACACTTGTTTAAACCTTTTGTTTTGTTGAAAACTCGGAAGTGATTTAGTGCCAGTTTGTTTCAAGGTTATATTTAATACAGTATCTGTAGAAAGTAAAGTGCTGGATGTATTTTATTCAAATTTGGACATAGCAGCAACTTGTCAAGTATTTTCCAATTTTACTGCATGCAAAACCATTCGTATAATATTCATTCTACTCAAAATAGAGATCTTAATTAACATTTGATGTCGATAAATAATTTCGAGTATTCGAAATATTCCGTCCCACTTCTTTTAACACGCCCTCTATATACATATTATATTCATTTTATTTGCCTTTAATAGAGTAAAATCCAATATTCTTACTGAACATAAAATACAGGAAATTAAATATTTTTACTTTTCAAGCGATCGGAATTAAATATTAACGCCCCACTGTTTGAGACCCACTGATCATCTCTTAATTACATATCGGCCGTCATAGGGTAAAAGGACTTTATACATATATACCTATATAATCATAATCCCTTCTACCGTAAGGTGCAGGGAATTTTGTACAAATATTTATGCAAATTATCTGAAACTAAGTGTTTCTTGAACATTTGTGGTGATGGTTTTGGTTCCTTAACTGTTGAATCCCATACTGTGTAAATTTAGACATACAGTGGACTCCGATACTGAACACTCTGCTTCTTCCAATTTATTCCTTATATCACTATGGGTGACTCTTATGTGTTTTACAGCCAAATTCTTTAAAATTCCTTGCCCTCTGGGTGTCACTGAAATCTTTCTGCCATACCAACCACTTCAAACTGACAATTAAGATACACCACAGTTTTTTGCAGTTTTTCTTTGACTAGGTACATGTGGTATTTTCTAATAGAGCAGTAACATAAGAGATATGCTTAACAGAAAGATTATTACAATCACTCATATGAGGAAATTCCAATCAAAGATATTCGTCTTTTAGAAATTAACATATTATTTCTATTAATATACACTGGCGGGAAAAATTTAGGTCACTAGATGAATTATACACGTTTGATGCCTCGAATTTCCTAAACCTGTTGTCCGATTTGAGTGATTTTTGTAGTATCTTATAGCTTTATTATTTAAGAGTTTCAATGTATTAATATTGTTGCTAATAGACAGGTAAATGTCATTTTATACCGGGTGTAACAATCATACTGTGTTTTTTCCTTAAAGTTCGGAACACTCTGAAATATAGCATAGATAAAATATTAAAATTAAAACTCAATTGTAGCCTTAGGCTTTCTTAAGATTTTATTTTTTGATTCATTTGCTTATGTTGGATAATAAAAAAGTTAGGTACTTTAACAACTAGCCATGTTCTTCATCAATACAGGGTGTTTCTAAATAAGTACGACAAACTTTAAGGGGTAATTCTGCATGAAAAAATAATGACTGTTTGCTTTATAAACATATGTCCACAAATGCTTTATTTCTGAGATATAGGGTTGCTCTAAAACCGGTTGAGATATGCAACAGAAATTTGGTAGGTTTTAAGAGATAGTTATTGCGCATTTTTTGACATACAATTAAGAATTTTATATTCACTATTGGCGTGCATACGGGTATAAATATTTTAGATACATAACATATGCACGCCAATGGTGAATATAAAATTCTTAATTGTATGTCAAAAAATGCGCAATAACTACCTCTTAAAACCTACCAAATTTCATTTGCATATCTTAACCGGTTTTAGAGCAACAAATAAACCGTCAGTTTGTAAGAAAAATTCAACATTCCGTATCTTGGAAATGAAGCATTTGTGGACATATGTTTATAAAGCCTACGGTCATTATTTTTTCATGCAGAATTACCCCTTAAAGTTTGTCGCACTTATTTAGAAACACCCTGTATTGATGAAGAACATTTCTAGTTGTTAAAGTACCTAACTTTTTTATTATCCAACATAAGCAAATGAATCAAGAAAAAAAATGCTAAGAAAGCCTAAGGCTACAATTAAGTTTTAATTTCAATATTTTATCCATGCTATAATATTCCACAGAGTGTTCCGAACGTTAAGGAACAAACACAGTGTGATTGTTACACCCGGTATAAAATGACATTTACCTGTCTATTAGCAACAATATTAATACATTGAGATTCTTAAATAATAAAGCTATAAGATACTAAAAAAATCACTCAAATCGGACAACAGGTTTATGAAATTCAAGGCATCAAACGTGTATAATTCATCTAGTGACCTAAATTTTTTTTAGCTAACATTAATATAGGCCCAATACACTAAACCGCAGAGATTATGGTGAGCAGGGCATGTGGTCCGCATGCATGAGAATAGAATCCCCAGAAAATTGCTAAATGCAAGAATGCAGGGAAAGAGACCTGTTTGAAGACCTAAAAAGAGATGGGAAGACGAAATCGATGAGGATGCCAGGAACTTCCTGGAAACGCGTTCATGGAAAAGAACAGCTGTAAATCAAAATGATTGGAGAAGCTTGTTGAAGGAGGCCAAGGCTCGATTTGGGCTGTAGTGCCATTGGATGGATGGATGGAACATTAATATAGAACATTCTTAACGCCACAGAATAAATAACCACACAGAGGCGAAACTCCTGCCGAAAACAGTAACATAATTTTCATGCTCATGTGTCAACGTAACTGGTGCAACCCCACTTTTGCGACTGACGTGACAGTTGTTTATAGTTAAATTTTATATTTATATATGTTTTATTTTATATTTTATTTATGTTTTATAGTTAAATTTTATATTTCATATTTAATAACTACTTGTCAAAAATATTACCTAATTTGGAATTGTCTATTCCTTAGGACATCAAGTTCTGGTGCACAAGGTCAAATATTTCGGTCCCAACAAAATCAATGTAAACGACAGTCAGATTCGCTTCTGTGTGGTTATTTATTCTGTGTTAACACTCACCACTGCAAATTGTACGAAAATTGAACATCATCACTAATTTAACTAAAAAACTAAGGTTGAAAAAATAATTAAATAAATTCAAAGTTCAATAAAAAATTCACAATTTTTAACTTATTTATGTAGCACAATTATTAAGTTAGTATTATTTAACACATTTATCAGTTATAAATTCCAATAAACAAAACAAATGCGCTAATGTCACTGTCTTTGAAAATAATAAATGTCAAAAGTCATAGTAAACAATACAGTGATGATCGCGCTAATAACTGGCAAAATAACGCAAAAGATGAAAAACATATTAAGTTGTGAGATAAAAGAGATGAAACTAGTAGAGGTGGGAACTTTAGCGATAGAAACCTATAAATTTACATTATGTATTGGACCATTGTACAGATATTGTTTTTTACCTTTAGATGTATTGGAAGAGTTTTACAATTACCACTGTACTGTGACAGTGACTGTTTTAGTTGACATACCCCTCTGATACGTATAAAGGTCAGAAACAAGCAATATAATGTAAATTTATAGATTTCTATCGCTAATCGCCACTGGCTTCTTGGGCTCATTCAAATGAAGAGGGCTTGCTTGTTGACTGCCCACAAAACTATCCAGCAAAGCTGATATGCGAATGCTTCTCTTACCTAAACTTGAGGCAATCAAATATCATACCAAATCAACGTGGCATATTTTTGGATCTCATTTTCCGCAGTATTGAAGATTATCAGAAACTGTCAGTCTATGAAGCAGTTGACACTTTGCTTCCCAATAATTTTCATCATGTGGCAATTACTTGTGATTTTAGTTTTAGTGGTAATGTTAAACAACTAGATTATAATACTACATATTTTGACTATCGTAATGCAAATTTTGTGGGTCTAAATAATTATTTTTCTTCTGTTGACTGGAATATTGTTTTTGATCATGCAAATATTAATATCTCAGTAGATAATTTCTATGAAGTAGTCTCTGAGGCAATATCACTTTTTGTTCCGAGAGAAGTATATAAACCTTCAAAATTTCCTCGTTGGTTTTCTCCAGAATTAAAAAAACTTGTTATTTAAAAAAAAACTGCTTATACTAGATTCAAACATACTCAGTCGGCTGCTGATTATACCTTATTTTCAGATCTCGGAACACAATGCTAAACATTAACAAATCAATGCTATAAATCTTATATCTCAAACATTGAGGAATCTATTCACTCAGATTCAAAACAATTTTGGAATCATGTTAACTCATTGAATAAAAGCCATGGAATTCCAAGTGTTATGCATTTTAATGACATGTCAGCAGAATCAAGTGAGAAAATAGCAAACTTGTTTGCGAGCCATTTCTCTAGTGTCTATCGCTCTGACAAAGGTAATTTAAGTAACTACGATTTTAAATTAAAAAATTCGGTCGACATTCCGTTTATTCAATTTTCACTTTCTGAACTCTTTGAGGGTATTCGTGGTGTGCAAGTACTTGGAGGCGATACGAGAAACGATCGTGCGAGAATAGCGGAGAAATATTGTAACTTTCTTAAATAATTCATTGTCAATTGAAATTGTCAAATTGACATATATTTCATATCTACTGTCAATGAAGAAGAAAAAATATATGTTGCTCCACAATATTGATATGATATGCAATTATTATATAAAGGTAAATGTAATTAATTGTGTTTTGCTTGCATTACTGCATTTTAATAACTAATTTTATTTACTACATACAATTGTTTACGTTTTAATAACATAACCTGAATCTTATTTTTTCTTCTTATAATTTTTTTGGACTATGGCCTTGACAATTATCCAGGAACCAGGACCATATGATTGGCCAATATAATTAAAAGTGCGAATAAAAGTGCAGAGCGAAGAAACCAGGTGTCGCTTTTCCGAACTTGGACGGTCCCAATAAATGGTCTCAAGGATAAACTCAGTTATGGCCCGGATAACATTCCAACATATTTTTTTAAAAAGATGTGTCTACAGTTTATCTAAACCTTTACATGTATTATTTAATTTATCTTTGAGACATACCTTCCCTAGTAAGTGGCGTGACAGTTATATAACTCCGGTATTTAAAAACGGTGACAGAGACAATATAAAAAATGATAGACCTGTTGTTATGTTATCTGCCACCCCCAAACTTTTTGAATTAATTTTAAACAAATATCTTACTTGGCACTGTATAAATCTCTTGATTAATGAGCAACATGGATTTAGGCAGGGTAAATCTACGTCTACAAATCTTATTTTATATCATGATTACATTGTCAGGGTTTTCGAAGATGGGTACCAAGTGGACTCCATTTATACTGATTTCTCGAAGACCTTTGACACAGTGATCCATTCTTTACTCATCTTTAAATTAAGATGTATAGGTTTTCTTGAGTGGTTTCTTTCATGGTTGAGTAGTTATCTTGATGAAAGAGTGCAGTTTGTTTTTATAAAGGGTTCACTTTCGATTCCTATCTTGGTCAGTTCAGGGGTCCCACAAGGCTTACATGTGGGTCCTCTTCTCTTTAACTTGTTTATTAATTATATTTCTGAGGTAATAAAAGTTTTTGCTGTTTGCTGATGACCTTAAGCTATATTTCAAAGTTTCAAATATGTCTGATTGTCTAAGGATCCAGGAAGACTTGACTTCTCTATACAATTGGTCTCTTTCCAATTCATCATCATCATCAACCCGTACGCGTCCACTGCTGGACATAGGTCTCCCTCAGCTCTTTCCATTCATCTCTATTTTGTGCGGCTTGCATCCAGTTACCGACAACATGTTTCAAATCATCGGCCCATCTGGTTAGTGGGCGTCCTCTGCTCCGTAGTGCTTCTTCTCGCGGCCTCCACTCGACAATACGTTTTGTCCATCGGTTGTCTGGCAATCTGGCGACGTGTCCTGCCCAATTCCACTTAAGCGACGCGATTCTTTCCAATTGTCTCCAGTTAAATAAAGATAAGTGTTTTGTTATATCCTTTAGCAAATCTAAAAATAATGTTGCGTTTGACTATCACATTAATACAAGCGTTCTATCAACAGTGACTGAAATAAAAGATTTGGGGGTGTTATTTGACAGTTCCTTGTCATTTATCCCACACATTAACAATTTGTCAAATACATAAAGCATACCGTAATCTAGGTTTTATCACAAGAAACTCTCAAGATCTTTCCGTACCCACATATAGAATTTTATATCTTACTTTCGTCCGTAGCATCCTGTCTTATTCTTCTATAGTATGGTCACCATACTATTTTAACCATATTTACACCCTTGAAAAAATTCATAATAAGTTTCTCCGGATTTGTGCTTATAGATTAAACTTAAAGAACATGTCTTCAGTGGAATTAAGGTCAAGGCTAAATGTCAGTTCCTTAGAAGACTACAGAACTAAATGTGATTTAATTTTTCTTTATAAACTACTTGACCATACCACCGACTGTTCTGATTTATTAAATCTTATCAACTTTAGATGTAGCACTAGAATTCTTAGAGACATGCCCATATTTCTATAAAACACTATCACACCAACTATGCCAAATTCTCTTCAATTAACAGGATTCAGATACTGGGAAATGACTAATGCGTGGCTAATGCATGCTATTGGCTTAACACTGATAATGGATTATTTGTTAATCCGAAAACGTTTTGTTTTGTGATTTAACCCTTATTAGGGTCTTTTAAATATACCTTTTACGAAAAAAATTAATGATTAAACTATTGGTAGGGGAGCAAAGTATGCTAAATGTGCAGTCACTCGAGCGTTATGGGGACCTATTGGGTTGTGAAGAGTAGGTCCTAAAACCAAAAAAATTTAAGTAAAGTTTTCCATTTTAGTGGGCGCTTGCCATTTTTTAATTTAATTTTCCATTTCCAACACTCGTTTTTTCCGATTATAACGCCATCTATCCATAATTCGAAAAAATGTTTCGAATAAAAGTTACTTATTTTTACGTAAGGAATCCAAATCTGCAATACAAAATGGGGGCTCCTATTTAAGATTTTAAAGTAACCCCCCACCCCACCTCCGTGGGGGGTCGTGTTTAGTGCCATTTGATAGATTTTTCAAAAATATTGAATAAGTGTATTTTACAGTTTTTCGATCTGATGTTCATTTCGCGAAATATCGCGGGATTCGTATTTAAAATATTAAATTTACCCCCCACCCCTCTCCGTGGGAAGTCAGGTTTGGTATCATTCGATAGATTTTTAAAAAATATTGAGCACATATTTTTTAGTTTTTCGATCTGTCATTCATTTCGCGAAATATTCGCTTTTTCCTTGTGAAATTTTGGGACTCCCCCATTTCCTTACGCCAGTCTCAAATCGTCAGATTTTTTAAATATACACTCTTTTGCATGTACTTAACTTACCTTACCTTAATCTGACAATTTCGAGTTTTTTAAAGATAGATTTTTTTTTCGGGTCCCCCTTAACGAACTCCCCTGTGTTAAGAGCCAATATATGGTAGAGGTACATTTGCAGGGTACCAGGTTTCTCCCCATATGATAATCTGACGCGCTCGAGTAACTGCAAAAATCCCCGCTTGGGCTCCCCTACCATATGGAAGGGTACATAAAATGTTCGCACTTGTCTAGTGGAGCGAGGTGGTACAAAGAGTTCGATTTTATTAAGTAGTTAAGAACAACTGCATAAGTATAAAATGTAAACCTAGAATACAGTGAATTCACCCAACAATGTTAAACATTTTATATAAATGAGAAGAGTAAGTGTAAAGTGTGAATTTCATTAACCAATGATAAAACACTTTAATTAAAAATAAGTATTTATCTACATTTTTTATAAATGCTAACTTAGTGAATATAACTAAATTTGTACTTTTCTAGTCTTGTGAACAAGGAGATATGGTAGTCAGAATTCAGACATGTCCAACCTTACTTAGACAAATAGCAAAAGATTTATTCCCTTATAGAACTTTACAAGATAATGGAGAATTATCTGTGATTACAGTTGCTTTGAAACCAAATATTAAGGATTTACGAAAAAATAAAGAATTGGAAACTGAAAGATTAGCTCAGACAGTAAGTATTTTTTTTGTCTGTTATGAACCAGTCATACTGTAGCCAATTGACTTATTGTACATCTTCCATTCCTTTATAATACGCATTCCAATAATAAATTAATTTATACAAAAAAATCAAACTACATATTTTTTCCTATTCCTTCCTTTTTCTCTGTTTCCCTGTAGACTTTTAGAAAAAACTTAGCACACATGTATGTTTTAACGCTCTAAATACAAATATTTATTTATTTTCAACGGGCTCCTGCCCAATCTGATTACAAATTTATAATATAATATTTCCATATAGTCTGGGCTGATTATCGGAGAATAGTCCGCAGATAGTGTGCTACTTTTTTTATAAACAAAATGGCGCCCGAAAATCGTGTTTTTTTCAATTTTTGCTCTATAACTCCAAAGATTTTAACTTTAGATCAAAAACACTCAAATAAAAATTTACCGCAATTAAATTCTGCATAGAGACGTGTTTTTTCCGATTTACTTCGACGAAAACTTTTCCCGGAAAAAGCGGATTTTTCTAACAAAATCTTTAATTTTCAACTAAACTTTTAGATAAGTAGTTGTTAATCAATAATTAAATAACTTGGTAACGTAAAAGCCCTTTCCGTATATATTATAATTCCAGAAGCCGATGGAAATTAAATGAACAGTTTAGCAACAATTGAAATGTTAATTAAAAATTTACGGTCGCTATAATAACGACAATAATTACGATACATAAGAATTACTATGATTTTTTCATAAAAAGACACTATACCTATCTAATGTACTTTACAGAATTGAAATTGGACTATTTAGGCGGCCTCAGAAATATTTTAAAATTATAAACAATTTTTTGGCTTATAAATAAATAGAATATCTCGGGAAATATTAAACTAAATTAAATTGTGAAAACGGTATTCTAAAGACAGCGGCAGGACACTTCTTTTAAAAGAAAAAACGTTTAATTATGACGAGTGGTTCCTGAGATACAACCGGTCAAAGTTGACCGAAATTTACGGCAAAGATATAAACAATAGGATCATAATTTTCAAACCATCACCTTTTTATTTTTGTCCTCTTTCTCCACACCAATTTTCATATCTTTAAAATCCTCATAACATATATTATTATAATAAAAACTATCGATAATACGTGTGAAAATTGCCAAAAATACCAAAATTCCAATAAAAAATTAGGTTGGAGAAAATGTAACCCTCAAAGTTCAAAATCGCTGTACGTTAAAAAAAATGCATTTTCTCGGCTTCCCATGGAGCAATTTCCTTCATTCTTTTTTTGTTCCCAAGTAACCCGAGTAGAGCCATCAAACTAACGCATTATTAAATGTCAAACTTGCTTTTGTTTTGTTATAATAAATTAATTTATTTATTATAACACAATATTTTAATTTGTTTAAATAAAAATTGTTTAAATAATTTTACAGCTTTCAAATGAGAATATTTATGTTTTTAACTTTAAAAGGTACACTTGTAGTAAGTTTATCTAAAAAAAAGCCTACAACTGGAAAAAATATGTAATTTTCTGTTCTTATAAATAAGTTAATCTATTATAACAAAACAAAAACAAGTTTGACATTTAATAATGCGTTAGTTCGATGGCTCTACTCGAGTTATTAGGGAACAAAAAAGAATGAAGGAAATTGCTCCATGGGAAGCCGAGAAAATGCATTTTGTTAACGTATACCGATTTTGAACTTTGAGGGTTACATTTTCTCCAACCTAATTTTTGATTGGAATTTTGCTATTTTTGGCAATTTTCACACGTATTATCGATAGTTTTTATTATAATAATATATGTTATGAGGATTTTAAAGATATAAAAATTAT
Organism: Diabrotica virgifera virgifera; assembly: GCF_917563875.1. Lineage (NCBI taxonomy): Eukaryota > Metazoa > Arthropoda > Insecta > Coleoptera > Chrysomelidae > Diabrotica > Diabrotica virgifera. The sequence continues at coordinate 165,817,076 of NC_065450.1, forward strand.
TGTGGAGAAAGAGGATAAAAATAAAAAGGTGATGCTTTGAAAATTATGATCCTTTTGTTTATATCTTTGCCGTAAATTTCGGTTAACTTTGACCGGTTGTATCTCAGGAACCACTCGTTATAATTAAACGTTTTTTCTTTTAAAAGAAGTGTCCTGCCGCTGTCTTTCGAACACCGTTTTCAGAATTTAATTTAGTTTAATATTTCCCGAGATATTCTATTTGTTTATAAACCAAAAAATTGTTTATAATTTTAAAATATTCCTGAGGCCGCTTAAATAGTCCAATGTCAATTCTGTAAAGTACAGTAGATAGGTATAGTGTCTTTTTATGAAAAAATCATAGTTATTCTTATGCATCGTAATTATTGTCGTTATTATAGCGACCGTAATTTTTTAATTAACATTTTAATTGTTGCTAAACTGTTTCAATTTTTATAGACTTCTGGAATTATAATATATACGGAAAGGGCTTTTACATTACCAAGTTATTTAATTATTGATTAACAACTACTTATCTAAAAGTTTAGTTGAAAATTAAAGATTTTGTTGGAAAATCCCGCTTTTTCCGGGGAAAGTTTTCGTCAAAGTAAATCGGAAAAAACACATCTCTATGCAGAAATTAATTGCGGTGAATTTTTATTTGGGTGTTTTTGGTCTAAAGTTAAAATCTTTGGAGTTATAGAGCATAAATTGAAAAAAACACGATTTTCGGGCGCCATTTTGTTTATAAAAAAAGTAGCACACTATCTGCGAACTTTGCATATCTATATTATTAATACATACAATAATAAGATTCGATTCCAGCAATAAAATTGCTGGTAAATAACTTTTCCTTGTATTTTGCTAATTAGCCCAGAGTAATATACTTGTATGTGTCAATAATTATTAAAATACAATAAAATAGTTATAATAATACAATAAAATACAAATATCACAACAATGACTATCTATTCCACAACAACTCAAATAAACATACGCTTGAGGCCCGAAATGAATTCAGATTTCGGTGCAAAAAAATCTAGAAGAACATAGAAAGTTTGGTTTAATCTTGTTCTGCGGAGAGGTACATGGAGACCAACCTGCTCAAGTAGCTGAGGACACAAAACTGTTGAATTAACTATGCCATAAAGCATCTTTGCATCTTTAATTATTCGTCGGTTTCGCAATGAGAAAATGCCAAGTTGGGTTTCAATTTGATGATAATTTACTTGATTTAACTCAAAAGGTATACCCAGTTTATATGCTACATATTTCAAGAACTTGTGTTGGACTGTCTCGATTTTTGATATGTAAATATTATAAGATGGAGATTATACACAAGAACAATACTCTAGATGAGGTCTAACTAAAGAACAATATAGTAGTTTAATTGCTTCAATATTCTGAAAGTCTCTAGTGCATCTTTTTACAAAACCAAGCATCTGTAACGATTTGGAAGTTTTTGACGTATAATGTGATTCAAATAAAAGTTTACAGTCAAAGTTAATTCCCAAATCACGAATTTCAGTAACCCAGTCAACAGGAATATTCTGTATATTATAATTATATTCTATTGGGTCTCTCGATCGTCCAAAAGAAATAGCATGACACTTGGATGCATTCAGGGCCATGGCATTCAACATACACCACTCACTCAACCGATATCAAGATCATGTTGAAGATTAATACAATCTTCTGTATTGTTGATAATTGTGTAGAACTTTAGATCATCTGCAAAAAGAAGAGGTGAACTGTGCCGGAAGCAGTGGTGTATATCATTGATGAATATGTTAAATAACAGGGGCCCCAAATCCAAACCCTGAGGTACTCCTGAATGAACCTTAATCTCACTAGAAACAAAATCCCTGATACGCACCATCTGAACTCGGTCAATCAAGTATGTTCTCAGCCACTCAAGAAGTGGACCATTAACACCCATTTGTTTAAGTTTAAATATTAAAATATTATGGTTGACCCGATCGAATGCCTTGGAGAAATCGGTGTATAGTGCATGTACCCTACAGCCGACCTCGAGCTGCAGGAGAAATAAACATACCAAAGCATGAAACACGTCAGAATCATAAGCGTGCGGTTTTGCTTTTCTATTAAATTATTAAAAGAATAATTACAAAATAGCAGATTTGTTTACTTTGAATAACGAAGATCAAATATGCAATGTTAGTATTGTTTTCAAGGAAATTCAAATCAGTAGATGCTATTTGATCAGTTATATTAAAAATAAGCTTTTTAACTGTAAAAAGAAAACAGAAACGTGTGGTTTGACAAAAACTATAAATCAGTAATTGTAACGTTGTTGTGACACTGTAACGATTAATTTCAAAATATTACGCAGTAGTATTATATTATTATGTTTTCCGAATTTTATTTTGAAAAAACATAAAACTCCATATAGCATATCCACATAGCAAATGTCACCAGAAATTGTTTCATGTAGATATCAGCTATTGCGGGAGAGAGGGGGATCCCGTTGGGGCATCTTTAATTTGACGATAGACTTGGTTTTGGAATGAAAAGTATGTATTAAAAATGCAGTGTTTTATAAGAGACAGGTAATGTGTCTTGGAGAATTTGATGTTTAGAGTCAAAGATGGAGACGGTTTCATCAATAGAAATGTTGGTGAATAAAGAAACAATGTCAAAATTAACTAGTATATCTGAGGGTGAAATAGAAATGTTTTTCAGAAGATCAATGAAATGGAAAAGTATATTCTACATCAAATATAGATTCGTATTCATATATTCTGCATGAAATGGTATATTCTTGAAATCCGGGACGATTTTTCTCTGGGTCCAAGAGATTTTTTGATATCTGAAATAGAGTCGACTTATTTATAATGGATTTGGTTGTTTTTCTAGATATGTAGTGGGATCGTTTGAGACGCGTTTGTATTCTGCGAAATTGAGAAGTTTGGACATTTTGTCGAAATAATAGAAGAGTTTGTAATGAAATGAAATATATATACAGAGTGGGCCAAAGAAAAGAGTCCACCTCGATACTTGGCAGTATTTATTAGATTTTAAGGAAATGAAGAAACAGGTCGATTTTTGATCTGAGGCGGACACATTTTTACGGTACATAAATCTGTCATTTGTCAATCTCCTCCCTTCCATTTTCCCCAGCTCTTATTTTTAAATAGGGAATAGGGGTCGTGTGCTACCTCATTTGAAAGTTTATTCAATTCTCTATTCAGTAATGTTAACATTGACGTAATTGTTTATACAAGGTGTCCAAGAAAAATTATTTTGAATTAAATTAATTGACACAAAAAGAAGAATGTATGCAATTTATTTAACTCAAAATAAATTCTACTACTGACAGAAAACAGAGAAAAATATTTATTTGACAAATAAATATTGTTTTTCGCTTAAATTCAATATTCAACCGACCAAGAGGCAGATGGGTGGCAGCTTGAACATTGAAATTAAGCGAAAAGCAATGTTTATTTATCAGAAAACATTTTTGAAGTTATTCTTCTTTAGGCGCGATTGAGAGTAAAATTTTTCATAAATCTGCGCGCATGCGCACACAGACAGTATGTAGTTCGTTTCTAATCTTTCAAGATAGTATCTGTATCAGCGTAAATTAGTCATTAAAAGAACATATTAGTGTTTTTAGTAAATGTATTATTTATTATAATTTTTGTGTCTTTGAATTTCTCTTCTTCTGTAGTAAGATAATAAAATATGTAGGTATAACATTTTTATCACGATACCACTCAATCTATTTGTCACCGTGTTGTGTAATTATATCCGAAACTTACGCGTCAATTACAGGAGACTCGGTGATCTAGTTGTTGAGCGTTCGGTCAGAGATTGAAAGGACCCGGGTTCCAATCCTAGACGATTCATTTTTTTTTTATTTTTTGTTGTTTTAATAGAAATTTTTTTGTAAGTGGTAGATAAGAAAGTTAGTTTAATATTTAAATAGAATACAAATAACCTGTTAAGTATATTTACTTCGTTAAAATTATATAATAGAAGAATAACTTCTTACGTGCGTACAAAGTACACACACTTCTTTTTTTCTGTTTTGTGACAGCAGTAGAAATTAAACAAATAAAAGCATTTTGAATTAAATAAATTACATAACATTCTTGATTTTGTGTCGATTAATTTAACTAAAATATTTTTTTCTTGGACACCCTGTATAAATAATTATGTTAATGTTTATATTACTGAATGGAGAATTGAATAATCTTTTAAATGAGCTAGCACACGACCCCTATTCCCTATTTAAAAATAAGCCGTCGGGGAAGTGGACGGGAGGGGGTTGACAAATGACAAATGTATCTACCGTTAAAATGTGTCCCCCTTATATCAAAAATTGACCTGTTTCGTCATTTCCTTAAAATCTAATTTTTTATATCTTATCGACCGTTTAATAAGTAAAAACGGTGTTAAATATCAGGTTTTGCGGTCAAAGAATAAAACTATTCTATTTTCTCTAAAACTCTATATTTCGCCAATGGTTATTGGCTTCTTTAGGAGTACACTAAAATTTTAAATAAAAACATTTAATATTTAAAAAGTACAGTGGAACCTCGGTAAGTCGGAATAATCTGGACCGCGGCCGATCCGGGTTATAGAAAATCCGGGTTAGCCTAAGCATATGGTAAAAATTAATAAAACACGGTAGGTACTTACAGATAAACTCCATTATAATTGCAAAAACATGAAATGCAGATATGCATACATAATATGTACATGCATATTATGTATTGTTTATTTTTTGGTAAAAAACTAAGTCAAGGTGAAAAAGTTTACAACCAATGTATACTGGCAGTAATAACATATATGGTTCCGAAACCATAACTTTGACTAAATATTCTGCAAATAAATTGAGAATAACTTAACTGGAAAGAGCAATGTTGGGAATAACAAGAAAAGATATGGTACCACATAGGATAGTGAGAGAGAGAGAGAGAGAGAGAGAGAGAGAGAGAGAGAGAGAGAGAGAGACTAAAGTGACATATGTTATAGACAAAATTGCACAAGCCAAATGGAGATGGACTGGACATGTTGCACGTTTAAATGGTAATAGGTGGACCAAAAGACTATAGAATGAAGACCTGAAGAAGACAAAATACACCGAGGTGGACCACCAAATAGACTTCAGAAAAGCAGTGGGAAACTATATACAGAAGTGGTTGAGGAGTGATGATGATTTACATTTTATCTTCGTTATTCATAGTGAACAAATCTGTTATTGTACATATTGCTTAAATAATTTAATAGATAAGGAAAACCGCATGCCTATGGCTTCTTACGTGACTTAGCGTTAGTTTGTTTATTTCCAGTGCGTCTTTATTTTGAATACACTGTATTTTCATCCATATGTAACTATAAGTTCATTAATAATGAAGATTATGTGTAGTGCCATTTTATTGGTCGCCTTGTTTGTTTTTTCTATCTTAATATATTCGTTATATCCTACCCTTTCATTTGCTTTGTCACATGTTAGGATTCAGTGAGTTGTTTATTTTGTACTAGGTCAAAGACTTGCTTCAAGTTAATAAATCAAAATCTGTCTTATGGTAAATCTATTTTCATCCATAGTGACATCTGATATATCGTATGTAACTAAACATTCATTAATAACGAAGATGCTACGTAGGACCCTTTTAGTAGTCGCCTTGTTTGTTTTTTCTATCTTAATATAGCCGTTACCCCTCTCCTTTCATTTAATGCATCACACTCTCCAACCAGATCAATATTAACGGAGCTATGATATAGCGTCACGATCGTAGCCGTGTCGGTCGCAACAATCTGACGCGAAATCAAAGCTTTTCCTCATCCAAAAAGTGCACAACGTCGCTAAAAGTTTTCACCTTAAAAATTATACTAAAAAAAGTTAACGCTGGTGTAAATTGTGACAACGTCAATTATCATGTTTTCCCCGAGATCGTCAATTACATGAAAATAGTTTCTATCCTTGTGGGATTGATACTCACCGGAGGGACCACAGACATTCGGATACAATTATCGTCTCTTTGTAAAAAAAACTGAAGTCGACTTTATTAAGTAACAAGACATTTACTCAGCACACATACTAGACATTACACTATCTGGTTACATGCAATCACTGTACCATGCCAATGGCCGTTAGTTGTCGAGTTATTAGGCTAAATAAAAAAATAAAAAGTATACTACTCATAATTAATAGAAATATCGGAAAAGAAATGAAACGCAAAATTTATAGTCATTAGACACAATAATGAGATAAGCGGCAGAAAAATGACATGACACAGAGAGGGCATAAAGATTGCTCGAAACAGCGGAGATGAAAACCTGAAGAATCGATGAGAGGATACCATGGGGCAGAGCTAGAATTACAGATAAACGACGGAGATGCAAGGTGGATAACATTAATAACTGGACAAGAAACAGAAGAGTAGAATGGAATGACCACATAAGCCGAATGACAACAAAGAGGGTAGTAAGGAATATTTTAGAAACGAGATTGCTACTGTGGACAAAGTTAATGAGGATAATGATCTGCCTAATTTTAAAAGAACAACATTTTTATAAACCTCTTAATATGTATATCAAAAACGAGAAAGACACATTTTACATAATTTTCTTAAATCAATGCAATAAAATAACGTATTCACATTATTAGAAAACATCGTTCTAACGTATTAACTGTACAAATAAAATAAGTAAAAATGAATTTATTTTATTATTCACGTGTTTACCCCTCAGCGCCGCTCAGTCATCAATATGAACAATAGTCCAAATAAGTTGTTTAAATTCCTTCGCTTTTATTTTCTATTAAACGATTCGGTCTGCTGGTACCGTATACAAAGTATGCTTTATATTTATGAGCCCAAGATTATAATATACGTTTATACATTGTAAATCATGATTTGGAAGTGCTCCTCGTAACGTTCAAGGTCGTCTGCAGTGTTGATATTTACTTCATCTTTAAAACGAATAAAGAGTAGTATATTACATTCGGTTAATCTGCTATTCCAAAATCCAAATTGTTGGTCTACTAGCTGTTTTTCAAGTGAAGCTTTAAGATAGTCACATACAAAACATTCAAATATCTTTGGTATTACACTAATTATACTAATGGGCCTGTAATTATTCACCAATGAATTATCTCCCGCTTTATAAATAGGTGTTAAAAAATTATTTTTCCAACATTCTGGAAATTCACCCCCATTTAAGGATAGATTAAAGATGTGAAAAAGTGGTCTGGATAATATGAAACAACAGTTCTTGAGAAAGCTGGGAGGCAATCCATCAGGACCAGGACCAGAATTATACAGTTCTCAAATATTCTCATTTGAGAACTGTATACCTAATTATTTAAACAATCTTTGTTAAATAGGAGACCGGTAGAGAATCCTTCAGCTTATCATGGAAAGTAAAATCCAGGGCTGCAGAGGGTTTATTAGTAAAGAAAGTTCATAACCGATAAAGTCAAAAATGTTTGTAAGGATGGGAAGAAGTAAGGAAAAGGTAAAAAAAATTGAAAGATTAGCAATAACTGTTTATTATTGCGAGTTAGAAATCGCCTGTTTTATTTATTATTACTGCAAATGCGATTAAAGCCATAGCAAAGGTTTTTAATTCGATATTTCGTAACTTTTCGCAACATAACTATTACTTTAAGGTAAAATGGGCGCTTGAGTGTTACGTAACGTTTAGATAGGGGAGGGGGAGTAGAGAAAAACGTTACGAGGCGAGAGTAGGGAAAAATCTTCAAAAATGCGCAATACACATACTTACACCGATCAGCGCAGTGTTCAAACTTGAAGGAAACGTGATCGTATTTACAAATAGAAATAAAATCTGAGAATGTCGAAACCAAGTGTTTTGTTTGTACTACTTATAATGCAACTTCTCAGCAAAAATTGCTTTTTTATGTTTGTTGGGCGAGATGTATTAATGATCTAAAGCAGGGGTCGGCAACATGCGGGCCGCATGCGGCCCTTTGAAAACTTTTTGCGCGGCCCATCAATGCACTAATGTAATTTTATAAAAAATCAACAAACTTATGAAAAATAATAAATTAAAGACAGAAAGACAACAGACGGGATAACAACAATGGAACAACAGTTGCATGGACCGAAATTCACTAAAATATAAGGAACTTAATAAGGCAATAAAGAAGGATAAGACAAGACATCAGGGACTAAAATACTGAACAAATCGAAAATATTATAGGAAAAATCAAGAGTATGAAAGTGTTAAAAAGTCTAAATAGGAAAGACCGACAACAAATACACCTGATAACAGATATAAATGGAATCACTATAAATGACAAAATAATTTAATAAATATAATTGAGTATTACTATTTATACAGAATTAAGGCCCATTTATACATATCAGGGCCGTGTCCGTTCCGTGTTAAGACAGGGCCCGGTCCAAAAAAAAAACAATATGTACTCTTTGAGTATATTTATACATTGGCGTTTCCCGGACGGGGCCCGTCCGGGCCCGGTCTGAAATTAATCCCAGCCGATATTTTTGCTGTCGGCACTGGCGATGCACGAAAATGACACGGATCGCAGGGACTTGTATAAACACGATTTTATTGTTTTGTGAACGCGACTGCTGGAAAACAGACAAGCAATAGATATTGTGAGGTGAGATCTTCTATCCAAGGCGAAATATTTTCAACTATCTTTTACACAGAGATATGTAATAACGTTTTCCTCTCTTATTCGGCCCGGTACGCACACTGCCACAACCCGGTTGTATGTAAATATTGCATTAAAAATACCCGGACTCGGCACTGACACGGAACGGATACGGCCCGGGTATGTATAAATGGGCTTTTATACTTCAACATAGAAAAACCAGAAAACCGCGGTATGGAAATATTAAATGTAAAATCTGAACTACCAAAATTACCAACGAGGATGTTATAAATGCCTTAAAATAGATGAAAGATGAATATAGATTAAGATCAACACAGAGGTCCATCGAACAAGCTATGTTACGACTAAGCTGAAAGGACATAAACGAAAATAAGGATGTGTGACGCAGGACGAAGGTGGAAGATGCAATTGGAGAAATTGCGCAAATAAAATGGAACTGGTCATGACAAAGCAATGAAATGTGGACGCGAAACATCATACATTGGAGACCACACGAGCCAGGTCATACTAAAGCAAAACCACAAAAACGATGGCTAGACGACGTCAAAGCAAAAATGGGTAGATACTGGCACTAAATAGCACAAAACAGAGAGAAGTGAAGAACTAATGGAGAGACCTTTGTCCAGGGATGGATGCAAACAGACTGAAGAAGAAGACTATTTAAGCTACATTTGAATATGCGGCCCGCATAAAAAAATTTATTTTGAACATGGCCCGCCATCCGAAAAAGGTTGCCGATCCCTGATCTAAAGGACCAAATTAAATACAATTTTATTCATTACATTTAAATGCTCAGAAGCTGCCTTTTACTTTATTAAATACTTCATTTATGTGGATAGTTAATATGCTTCTTTTCATGAGCATTTTTCAGTGCGTCACAAATGATAGAAAAAAAGGCAAGTCCGTGATAATATACATTTTAGTGACATGACAAATTAGTTAAATCTGACAGTTGTCACATTTTATTTGCAATTTGGCATAAAAACAAATCAATTGTGTTTATTGCATTTATAAAATGGTATTTTCTTTGATTTGTGTAGTCTTATAAATTGTACAGAATATATTCGTAGATATATTATATAATTCGTGATAATTTTTTTTCGATTATAGCGCCATCTATCGACAACTAAGGAAAAAGCTTAGGGCGGTAACTGGCTTACTAACCGGACACTGCACCCTAAGAAAACACCTGCACAACATGGGGATCTTTCACGGAGACCCTGTTTGCAGGAGATGTGGGGAGGCAGATGAAACTGCCTCACATGTCTTATTTGACTGTCCAGCCCAAACCCGATGGCGACTGCAATACGGGGTCGAAAACTCGAACCTAAGTGTCAGAAGTCAGGTAAAGAACCTAATAAAGGGTCTTGTCCTGCTAGCTGGGAGAATGGACCTCTTACGGCCGGTTTCACAATCTGTGGTTAACCCTAGCGGTCAACTAACCTTTACCCACAGTCTAACTGACAGTTGCTGTTTCACAACCACAGATTCAATCATGGTTAGTTGACCGTAAGTTTTGTTTTATTTTTCTTATGTTGGTAGGAAATTATGGACAATGATGGACAATGATCACCAGAAATAACATTTTTATGGAAGAATTATCAAATCAGCTGATCAGTTAGATGAGTTTCGATTGATTTTTATTAGGATAAATTCAATAAATTGTTATATTTCTTTATGACTATTAATTTGTTGTATATATTTTTTAAGGATTTTATATTTAGTTGTGTTTATTTTGCAGATTAAGGAAAAATAAATGTGTGGGTTAGGATATTCAGTCAGACTTGTAGTTGATTTGCATAATCATATTTTTGATGTTGATTCTTGCTACCTTGCTTTAAAAATTCATATATTTTAACATACCTCCTATTGGATTAATAAAATTTGATACATGATGGTTGCATCTTAGATTTTGGACCATAAAAATTACTATGCAAAACTTTTTTGAAGTATCTTTTTTTCGTAAAATTAATATTAAAAATGCTTCCCATACGTGGCCAACTAAAGTACACACACTGTATATTACATGCACATTATACATTTTAAGTTTTGTTTAAGAATAATATTTGTTTTGAGGTCTTTCGCCAATATTGTTAAAATTAAATTGTTAATATAAAAACATGAAGCAAGCAAGAGACTATAGTATGTATTAATAATTACCCCAGGAAGCAAATCATTTAAAAATCGAACAATTATTGGCCGCTGAAATGCTAAACGCATTTAAGTACATCATATAAATTCATATCTGTAATTAATAATTTACGTGTATACACTCTGTCCTGTCAATAAAACGAAATTAGGTTAGGATAACCTCTGGTTAAGAGCTTAACCATCACTCCAAGCTCTGGTTAAAAATTCTGTCGGTTAACCACAACTTCGCCGTTGACCTGATATTGTGAAACACATATTTCGGGGTAACTTCTGGTTATCTCTTAACCACAAGTTAACTTCGACTTGTGAAACCGGCCGTTATAGGTAACAGACGACTTAACTTCAAGTTAAGTAATCCCGAACCCATTGGGGACAAAAACCCAATGATGGTTAACCCGAGACCGAACGGTGTGCAATAAGCCTACTCAGGCTGCAGTACGGGCCCCATGGCCACCCGGTTCGATCTAACAATCAAAAAAAAAATCGACAACTAGAATAAATGTTATAAATGTCACCGATGAAATGTAATCACCGACGTGCGTTTTTTTTCTGTCACATACAATTTAATGCATTAAGGCGCAGTCTCTCTTATGCGATTGTCGCATAAGAGAGACTGCGCCTTTAGAATGAAATCGAAAAACTGTGACGCACTGAAAGATGCTCATGAGAAAAAGATAATAAAAGTTATTATGCCAAATAAAAGTACATACTTGACAGATTAAAATGGCATAGTTAGCTTCACGGAAAGATGATTTTGGTTTTGATATAATCGGCTGTCTAAAAACCTATACGATTTTTGAAAAATTAATGTTTGACAACTTATTACGTTTATTGCTAATTCTTGCTACTCATTAAATCCTTCACTAAATGAAATATTACAATGTAAGGAATTTAAAACTATATGAGACAAACTGAGTACATTACGCATAAGTTTGCATCGAGTGCCGCATGCCTTTGGTCTAAATTAATTGTATTTACATGTACTTCAAACAATCAAACACATGTTATTTGTTGTGGTTACGAAAAGAGATTTTCAAAATCAAAAAGTCGTTTACATGTACATTTCCCCACACCTTTAATATTTACTTTGTATTTTTAATAATATCACTATTTTTTATAATAATAAATTTTCTCAAAATCAAAAAGTCGTTGACATGTACATTTCCAAACCCTCTTAATATTTAGGTACCTAGGTACTTAGTTATTATAACGAACATGTTACAATGAGTATTTCTCATCACCCGTCACATTGTTAAAAAATATACAGAGAGGGGTAAAATTATGGAATACATTCATTTTCTCTAAAATGGACGATTTTGCAGAAAAATCCCGAAACAGGTCGATTTTTAATTTTAAAATTCAATTTTTGGCATATATTTCATACTAGTGTCTTCATCCATCTGGGCGTGATTACGCAATCGATGATTTTTTTTTAATGGGAATAGGGGTCGTGTGGTAGCTCATTTCAAAAGCTGTTCAATTCTCTATTCAGTAATATAAACATTAACTAACTATTTAGATGGGAAATAAGCCACAATTAAGTTGAAAAAATAATTTTATTAACGTTTCGAAGCCGAAATCGAGTTTCGTTGTCAAAATAGAAAATACTACTAAAATAAACAAAAATGTTGTTGCTAAGTAAAAAAATTCTTCTAATAATTTATTTAATCTGACTCATTTATATTGGCAATTCAGACGTATACTATACATTTTAAAGTAGAAGACTTTAAAATGATATCGCCAATATTTATGAGTTGCGTTCCTGGGACGACTTTACTAAAAGATAGTTCATTCGATTACATGAAATCAATCCCAACTCAAGAATATCCGTCACAAAAAAATCATAGCATGTGATCTGTCTTTAAAAAGACAACCAAATGCAACGATGACAGTAAAATTCTCGCGTTAGAGATTCCATAGTGGGAATCACGTGGGAAAACCAGGAAAAAACCTCGTGATACTATCCCGACATCGTAAATATTTGGTCTTATATTTAATTTACTTTCAAAAAAAAAATTTACCTCGTGATTTACTATGGAATCTCTAACGCGAGAATTTTACTGTCATCGTTGCTTCTGGTTGTCTTTTTAAAGACAGATCAGATGCTATGATTTTTTTGTGACGGATATTCTTGAGTTGGGATTGATTTCATGTAATCGAATGAACTATCTTTTAGTAAAGTCGTCCCAGGACCGCAACTCATAAATATTGGCGATATCATTTTAAAGTCTCCTACTTTAAAATGTATAATATACGTCTGAATTGCCAATATCAATGAATCAGATTAAATAAATTATTAGAAGAATTTTTTTACTTAGCAACAACATTTTTGTTTATTTTAGTAGTATTTTGACAACGAAACCCGATTTGGGCTTCGAGACGGTAATAAAATTATGTTTTCAATTTAATTGTGGCTTATTTCCCACCTAAATAGTTAATAATAAAAATGCCACGAGGAAATAGCTTCAGGACAACATAAACATTAACATCATTCTTTATACAGGTTAGCCAAATAAATAATTTTTGAATTGAATTAATTGACGCAAAAATAAGAATGCCTGTAATCTATGTAACTCAAAATACATTCTATTACTGTCAGAAAATAGAAAACAAATGTTTATTTGGCAAATAAACATCTAGGCCTGGATCCCGCGTACCAAAAAAAAGTGTATTAATAGCAAGCTGAAAATTTGTCAATAGCTTAACAGTGTCTAGTCGGACAAACTTTGATGTACGGGAACACTGGAACAGGGATAGTTTTAATTGTGGAACAGTTTAAAAACTTGGAACGTCAGAAAATTTGTATTGGACAGAACATCCAATTGATTTGTTACTCTTACATTAAACTCTCATGCAAAAATCAGACTGCTATTACTAACCAACATGATTCCTGTCATTTGAAATGTTCTTCGTGTTCCACTCATTAAAATGCCCATTTGGTGATAAACACCAGTCTGATTTTTGCTTGAGAGTTTAATGAAATGGTAACCAATCAGTTGGAAGTTCTGTCCGACAAAATACATGGAACGTTTTCGTAGTGTGAGGTTTTAAATTTTTAACCTGTTCCACAATTAAAACTTTCCCTGTTCCAGTTTTCCCATACATCAGAGTTTGTCAGACTAGACACTGTTAAGCTATTAACAAATTTTCAGCTTGCTATTAATGAACTTTTTTTGGTACGCGGGATCCAGGTCTAATTGCTTTTCGCTTAAATTAAATGTTCAAACTGCCAAGAGGCGGGTGGGAGGCTGTTTGAGATTTAATTTAAGCGAAAAGAAATGTTTTTTTGTGAAATAAACATTTTTTCTATTTTCTGACAGCAGTAAAATGTATTTTGAGTTAAATAAAGTACATACATTCTTGTTTTTGCGTCAATTAATTGAATTAAAAAATTATTTTTTTGGTCACTCTGTATAAATATTGATGTTAATGTTTATATTAATGAATAGAGAATTGAACAACCTTTCAAATGACCTACCACACGTCCCCTATTCCCATTTAAAAAAATCATCGATTACGTCATCACGCTCAGATGGATGACGTCACTAGTATGAAATATATAGGTATGTCAAAAAATTGTAATTTAAAAATAAAAATCGAACTGTTTCGGGATTTTTATCCAAAATTGTCCATTTTAGAAAAAATTAATTTATTCCATAATTTTGTCCCTCTTTGTATAGTGACGAGCGCGCTAATAACCGGCAAAATAGCACAAAAGATGGAAAACCTATTAAGTTGTGAGATAAAAAGAAACGAAACCGGTCGAGCTGGAAAATTTAGCGATATTAACCTTTAGATTTACATTATATTGATTGTTTCCCACCTTTACACGTATCGCACGAGTTTGGCAACTACCACTGTCACATTGACAGTTTTAGCTGACATACTCCTCTGATACGTGTAAAGGTGGGAAACAATCAATATAATGTAAATTTAAAGGCTAATATCGCTAAATTTCCCAGCTTGACTAGTTTTATTTCTTTTTATCTCACAACTTAATAAGTTTTTCATCTTTTGTGCTATTTTGCCGGTTATTAGCGTGCTCATCACTGTATAACGATATTTTTTAAGTAATTCACCCCCTAATGAAGGGATGAAAACTAAAAAAACGACCCCCATTAAATAATATATAAATATAGGTACTCGTTATACAGTTGGTCTGTGTTCATTGAACTGGCAAGAACCACAAGTTCTTATCGAGCAGGGAACCATGTTGCCCTTTGAGCACTCCTAACACATTCAATCTTTTAACACCGACTTGGAGTCGCTGTAAATATCATATAAGTATCATGTAAACCGTATTTCTCGATGTTACCAATTGCATAAGGTTGCTAGTTTCATGTACTAAGCAGAACACACTGAAGATGATCTGATCTAGATCGAAAACGTTTTGCGAATCCTTTTGGATGACTTTTAATGGTTTTAATAAACTTTTTTTTATACCATTGTACAAACGAGTACCTCAAATAAATCACCTTTTCAGCCAGATCGTTTTAAAGTTTAAACATAATTTAGTTTCGATCACGTTTTGACCAATTTTGAACACTGTGCGGCGGTGAGGGGCATGAAAACCTGAAAGGGATAATGTTTGCAGTAATGGCATAGCCAAAGCGAGTCAATAGATAATTCCCATAAAAAGAGATATTTTCCGAAACGAACAATTTAATCATCAGAGTCAACAAATCAGAGTTACAGTACTAACGCTATTTCTTTTTTAGTTTTTAATTGCTGCCAAAAGTATTTGTGATAAATTAAGAAATGTTGGTTATTGGGCAGATTTTATAAACCCATTTTCCGGACGTCCTTATTTTGCTCCTTCGGCGTTACGGGAACTTTACCAAAACGATGAGAAATTCAGATGTTTAGATTTTCAGATAGTCGAAATTAAAGATTGCAAAGTGATATCGAACGAAGACAGTGGTAAAAAACATTTTATAGGTAAGTATTTTCTATGGGTGGCAGTAATATTTTTATAACTTTGGTTGTATTTCTACACTCACTGGCACGAAAAACAGGCACCCCAAAAAATGAGTTATTTTTGATGTCTCGTATCTTCTAAACCTGTTGTCCGATTTAAGTATTTTTTTTTAATATGTTATAGTTTTATTCTTTAGCAATATCGCTGTGATAATATTGTTGCTAGACAGGTAAATTTTCATTGTATACCGGGTGTACCAATCAAACTGGGTTTATTTCTCAATTTTCACAACACCCTGTGGAATATTCTAGTCTTTAAAAAATATTGAAATTAAAACCCAATTATAGCCCCAGATTTTCTTAAATCCACTTCATTTACTACTTAAAACCTAACAAATTTCATTAGCATATCTCAACCGGTTTTAGAGCAATAAATAAATCGTCAGTTTGTAAGAATAAATTCAACACCCCGTATCTCGGAAACGAAGCATTTGCGGACATAGGTTTATTAAGCAAACGGTCATTATCTTTTCATGCAGAATTGCCCCTTGAAGTTTGTCGCACTTATTTAGAAACACCCTGTATTGATAAAGAACATGCTAGTTGTTAAAGTCCCTAACTTTTTTTATTATCCAACATACGCGAATGAATAAAAAAAAGAATGTGTGTGTACTTTGTACGCACGTAAGAAGTTATACTTCTATTATATGATTATATGATTATAAACGAAATTAATATACTTTTTATTTATATTTTATTTAAATATTAAATTAATTTATACTTAATACTTCTCAAACATTTTTATTAAAACAGTGCCAAAAATTAAAATAATAAAAAAATAAAACACACACAAACACATTAAAAATGCCACAAATGATTTCTGAACATTAATTGTCGGAAAAATTTTTAACTAAATACGTATTTTCTGAAAATAAAATTATATAATAAATATACTTACAATCATAAAATGTATAAAAAAAAATAAAAAAATAAAAGTTTCTATTGGGATTCGAACCAACTTACCACGCGGTTGGTATTTGCGTTGTATTGGGATTCACCCGCATTAAAACTGCACCACAGAGGCAGCTTGTCATTATGTGCGAAGATCGTCTAACTAAACAGATTAACCTTTTGACATTTTTAACTTATGTAAATCAAATTATTTTGATTTTGAATTGAAATGATTTAGAATTGAAAAAATACAACAAAACATAGGGTAAGAAGACAATATATTAGGTGAATATTGATATGAATTTTGATGGTAATCAAATTATGTAAAAAAAAGTATTACATACTACTTATGTATTTTGGTAGGTTCAAGGTAGGTATCGGAGCCCGTATAACGACTAATACATTTCGCAATCACTTGCGTCGTGCAAAGTGGCTATGTTCAAATATCATAACAAAATTTGATCAACTATTTATAAAACACTTACCAGTGAAAGATTCTTTAGCTTTGAATAAGCGAGATCTGCGGCACTCATACTAGGCACAGTTTGATGAGCTTTCACATTGGCATGCAACAATCATCTCTTCTATGTAAATAAGTCCAAAAATATAATATGAAAACTATTTAAAAAGGCAGTATAACCATTAACTAACTTTTTGTTTGTTGTTTCTCTTCCTACAAATTTTAAAACGCAACAAGCATACATTATAACCAAACACAGTCCCACAGCTGTGCCACAGCTGCCATATTGGATAATTTTTGTCATGTCATTTGAACATCCAATCAGAACAAAGTTATAATGCGCATGCGCCCGGTCGCTAGGTTTTCCCATATAAAATTTCACCGTCATTACGCCCGTAAAGAAGTATAACTTCAAAAATAGAATGTTTTATAAAGGCTAGAATATTCCACAGGATGTTGTGAAAATTGAGAAAAAACCCAGTTTAATTGGTACACCCGGTATACAATGGAAATTTACCTTTCTAGCAACAATATTATTATAGCGATATAGATAAAGGGCTCTAACATATTAAAACAATTATTTAAATCGGACAACAGGTTTAGGAGATACGAGCCATCAAATATGACCCATTTTTTGGGGTGCCCGTTTTTCGTGCCGGTGAGTGTATATTTGTTTTCACTTACTGTTTGTCCCAACGCAACGTTCTTACTTACAGTTTTCTCGTGTCCCAGACACTTCATTCTTCCTTCTTTTCTTTTGTTCTTCTGTCGTAAATTTTACTTTCAAGCTCGTCTTGAGAATATGTAAACCTGATACCGTCTGATACTCACTATGTACAGCTGGTTCCAAAAAAAAAAACTGATACGACTCTTAAGCGTATTATCTAGAAAATTGAGCAGTGTACTTTCTTCTTCTTCTTTTTGTTTTTGGTCTCGCTGCAAGGCAATTACCAGCACGATTTATAGGCGATCTTGATGTAGTCTGGCTCTAAGCCATATCAAAATCGCTGACTATGTTCTTGTAAAAAGCTTTTGATGAGGTGTGATATAATGAATATGAGTTTAATTATATTTAACTTATTATATTTTGAAGGATAAATACTTATTATTTACATACTGTCACTGTCACTGCCAATTCTTAAAATGTGTCAGATAACTTCAACCTTAAAAAATGACTGTTTGTTTGTTTATTTTATTATTTGTCTGTCATAATAAATATAATATAATATCAGATCAATCATACACTGCTCAACTTGATAAAATCTTACTAAGAGTCGTATCAGTTTTTTTAGGAACCAGCTGTACATGGTTGTTTCATTGAAGAGTTCAGTGAAGTTCATGGTTATATCTGAATTTTCATATCAAATTTTCATTGATCGGTCCAAAAGTTTTTGTGGCATTTTTCTTTCAGAAATTAACTTACTTTTTACGTTTTTTCTGTCATCTCCTGTACCTCGCATTCATAACATTGTTCTTCTGTAGGAGCCCTCTTCTAATGAATATCTTATGCAAACTCTTATTTGTCTTGGGTCTTTCTTATTCGTAACGGGAAGTCTAAGCCAGTCCATTCTTTGAGACTACTTAGCCACGTCGCGCATCGTCTACCAGAGTTTCTTGTGCCCTCAGTATTTCCTTTCATTATGAGCTTCTTCTTCTTCCTTCTCTTTATAATCAATTCTGCTTGTTCATTGGCGGATTGATACCTATATGGAAGGTTGTCACTCCACATATTGCGCGGTCGGCCGATACTTCTTCTACCAATTACCCTATTTGACCACACGTGTCTCCCCCATTCTGCTTATGTGGTTATTCCATTATATTTTTCTATTTAGTGTCTATTCGTTTATACACTGTACGTTACATTGATTTCTAATGTCTTCACTCCTCTTTCGATAGCTCAGCGTATTTCCTGTAATTATTCTCAGTACTCTCATGTCTGCCGTTTCCAGTAGTGTTTGTGTTGTGGCTGTATCGGGTCTTGTTTCGGATGCATATGTCATTATTGGTCTTACTCTGGCTTTATAAATTCTTGACTTCATCTCAGTGCTAATATGTCGGATTCGCCATATAGTGTTATTAAGACATCCTACCAGTCTATTGGCTTTTTGTACTTGATTTTTCACTTCTTTGTCCAGGTCTCCGTAGCTTGACAATGTAATTCCAAGGTATTTTATATCCATTACTTGTTCAATACTGATACCATCAATTTCTATTTTACATTTTATTGGTTCTTTACACATTACTATTGTTTTAGTTTGCTGAGGTGAAATTGTCTTATTGAATTCTTTTTCTCTTATACAGGTAAATAGGGAGAAGTGTACTTTTGAAGTGTGTAAATTAAATACTTCCTACCTGAGCGCTTTCGGCTTATAAAGCCATCTTCAGAGCTATGCTACAATAAAAAGGTCTCTAATGAATAATTGATTTTAGAATTCAGAAGTTTAACTTACGTTAAACACTATGAAGAGAGATAGATCCCATGTATGATATAAAAATACTTCTATTTTTTAAGCAGTTTTTTAATTGATGGAAAAAATTGGAAAAAAAACCTTGTCTGATTGTTGAAAAATGCTCAACCTAGCTATTGTTTAAAGGTCGGACAAGTTAAAAACATCTATTA
Organism: Diabrotica virgifera virgifera; assembly: GCF_917563875.1. NCBI lineage: Eukaryota > Metazoa > Arthropoda > Insecta > Coleoptera > Chrysomelidae > Diabrotica > Diabrotica virgifera. Next base: position 165,836,789 of record NC_065450.1, read on the forward strand.
CAAGCACAAAGGACGTTCACACGAAAAATTACATTACATAAAACGAATATTTGATCATGGTAATGTCAAGAAACCTTACCATCTGAAGTCTACGGTGTCAGCATGCAGAATGGCGGCATGTGGCATGGAGGCTTTTAATGACAGCCGACACAGACAAGGGTGTGCTCGTTAAGGTGCTTTCATTTTTTCTCATATTAATTGACAGTTGACATATGACATTTTAGCAATTGAATTGAACAACTTTTCAACAAAGTATATAGTTACATAAATCTAGTTTTAAAAAATATAATGAAATACATATTGAGAAAAGAATTACGGTCCAAGATAAATCAGTTGACAAGTTATCCTTCAAAAACTGAACTCAAATTTTTTTTATTTTTAAATAGTGATGAAATTTGCGACTTATTCAATAATAGAAAAACTTCTAAAAATAAAAAAGATTTGAGTTCAGTTTTTGGAGGATAACTTGTCAACTGATTTATCTTGGACCTTAAGTCTTTTCTCAATATGTATTTCATTATATTTTTTAAAACTAGATTTATGTAACTACATACTTTGTTGAAAAGTTGTTCAATTCAATTGCTAAAATGTCATGTCAACTGTCACTTGATATGAGAAAAAGTGAAAGCACCTTAACGAGCACACCCTTGTCTGTGTCGGCTGTCATTAAAAGCCTCCATGCCACATGCCGCCATTCTGCATGCTGACCAGGATCAAATATTCGTTTTTTGTAATGTAATTTTTCGTGTGAAAGTCCTTTGTGCTTGTAATATATGTTTTTAACTTTTCCGACCTTAAAACAATAGCTAGGTTAAGCATTTTTCAACAATCAGACAAGGTTGTTTTCCAATTTTTTCCATCAATTAAAAAAACTGCTTAAAAAATAGAAGTATTTTTATATCATACATGGGATCCATCTCTCTTCATAGTGGTATTTTGAACCTTTTGACGTAAGTTAAACTTTTGAATTCTAAAATCAATTATTCATTAGAGACCTTTTTATTGTAGCATAGCTCTGAAGATGGCTTTATAAGCCGAAAGCGCTCAGGTAGGAAGTATTTAATTTACACACTTCAAAAGTACACTTCTCCCTATTTACCTGTATTCATAAGTGTGTACAAAACTATTTCAGTCTTTACATTTTTCTCTTATGTTAAATCTGTGGACTAATATTTGAAGACTATCTTCATCTTTTGCTATCAACATTCCGTCGTCTGCGTAACAGTATTTTTACTTCTTTGTTTCTCATTCTGTATCCTCTTTCTTTGTTGACGCTTTTGATGATTTCATCTATGATTAAATTGAAGGGCATAGGACTCAATGAGACTCCATGTCTTATTCCGCTCCGTATGTCTATCTATTCTGACTTCCATTTTATTGTTTTGGTAGATAGGCGAAGCAATAAAGCACTAAAGTCGGCCTTACCTCGGAAAAAGAAAACGACAAAACGGATCTTAATAATTCTTTTTGCATTCGATTCGTGAATGCGACAAGAAACTTTGTGACCCAGAGCCATGATATAATATTGAAAAACTGCATACAAAAAATGCGTTCTTAAAGTGCATCTCAAACAGACAATAAAAAAAATTCAGAACTCGTCAATTATCGGCGGACATGAGTTCAATTTTTTTACTCGGGGGTTTTTGAGGTCGCTGAAAACAAATATGACGTCGAAAGTGATCTCCGGAGTACCTGGTGCCCAGGGTACCTACTGTTTACCTCGTCTTGTGGAGTTTTTGGGGGTTTTTGGGGTCGTTAACGACTAACGACGGATATGATATCGGAAGTGATTTCCGGAGTACCTGGTGCCCAGGGTATCTACTGTTTACCTCTTCTTGTGGAGTTTTCGGCAAAGAATTTATTAAAAAATGAGTCAAAAATAATTACACGGGGATCTACGGAGTACCTGGTACCCAGGGTACCTACTGTTTACCTAGTTTTCTGGAGTTTTCGGCAAATTCATAAAAAAAATTGATCAAAATTCATTACTTGGGGGTTTTTGGAGTCTCTGACGATGAATATGACATCGGAAAAGGTCTCCGGAGTACCTGGTGCCCAGGGTACCTACTGTTTACCTCGTCTTCCGGAGTTTTAGGCAAATTCATTAAAAAATTCGTCAAAAATCATTAGTTACGAGATAAACAGTAGGTACTCTGGGCACCAGGTACTCCGGAAATCACTTCCGATATCATATCCGTCGTCAGAGACCGCAAAAATTCCCGAGTAATAAATTTTGACTAATTTTTTAATGAATTTGTCGAAAACTCCAGAAAACGAGGTAAGCAGTAGGTACCTTGGGTACCAGGTACTCCGTAGATCACTTCCGATGTCATATTCGTCGTCAGCGACCCAAAAACCTCCGAGTAATGATTTTTGGCTAATTTTTTAATGAATTTGCCGAAAACTCCAGAAGAAGTAGGTACCCTGGGCACCAGGTATTCCGTAGAACACTTCCGATGTCATATTCGTCGTTAGCGACCCCAAAAACCCCCCGAGTAATGATTTTTGACTAATTTTTTTAATAAATTCTTTGGCGAGAACTCCACAAGATGAGGTAAACAGTAGGTACCCTGGCACCAGGTACTCCGGAAATCACTTCCGATGTCATATCCGTCGTCTCCAAAAACCCCCCGAGTAATGATTTTTGACTAATTTTTTAATGAATTTGCCGAAAACTCGGAAAGACGAGGTAAACAGTAGGTACCCTGGGCACCAGGTACTCCGGAGATCACTTTCGACGTCATATTCGTTTTCAGCGACCTCAAAAACCCCCCGAGTAACAAAATTGAACTCATTTCCGCCGATAATTGACGAGTTCTGAATTTTTTTATTGTCTGTTTGAGATGCACTTTAAGAATGCATTTTTTGTATGCATTTTTTCAATATTATATCATGGCTCGGGGTCACAAAGTTTCCTGGCGCATTCACGAATCGAATGCAAAAAGAATTATTAAGATCCGTCTTGCCGTTTTTTTTTCAGAGGTTCAGTGCTTTACTGCTTCTACTAAGAGGATTTCAGTAGTTTTTATAATATCTAGGGGGACTTCTTTCTCTATTATACAGAAGATGAATTACATCTTCGAGTGTTACTCTGTGAAATGCTGTCTTCAAGTCAATCAGACATAGAGAGACTGGCCTATTATACTCTAGTGATTTCTCAGTAATTTGTTTTATGACGATATTGCATATGTACACGATCTTCCAGTACGAAAACCCTGTTGTTCATCTGCTAAACTTATCCTCTGATTCATTTGTTCTTATAGAATTTTAGTTGTAAGTTTTAGGGCAGTATTCAACAAGTTGATACCTTTTTAGGTTTCTGGCTGCTTTTTATCTTCTTTTTTGAATAGTAGAATTAGTTCGCTCGTTCTCCATTCTTTCGGTATTTTGTTGTGTTTTGTGAGCTGTAAGAACATTATCTTTCTTGTCCAAGCTATGCCTACTTTCACGTAAGGATGTGTCCAAGATAATCTGTTTTTCCACAGCTCTAAACTTTCCAGTCTTCGCATTGTACTAATTTTAACATCCATAATTCCATGTCAAATAGCAAGATGCTATATACCTACATAACATTTCATCATGTGGTCAGGGCCGCTTTATCCATTAGGCAATAGAGGCAGTTGCCCAGGGCGGCAAAAATACTGTACAAAAAAAATTTTTGTATATAAAAATTAAAATCGAATAACCTTTAAGTACATCCATCAATGGAATGGAAGTGGGCATTCATATTCCACATGTAGATGGAAACTTTTGACTGACAAAAGCACACTGAGTTCTGCGACTTTTCGCTCGAACTGTCTGTTCGGAAAAAATGCGTGACTTCATCAAGGTCGCGCAGAGTGTCACTACTGTTTGTTATATATACTGGGGTTTGATGGCGAACGTTGCGCGCTAGCTTTCTTTCACTTGATCTCTGATACCTCGCATTTTTAACAGCTGTCGACGAGAGTTAAAAATTTTTGTTTTATACTTCATCTCTGTTAACACGTTCGCTGCGTATAGTTTTTTACGTACTTCTCCCAGAACCTGAAATAATTTTTGTAATTTAATGTAAGTGAGCACATGTTGCCGATGCGCGACATACGCATCGAACGTGTTAAAGCTTATCTATTTATATTGTTAATTTGTTTTGTTTGTTGCAGGTAGTTTATTCACAAATGCACCCTCAAATAAAGATAACCTCAATTCCATTTTTGTATGAAATGCGTTTTAATTTTTTGATGTTGATTGTTTGAATTCAATAAATTATTTTTCTTGTTTTTTTCCTTGTTCAATCAATAATTCTGCGTGCATACGTGTATACTTATAACGTATAACTAATTTATGTAAATACGTGCATACTTATAACGATCGAAAAAAATCTGAATTAAAGCGGGCCTTAGAATAAGCCTTCCTTCTTTTGGATCGTTAGTCACTTCCACATAGAGATGGTATGATGCAGCGTTTCCCAACCGGTGGGTCGCTGGCGGATTTCAGGTGGGTCGCGGCGGGACTCTTACAGTAGCTGAATAACGTACATAATATATCATCTCATGTGTGAGGGATGAGTCGCGAATATGGAAAAACATCAGAAGGTAGGTCGCCAGACATAAAAGGTTGGGAACCACCGGTATGATGGAACTGGAGCGGGTACCTCGGAATAGGTTTCAATCTAGCCCAGTCGGGATACTATTTGACCTTGCATTAGGAACTGTCCCAAATTTTATTTTTCTAATCTTTAGGTGGGGTCAGTAGTAGTATAAATTTAAAATCTTGACTGAATTTGACCGTTGCGTTAGCCGCCATCTTGATTTTAAACGAGAACCGTTTTTGCTCAATATCTCCGCCATTTTCAACTTTTCGACAAAAAATATAGAAACTGAAATTGTTGAAAATGCAATTTTCTAAATTTCGTTTATTTTAATTTATTTCGTGCGGTCCATATTTTCCGAGTTATGGGGAAAAAACAGTGACAGTTAAAGCATAATTATGGATTTATTGAATTACCTCGTTTATTATTACTTTTACAACAAATTTTAACCTATACAAAAATGAAGAGAATTAATTTATGTACAATTTTGATCTCTTTAATTTTTTTGATAAGATCAATATTTAAGGTAGTACGTATGCGGTAAAGGCGCGAGCGTAAGACCAGATTGATTTTAAAGCAATTGTTTTTGTTCAATATCTTCCCATTTTCAACTTTTCGACAAAAAGTGTAGGGACTGAAATTGTTGCAATTACGATTTACTACAATTTTTAGAGAGAACCAGTGGCGGGTCTAAGAGGGGGGGAATGGGAAAATTCCCCCCAACGGGGTCCAAAATTTAAAAAAAATGTTGAAATATTAAAATATGTTAGCTGAAATGAAACTTAATTATCGACAGACAAATTCAACCAATAAAAACCGCTAGTAATAAAATTAAGTGAACTTAATACATATAAGTTATTATTTGTATCTTTTATGTACTTAGTTAAGAAATGAAGACATACGTGAAAGGTGCGGTGTTGGAAGGACCTTAGACAGACTTGAAACGAAACAGTTATCATGGTTCGGACATATGGCGAGAATGAGTGAAGGTAGAACTGTAAAGAGGGTATCGAAAGCGGCATCTGACAACAAACGACGAAGAGGCAGGCCAGAAAGAACGTGGAACGCAAATATTGGAAAGGCTTGCGTAAAAAGAAATATTGGGTGGAGAGAAGCAGAAAGACTAGCTACTGACCGAAAGGCATGGAGACGTCTGATTTCTCCACTTACCTCGACACCGTAAGGTACAAGAGGACGGCTTAAGTAAGTAAGTATGTACTTAGTTTGGTTGGTGTTTCATTGTAAGTTTCAAAAATTGTATAAAATATAATTCTGTTTATTTTTGTTTATGTACAATTATGTCATAAAGTTAATAATAAATGAAACAATTCAATAATTATGCTTCCCCTCCGCTTCCACTATTTCTCTCCTTAACTCGGAGAATATTGATCGCATAAAAAAATTGTGTAAAAGAAATGGTAGGAAATTGCGTTTCCAACAATTTTAGTTCTTACCGTTTTTGTCGAAAAGTTGAAAATGGCGGAGATATTAAGCAACAACGGTTCTCCTTTGAAATCAATATGGCGGCTAATGCAACCGCGGAATTCAGTCGAGATTTTAAATTTACACTACTATTGATCTCCCCACACACACACACACATGCTCGTATCAACCCCAGCCCCGGGGAACATGTGTGTTCCAATGGAAAAGTGGAACCCACATGTCCGAAGATCAAACCGGTCACACCCCGTAATGGAGTCACAGTACCTATCTGACCCCCAAGCTATACCTCCACCCCTCCCCATCGGAGGACATACCGAATGGGGAGGCGTTGATCTTAATGTTACTTTGGATGCCCTGGGTAATGGGACATCCTTTGTATTACTTCATGTGGTTAAGCCACCTGGTTTTAGGGGTAGCTAGAAGAGCTTTTCTCCCTATTAATGACTAAGTTAATTTTTTACTTTACTTTGGACTTGTGTCATAAAGATCTCCCCTAAAGGATAGATTTATAAAATTTGGGGCAGCTCGGAAAAAAGATTCAATTAAGTAAATATGCTCCCCCACCACTTTTTACTATTTTCCCACTTAATTCGGAAAATATCAACCGCATGAAAAAAATTGTTAAAAAGAAATTGTAGGAAATCATATTTGGAACAATTTAAGTTGAAAATGGCGTAGATATTGAACAAAAACAATTGCTACAAAATCAATCAGGTCTTACGCTCGCGCCATTATCTCATACATACTACCTTAAATATTAACTTTAGCAAAAAAAAAATGAAAGAAACTAAAATTGTGTAGAATTCAATTCTCTCTATTTTTGTATAAAATCATTTTTGTCGTAAAACTAACAATAAACGAGATAATTCAATAATTATGCTCTATTTATATATAACTGTCACTATTTTCCGCTATGACTCGGAAAATGTCGATGGCCCGAAAAAATTGTAAAAATAGAAATGATATAAAATTACATTTTCAACAATTTTGGTTGTTATACTTTTTGTCGAAAAGTTGAAAATGGCGGAGATATTGAGCAAAAACAGTTCTCGTTTAAAATCAAGATGGCGGCTAACGCAATGGCCGAATTCAGTCGAGATTTTAAATTTACACTACTATTGACCCTGCAAGGTTAGGCCTGTTATTCGTCTAACCCGACTGGACTAATCGTCGGAATGTGAAATACACATAAAGTGTTTTGCAATAGGTATGTACTTACATATCAGTATTTGGAACTGTTATACTGTAAGTACATACCTATTGCAAAAAACTTTATGTGTATTTTGATCATTTATACCCTCTTGTCTAGACTCCATCAACCCTTAAGCACTTAATGATTGATGGTAGTATATATAAAAATTTATATACCAAGCAATTTACATCAGACTGGTCACTCCCAATAAAAGAAAGTCCCAATATACACCTTATGGAACACTGAGTTCAATACTCCACAGTTGGTTTGCTTTATTGTATGTTTTTAGTCACAACCTAGACATAGTTGTTTTTATATTTTTATATGTATGAACATTTTGTCTTTTTGTTAATTTTAGCTAGTAGTTTGTATATGTGAAGACTATATGTACTGGGCCTGATGATGAAACATAAAATGTAAGCTTCGAAACCGGTTGCCCCTTGATTGTAACAGCTAATAAATAACATACAAACTATAAGATTGCGAGTATAGACTCATTTCCTTATCCAGTAGAATGAATTTACTTAAACTACAATTACGAGCAATAAAATCGACTCACTCAATGAATTGCAGTTTATGCTGTGTAACTTGGAATTAAAACAACTAATGCAAAAAGTATCGTCTATTATAGGATTTCCAAAAAATAATTGTTTTATGTAAATTGGCAACGGGTTGTAAAATTTCCCTACTTCTGTGTGGCATAGGGAATGCAACAAACATTGTAACGGGCAAAAAAAACATCTGACATAGAGGTGTGAATACGATAATAAAGAGAGCAACTGAAATAGAGGATGGTATTGTAGTGCGCTTCCAACTGATATTTTCGGAGAAATCAAGGAATTCCATATTAGGACACTATTCCATATTTGGTTACTTTCCTCTACCATAACCAAAAGTGGTAACAACGTATAATAACGTGCAACGGATTCGCAACGTGCATAGTAGTCATAAATATTTATTTGCAAGATTTTTAACTGTTCCCAATGGTAACAGTGGTTACGTGGACGCTTCGCCAATGATGAATCCATCGTCCGTCTCTCTCGGTACACGTTGCCGACCCGAACCTGGTCGTCGATTGTAGCTATCTCTCTTCTGGTATCGACGGTAAGCTCTTCAGACTGCGTCATAAGAAGGCGACAGTCCTCTGATTATAGCACTCTGGTAATTATGAAATTACCTATTACCTGGGCCGCATTCACTGGTGAAGTATCCATTTCTAAAATATTCACTTACTCTTCGAAGTGTACATACCCACGTCAACATTTTAAAAGCGATTGAGACGACCACCGGCAAATGAATAAAGGTCCATATTTCGTAAAATATAAAAGCCCGTTACAATCAAAAATGAATAAACATTTTCAATTTTGTTGCAACACGAAATTACAGCCGCATCATAATTCCAGTTCAATCAGAGAGTGCAGCAAGCACCTCTACCGGTTTCGAAACTTATTAGTCTCTCATCAGGAGGCACATATGCTGCTCTCGCTGACCCAAGTAGGACAAAGCCCGGCGTGCAGTCACGGATTGCAACGAACGAAATGGCAGGGATGCCCTAGCGGCAACTGCTATCAAAAAACTAAGTTTTCAATCTAATAGCACATAAAACAACATAGTTTCTCTATTCTCAAAACTCTATTTCAGTTGCTCTCTTTATTAACGTATTCACACCTCTGTGTCAGATGCGCGAACGATAGGTGTCTGTCAGGCGCGTTTTGTTTTATCGTGTCGAAGAAAATTTTAAAGGAAAATGTATTTAACGAGTATTATTGGTTATTATGCAGGAATACAGAATTTTTGTGCTATTGAGTATATCAATAGTACCTTTATTTTAATATTTTATAACCTGTAATTAAAACATTATGACTTAAAAAAATGTTGATACTAGTTTGAACTAATGTACAAATCCAAATATGGACAGTCGTTGGTGCCTAATTATTGAATAGGGGATTAAGTGCATAATGTGTGGACTCATTATGATTGTGCTGGTGCAGAGTTTGATACATGGATCTGTGATGTCTGCAAGAGAATTAAGCTACTTCTTTCATTTTTCACAATTTTCTTATTTAAATTTATTTGATCTGAGATGTTTATGTCTATTTTTGTTATTGATATATTGGTTTATGCCTATATTCCATATGTGGTTACCTATTTCATATTTGGTTACTCATTTGGGATTTTGTTTTTTTTTTTTTGTTAATTAAGATATTTAATAGAAGGCTTTAAATTGCTACATGAAAATGTATGACTGATTTGTCATAACATTAAACTGTTTTCATTTCTATAAAGGTATTTTTTATATCCCCAAAACAAAATGGTATTCCATAATTGGCGACTTTTCTCTAACGCAAGAGGATCCTCGCTATCTCTCGGGACCAGCTCGTTTCTGAAAATTTTTAAGGAACGACGGCGCTTGGGCACGCTGTGTATATCAGTATTGTTACCATTTTTTGGTTTGGTAACGTTAGTTTAGTACCTATTATAGATTACAGTGTGCGTGCATAAACATGGAAGAGTGTTGCTGCGTATTGCGTAATTGATCAACTACTTGAAAAGTCATTCACCTTGTATATTTTTTATATATAATTTTGAAGAAAAATATGAGATTATTGAAAATGGAAGACTTAAAATATAAACAATAGTTTTCAAAACATGTTCTTTTTCCAACTTGTTCACTTTTTTATGTAATTTTATGGTAGAATAATCTGTTTGTTTATTATTTATTGTTATACCTATTACATATTCGCGGTGTGCAAGTACTTGGATGGGATACGAGAAACGATCATGCGCGATTAGCGGAGAAATCTTGCAACTTTCTTAAATAATTCATTATCAATTGAAATTGTCAAATTGACGCATATTTCATATCTACTGTCAATGAAGAAGAAAAATTATATATTGCTCCACAATATTGATATGATATGCAATTATTATATAAAGGTAAATTTAATTAATTGTATTTTGCTTGCAGTACTGTATTTTAATAACTAATTTTATTTACTACATACAATAGGGAACTTGCATATATTTTTAAATATTAAAATAATATTAAAAAATATAAGGTAACATGATCATAAAACGCATGTATGCAAAAAAAAAACAAATATTGTTAACCCATAGGCTTATTACGAGACATTGAAAAAGCTATAAAATTCAAATTTCTTCAGAGGCGCGTAAACTGGTCTGACGTCACGACCCACGTCTACCTGCTGCTAGATTTCTATGAGTCGACAACAAAGCCACTAGGATATTTCGAAATTATTTACAAATTCATTCACATTTACTTAAAACTCTCATGTAGAAGTTGATTGTAAATAAAAGTTCAAAAAAAGGTTGTTTTGGGGATTGTATTAATTCCATTTTAATCATATTATTTAATTGGAAATTCCAAGGTATTTGTGTTCTTGTATAGTTCCATCGTATAGTAATCCCCAAACAATGGCTGCAATCGACCTTTGTAGCAATTCCCAAAAAGTCAAGTGCAACAACCTGCTCGGATCACAGAACAATATCTTTAATGAATCACACACTTAAAACATTTTTGAAAATAATACACAGTAGAATTGTTAAAACTCTCGGAATATGAAATCAGTGACACACAATTTGGCTTTAGAAATGGTATGAGCACGCGAGATGCTTTGTTCGGCTTGAATGTGCTGGCCCAGAGATGCATGGACATGAATCAGGATATGTACTTATGTTTTGTAGACTTTGAAAAGGCATTTGATAAAGTTCAACATAAAAAGCTTGTAGATATATTAAAAAGCAAAAATATTGACAGTCGTGACATGAAAATTATATCTAATATATATTGGAATCAAACTGCCAAGGTAAGAGTTGACAACCAGGACACCCAAGATATCAAAATACAGAGAGGAGTCCGTCAGGGTTGCGTGCTGTCTCCACTACTTTTCAATGTCTACAGTGAAGCGGTATTTCAAGAAGCGCTCTCAAATTCAATAGAAGGTATATCTATCAGTGGAGAAGTTTTGAACAACTTACGTTTTGCAGACGATACAGTAATAATAACAGATAACAACAATGATTTACAGAACGTTATGCAACGCCTTAATGAACGCTGTCATGAGTACGGACTGAAGATGAATTTAAAGAAAACTAAATGCATGATCATAACTAAATCAGCACAAGTAAACATCCAATTAACTATTGAAGATACTGTGATTGAGAGTGTGGATAACTACAAATACTTAGGAACATGTATAACATCAAATGTAGACCAAACCAAAGAAATTAAAACACGTATTGAAATAGCACGTGCATCATTCATTAAACTTAAAAAGTTTCTTTGTTGTCGGGATATAAGGTTAGAAATACGTCTAAGGATGCTAAGGATGTTACGTGTTCTCTACTCTTCTTTACGGCTTGGAAGCGTGGACGTTGAAACAAGTCCATTTGAATAAGTTGGCCGCCTTTGAATTTTGGTGTTACAGAAGAATCCTACGAATATCATGGATTCAAAGAATGTCGAACGTGGAAGTAACTAGAAGGATAGGAAATCAACCGGAAATAATACTAACTATCAAAAGACGAAAACTTGAGTACTTGGGACATGTGATGAGAGGGCAAAAATACTCATTATTACAACTTGTTATGCAAGGCAAAATCCGAGGAAAGCGAAATGTGGGAAGACGAAGAACATCCTGGCTTAAAAACTTACGGGAATGGTTCGAATGCAGTAGTGCAGAGCTATTTAGAGCGGCAGTCAACAGGGTCCGCATTGCTATGATGATTTCCAACCTTCGATAGAAGATGGAACTTACAGAAGAAGATAGTTCCATAATGAGTATTATTTAGTTTCAAACTGAAATTGATCATTTTGAGTGCTACTTTATAAAGTAGTGTTTTTAAATGTATAATATGACTGACTAGGGTTTTTCAAAAAGTTAATCTGACAATCTACAGTAGTTGATGTCTTCATGGTGGCAAATTTTATAAATAGCAGTGAAAGTTTATTATTCTATTGGAGAAATGCGAGGAGCCAAATAATAGGTACCTATTATAAGTATTATTAATAAACACATTTAAATTGTTATAACAATAGTTTTTAGTTACTCTGACTTTTATTACTAAAAGTTTTGTTTATTTTTAAGTTATTTTTATTTTCTTTCTTCTTTGTTATGAATTTAAAATATTTATAAATTATAGGTTATAGTTTTGTTTATTACAAAATATTACGACCAGAAGTACATATATTTGGAACATTTAATAACCAATAGACAACCAAATAACCAATGTTACAATGCAAAAGTACAGTTGCAAATAATGTTTCTATTTGAAAAAAAAAGTGTTGATTTTGCGTACCAGATACACACTTTAAAAATAATTCAAAATTTACTTATATTTGGATAGAATAGGACGCCGATCTTATCGACAGTTTGATTAGTATAGCACAAGACTTTTGGAGTCTAAATATTTTCCCGCATCTATTTGGATCTGATAATTATTAAAAATAAATGGAATAAAAATTTGATAAAATAAATTCTTTATGTGAGAATGGAATTCATATTTTAAACTAAATATATATTTATATATTATAATAAAACATTCTTTCTTTTTATAAGTAATTTTTTAGTAGTATCTATGTATCTTACATTTTTTAAGAAATATGATATTAATGTAGGTATTTAATTTTGTTCAAACTTTATAATATAATTTGGCATTTGAGATACCTATATGTTGTAAAATAAAAATGTATTTCCCTAAATTAAAAATAATATTATGAATGCATGAAAATCTTTACAAGATATTATCTGCAGAGTGCACGTCTGGCCAAACGAGAACAGTGGTAAATATCATGGTTGGTGACGTCAGACCCAAGCGCGCGCTTTTAAAGTTGTTTGAAACGGTAATTTCGGGCGCGGAATTATAATCAGTTGTTGTACGTACACTATTAATTGTTAAGACGTAATATTTTGAATTTATCATTTTGAAACATAAATTAACAATTTTATGCAAAAATATTTTTATGTGCAAGTTCCCTATTGTTTACGTTTTAATAACATAACCTGAATCTTATTTTTTCTTATTATTAGTGCGAAATTACCCGCTTAATTAAAAGTGCAAATAATGTTGCTGAGCGTAGAAACCAGGTGTCGCTTTGCCGAACTTGCACGGTCCCAATATATAATAATTACGTACATATAATACATCTCTGTACCTCAGAGCTAAACTGTATTAACACCATTTTTTTGAAAAATTGTATTATTTCACTTTCTACATAACACACTTCACATCTTTCATATGCGATACGATATAAAATCCCATTTAATGTGGTTCCGAAGATAGGCAACGTTAAAGTGTATTAAGTCCCTCCGTAGCTCCGAGCTAAACAGTCGTTTACACTTAATACCCAGCAAAATAAAAGTATTAACTCCATGGAACGATGTAAAACTGCGGCGTGCTACTGGTATTAAATATTCTGTGAAAAATAAATGAAAGTAAAACTAAATGACTTCAAGGATTTTAAGACTCTTTAAAACAACAACTGTTTTAAAACTGTTCACCTTTTATTATAAGGAACAAACTCAGCAGAATACAGACTTTCGATGTTGTCCAATTGGAAGTATGTATGTAGCGATAATTTGGGATTACTTTTTTCAAAACTAATTTTAGTTCGGAAACATTCCAATCTGTTGATCTTACCAGAAATCCTAGGCGTGTTGAGTTTTCTGCGGCTCTGCCTGTGAATCACGATAAGCCAAAGGAATTTCATAATTTTTATAAACACTTATCCCACTACGATAAAGTAGATGACGATTTATAAAAATTTTCCAAAATAATTGTAAGTGAACAACACTCATGATCCTTTGAGTTTCGTTTTTCGTTAGTTTTGTTTACTCATTTTGTTTTATAGATATTGTTTATTTCATTTAATTTAAAAAAAAGAAGTGTTCTTGACTAAATTGTGTTTCATGTATCGTATTATCTCCAGATTATTTATAAACGTGTGTCAACTTACCATTATATTAACTCCCAAACATGGTAATTGTTTTCATGCCAGACAGCATTAACTCCACGTTTTTTCAAAAAATTAAAGAGGTATAAAAATAACAAATACGGTATCATTTATACTTATCAAATAGTGTTTATCACATATTTGAAGAAAAAGAAATAAAAATTGTACTTAAAATTTAGTCTCACAATAAAACAATGAAAAACGTTTGTTTTTCTATACTTCCACAAAATTTATTACAACTATATGTTGACTAGCAGACTAGTATGTCATCCACAGTATTTAAACAGTTCTTATATTGGTGGAGATACGTGGATGACATACTAGTCTGCTTTACAGGAACTAACAGACAACTTGACCAATTTCTATCATACATTAATTCACTTCATAGTAATATTGAGTTCACAATAGAAACAGAACAGAATAATTCCATAAACTTTCTAGATGTAACGATTACCAGACTACACAACAAACATGAGTTCTCCGTATATCATAAACCTACCCATACTGACACAACTATACACAATTCATCATCCCATCCTACACAACACAAATTAGCAGCCTACCATAGCATGATACATAGACTGACAGAAATTCCTATGACAAAAAATAACTTCGAGACAGAACTAAATATCATTAGACAAATAGCAGTAAACAATGGCTATAACGAACAAACAGTTAACAACATTTTAAACCAAAAACTCCATAAGAAAGCCTTGAAATTAGTGTATCCACCACCACAGAAAGAACCCAGTACCTTCTGCTCTCTCACATATACTGGCAAAATAACAAAAAAAAATAGCCAGATACATATAAAAAAGAAAGGAATAACACCAGCTTTCAGAACTAACAACAACTTAAGCAAACATATTAAAAACAATAAAAGCCGAAAGAGAAAGCAACTACAGAGTGGTGTGTACAAACTAACTTGTGGTGACTGTCCGAAAACTTACATCGGTCAAACTGGCAGAACTTTTGACAAACGGATAGCAGAACACAAAAGGGCTTTCAACAATAGAAAAACAGACACTTCTACATACGTACTTCACCTTCTAGATCATAATCATTCTTTCAATGAAGAGTTTCAAATTCTACATATTCAAAATAAAGGCCTTAAGCTATCACTTTTAGAATCAATGGAAATTAATAAATTGAAAAATACAGATATAATTCTGAATGACCAACTCGAGACAAACAGCTCCCCACTCCTCAACCTCTTCAGTTAAAGACTTAAAAAGGCAAACACATTGTTAAATATATCACTTGAGAAAGGCACTTTGCCGAAACAGCTGTAGTAATAACATAGTTGTAATACATTTTGTGGAAGTATAGAAAAACAAACGTTTTTCATTGTTTTATTGTGAGATAAAATGAACTTCCATCAAGTAACGGTCGAATCCATCAATTATTTAAAATTTAGTGTTTATATTTCTTTTAAACTGCTCTGCTGTAAAATTTCAATTTTGTGAGTTAATACAGTTTAGCTCTGAGGTACAGATCTGGTTTTGGTAACATTTTAGAAAGTCGCGCGTCGCCACTGGGATTCATTGTCCTGAATGCCTTCCGGAATCGGCACGCGACAGGAGTTTAGCTTCAACAATCCTCTAGGAATGTACGAGGTGTCACCGTTATTTAGTGGACAGTTAGGAGAAGACTTAAGGCTGCCACTTTGACTCTCAGACAAGTGAACACATGGCTCAAATTGAACGCACGCAAGAAACAAGTTCGACTTCAGTTTGTCCGAGAACACGTCAGTTGGGACCTTGGCCAATTGAGCAGAGTTTTATTCTCTGATAAGAGTCGAATGTACTTGTATAGCAATGACAGAAGACAAGTGCTGCAGTGTCGAAACAGTGAGCTATGGAGGCAGTTCGTGTATGTTTTGGGATGAAATATCATCATCATCATCATTTGGCTCTACAACTGTATGTGAGTCTTGGCCGCGTTTACTATTTCCCTCCATTGTTGTCGGTCCTGAGCAGCTATTTCCCATTGCTGTACTCCCATTTTGCGTAGATCACTGGCTACTGCGTCCTTCCATCTCTTTCTTGGGCGACCAACTGACCTTTTTCCATCGGGCCTTTCCCAGAATGTGGCGTTCAGAAGTCTTTCGTCACTTGATCTTAGCACGTGATCCGCCCATCGTATTCTGTTTGCTTTAATGTAGCGTACTATATGTTTTCATCTCCATATATTGTCTGGAGTTCATCATTGTGTCTTCTTCTCCATTCTCCTCTTGTCTCTTCTCTGCAAGGCCCATAGATAGTCCGCAGTATCTTTCTTTCAAGTACCAGTAATTTTGTCGTTTCCCGCTGATTCAGAGTCCATGTTTCGCTTCCATACGTTATTGTGGGACGAATTATTGTCTTATATACTCTTATTTTTGCTGGTCTTGAGAGTATTTTTGATTTAAGTAGGGTCCTTAATGAGTAATATGCCCTGTTTCCTGCAATGATCCTGGCTGCCACGTCCTTTTCATATTTATTTTCAGATGTTATGATCGCTCCCAGGTTCTTAAATTCTTTGACGACTTCAAAATTGTATTCATTAATTGTTACGTTTTGTCTAACCCTTGGTCTTGGGTTCTCGTAACCACCATGTACTTGGTCTTGTCCTCGTTGACCTTAAGACCAACTTCCTTGGCTCCGTTCTCGAATAGGGTGAAAACTTCTTTTGCATCACTGGTGGATTGTGCAATTGTGTCCACGTCATCCGCAAAGGCTAATAGTATTTTTGATCCTTGGGCGGCAAATCCGTTTGTCAGTTGTGGCTGAGCTTTCCTTACTGCGTGTTCCAATGCGAAGTTAAACAGCACGGGACGAGAGCGGTGTCAATGAGGAATTCCTCCGACGTGGTGCTGCCAATTCTGATTCGTGCGGAAGCGTTCCCTGTGCTCACCTTTGCTAATCGTACCAGCTTTCCAGGTACTCCCATTTCTACCATAGTCTCCCACAATGCTTCTCTGCTAACAGAATCGTAAGCTTGTTTGAAGTCCACGAAGATTTGGTGTACATCGCGGTTGAATTCCCAGTTTTTTCCAACACCTGGCGTAGGACGAAGATCTGGTTTATGGTCGACCTTCCCAGCCTGAATCCGCTTTGGTAGTCGCCTATTATTTCCTCTGCGTATGGAGTTAGTCTTCTAAACAGTATTATGGATATAATCTTCTATGTTGTATTAATTAACGATATTCCTCTATAGTTCCGACATATTTGTTTGTCTCCCTTCTTGTGAATAGGTATTATATGGCTTTCATGCGAGTGTTTCGGTATTTCTTCTCTTTCCCAGACTTCTCTTATAAGATGATATATCTCAAGATGTAGTTTTCTCCCCCTTTTTTTAGTAGGTCCGCCCTAGTTTAGGGACGAAATTGCGGACTTTACTTCAGCTAGTGTGGGCCCTGGTATTTCAGGTTCGGCTAACTGGTACTGTCTTTGTTGCCCTGTCGTTGTGGGGTTTTCTGTATTTAAGAGTTGCTCAAAATACTTTCTCCATTGGCGACTTATCTCTTCGTCGTCTGTGAGCATCGTCTTTTATAAATCTTGGGCTGTTGATCGTGTTGCCCGTCATTGTTTTTAGGTCAATATAAAACTGTTTAGACTGACCGGTTCTATGTTCCTCCTCGAGTTGCTGTATTCGTGCTTCTAGGTACTGTTTCTTTTTTCTTCTCAAAAATATCCTTAGAAGAAAAACAGAGCTTTTGTAACTTGTGTTCGTGGCTGTCGGGGAGGAAGTTTGACAGCGGACCATGATGTTCCTTAAGCCGGCTTCATGCTGATATGCATGATAACGCTCGATGTCACAGCGCGGATTACGAAAGAGTACCTACCTTTGCCAACACCAACATCACAACAATGGACCGGCCTCCATTGAGTCTGGATATGAATCCCATTGAAAACCTATGAGATGAACTCAAACGCAGGGTTCGGGTCCGTAATCCAGCGACAGTGGCGGAGCTAAAAAATGCATTAGATGAATGGAAAGCGATTCCTCAGGAATCAGTCAGAAACTTAATAAGGCTCTTAAGAGATCGCATGCAAAGTGTAATACAACGCAGGGAAGGATGTACTGAGTATTAATTTTGATTTTTTGTTATTTTTCTTTTATATTCATTACACAATGGCTTTCAGTCATAACATGTTTTCTCCCATAAAATGCTTTGTTATCTTTGTTATGTTCTTTAGTTGCCTACTAACTTTATAAAATATTGGTGTCATTGCAATAAAAATTACTACTGTTTACAATTTTACTTTTAATTTTACATATTATGTTCATACACGCTGTTTTTTGACTACGCTGTTTAGCAAGTGCCTATAATGCCAAACAGCGTAGTCAAAAAATATATAACTTATTTTTGAGTCGATTTTTTTGCTCGCAAGTGTAGTTTTAGATATATTTTTGGAGTAATAACAAGACAACCTAATTTTTTGTTACGGATTTCAACTTGGAGCCATTGCGAAAAATTCCGTAAATCGGCTTACTATATCTACAAAATATATAAATTGTCTAATGTCATACAATCTTCTTCTTCACGTGCCATATTAGAATTATCCGACGTTGGCGATCACCATTGCGAAGGCTTCTCGATCTTCTGCAATATGGAATAATTGTCCTGCATTTTGATATCTGAGTCCATTCACGAATGTTTTTCAACCAAGAAACTTGTTTTCTTCCTACACCTCTACGGCCCTCTATTTTGTCTTTAAGGATCAGTTGTAATATTTTATATCGACTTCCCCCCACAATATGTCCCAGATAAGACTTTTTCGATGTTTAACAGTCTTTAGCAGTTCTCTATCTTTGTCGACCCTCCTTAGTACTTCTTCGTTAGTTTTTCTTGCTGTCTAAGGTATCTTCAGCATCCTATGAATCCACATTTCCAATGCTTCAATTCTGTTCATGATCGATACTTTTAGCGTCCACACTTCTGCACTATACAAAAGTACGGACCAAACATAGCACTTAACCATTCTTTGTCTTAGTTCTAAACTGAGATGATTATTGCAAAGAAATGACTTCATTTTCATAAAAGTAGTTTTAGTCATTGCTATTCTACGTTTTATTTCTATGTCTGGATCTAGTTGGTCCGTTATCACAGTTCCCAAATATGTCATTTTGTGAACTTTCTCAACTTGGACTCCGTTTAATTGAAGCTTTGCATCGGGATGTGGGTCACAACTAAACACTAAAAATTTGGTTTTGTTTGAGTTTATTTTAATGCCCATCATCTCCTACCTCGTGAATACGAGCAAGCAGAATTTGGAGACCTTCAATATTATCTGACAGAATTACTGTATCGTCTGCATATCTACCTAATCACATTAAGTAGTTCCCCTTTGATTTTTATTCCATATGGCCTTATTCCATATGGCCCTCTCTCGAGTGCCTTTTTAAATAACTGATGGTCCGAGTAAACATTGAAAAATGTTGGCGACAAAATGCAACCTTGTCTGACTCCTTGTTGTATGGAGATTTTATCGGTGTAGTAATCTCCAATTTTTACGATAGCAGTTTGATTCCAGTACAAATTTTTAACGACACGAATATCCTTGTCATCTAGTCCGATATTTTTCAGTATTTGCATTAATTTTACATGCTGTACTTTATCGAATGCCTTTTCGAAGTCCACGAAATATGCAAACATCTTTTCTTTGGTCACGGCATTTTTGTAATAGGATGTTAAGCGCAAAAAGTGCCTCCCTGGCTCCCATAGCATTTCTAAAACCAAATTGGGTATCTTCGAGATCTTTGCATTTGCGTCTAATTCTGCTGTGAAGTATTCTTAGGAAAATCTTAAGAGTGTGGCTCATTAGGCTAATTCATCGATATTCTGAGCATTTTCTCGCATTGTGATTTTTAGGTATTGCGACAAAGATATGGGTTGCGTTCGGACGACCACAGCGGCTGACTGTCAGCAGAAGTCGGCTGAGTGCTTGTATCCAGCGCTGATAGGGAAAGCTTAGTAAATCTCTCAGCGGCTGGCTTCCAGCGGTATCGTCTAAACGCTACCGCTTACTCAGTTGTCCAGCCGCTGTGGTCGTCCGAACGCACCCATTGATTTGAGCCAATCTGTGGGAATCACTCCCGTCTTAGGTATATATTGAATTAAAAAGTCTTAATACTACTTTTATGTTATTATCCTCTATTAGTTTTAGCAACTCAGTTGGTGTATCATCTGAACCACAAGCTTTTCTCATTATTTATAGCGTGTTCTACCTCGCATTTCATAATTTCTGGACAGTCAGTACAGTTTTGGTAAAATTTGGCAATATTATTCCTGTCATCGTCATCTTCAAACTGTGAATGTTGTTCTGAAACTATTTTCTTGTGGCATTTTTATAATTAACTAGTTTTAATGGGAAATAAGCCACAATTTTATAAAAAAATGATTTTATTAACATTTCGACGTCCAAATCGGATGCCGTAGTCAAAATACAAAAAATATTAATTAAATTATATGAATAAAATATGAATTAAAATATATAAATAAATAAAAATAAATAAAAGTATGAATTAAACAAATATGTTTGTTGCTTAGTAAAAAATTCTTCTAATAATTTATTTAATCTGACTCATTTATATCGGCAATTCAGACATCTATTATAAATTTTAAACTAGAAGACTTTAAAATGATATTGCCAATATTATTTATGAGTTGCGTTCCTAGGACGACTTTACTGAAAGATAGTTCATTATCATCGATTACATGAAATCAACCCCAACTCAAGAATATCCGTCACAAAAAAATCATAACACGTGATCTGTCTTTAAAAACACAACCACATGCAACGGTGACAGTAAAATTCTCGCGTTAGAGATTCCATAGTAGGGTAAGGTGGGGTAATACCGGACAGCGGGGTAATACCGGACTGCGTTGTTTGTGCACGTATCGGCATATTATTGAATTTCGCGCTCATCACAGGCTGACCGTTAGACATCTGAATCTCAGTTCTCAGTTTAGTCGCTGCCACGTGCTTGCAAAGAGAGTTATCACAAAAATTACAAAATTTAGTGTGTGATTATATGAATTAACTGATTTTAAAGGTGAGTATTGACCATTTCTATTATAAGAAATTGATGAGATTACGTGCAAAGTCATAGCTTACGCAGTGTATTTTACGTATCTTTAAGTAGTTTTATTCATTACTTCCTCTAATAATTACTACCGAACATATGCATAAATATGTCGTTTAGGGGTAATGCCGGACACTGTGTCCGGCATTACCCCAGCTCCGGTTTGAACTATTTATTGTATTGGGAGATAGGTACATGCAAATACCTGCTGTTGTTTTATTATGATGGAATATTGGAAAGTGGATATAAATATAGTTAATAGGTAATAATTCATAATTACCTACATTTATAATTATTTGTCAACATTTTTTTATAAATTTTTGTAGTTTTTGTTTCCCATTACAATTAAAACAAAATCTAATATAGTTTATGACATGTATGTGACATTTACATATTAATTCTTTGTAGACCTGAAGAAGATCCCATTCGTGATCAAAACATTGGCAATAAAAATAACTCAACAAACATACCTACAGTATTTATATCCAGTTTCTGCGATTCCATCATAATATTTATTATTGGATACAAAACAGTAAGCACTGTTATTTTAATTTACAGATGCCGCGGAATTATAAAAGAGTCACCGAAAAAGCTTCGTGGAGAGAGGAGGAGTTGCAAGGAGCACTCCGTGCTATACAGAATGGTATGTCGTTAAGAAAAGCTGCAATAAAATTTTCAATTCCAAAATCTACGTTACACGAACGACTTAAAAATGGCACTGCCCCTTCTGGACCTTCCTTGGGCCGAAAGCCAGTTTTTTCAGTTGAAGCCGAAAATGCACTTGCTGTTCAAATTAAGAAGCTGGCAAAAGTTTTTTATGGAATAACTCCCCAGGAAGTACGAAGATGTGCTTTTGGATTTGCACAATCAAACAACATCCGAGTCCCCTTTAATCAAGAAAGAAAAATGGCTGGTAAAGACTGGGAAAGGGGCTTCATATCTCGTCACAATATTACGTTAAGGAAACCAGAAGCAACCAGCATTAACAGAATTACAGCTTTTAGTCGCAATGAAGTTACCATTTTTTTTAACAATTTATCCAGACTTATGGAAAAATATGCATTTTCACCCAATAAAATTTATAATTGCGATGAAACTGGGGTCACTACTGTACAACGCCCACCAAAAATATATGCAGAAAAAGGTCAGAAGCGTGTTGGATTTGTTACAAGCTGGGAAAGGGGGAAAACAACCACAGCGATGTGTGCCGTCAACGCTACAGGAAGCTATATACCTCCCATGTTTATATTTGCACGCCAAAGAATGGCGTCCCATCTTCAACGAAACGGTCCCCCTGGTGCCCTTTACACATGCTCAAAAAATGGGTGGATTACAGAGGACATATTTCTTACTTGGTTACAACATTTTCAAGCATTTGTAAAAGCATCCAAAGAAGATCCAGTTCTTTTAATCATGGACAATCATAGCACTCACTGCACGTTACAAGCATATAATTTTTGTAGAGATAACGGTATTGCTGTTCTGACAATCCCTCCACATTCATCACATCGCCTTCAGCCACTCGATGTGAGCTTTTACTTTCCTCTAAAGACCGCATTCAACTCTGAATGTTCCAAATATTTGACCAGCCATCCAGGGGAGAAAATCACGCCTAGTGAGATTGCTGAATTATTTAATTTAGCATTTAGTAGAGTGGCAACCCCGGAAAAGGCTATCAAGGGATTTAAAGAGACAGGTATTTTCCCCTACAACCCTGACGTATTCACAGATGAAGATTTTGCTCCTGCAGAAACCCTTCAATCCACTGTTTCTGATGCACTTCAAGAACCTACCCAAGCAGAAAAACTACTCAAAACAAATGAGACTACCCCTGAAAAAAATAGTAGTGTGAATGAGACAGAATTAAAAAATGTTTCCTTTGCCGAAATAATTCCTCTACCATCTTGTTCTCACGAAAATGTTGTAAAGAGACAAAATAACGCAAACAAGCAACACTCTATTGTATTTACGTCAACACCGCTAAAAGAAGAGCTAGAAAAAAAAGAAGAGAAGAAAAATAAAAAGACAACAATCAAATCAGATAAGGCTAAAAGAAATGTATTTGTGACACAGGAGGGGTCTACATTAAGACAAAAATCAAAGCGAACAAAAATTGCCTTAAACTATAAAATATGTGAAGAAGGAGAAAGTGAGATAGAGGATGATGACGATGTTAGGGACAAGAACATTACCGAAGACATTTGCATTTTGTGTGGAGAATTTGGCAAGAACAGTGAACTTTGGCTAAGATGTGTGTATTGTGGTCATTGGGCACACAAGGCATGTTCTAACTCTCCAAAAGACAAAAAATTTATTTGCGACTTTTGTTTGTAAAAGTTGTCCGTCATTACCCCAACATAGAGGGTAATACCGGACAGTGACAACTTTTTTTATATGTATATTTTTAATTTTGTATTGTAATTTTAAAAAGTTTTTTTAATCAAAATTTGTAGACTAACATGTGTTCTTCATTTTTGCTTAGGTTTAAAATTTTAATGTCGTCTAATAATAAAATAAATTCTAATTATCTTTAAGTGTACGCCATTACCCCACCTTACCCTAAATCACGAGGGAAAACCAGGAAAAACCCCGTGATACCATTGTTTATATAGGGAGATAAGGAGATATTTATATATACCCCTAAATAAACAATGGTGATACTATCCCGACATCTTGAGTGTTTAGGTCTTACTTTTATTTACTCTTAAAACTAATACCGTGATTTAACGGTAAACGTTAATAAAATAAAATAAAACGGAAACGTTAATAAAATCATTTTTTTTTAAATAAAATCGTAGCTTATTTCCCATCAAAACTAGTTAGTAACAACTCAGATATACAGTGATTAGCGCGCTAATAACCGGCAAAATAACGCAAAAGGTGGAAAACTTAATACATTGCGAAACAAAAAGAGATGAAACTAGTGGAAGTTGAAATTATCAGTACGTAGTTACTATGTTACAATTAACATTGCAGTACATAGTTTCCCACCTTTAGACGTCTATGACAGGAGTCACAGGAGTATTTTAGAGACCTACACAACACACATGGTCTCCATACATCTGTCACAGTGACAGTTGTCATATTCCTCTGATACGTCTAAAGGTGGGAAAGAGTAATATTAATTTATACGTTTGTAACGATAATTTCAACCTCCACACTCCACTAGTTTCATCTCTTTTTGTTTCGCAATGTATTATATGCATGCCATCTTTTGCCGGTTATTAGAGCGCTCATCAACATTATTTTCTTATTTCATGCTCATTTACAATATTTTTTTTTCTTTTTTTGCTTGGACTATGGTCATTCAGCCAGTCTCAATCAAAAGTAAATGTATTAAAGATATTGCCAATTAGTGAAACTTGGTTATTATAATATTATTACAATTTTTTACTTCTTATTTACCTACTCATTACAGCTAATGTACATACTATGTTAAAAAATATAAATATATTATACTACTTAATGTTTATCAAGAACACATAGTGTATACATTTTACAAATAAAAATATTAATATTAAAATAAATTCATTATTTTTTGTATTTTATTTTAGTTTTTTTTTTGTTTTGTTTTTTGTTGTTTTTTTTGTCACTACGATAGGATGTCAACCCGGTTCAACCCCGCGGAGGTTTAAATCCTCTTAGTGATTTTTTCTTTAATTTTTTTATTTATTTTTTTTTATTATTAATTTTTTTTTATTTTTTTTTATTTTTTTTTATTTATTTTTTTGTTTCATGTTTTTATTTATTTTTTTTTATTTTTTTCTTATTTTTTAATATTTTTTTTATTTTTTAATTTTTTTTAAACATATTTTACAAATACCTATAACTAATTATAATAATATTTTACTATCCGACAAGATTATTATTATTATTATTATTATTTACAATAATGGGCTTTTCATCGATTGTCATCTGTTTCGAGCTTCTGTCATGTGTCACATAATATTAATATATCTACGTCATACGTCTCTAGTTTGTATCATTGTTATATACCAATAATGTATGACCTAGATCATAGCCACCTTTACTAGTAGTTAAGTAAAGGTGGCTATGCCTAGATATATTAATATTATTTGACACATGACTATAGTGTGACCAACTCCAAGTCTGTCAAATTCGGGTCATGGCTGAAGAATATACCTAAAATGCGGGACTTTTCAATGAAAACCGGGCCATTTCTTTTAAATACAGAAATTTAATATCATCCTTTTATTGATTATTTAACATTATTATGTCGATAATGATATTTTTGATGGGATTAAGCCATGTTTTTGAATCGTCTTTTCAGAAGACGATAATTATTCAAATACAGAAACAAAAAAAAGTCCACAGTTTGAGTTTGCATAAAATGCATGCGTTTTGGACGTGATATTAACACTCTAGAAATTGTCGACTTTTTTTCGTCTCACCAATTCTATTTGATGTGAATTCTTGGAAGTATAACATATTCAAAATTTCAAAATGTCATTTTACCAAAACGTTGAAAATTCGGATGGCCCGGAAGCCTTGTCCGGGACGCCGGGACACGACTTCGTAATTCGGGCCATGTCCCGGATTTTTCGGACTAGTTGGTCACACTATCACATGACAGAAAGCTCGAAACAAATGACTGTGAATGAAAAGCCCTATTGTCGACGAGTAGAGAGGGGAACTCGTTTTTTTAATATGTTACTTATTTCTTTTAGTTTTTTGTGCACATTAAATAAATTGTGTCTAGATATCACATCCTACATTTCGTACCTTTCTCTCTTTTCTATTTTTCTTTGGCTTTATCTCCCTTTTTATTCTTCTCTACATGTGTCTATGTCTATATTCTGTTTCATTAGATTTTAGCAGTCGACGTTTACTTAAATTACCAACTCTTACTTAAATTACCAAATTTTAAAGTCGATCACACAGTAATTTACTTAAATTATTAAGTGCATTATTTCTTGTTAAAGAAATTGAGTTCAAATTTCCCAACTTCACAAGGTCAACTAGAATCATGTGTATGCAACATGTATGATGAAATAGTGCTTTGCATGTTGCATAAACAAGCCGTCAAACAATTTTTCCCATCAATTCAAACTTATTAGCTTATCAAAATAGATTCAAAAATATCTTGAATATTGTTTTTATTGTATTATTACGTGCAAATACAAAACAAAATGTATTTATAAAATAAAAGTATATATCAGTAAAATTTATTTATTCAATGAAATTTTGATCCAAACGCAACGATTCAAAATGGCGTTGTCTATTTCAACCAGATTGTCTCCATCTTCGTTTAATGAATGGTTTTACGCGTTCTCTCGCTCTATCTAAACATCGTTAGCCGCCATTGTATAAATATCGAATTGAGTGATGAGTCGCTTGTCGCGCCTAATTTTATATAATTTGTGTTTTTGTCATTTTTAGTGTACCAGCATGTTAATTAAATGGTTTGATGCTTTTATCGATACCTAATATTTAGAAAAACGATCCGAGCATAAATACATTGCAGATTTCGTACCAATGTTGGAAAGGTAACCTCTTCGAACAGGGCAGCAAAAAAACGAAGGTATGCCTTTTGTTATTCTGTTTTCGTTTGTTGGTCTGGTGCTTGTGTTGAAGTATGCATTCCTTTACTTGCAGGTTTGCATATTTTCCTTTAAACATGTTATAAAAGCTAAAAATGCTTAACCAAACAGTGTACTACCATAACATTGGACATATTTATATTTGGGGTGAAACATTATTTGTATTTGAATGTGTCCTTTATGCTGTATGTAGTATGTGTTAAAAAGGATACTACTAAGAATGCAAAAAAGCAACGGGATAAAATTTAGTAAGGAAGAACTTTGACATATCAAAATTTACCAATTTTCAATTCACAAGTAATGATTAACTTCTGTGTTGTTGACATAGCATTGTTATAAATTGTGTATGGTTTGTTTTTTCATTTTACCTAAATGAGATACTTGGCTTCTTTTCCCAGTATGTTATATGTTTTTAAATAGTCAACTAACAATAATTCCTTATTTTTAAAAGTACCCCCACCTGCCTAGGTAGCCATCAAATAATTATTTGAATTTTTGCAAATGCTTGTTTATTTTTTATTTTGAGGTTGTCTTTAATCTTGTGATGCATTAATCTCAATTGTTTTAAACGTTTCGGTTCCACCGCAGGATATGTATGACAACCAGAAGTGCGTTAAGTCCCACTGCCGCTTCACAAGAACATAGGCTTAAGTCAAAAAATACGATTTTAGAGGAGAGGCATTTTAAAATTTTATGGATATGATTATGAGCATAACTCCGAATAAGTTGTTACTTTAAAGAAATTACCTATCGATGGCTTAGTGCGAAAACCTCAATCTCATTAAATTGCAATTTTACAGGAGAGGCAAAAAACTGATTCTCTGCATAATATAACCTAAAAACAAAAATTACGTTACATATTTTTAATTCGAGCACATTGACACAAATATCTGATATTACAAATATCTGAAATACAAAAAATATTAACTATGAAAAACACTTAAATATCCTTGCAGTATATAGAGCCTTTGCCCAAGTAACTATGATAACCTCGTATATCTATATATACGTGTTTTTCATCTCAAATGAGGTTGTGTTTATTATTATTTACGAGGTTTTCATTTTTCATAGCTTATTGCACACCTCCAAATACTAGGTCGATACAATACAAATCTTTTGATTTAAGGTTCATAAAATGTTCCTATATATAGCAATAATTTTAAGTACCTAGGATCGGTATTACAGAGTAATGGAGAAATAGATGGAGATGCATGCAGTAGAATTAGGGCTGGATGGATGAAGTGGAAAGAAGCGAGTGGTGTGTTGTGTGACAGAAAAAAACCAATGAAGCTGAAGGGAAAATTCTATAAAACAGCCATAAGACCGGCTATGATGTATGGAACTGAATGTTGGGCAGTGAAAAAGAAAGAGGAACAACGAATGCATGTGGCGGAAATGAGAATGCTTAGATGGATGAGTGGGGTGACAAAGAAGGATAAATTTAGAAATGAGTATATTAGGGGAAGTCTGTGGCACCAATTGATGCCAAAATGAGAGAGGTGTTACCAAAATGTTAAGATGGTTTGGTCATGTTCAACGTCGAAACGTTAATCACCCAATACGAAGAATAGCTGAAGTGCAGATTCCTGGAAGGAGTAGGAGAGGAAGACCAAAGAAGACCTGGGGGAGACGATAAGGCAGGACATGTTGGTAAAGGGGATTAACATTGATATGACCCAAGATAGAATTGTGTGGAGAAATACAATTAGAGAAGCCTACTCCGCTTAGGGATAAGGCAAAGAGAATGATGAATATGTTCCTATATGCCGGACTTCCTTTTGTTGTTCACAAAAAACATTTCTGCAAGTCGAATCTCTCAAACAAACACTCCAAATTAAGTACCAAATTCTTGGTTATAAATATATGTGGTATTCACACTAAATCAAGAGAGCAATTGATATATCGATGGCTTAGTGTGAAAACCTCGTATCATTTTTTTTTCGAAAATGAAATTTTGGTGGTTTTAGTGTGAAAACCTTGTATCTCACGATTTACAACTGTTAGAAAAAATCCAAATACACTAGACTATTTTATACAGCCGAAAAAAGAAACCACGTATATCAATTGCTCTCTTAATTTAGTGTGAATACCATGTATATTTATAACCAAGAATTTGGTACTTAATTTGGAGTGTTTGTTTGAGAGATTCAACTTGCAGAAATGTTTTTTGTGAACAACAAAAGGTAGTCCGGCGTATAGAAACATTTTATGAACCTTAAATCAAAAGATTTGTATTGTATCGACCTAGTATTTGGAGGTGTGCAATAAGCTATGAAAAATGAAAACCTCGTAAATAATAAAAAATGCAACCTCATTTGAGATGAAAAACACGTATATCAAGATATACGAGGTTATCATAGTTACTTGGGCAAATTCTCTATATACTGCAAGGATATTTACGTGTTTTTCATAGTTAATATTTGTATTTTCAATTTAATAGCAACATTTAACACTTCTAGCTCTGGGCCAATATCAGATATTTGTCTCAATATGCTCGAATTCAAAATACGTAACGTAATTTTTGTTTTTAGGTTATATTATGCAGATAATCAGTTTTTTGCCTCCCCTGTAAAATTGTAATTTAATGAGATACGAGGTTTTCACACTAAGCCATCGATATGTGGTTTCTTTTTTCGGCTGTAGAAAATAGTCTAGTGTATTTGGAATGTTTCTAACAGTTGTAAATCGTGAGATACAAGGTTTTCAAACTAAAACCACCAAAATGTCATTTTCGAAAAAAAAATGAGATACGAGGTTTTCACACTAAGCCATCGCTATATAATTTTGTGAGAAATATATCTAAATACAAACTGTGATAACTAGATAAATTTATAAAGTGTTTTTGTTAACCCCTATTCTATTACCTTTGGGTCTTTTTTCCTCAGAAACATTTACTTCAATTTTGTTAAAACGCTGACCTAACTAAAAAAGGGTCCTTATTTTAGAGAAAACTTCCACAAAAACTAATCGGTAGTATAAGATCGGTTGTCCTTGACGAGAAGTAAACACACAAATTGCTTCACATTCTGCGCTATTCTGTGGCGTAACTAACTTGGATCTGTATTCATATGAAAATGTTAATTATTTAACTAATTTCACGCCAAACAAATATAGTCACTTGGTGTCATCTCTTAGCGACTATTATTATTAACATCATAGGTCTTTATTCACGTGATAGATTCTTTTATTTTTGGTAGATCTGCATTAATAAGTCAATTTCATCAAATTTTACTTAAGCCTATGTTCTTGCGCAGCTGCGATATGTGTTCTAGTTTATTATGGTCCTTATGGCAAGAAAAATTCTTGGGATTCTCTGACATGCATAGTGCTTTAAGCCTGGACCCTAAAGGGTTAATAATTGTGTATAGTGTAAGCAATAAAAGACACTCCAATCTACTAATGATAGCTATAAATGGATGGTGTTCGGCAATAATAGTCTAAGGTCCGGTTTCACCAACAACAAATAAATCAATGAATACCTAGTTATTCATCAAATAAAATATATTAGACGTTTATATTTTTATTTTATTTCCATATAATTTTGATAATTTAAAGTTAAACTGACAAATTTACTTTCTTATAGATATTTACAGCTAGATTAACTTGCCAATTTATTCGAAGAGTAAATATTTATTTGGTAAATAAATAAAGTAAGTCTGATTTGACTTTGGTAAAATGGAGAAATGTCAGTTTATTGGTGGAATAACTTTATTAACACGTTCTTTGCCACATTGGTCCCATGGGACAAACACACACTAAGAGAACAACATGGCCTAGAAGTTATATTATATGATGTATGGATTCTTAAATATATATTAATTTTGACCAAATGACCAAGTTGCAAGAGTCTATATACAAAAACTACGTATATGGTGGCCCGTTGAGGCACATATATGAAAGTATGGCTAGCAGGGAATGTGTTAATAGTTAAACTATTCTTTTTCTCATGATCATCTTTCAGTGCGTCACAGTTTTTCGATTTCTTTCTGACGCATTAAATTGTATTTGACAGAAAAAAACGCATGTCGGTGATTACATTTCGTCAGTGACATTTATAACATTTATTCTAGTTATTCTAGTTGTCAATAGATGGCGCCATAATAAAAAAAATATTTTTTTTTAATTAGATAATAATATTACAATGAGTGCACGAGATGCAAAACTCGCTTATCGACAAAAATTTAAAAAATTAGTTAAGCATGCCATCTTGTCGTATAATATTTAATTACTGTTTTACATAAGTATTTGGATCAAAACTAGTTTTTTAACACACGAAAAGCTATCCCAAAAATCATGACTTCATGCAAAACTCGCTTTATGCATTGATGCGTGCGATCCAAAACTCTCTTTTTGTAAGGCGTTCAATCACAGCCTCGGATTTTACTCACGTCTTTACTGGTGTGATTCGACCGTTTGAATCAATTGCGTTTTAGCGCCATTTTGCGGTGTTCTGAATTGTTTGCTTAACTTTGGGCTGCAGTGGTTTAAAACCTTGCGATATTGATCTACAAATTGAATGTAATATTATAAGTAACTGTTTAATTGCTTTGTGAATAAAAATTTTTCCAAACTATTTCTGTATCATTTTTTTGGTGCAAAACTCGCTAAATGCTTTCTTTTTTCTTCATTTTTTTAAAAAATCTACTTTATTTTTTTAAAATATCTTAAAAACTATTAGAGATGTATATGTTCTAAAGGGACGCTAACAGTATTAATTGATTATTAACAAATATAATGCAAAAAACGTTTTTTGCACTTTTCTCAAATTGCGTTTACATGCAATAAGCGAGTTTTGTATCTCATGCACTCAAATATAATCTGTATAATTTATAAGACTATACAAATCAAAGAAAATACCATTTTATAAATGCAAGAAACACATTTGATTTGTTTTTATTCCAAATTGAAAATAAAATGTGACAACTGTCAGATTTAACTAAAATGTCATGTTAGAATAAATGTCATAAATGTGTATTATCACTGACTTACCCTTTTTACTATCATTTGTTATGCACTGAAAAATGCTCATGAAAAGGACAATACTATTTGTTGTTAGTGAAACCGGCCACATACAGTAAGCACCAACCTACTAGCTACATAGGAACAGTGAGCTATTACAGTCTGGACCCTTCACTTGTTGCAATCTTTATTTTTATGTCTAGTGACGTTTAGAACGTCAAAAAATGTATACAAAGTGAACATTAAATTAGAAAGTTCACAAAAATAATAGATCAGCTGTATTAAATACAGCTGATCTAATTTTGATGTTTGTAGTTGTCATTTTGTTAAAGATGTAAACGTTTTAAAGTATTGTAATATTCTTGTTGTTTGAATAAAGTTATTTTAAAGCAGAGTAATATACTATTATTTAATGTATTTTTTGTATGGAAAAACAATTATTTTGAATAGTTTTTTGACAGTAGATGATGTCCCGTCCAGATAGTTGAGATAGTAGTAGTAATTTTGCCCATTTTGACAAAATTGGCCAAAAACAAAAAAATCACAGTAGACACGCGATTATCCGAGGTAACTGGGACCGTGACTACCTCGGATACGAAAAAACTCGGTTAACACTGAGATTGGATATATTGATAGAAAATCACATAAATAATCATAACTGTCAATTTTTTAATGACAAAACTAATACAGTACTAGAGTAGAGTATTTATTGGTAATAATGTACAAATGTACTTTTACAGGTCAGCAATAATTAAAATTGTCTAAAATTACATTAAAAGTTGACAGTACTTCAGTAAAAAAAAACCTATTACAGTGGAACCTCGATAACTCGGATTAATCGGGACCGCGGCCGATCCGGGTTATCGAAAATCCGGGTTAGCCGGAGAATATAGTAAAAATTAATAAATAACCTCCATTACAATTACAAAAAAATGAAACACATATGCACAGTACACATCTAAATTACGTATAGTTGTATAGAGTGTAGAGTTTTGTTCATTTCTTGGTAAAAAACTCAGTCATACTGTAGAGATGTACCGACACCATAATATGGTAGGTCTGGATCCTGCGTACAAAAAAAAATTGATAAATAGCAAGCTGAAAATTTGTTATTAGCTTAAGGGTGTCTAGTCGGACAAACATTAATATATGGGAACACTGGAACAGGGGAAGTTTTAACTGTGGAACAGGTTAAAAATTTGGAACGGTCAGACCACGAAAACGGCACATGTATTTTTTCCGACAGAACAGACTTAAACTCTCCGAACAGAGATTAAACTCTCATGCAAAAATCAGACTGCTATTTATCACCAAATTGGCGTTTTAATGAGTGGAACATGTAGAATATGTCAAATGACAGGAATTATGACAGGTGATAAATAGCAGTCTGATTTTTGTATGAGAGTTTAATCTCTGTTCGGAGAGTTTATGTCTGTTCTGTCGGACAAAACAAATGTGCCATTTTCGTGTTCTGACCGTTCCAAATTTTTGACCTGTTCCACAATTAAAACTGCCCCTGTTCCAGTGTTCTCATATATCAAAGTTTATCCGACTAGACACCCTTAAGCTATTAATAAATTTTTAGCTTGCTATTAATCAACTTTTTTTTCATACGCGGGATCCAGACCTATGGTAGCATAATATCATATTATGATGCTGCAATAAATTTATTTTAAAGATTCGTCTTTATCAATCCTACCTAATGTTTCTAGTTTCTTTTCCATTGTCACTGCAACATTTTTACGTTTTGTTACCATTACGTAGACAAAGCAAGCACAATCTGAAGCACGATTACATTACAGAACGGAAGTGATTAATAGGCTGTACTACACACAATACAAGAATTTTTAAATAGTCACGTCTTTTTTAAACAATGCTAAGACAGTTTGACATAAATAAAGAAAAAGGAATACAGACAGGTGTCTGTTCTTTCCGATAAGCTGAGACGGTCGCTCTGGCTGCCGCCGTGTGCATGAATCATTTTTACTATTGTACTTATGTGTTCAAATTACACAAATGCACATTATCTCTGAAATATTATTTGGCCTACATACATTTTTATTTGATAAAATTGTTAAATTGTTTATTTGTTAAATTTTTGTCTGATGAAAATCGGTCCGGGTTAGCCGGACTTCCGGGTTATCGGGGGCCGACTTATCGGGGTTCCACTGTACTAAAATTTAAAAACTAAACACTAATTAAATTACAGGACAAAACAAAATTTAGATCTGAAGTACTCCTCAAATGAGTAGAAAGCACCCATCAGAAGATAATTTTTAATTTGTCTCTTAAATTGGTTAAAATCAAGACTTTTAATAGATATTGGTATACAGTTATAAAATTTCAATGCTAGGTATCTGGTTCCATTTCTGGTCCTCTCAAGTCGACTGAAGTCTGGTACAAGGGCATCATGATTTCTAGTCTGATAAGTATGCTGTTGTGTTTTATACAGATCTACATTTTGATGAACATACAACAGGCACTGCATAATGTACACAGAAGGTAGTGTGAGAATCCTCAGGTTTCTGAAAGACTGCCTACAATCGTCCCGATAACCCTGACCTGTGATTATGCGAATACACTTTCTCTGCTGACCAAACACCTTATCTATATGGTACTGTCTATAAAAGATAAAACCATTTACCTTATCAATATTACTATTTAAAAGTCTTTGATTTTGCATAAGCTTCATTACTCTTTTTGATTTTGAGGCGGCGATTTTGCGCCACGGTTTGAAAGTTGTAACTCACCGGTTATGACTTTTGCCTCGGTTAACCGAGGGGCTCGGATAACCGAGACTCGGATATTCGCGAGTCTACTGTACCTACTAAAATCACTAGCAAGTTGTGTCTGAGTTTAGCAAATCGACTATACCTGCAATTCCAATACATATTATAATATGTATGTATGTACATATTTAGATTTACCTAAGTACAATAAATGGTAGGGTAGCCCAAGCAGGAATTTTTGCAGTTACTCGAGCACGTCAGATTATTACATGGGGAGAAACCTTTTACCCTGAAAATGAAATGTACCTCTACCATATATTGGCTCTTAATGCATGGGAGTTCGTTCAGGGGGGGGGGGGGGCGCGAAAAAAAATATCCTTATCGTCAGATTAAGATAAGGTAAGTTAAGTACATGCAAAACAGTCTATATTTCAAAAATCTGACGATTTGAGTGGGGCGTAAGTCCTAAAGTTTCACAAGAAAAAAGCGAATATTTCGTGAAATGAATGACAGATCGAAAAACTAAAAAATCATGCTCAATATTTTTCAAAAATCTATCGAATGATACCAAACATGACTTCCCACGGAGAGGGGTTGGGGGTAAATTTAATACTTTAAATACGAATGCCGTGATATTTTGGAAAGGAACATCAGATCGAAAAACTGAAAAATACACTTCAATATTTTTAAAAAATCTACTGAATGGCACCAAACACGACCCCCACGGAGATGGGGTTACTTTAAAATCGTAAATAGGAGCCCCCATTTTTTATTGCAGATTTGGATTCCTTACTTAAAAATAAGTAACTTTTATTCAAGACATTTTTTCGAATTATGGTTAGATGGCGCTATAATCGGAAAAAACGCCTGTTAGAAATGGAAAATTAAATTAAAAATGGAAATTCCTCACTGAAATGGAAAACTTTACTTTACTTTTTTTGGTTTTAGGACGGGATACGGACGTTTCGCCCCCGCCGTTTCGCCCCGACTGTTTCGCCCCCGGCGGTTTGGTCCCCAGCCGTTTCGCCTCTGAACCGTTTCGCACCCGAACCGTTTCGCCCCCGGGATTTTACCTAACATTTTTAACTAGTTGCATTGAGTTCTAAATACAATGTTAGTATTACATTTACCTATTGATCATTTTTTTGTTGGTTTTTCTTAGAAGTGCTTTGTTACACATATTTATTAGTAAGGCTATCCTTTAAAGCAGTAATAAACCGACAATAATAATAAGCTTTTCAAGAAACATGTGGATCGCAATTTCCAAATATTTTTCATTTTATTGGATGTTTGCGGAAACAACAAGGTATTCATAATTACGAAATAATACAATTGATTGCTGGAAATCAAGGAAATCGAAGAAATAAAAAGTATGTCGTCAGCTTGTGTCAAAAATATAGCTGAAGATTTTGGAAATCGTGTTATTGATTATATGCGTGGGATTGCGTACAATCTTGAATTTTGACATTACAAAAAATTTTCTGGTTGCAACTATTCTGGAATATGTATATATTTATTGACTGATTTGATGATGTTTCTTCTTTTTATGTATCTTTGTTACTACTATATCTATTTTGACGATTTAAAAAAAAACAAATCCTCTCAGTATCTTTTAAATGACCAAATTGATTTAAATAACCCACCCTTACTAAATTTATGTTTACAAATCTTACAAATAATAATCTTAATCCTAATTTATTTTAATCCTTACTTTATCCTTATATTGTAAGTAAGGCAAAATTAGTTTTCTGAGAACAAAATCCTTTGTATAAGTAAATCCTGTTCACCTACTATAAATATGTGTAACAAAGCACTTCTAAGAAAAACAAACAAAAAAATGATCAATAGGTAAATGTATTACTAACATTGTATGTATAATTCAATGCAACTAGTTAAAAATGTTAGGTAAAATCCCGGGGACGAAATGGTTCGGGTGCGAAACTGTTCGGGGGCGAAACGGCTGGGGACGAAACGGCGGGGGCGAAACGCCCGTAAACCTTTAGGACCCACTCTTTACAACCCAATAGGTCCCCATAACGCTCAAGTGACTGCATATTTAGCATACTTTGCTCCCCTACCAAAACACATGTTATGTGTAATATGTTGTAACATATAAGTATAGATTAAGTTACACATTTTTGCATCATAAACTGACTGTTGCTACCAGTCTAATATCGTTTATAACAACCTGTTCGTTATAACAGATAGAACCACTTACAGAGAACACTGGTTACAACATACAAAATCCACCAGTCCCCTGAAGTTCGTTATAAACAGTTTTGACTGTACTTTTTCATATATGTACTTTCTGCATACATTAGAAATAAGCAATGATTTAATGGTATTATAATAAAAAAAAACAATGTAATTTGGTTCAACAGTTAAAATATATCGCCAGTTAAATACCGAAACCTCATGAGTCAAAATCTGCAACTTTTCAGGAGAGTGAAAAACTGTGCTGCTTAGTACATGTTTTTTCTTTCTTTTTTGTTGAAAAGTATGCTTTGGCATGTTTACTTCACAGTAATAATTAAATAAATCCTGAAAAGTTGTAGATTTTGACTTATGAGGTTTCAGTATTTAACGGTCAATATATTTTTCCCAAAAAATTCAAATATTTTATTGAGCACATTGTGATGGAAGGCATACTCTGATGGCCCTGGAATGAATTAATGATCTCCACACAAAAGTATAATTCAGAGCTTAAGGTCGCACAAACGTAACTACATTTTGTTTTATTTTCTTTATTGTTCTGTATCAACCTCCTATATGTACAAACATATCGGTGGTCGAACGTAAAGGCGGATCCACAGCAATAAAAATTTGTGTATGTGTTGTATTTTAAAATACAGAAAAACATTTGTGGCACAAATTTAAATCTGGTCAAGTATTTTTATGACGTAACTATTTAGTTCGTGTGTTTTACCTCTGAATCTACTTAGCGACAAGTGGATAATCAAGTCCACACTAACATTGATGTGCGGCTCAAATTTCTTTGAAGTCAACTGAAAAACCGACAGCATGACAGATAGCATGCATTGTTCGTCACGAAAATATTTTTGCGTTAATCCATGCGGCACACAGTCCACATCAACAAAGATTTCAACACACACGAACAAATTTGCGTCAAATACAACATACAACATAAATTTTTCTTGGTGTGGATCCACCTTTACACATAGATATACATGTGAAAATCGGAACTAAAGCCGGTGGACTTGCACCATACATGTGAATCTTAAATAGGTTGAAGTATGATATGTCTAGTCTGTAAACAAAAATGCTGAAAATTTTAAAAATGTAGTTACATTTTTGTGTGATCTTAAGCCCCCAAATGAGTAACACTCGTTCCTGTCCTTGTGGCATAATTTTACATATTCAACATGTGTTTTGATGTGTATCTGTGTTCGTATATATTTATATTTGTGTTTGTAATGCATTATAGGTAATAGTTTATAATTATATTGTCAATGTATGCTATACACTGAATAAACAATTAAAATTATTTAAAAAATAATAATTTTTATGGCTATCTGTTGACACAGGGTGTGTTTTATTGACTCGTAACTAAGTAGGTTTTAAAAGTTAAAGTTGTCTTAACTTCGTTATTAATAAATCTGTTATAATTAAATTTCTGTCGCAGCTATTTGAATCCACTCTAAATCCAGTAGCGCAGAATTTTTTTAACCGGTTCGCTACCAAGGGGGTATTTAGGTTTTGTCATCACAGACCACACACAGACACAGACCAGAAAAATCAATGTGGCTCATATATGAGTTGCTTGCTAGCGAACGTGTTAATAACAAAACCGCTAATAAAAATTGTCTATTTTTAGAATACCAACAAATTTGAATAAACATTTTAAATTATGCTCCGAGTAGATCTTTGATATTTAAAGAAAAATTGGTTAAAATTCATTACCAACAAATTTTATAGAATTGTTTCTAACCTAAATGGAATGGGTCACAATGTATTATTTTATTACAGTGACTTATTTATATTTCAGGGACATCATGAGTAAGAGACGAAGGGCAGGTTCTTTGCCCAAGTACACAGAAGAGGACTCCTTGGATAGCCTTGAAGCATCTACCAGTAGTGGACCTACAGCACAAAAAAGAAGAAAACTTTCAGATCCTGTTAGTATAATAATTTTTTATAGTAACGAGACAATATTGTTGCTTGAAAATGTTGTAGCTTGAGTGAACTTATAATATGTATCTCATTTGTAAATTATACAAATTCAGATCGTCAAAGTCTAATTAGTCCAGGAACTGAAGCTTTTCACCTCGCAATTTTTACAGAATGGGTCGATTTGCTTGAAAATTTAAAGATAAGTAGTGGATGGTCCAAGGATCAAAATCTATATGATGGCAAAAGGCGCTTTTACCATGGGGGTGGTTGCCACCCCATCTAGGGGGTGAAAAATTTTTATTACATTTTGACCGCAAAAGTTGATAAAGACGTTCATTTTAAGCAAAAAATGTTCCATACATTTTTTTGATAGAATTAATAGTTTTCGATTTATTCGCTATCGAAAGTGTTAGTTTTATATCGAAAAAATCAATGTTTTTCGATATTATACTCATTTACGATTTACTCAATTTTTGTCGTAGAAAAAAGTTTTTTAAACCAAATTCTCAAGAATTAAATAACCTACAATTTCATATTTAAACATTTTTTCGCATCTCTGATGCTAATCTTTCTATTCTGAAGAAAATGGCGTTTTTTACAAAACTACAAAAATTCGTTATTCGTTGTTAACTCCAGTTTTTTAAAAACTAATCATTATAAGCCAGTCAAACTTCTGAAATCTATTAAAAATGCATAAATAAAGAAGAATAGAAGGCCAAGGACTAAAAACATCGCTAACTTACATTATTATGCTTCCAATTGGAATTCTCCTTTTTTTTTCAAAAAAATATATTGATTTTTTAACCGTAGCTTTTTTATTTTTTACTCTAGAAAGTTTATTAAAAAAGAATTTTGTAGGTTTTTATAAGCTCTATAAGAATATTAATAATAAATCCTTTTAAAATACTCAGTCGCAAAAAGAGGTGACTTTGAAAGGGTTGGTAAAGGTGGTTTTTGCATGTTATTATAAGTTTTAACTGTCAATAGCTCACTCAATTTTTACCATGAAAAAAATTTTTTTACACCGTTTTCTTGAAAATTAAAGAATTACAATTTTTTATTTAAATATTTTTTTGTATCTCTGATGATAATCTTTCTATTATGAAGAAAAGGGCATTTTTGCCAAACTACAAAAATTCTTTATTCGCTTTTAACTCCATTTTTTTTAAAACTAATTATTATAAGCCGGTCAAACCTCTTGAACCTATTAATAATACATAAATAAAGAAGACCAAATAAGGTCAATGACTAATTTTAATTTGGGTGGTGAGTAGGGTGAAGTTTCCGATCCCTTTTTCGCTGAAAAAAATAGGGACTGACATTCTTTTTATTATAAGTCACTTAATTTTTGAGCTAGAGACTACTTTTTTATTTCATGAGATAGATATTTCTAAATATGTACTTCAAATTAGTTTAAACAAGTTATCCTCGAAAAATGCATAGTTTTCTCGTCTTTTGACTTTGAAAATACAATATTTAGCATTTGACGAGGAAGAGCTAATATATAATAAAGTATAGCTCGATTACTATTGGTCTTAAAGAAAATTAAAAAAACCGTTTTGTTTATTTTTTTAAAGGTACATTTTTGTTAAGTAAAGTTCTTTTGATAAAACGAAAACTTTTTGAGTTATTAGCAGAAAACTGACTAAAAACATTGATTTTTTCGCTATAAAACTAAGACTTTCGATAGCGAATAAATCGAAAACTATTAATTTTATCAAAAAAATGTATAGAACGTTTTTGGCTTAGAATTAATGTTTTTAACAACTTTGGCGGACAAAATAAAATAAAAACTTTCCACCCCCGACATGGGGTGGCAACCACCCCCACGGTTAAAACGCCTTTCGGCCTTATATAGATTTTGATCCTTGGACTATCCACTACTTATTCTCAAATTTTCAAGCAAATCGATCCATTCTGTAAAAATTGCGAGGTTTTGTCCTATTTTAAGCTTCATTACTTGGACTAAATAGTATGCATGTAATTAGAAAGAGTTTAGAGAAGATTAGTTTAAAAAAAGCTTTGCAAACCATTGTTGGTAAATCTGCCACAGCATTAATGTTATCAAAGCTATGGACAAAAGTGTTGTATTGTACCGGGTGTCCCAATAAGAATGGCTTTCAGCCATATCTCAGGTACCCTTTATAGTACAGCTTTGGGAAAAAAAATTTTATAACAAAAGTTGCATCGGGAAAAGACTGGAAATTATTTTCATAATCGTAAGTCCACCGCTAGAGGGCGTAACTGAATATCAAAAATTAAAAAATCAAAATTTTGCAAAATTTATCTAATGAAAGGACACTGGAAATCCGATCATCGTATGCTTCATAAAATTCTGCGCGTATTTGATTTCGCAAGTTTAAGTCTACCTTTGCAAATAAGAGGTGGGGGTGAGTGGGAACCTTGTTCTGAAAAAATGGCTGTAAGTCTGGTTCTGCTAAATCGAATTTTGCAAACTTGGTCTTATTGAAAACGGATTTTC
Organism: Diabrotica virgifera virgifera; assembly: GCF_917563875.1. Lineage (NCBI taxonomy): Eukaryota > Metazoa > Arthropoda > Insecta > Coleoptera > Chrysomelidae > Diabrotica > Diabrotica virgifera. The sequence continues at coordinate 165,877,900 of NC_065450.1, forward strand.
TTTGTCAATGTAAGAGTTATAATTTCGAACCAACCTATTAAGTAATATGCCAGCTAGGAGGCGTTATTTAATTCTTTTCAGAAATCTAGTTTTCTTTGGAAAACAATAAATACAAGTATCCATTTTTAACCTTCCGCCGGTAACGTGAATTCTTGTAACATAGTTGGTAACGTTGGTCTACGACACTGACTTTTTTAATAATGAATATATTAGGTTGTGATTTTCTGTTAATATTTTGATGTGACTAAATGTTTAAGAGAAAACAGTAGCGATCAACAGGTAACAAAAAGGAGTTCCAAGATTGCGGCTGTAATTTTGAATATTTTGTCGAGATATTTGGCACACATATTCGTAATATAATAAAGAATGGCGGTACAGAGCCCAATTTGAAAAATATATTAATATGTGGAAATTACTCTGTAATTGAATACAATATTAAAAGAACGAGCCTGTACTGCCATTAAGAAGAACAAAAAAATACACTTTCTTCAAATAAACCTTTTTATTCTATGCCTAGATTTTGTGTCATTTTGGAACTACTAAATTTTTTATTTCATTAGTAGTTCCAACATGACACAAAATCTGGGCATCGGATAAAAAAGTTTATTTGAAGAAAGTGTATTTTTTTGTTCTTCTTAATGGCGGTACAGGCTCGTTTTTTTAATATTAATATTATTACAGAGTAATTTCCACATATTAATATATTTTTCAAATTGGGCTCTGCACCGCCATTCTTTATTATATTACGAGTATGTGTGCTAAATATCTCGAAAAAATATTCAAAATTACAGCCGCAATCTTGAAACGTGTTTTCGCTACCTGCTGATCGCTACTGTTTCCTCTTAACGTAACTATATTATATTTAAATAACAATATAGTAAGAAATGATCAATATTTATTTATATTCGGAAAAAAATGCACATTAAAAAAATTGGCTTCTTTTAGATAACTAACATAATTGCCAAAGAACTTACAAAAACATGTCAAGTTTTTGAATACAAAATATCAACAAACATATCGACAATGGTTGAAATGTCACAAAAAAAATAAAATTATTCAACAAATGTCCAACACAAACTGAAATTATTGTCCGTTTGTTTCCTCATTTTTTTTATACACTCCACTGCACCACACTGTTTGGTTCTGGTTCGGAATTAGCAACAATTTCGTCAAAAAGTTGTTGCAACCTGATTTGTTCTCTTTCATAATCAATATTCACATACAACTCCTAAAATTAATATCTATTATTTAAACTGACTATGGACCAAAAACAACAAAAACTTACCGTTAAGTATAACAAATGGTAACCTCGGTCTCTCACACCGTCAGGTCAAATAACATATGAACTATCCACACTTGGCCACAGATTTTTCAAGACTAAATAGTGTGATGGATATCTGTTTCGTAGCGAACACAATATACGATATGAAGAGGAAGTTAGGATGTTAAGGAAGCTAGAGGTGAAATCGGCAGAAGTGGGTCTTAAAATCAACACGAACAAGAGAGTAGAGATGAGAATAGGAGTAACTAACTGTGACAAACTATACATCAACCAACAAGAAATAAAACAGGTTCAAGAATTTTGCTACCTAGGCAGTATAATCAGTGCAAAAGGTGGAGCTCAAGCAGATATTAAACAGAGAATACGAAAAGCACAACAAGCCTTTGGAACCCTTGCAAATATATGGAAATCAACACAGATCAGCCAAAATACTAAAATAAGGCTATTTAATAGTAACGTGAAAACTGTGCTACTTTATGGGAGTGAAACATGGGCAATAACTGACGGAAATGTAAATAAAATCCAAGTTTTTGTAAATAGATGTCTACGTAAAATTCTAAAGGTATATTGGCCCAATACCATAACAAATGTAGCACTATGGAAAAAACCAAACAACAACCCATCAGAACAACAATAAAGAGGAAAAGATGGAACTGGCTGGGACACACACTGAGGAAAGAAAATGCAGACATAACAAAACAGGCACTCAAATGGAATGCAGTAGGACGAAGAAGCAGAGGACGCCCGACCAAAACATGGACGAGTACCGTTGAAGAAGACCACAAAAGTATGAAGAAAACCTGGGGAGAAATAGCAACCATGGCCAGAAATAGAGGAGAATGGAGAAGCTTCGTGGATGCCCTATGCTCCTTCACGGAGTAACAGGATTGGATATATATATATAAATAGGTGATGAGAATTTGATAGCTACCTGGCCGCGCGGACAAAAAAATATGAGCATTTGAGTTTTACCGCGAAAAATCCATTACGTTGGTGTCAGAGACCATACGTTACCACTCGAAGGTTAATCCTGTATTATAAAATTAGATTAAATTTTATATCTTGAGATATCTTAAGAAACGTGTAAATTTTAAACATAACTGTTACTGTCACCGGTAAACTAAGTTAAGGAAAAGTAGTGTGCTATGGAAAAAACAAAGAAACATTTTCCAGATGTCAGTGTATATAAATATAATTAATTAAAACAACAATAAGACACACAACACTATAAAATATAATTAAGAAATATAAACAACTACTTAGTGACGACCTAAATGTTAAAATTGTTGCCCATCATTTTCGATGCAAGCATTTACTACACTACTACTACACTACTCGAGAAAACATGATCCAGAGAATATGAAACGCCATTCAAAGCATTTCGAGAGCAGAAATTGAGACTGCTATTCAATCTACTCTTGTAAGAGTAAATCGAAAATGATGGGCAACAATTTGAAAATTCAGGTCGTCACTAAATAGTTGTTTTTATTTCTTTGTTATATTTTATTGGGACCGTGCAAGTTCGGAAAAGCGACACCTGGTTTCATAGCTCGGCAACTTTTTTCGCACTTTTAATTATATTGGCCGATCATATTGGTCCTGGTTGCTGGATAATTATAAGGCCGCAGCCCAAAAAAATTTATAAGAAGAAAAAGTAAGATTTAGATTATGTTATTAAAAGGTAAACAATTGTATGTAGTAAATAAAATGAATTATTAAAATGCAGTACTGCAAGCAAAATACAATTAATTAAATCTACTTTTATATAATAATTGCATATCATATCAATATTGTGAACAACATATAATTTTTTCTTCTTCAATGACAGTAGGTATGAAATATACGTCAATTTGACAATTTCAATTGACAATATGAATTATTTAAGAAAGTTGCAAGATTTCTCCGCTATTCGCGCACGATCGTTTCTCGTATCCCCTCCCAAGTACTTGCACACCACGAATAGTGTTGTTTGTCTTATTGTTGTTTTAATTAATAGGGCTTTTCAACGCTTCTCATTTGCTTTGAGCCTCTGTCATATGTCATATAATTCATGTATAATATTAATATATGACATATGACAGAGGCTCGAAACAAATGAGAAGCGTTGAGAAGCCCTATTATATACGTTGACATCTGGAAAATGTTTCTTTGTTTTTTCCATAGCACACTACTTTTCTTTAACTTCGTTTACCGGCGAGAGTAACAGTTATGTTTTTAAATTTACATGTTGCGTAAGATATCTCGAGATAGAAAAAAGGTATCGACATGTGGTTTTCGGTATTCTGTTGCTAATTTGGTCTAATTTTGTAATATAGGATTAAAAATGCATACTTGTATTTAATAATTTCCAAGGAAGACTAGATTTCTGAAAAAAAATTAAATAACGCCTCCTAGCTGGCATATTGCTTGGAAATCTGGTTCGAAATTATAACTCTTACATTGACTAAAAAGAGCTGTTTTCAAAAACACCAAGTTTGCTAAATTCGATTTAGCAGAACCGGACTTACAGCCATTTTTTCATAACAAGGTTCCCACTCACCCCGACCTCTTATTCGCAAAGGTAGATTTAAGAGCACACAGTAGCGATCAACAGGTAGCAACAAACGCGGTCCAAGATTGCGAAAGTTCTGCTAACTTTCAAAAGTGAGTGCGTCGGTAATTCGACACTGACAGTGACGTTTATACCATCAAAAACAATAATTTTTACACACATAGGCGCGAAATGTTGCCAAGTCAGTGACGTTCGATTTCTTGTTATAAAAAAATCGATTTTTAGTAGTTCCAATGTGACACAAAATCTAGGCACGGGATAAAAAAGTTTATTTGAAGAAAGTTTATTTTTTTGTTCTTCTTAATGGCGGTACAGGCTCCTTTTTTCAATATTTTATTTAGTTATAGAGTAATTTCCACATACTAACATATTTTTGAAATTGGGCTCTGCACCACCATTCTTTATTATATTACGAATATGTGTGCCAAATATCTCGACAAAATATTCAAAATTAGAGCCGCAATCTTGGAACGCGTTTGTTGCTACCTGTTGATCGCTACTGTTTACTCTTAAACTTGTGAAATCAAAGATGCGCAGAATTTTATGAAAAATACGATGATCGGATTTCCAGTGCCGTTTCATTAGGCAAATTTTGTAAAATTTTGGTTTTCCAATTTTTGATATTCGGTCTTGCCATATTTTAATTGATTTAGCTGTTGCGGTTTGGACCATTACTAGTCTACACTTGATTTCAGAGGAGCAGTTGCCATTGTTGGTTATCGAAATTCGCCACTTGATGTATGTGTGGTAGATTTTATTATTTGCCCTGTCTATGATCAGCTAAGTGGACAACATCAATCCCAAATAGACTATTTCATGATAAGGAAAGAAGACATACGTGAATGCAAGGACTGCAAGGTAATAGTTAGTGAGACAGTAAGCCAACAACATAAGCTGCTTGTTCTGGACATCGAAGTAAAAAGTGAAACTAAACCAAAATATCGGAGAGGACCACAAAAAATCAAGTGGTGAATGCTAAAAGATGAGAAAGAAGGTCTATTCAGGGAGAGAATAGTAGAGAAAATATGTTAGAACATGAAAGGAAGCCCTACTACAATTTGGAGAAAAATGGCCAGTAGTATTAGAGAAACTGCTATTGAAATACTGGGGAAAACGTCAGGAAAAAAGTTTGAGGATAAAGAGACTTGGTGGTGGTCAAACGAAGTTCAAGGAAAAATAAAAGAGAAGGGAAAATTATATAAAAAGTGGCAAGAAACCAGATCCAACACAGATCTTCAAAACTATATGATGGCGAAAAAGGAAGCGAAAGTAGCAGTAGCAAAAGCTAAAGCAGAAGCGTATTCAAACCTATACGATCAACTTGATACCAGGGAAGGCGAAACGAAGAGCCAAACAGAGAGCAAAGAAAGCAAAAGATTTTAATCAGATTAGATGTATCCGAGATAAAAATAATAAAATACTAGTTCACGAAAAGGATGTCAAAAAGAGATGGAGAAAGTACTTTGACAGCTTATTAGATGAAGAATTTGATAGACAGCCTGTGAAGTCAACGGAGACAGTAGCAGCAATGGTCAAAAAAATGCTTTTTTTTTCAAACTAACTTAAAAATTGTTAGAGATACCAAAAGTCTTAAACAATAAAAAAAGTCGGCTTTACTTTTCTGAATATTTTGTATTTTTTTTTTTGTTTTACTCTAAGACAAAAATTGGTCAATATTCAGTGTTTCTAAATTGGCATACACTCGTGATAAGTGACTCGTTCAAGCCCTTTTAACTACAGCTCTTTCAAAATAGACTGGTCTAGTTAGACTCAAAAATAGGAGTGAGGCTACAATAATTACCATCAAGCTGAAAATTGGCAGGATTGTTCAAAATACCATCATAACTGAAATATAAAAAGTCCTCATAAATCCGACCCGAACTAAAAAATTTACGCTGGGTCAAAGGTCACCAAATATGGTTTTTAGCGATTTTCAGCGAAACGGTAAGTTTTATCGTAAAATTAGTTCTAACAAAAAATGTAGATTAGATAATTATCTATAAAAAATATTTTAATACTTTTTTTCCTAAGAGCCACCGTTTTTGAGATACAACGATTCAAAGAGTTGAAAGACTTTTAATCGTTATAATATAATGTATTAGTACACAGGGGCGGTTTCTCCATTGGTTCACTTGTGCAGTGAATACCCAATCAAATTTTATATAAAACACATTTTTAAAAATCTCATAAATATCATTAAAATATTTTTTCTTAAATCTCATAAATATCATAGTATCATTAAAATATAACTGTATTTATTAATCTCATAATTTATTTGCACAACACCGCTACGCTAGATGCACGTGGTAAGTGCAGAATTCAAATTGAACCCAGCCACTATACAGTAACCCTATAGAAGAACGAGAGCTCTTAAATCCGTGAACCAGTGATTCTCCTATCTTAAAACATTGACGATTTGTGCACTGCACACAGGGACCGGGGCGGAGCGTTTCCATTCACAGTTTGGCATTTTCTGTTGTGGGATTTTATTAAATACAATATTGGTAGGTAGTTTTTTTAGGATGGAGCCTTATTCAGTGAGGTTTATAGAAGAAAATGCAAATAGTTTTGAAAATCGACTTCTTATAAAAAGAATGGACTAACTTGGCCGGAGATAAACTTGGTACAAGAATGTGCAATAAGAAACAAAAAGTTTAAACATCGTTTTAAAGTTGAACAATATAGAAAAACTTCGTGATCATGTGGGTGTGATAAACTACATTCTTTATTTTGTTTTCCATGTTTAGTATTTTCAAAGAATAAAACTATAATTTCAATCTCGGTCTTTTGATGCCGTTAAAATAAACGGATTTTTAAACAGTTTTGACAAAGCCATTTCAATATTCGTAACTTCTGCCTCCACCTTCACCACCGATGAAGCGTCATCATTCAGTAGGTATCATATTCTGCACAAAACAAAAAGAGTGTGACATCCTGACTAATCGGGTCAAAGATAGGTTTCGAAAATAATACGAATTATTTGAATTTTACGGCTTAATCCCAACAAAAATAGTAAGTTGATATGACAAAGTATTAACTTACAATAATTCTTTTTATTTATGCGCCTTAATTCAATTTGTAAAGATGGGTTTTGTCGGAATAAACACGTTCGTTGGCTAATCTAATCACCCTACCTATTCTTTTCTCAGAAGGGTTTGAACATAATAATGAAAGACAACTTTCTAGGCAAAATGTTTCTTGCTAAGTACCAATAAATATTTCAATATACAATAAACTTTATGCAAGTTTAGTTTGTTTATGTCAACACCAATCGGAAATATATTCATCGAAAAGTTTATCTACTTTTGCAAAGTGTCAAAATCAAAACCATATACTATTTTCACACGCAATAACTGGCTGTGATACGACATCTGCATTTTTCAGGAGGGGTAAAACGACTGTTGTTAAAATGTTTGAAAACAAGATTTACTTGAATGTGCTGAAGTTTTAAAAAAAACTAATTCAACTCCACAAGAAGTTATTTCCAACGGAATTAGCTTTCATCTCTCTATGTATGGAGCGCCTAAGAAAACTATTTGCTTAGATAAGTTTCAATATGCATGTTTCTTTAAAAGTACTCGAAACAAAAAACAAGTGCAGTTATCTTGTCTTCCTCCAACCTCAGCGGCTGCTTATCAACATCTTTTTCGGGTATATTACCAAGTTCAAGTGTGGCTTGGCTATCAGCTAGATCCAAAAGACTGGGGATGGAAATTAGTCGACAGTTCATTAGAACCAATTCAAACTTTACTCCCACCTTCGCTGGAAAAACTCCTGAACACAATTTTTTGCAACTGTAAAAAGGGATGTAGCGCTAAATGTGGTTGCAAAAAAGTTGGACTGTTTTGTTTTCCCTTTTTTTTAATTTATACCGCTTTATATAACTTTTATCATTTTTAACCCTTGCCAATATCAATTATTCAATAGCTTTAATTTAAACAGAATCATAACAGATCCGTGGAATAGGCAGACTGGGGAAACCACGTTAAAAAAACGCGCTAAGTACACTACCTCAAAGATGGTGTGCGCATATTATGACGATTACCATTTTTTGAATCGTTATATCTCAGAAACGGTGGCTCTCAGGAAAAAAAGTAATAAGACATTTTTTGTAGATAATTATCTAATCTACATTTTTTGTTAAAACTAATTTTATGATAAATCTTACCGTTTTGCTGAAAATCTCTAAAAACTATATTTGGTGACCTTTGACCCCTCGTAAATTTTTTAGCTCGAGTCGGATTTATGAGGACTTTTTAGAGTTCATTTATGATGGTATTTTGAACAATCCTGCCAATTTTCAGCTTGATGGTAATTTTTGTAGCCTCGGATGTGTAAGTTGACCGGAGTAAAAATAAGGACTTTGAACCAATGAAACTTACAGATCGTATGATCAATACATACGCGAGTAAAAAACTTGTGAAGTGATAACAATTAAGTTCATTTGAAATTCTAATTAGGGGGTGATTTTCCGGATTTCTTACCAAAAAAAGGGACCAACTTCATTTTGAGCGTAACTTGTTTACTTTTGATGCTAAAAATTTTTTTTTAAACAAAAAAAGTATATTTTAAACATTTTAAAAAAGTTAAATAGAGTTTTCCCCAAAAAAGTGCTTCGTTTTTTGGTGATGGTACGTTAAAATATACGATTTGGAATTTGACGAATATGAACCTATTTTACTTTATCATACTACATACGTAATATGAGTATAATAGATAAAGTTATAGGATCGTGCAAAAAAAAATTTTTCGGATTTCACTTTTTTTCGACGTTATGAGTCCCCCGAGTCTAAAAAGCAAATAAAAAAAACATGTCGGAAGTATGTATGTATATATGTACGTACGTATGTCGCCACCACCCAGCAAGAACTACTGGACCGATTTCGATGAAATTCGGTATGAGTAAGTTTAAGAGAATTTTGTCAAGAAACTAAGCTTTTGAAAAAAACCTCTCAAAGGGTGGCCGAAATAGGGGGGTTATTTGGGGCCCATTTTTGCAAATTTTGACCGAAACGAATGAAATTTAACTTAAAGTTAGCTAATCGATAGGTAAATAGAAATACGGAATTTGACATTTCCAAATCCAAAATGGCGGCCAGCATGGCCGACCGCCCACCCGATACATTTCCTTACCAATCTTAAAATTTGTTTAAGATAAATTTAATTTGAAAAAACATGTATATAGCCTAAAGATGGGGCTATAACAAGAATATTATCGTTTTTCAGAAAAAGTTATGGGTTGCCTATATTTAAGGGGTCAAAATTTGACATAACTTTGAACTAGATTTTCTCAAAAATGGCTCCAAGGAATTTGTTTATTTTTTGATATATTTTTTATATCCTATCGGTAAATTGAATAACAGTAGTCAGATTTCTTAACTCCTCATAGAAGGGAAGTTATGAATTTTTTATAAAAAAATATTCGAGTCCCCGTAACTTCCTCTGTAATAGAAACTAAAATTTGAAATTTGGCAGACATATATAGTACTTTATTATCTATTAGCACAATAAATTTTACCTACAATATGGCTTCCGGTTGAACCGGAAATGAAAAAAAAATCTTACTTTTTTAGATACGCCCTGTATATTTTTACATATTTTGAAAGAATGTAAAATTACCTTTCCAATGACATAAAAGCCGTTGCTGTAACTCAAAAACTCGAAAAGTTACAGAAAATAGAAATTTTGCTAGAATCTTGTGTGTGTCCCCTCTCACGCGATCATAGCAGAGCATTATTATAGGGCAGTCAATGAGGGTATTTGGCTCCGAATTCCATCCTACTACATCGATGTACTTGATATTTTCACAGTAAGTAGGGAATAGCTCAAGAAACAAAATCTACCCTATATACTATGGCGGTTTTATCTTGGGGCAATTCCCACCCTTTCAAGGGGGTGGAAAATTTGTTGGTGAAAATAAGCATAGAAGTGGCTAGAGAACCTATTTTTAAGCAAAAACTGATCTATACTTTTTTTTGAGAACTCAATACTTTTTGAGTTATGCGTAGTTTAAAATTGGCCATTTTCATTTAAAAATGACACGTTTTCGGACGGTTTTTTGTGAATACCTTAAAAACTATGCATCAAACTAAAAACACTATATAAATTTTTTTTAGATTATAAATAACAAAGAGATTCGTTCCTTCGTAAATTTTCAGATATAAACAGAGATATAATTTATAATACAAACAGAGATATGGTAGGCAAAAAGAGTTTGGTTTTTGGTGCATGCTCAAAGTGCTCATGCTTTTGTAGTGTTTGAAAAGGCCTTTAAAACGAGCACCGTTAAATGTCGGTTACATTCAAACTAAGCGAGATATGGTGCAAAAAAATATATGACTAATGTATTTTAAGGAAAAATGAGAAGTACATACATTTAACCCCTCATCCAACAGAATTTAAATGCATTGTTTTTCTTTTGCAATACCTCTTAATATAGTGTTATTTCTACTTTCAAAAAGTTGGACGGGTGAAAAAAATAAGATCAAATTATAGTGCGCATTTTTAAATTTTCTTAAAATTCTTCTTTTTGCTCCATGCAATTCGAAAATAAAAATGTTCTATCCCCGAGAAGTGGTGGGAACCGCCCCCATGATAAAAGCGCCATAGTATATAGGATAGACTTTGAATTAGGAGGTTGGGCTTTGGGCTACTCAAAAAATTTCATTAAAATCGATGCAGTAAATTGCAAATATTGTAAACTATTAATTTCTCAGAAAAATGAACTAATTTGAAATGAAAGTATGACTAATATTCTATTGATTTATGCAATAATCTATAGTGTGTCCCCGAACATTTTCTCAAATGCAGGAGTTAATGATGCGTAGAACCATAAAATATTTTCAAGTATACAAGGTGTTTCTAAAATATTAAAATAACGAGTAGGTAACTTTGTTATTTTTATAGAATGCCAGTATCTAGTACGATAACGATAATAGATCGGTACGATAAAGTTCTCGGGCGGCCCTTCCGTCCAGCGTTTTTCATTAGCTATAACTCTGCTTCTACTAGGTACAGTGACCTAATATATACACCAAGTTTTTCGCTTTTTTACGTGCTATATTTTTGATATGAATTTTTTTTTCCACCAAATACTTACTTTTTGAGTTATTTGTGAAAAACCGTCTGAAAATGTGGTTATTTTGTAGAAAAATTAACATATTCACTCGCAAATGACTCGAAAAGTATTAACTTGGTGAAAAAACTTTATAGAACAAAAGTTGCTTAGAATGAGTCATTTTATTCATTTCTGGACTTATTTCGACCATATATTTTTCACACCCAAAAGGGGTGAAACGCACCCCTAGGGGAAAGCACACATCGGCACAATATCACTTTTTTTCTTTGGCTTGTTAGCTATGTGTATGCCAAATTTCATGTCAATCCAAGAAGTTCTTTAAAATTTAGAGGTATTGCAATATTTTACCTTTAAAGAACGTACTATTAATAGATTAAAAAAATTCACAGATAAATAGCAACAATTTTGGTCATCAAATAACCAAATATGTCATAGGATAACTGACCATAATTTAATTTCTTTGTATATACAAATATTTTTTAGATGGAAATATGCAATCAGTTGGTAGAGATCTTAAGAACACACAAAAAAGATGACGGAACTTTGCTCAGTGAATCCTTTATTCGAATGCCAAAAAGAAGACAGGAGCCCAAATATTATGACGTTGTTAAGAATCCCATAGATCTTCAAAAAATACATCAAAAATTGAAAATGGACGAATATGAAGATATTGATGATTTGCAGAGTGATTTAGAATTGATGGTTAATAATGCCAAATCATATTATAAAAGAAACACACAAGAATTTAAAGATGCTGTAGAAATTCTCGATCTGTTTATCACTAGTAAAAACAAGTAAGTCTAACATTAGAGTTTTTCAATATTGATTTTTTGAAGTGAATACTTCTTATCGTTTGGTATGTTTTTGCACGGGCCCGAAATAATATTTAGCGTGAAGCGAAATATCGAGACGCATGCTGTAACCATGCAGTATAAAGTAATATACATAATATGCACACATACACTTATTTTAAAAATACAATAACGTTTAACAAACGTCATTTTATTTATAGCATTTCAGTAATAAACAGACATAAAATTTTATTAACCCACATATACAGTGAGCACAGAAAGGTTGGAAGAAATTCCAACCATGGGAATGGGCCATTTTGGGAATAAATCCCGAAACAGATCCATTTTTATTTTTAAATTATGATTTTTTGGCATATACTGCGTGTTTATTAATGAATGAGCCATAGCTTAACCTCAGATTCCTGAGCTTAAAATAGGTCGATTTAAGCTAACTTACCTTAGTACGAAAGTTGATGGTAACTGAAATACAGGGTGTCAAAGTTAAACTGTTATTTTATTTATTCTTGAATATTTCCTGACAGGCATGAGCTAACACGAAATTTGATAAGCGGGGGTTTTTTGGGAGGCGAAATCTGAATTCGAAACCAAAATGCTGTATTACTCAGAGGGCGCCACATACGTCTTTCAGCGCTCATTCAACAACTCAAAATATTTAAAATATTTAAAATTGTCACTGATTGTCACTGTCTGACTGACAATATTCTATTCGACTGAGTGCGTTGTAAGACAAAGATAGATTTGCAAAATATTACCACGGACATTGTGTTCATTTGTTTCGAATCCTGAAAAAAACAATAAATATTTTTGAAAAATTTAAACGCGGAATGAAAGAATAAATTATTACCGAGGGCCGAAAGTCCCTTTGAATAAATAAAAAGTTTATTTTGAATGATAAATTTGAAATTAAAAATCACACTAAATTTTCTCTTAGTTTTTCACCCCTGTAACTTATTACAATAAACATTATAGAAGTTCTCGGCCCTCGCTAATAACGTAATCTTTCATTCTGCGTTTAAATTTTTCAAAAATACTTATTAGTTTTCTCAGGATTTGAAAAAAATGAATCCCCATTTGAATAGCATTGCAGCCGAAAATACGTACCTATCCCCTTAATTACAAATTACAAACTATTACTTATCCTTAAGGGGAAAGGAACAAAATGCAAAATTTTGACGCCTGTCAAAATTTTTAATGTATTTTAAATGTAATCATTTTTTTTCGAATCCTGAGAAAACTAATAAGTATTTCTGAAAAATTTAAATGCAGAATGAAAGATTACTTTAGTACCGAGGGCCGAAAGTCCCTTAGTGTGCTTAGTCCACCTTGAAGTGTGAATAGAGTGAATAAAAAGTTTCTTTTGAATGAGATATTTGAAATTAAAAATCACACTAAATTTTCAGGGACTTTCGGCCCTCCGTAATAACGTAATCTTTCATTCTGCGTTTAAATTTTTCAAAAATACTTATTAGTTTGCTCAGGATTCGAAAAAAAATTAATCCCATTTAAATAGCATTGAAGCCGAAAGTTCGTACCCATCCCCTTAAGAAGTATAAATTTACCATTATTATAATTTTAACACTTTTTGTAGCGCTTACGTTATTCGCGGGACCAATTCAAATGTAGTTTTTACCAATGCAAGTTTGTTTTAAGTCAGGAAAAAAGTCGAGATATATCAAAAAGGGGTAAAAGGATGTACAATGGTGTATCTTGCCTCAAAATACCATTAGCATTACCAAATTTTTACTGAAATTAAAATAGATTATTCATCTAAAATCAAAATTGTTTTCGGTTCATGAATATTTACAATATTTCACAAAGTTTTAATTTATTCTATGTTTATATACTATTATTTTTATGCTTTTTTATAGGTTAAGAGAAGATGAACCACAACCGTCCAGGAGATCAACACAAGTATCAAATAACAGATCTACACCCAACAACAAATCTATAACAAATAATAAGCCTACCCCAGTAACAAACAATAAAAAATCCCAAATTAAACACTCTTCACCAGTACCTCAGTCAATTGCCAAACGTAGTATAACCAGGGCGGAGACTCGAAACAATGTAAACCATGACGATAGTTCATCTGAAAAGACAAAAGACGATGACAATCCGTATGAGGAACTCCTGAATGCCGTTTTAGAGGCTAGAGATGAGAATAACAAGTTGTTGCATCCAGCATTTCAGTTGCTACCCTCTCGAAAAAAGTATCCAGATTATTATGAAGTCGTAGAGCAGCCAGTCGATTTAAAAACTGTTAGCGCAAAAGTGCAGGCTAATAGATATAGGTTTCTTATTGAAATGGAACGAGATTTATTGTTAATGTGCAAGAATGCATGCTTATACAATGAACCCAAGTCTAATATATATAACCAAGCGAAAACTTTGCGAAAGGTAAGTAGATTTCTGTAATGTAATATCACTGAAATGTTGTTGATAAGTAGTTTTGCGAGCTTGGACATGCAAGGTAGATTAAAAGAGCAGCTGCCAATGGAATGTAAAGTGATGATTCCAAATTGGATATTATGCTGGAGTTCGAGGAAAAACCCAAAAACTTATATGTAGTTAAAAACTGTCCCATTTTGGATATTAGTCATTCATTGATTATTCGAACAGTAAAACAAAATAAAATGAATCCCTATAAAATGATACCATCTCATGAAGCATGACTTTGATGGGAGAACATATTTTTGTGAACAGTTGATGGCAATATTAGGTATAGTAGGAAAAATGAAAGATTACCCATGAACGATCATATTAAACACATCTTTTCTATGTTCCAGAAAATATTGAACTAGTACCAGTACTATAAGTACAGCTTATATAAATAATACATGTACTTGCGTTGGCCAATTTTTTTTTGTGACACCGTGACAGAAAAATACAGCGTGTTTTATATGTTTGTTCATGGGTAATCTTTCATTTTTCCTACTGTAACAATATTTTACCTAATTAGTAGTCCAGGAACCGAAGCTTTTCACCTCGTAATTTTTACAGAATGGATCGGTTTGCTTGAAAATTTGAGAATAAATAGTGGATAGTCCAAGGATCAAAATCTATATAATGCGGAAAGGCGCTTTTACCATGGGGGTGGTTGCCACCCCATCTCGGGGGTGGAAATTATTTATTATATTTTGACCACAAAAGTTGATGAAAACATTCATTCTAAGCAAAAAAATTTTTATACGTTTTTTTCATAAAATTAATAGTTTTCGATTTATTTACTATCGAAAGTTTTAGTTTTATATCGAAAAAATCAATGTTTTTCGATATACCTACTCATTTACGATTCACTAAATAATACATAAATAAAGAAAGCCAAATAAGGTAAATGACTAATTTTAATTAGGGTGATGATTAGAGGGTTTTTCTGATCACTTTTTCGCTGAAAAAATAGGGACTGACATTCTTTTCATTATAAGTCACTTAATTTTTGAGCTAGAGACTTTTTTTTATTTCTGGTGATAGATATTTTTAAATACTTTAAATTAGCTTGAATAAGTTATCCTCGAAAAATGTAAAGTTTTCCCGTCTTTTGACTTTGAAACTACAATATTTAGCATTTGACAAAGAAGAGCTAACATATAATAAAGTGTAGCTTGATTAGTATTGGTCTTAAAGAAAATAAAAGTTTTGTTTATTTTTTCAAAAGGTACATTTTTGTTAAGTAAAGTTGTTTTGATAAAACGAAAACTTTTTGAGTTACTAGCAGAAAACTTATTAAAAACATTGATTTTTTTAATGTAAAACTAACACTTTCGATAGCGAATAAATCGAAAACTATTCATTTTATCAAAAAAAATGTATTGAACGTTTTTTGCTAAAAATGAATGTTTTCACCAACTTTTGTAGTCAAAATATAATAAAAAATTTCCACCCCCGAGATGGGGTGGCAACCACCCCCATGGTAAAAGCGCCATTCGGCATCATATAGATTTTGATCCTTGGACTATCCACTATTTATTTTCGAATTTTTAAGTAAATCTATCCATTCTGTAAAAATTGCGAGGTTTTGTCCTAGTTTAAGCTTCATTACTTAGACTATAGAACACGTTTTGTTTTCCGGTGTTCTGAACATAATTTCAATTTGTTTCAGCTACTTATTTTTTTAATGGTATCTACCCATCTCATCTGTGGTCATCCTCTTGATCAACTACCCTTGAAGGGTAGTTGACCTTGTATTGTGCTGTTCCAACGTTGGTACTTTTGCCTATCAATGTGGCCTGTGAAGCTCCGTTTGAGTTTGGCAATTTTTGTTTTTGACCTTGCCATTGTTTTTCCTATCTGATATCCAGTATTGCCTTTCTGTTCTGGATATTTGGTAATATTTGTCTTAGTTAGGGTCCAAGTTTGACATGCAGGACATGATCGGAAGGATGCACTGATTGAACACTTTGCTCCTTAAGTTTTTTTGCTATTTTGTGGTTTTTAAGTATCCAACTGAGTATCCAATTCGTGATTTCTGCACTTTGGTTCTCTTTATCAAGTTTCAGAATTTAGCCTAGGTAGATATAGGTATATTTGGAGTGTTCTATCTCATTGCCATTTATAGTTATACTTATGGAGTTGTCTGTGTTTGTCTTCGTTTTTGCCATATTCATTTTTAAGCTGACATATTGGAAGCTGCTTGCGAGCTATTCCAGCATAGTTTGTAATTTGTAGTTTTGAAGACGTCTTCTAGTGTTAGATTAAACAGCTTTGGCGATACTATGTCCCCTCTTCGAACTCCTTTTTAATTGGAATGAGAACTTACATTAGAGATTGTAG
The DNA here is from genome assembly GCF_917563875.1 of Diabrotica virgifera virgifera. Classification (NCBI taxonomy): domain Eukaryota; kingdom Metazoa; phylum Arthropoda; class Insecta; order Coleoptera; family Chrysomelidae; genus Diabrotica; species Diabrotica virgifera. Next base: position 165,894,393 of record NC_065450.1, read on the forward strand.
AGGAGTAAATAAAACTCACTTTATATGTCTTTATGGGTCTATATCAGGTGAGGCAGATAAAGGGCCTATTAGAAATATCTCGAGAATTAAAGGTAAGAGAATCATGAAAATTGGAACAATTTTTGAGGTATGAACTATTTAATGACTGACGGCACAGGTTGTGCCTTCGTAATACCTAAACGTATACAAAAACACTATAAGCTACATAAAAACACATCTATCTACACAGCCGAGGCAATAGCAATTCTAAAAGCACTAGAATATGTACAACAGGAAGAGGAACAGAATGCCATTATCTTCTCCGATTCACTTTCAGTTCTTAAAATTTTAAAATCCAACTCAAACACAACAACTGATATTATCTTTAACATTCAAACGATTATTAAAAAATTACAAGATCAAAATAAATTTATAAAATTCTTCTGGGTTAAAGCACACGTAGGAATAACAAACTATGAAATTGCAGATAAAATTGCCAAAGAAAGCATAGAAATGGGGGGAACAGATAAATTACCAATTAACTACGGATGAACAAATAAACATTTCAAAACATAAAATGACGAGAAAATGGTCCTACTTGTGGCAAGAATACACCTTTACAAATCCAACACGTTACACCAGACTAGAAACCAAATTGAGGAAAAAACCTTGGTACAATAAGTTCGATTACAATCGCAAAAGCATAACCACTATTAGTAGAATGAAGTTTGGTCATGCATGTTATCCAGCACACTTACATAAAATCAAAATACTTGAGAGTGATCTTTGTGAAGTTTGTAATAAAATCGGTGACCTGGACCACATCTTTTTTGATTGCCAAAAATATAGGGCTCAATCCAATGAGCTGTTCAGAAAACTTCTACAACTGAACATTGAAAGCCCATATAACATAATGTATCTTCTTGCTTTAAACACAAAAGAAATTTACGATTGTTTGTTATATTTCGTCAGAATAACAAAAATACAAATTTAATAATACCTTTTGCTGCTACCTTATGTCTTTCCTTAATGTATATATACCTTATCTGTCCGAGGCCTACCTTTGATCGTTTATAAAATGCCCTGATCGGCCCCTGGGGAGAGGAGTGTAATCCTTGCACTCTCTTTTACAAAATTTGTATCTGGCTGTGTGGGTTTTACCTTAAAGCCAAAAAAAAAACTATTTAATGAAAATATTTTGGTCTCGTTGCTACTTCCAGTTATATCGGAAGTTGATTGTAATTTCGTTTTTTTAAATGGGATATATGGGTATATTTGTACATTTTTGGATTCTGCTCGATGTCTTCTTTCTTAAAATATGAGGTTTTGTAATATTATACAGGGTAGTTTAAAAGATAATTACGGTTTTTTATAAATTTTGTAGCAAACTTCACACCCTGTAGAATTGTACTGATTTGATATCAAAAACTCCATTTATGTTCAAGTGATTTTTAATATAGTCTATTTTTATTAAAAATGATTAATATAGCGAAATGTTTAATTTTAGTATACAGGGTTGGTCGAAACACGGAATGAATATTTTCTGAGTTTTCTTAAATGGAATACCCTGTATTTTAGTATTATAGTGAAATGATATTTTATAGTTCTTTTTTATTTCTTAAGCTTTTCTTAAGCTCTCTTTAATTTGTAAGTTATTCGTAGTTCTTTAAGCCAAACATTAATTGCAACAAAAATTACGTGAAGTTTCATTAGGTTTGCCGTGAAAATATTCAATCATAAATAATTTTTTGAAAATAAATACATATTAATCTAGAATGATCCTTAATTTATTAATATTGGATGAGATACCAAAATGCCTACGTTGTTAAGATTGTTGGTACGTAAAATATTAATAAAAACAAACCATATTCTACCTAGTTGGCTATGGCTTTGACACTAAACTTGATTAAACATTAGACATTGTATTATGTTTATAGTTCTAGTTGCTTTGTTACCATTACTAATATAAATTTTGGAATGGGGAACTGATAAGTAAAGTTTTTGTTCTAAGAGAGTACAACAAAAATGTACTACTAACAATAAGAATTTATCATCTGCAACTCCCTGATAGACGACAACCAAGAAGAGAAACTTTTCTTCAAAGTTTACTAGAATAGTTTCGATGTACTAGACACTTAGATTACGATAACGTTCATACTAATTTGCAGATTCTCAGTGGCACTAACATTTAATTCATAATCATTTACAATAGTTTTTGTTCAATCAGATTTCTCGTAATCTAAATGTCCAGTTCGTTGAAACCGCTCTAGTAAATTTTGAAAAGATTCTCTTTTTGGCTGTCATCTATCATGGAATTGCTGATAATAAATTCTTATTGCTAGTAGCACATTTTTATTTCTTATACTCTCTTAGAACGAGAATACATCTGAATCAGTTACTCATTAGAAAAATTCATATTGTAATGGTAGCAAAGCAACTGGAACTTCAAAAATAGTAGAATGTTGAAGCAAAGCAAATGTTTAAGCATAGTTAGTGTCGAAAGTCATAGCCAACTAGATAGAATATTGTATGTTTTTATTAAGAGGAAACAGTAGCGATCAACAGGTAGCGAAAACGCGTTCTAAGATTGCGGCTGTAATTTTGAATATTTTTTCGAGATATTTGGCACAAGTATTCGTAATATAATAAAGAATGGCGGTACAGAGCCCAATTTGAAAAATATATTAATATGTGGAAATTACTCTGTAATTAAATACAATATTAAAAAAACGAGTCTGTACCGCCATTAAGAAGAACAACAAAATACACTTTCTTCAAATAAATTTTTTTATCCGATGCCTCGGTTTTATGTCATTTTGGAACTACTAATGAAATAAACAATTATAGTAGTTCCAAAATGACACAAAATCTAGGCATCGGATAAAAAAGGTTATTTGAAGAAAGTGTATTTTGTTGTTCTTCTTAATGGCGGTACAGACTCGTTTTTTAATATTGTATTTAATTACAGAGTAATTTCCACATATTAATATATTTTTCAAATTGGGCTCTGTACCGCCATTCTTTATTATATTACGAATACGTGTGCCAAATATCTCGAAAAAATATTCAAAATTACAGCCGCAATCTTGGAACGCGTTTTTGCTACCTGTTGATCGCTACTGTATCATCTTAATATTAAACACACCAACAATCATAACTACGTAGGTATTTTGATATATCAACCAGTATTAATAAATTAAGGGTCAGTCGAGATTAATATGTGTTTATTTTCGAAAAATTATTTACGATTGAATATTTTCACGGCAAACCTAATAAAATTTCACGTAATTTTTGTTGCAATTAATGTTTGGCCTAAAGAACTACGAATAACTTACAATCCGAAGCAATTAGGTATATGGAATGCGTAAGAAATAAAAAAAGTACTATAAAATATAATTTCATTACAATACAAAAATACAGGGTGTTCCATTTAAGAAAACTCACAAAATACTCATTCCGAATTTCAACCAACCCTGTATACTAAAATTAAACATTTTGCTATATTATTAATTTTTAATAATAATAGACTATATTAAAAATCATTTGAACATAAATGGAGTTTTTGATATCAAATCATGAGACGAAAGCTCGGATGATGGCATTTTGATATGCTGAAAGTTCTTAGCTGAATTTTAATAAAGTTTTTACACACTATCAGTTTTTTTTGAAAACATACACCAGTTTCCATTTTGATTTAAAAGGTATAATATTCATATGTTTACGCACTATGCAGTATAATGTGTGGAAAGTATTACCTGTATATACGGGGACACTACTAGACATACAAATTACTTTAACCAAATATTTTTTAACTTTGCTTCTGTTTTAGTTTGCCCAAACCAAAAGGATTGAAATTGATCAACGAAGAGGTACTATGCCTGTGCTGGCAACCCCTGCAAACAAAATTAACTCTTCGCCGGCCTCTAACGTAAAGAACAGTGGTACGAGAAACTCTTTAAATTCTACAAGAAATAGTTTAAATTCCAGTAATAATAAATCTACTCCGAACTCCGCGAGGCCGTTACGATCGCCAGTTGTGACAAAAAGTAGCCCTTTATTAAATTCTTCTAGGACTAGTTTAAATTCTAGTAGACATACTCCGGTTTCAGTGCGCGATAGGTTAAGTAGTACTGGCAGTGTAAATAGAAATAGTATATCGAGTGTAAATAAAAATGTCAGTGTAAGGCTGCAGAGGCTTAGTACGGGTTTGTCCCCACTCAGTAATGTTGGGGTTGGGGGGCCAAAACATAAAAAGTTTACAGGTAGAAGAATTGCATCAGTGAGCGTTAAGGAAGAGTTACCTGAAGCCGATCCTGAGGATGTAAGTTTTATTTCGTTATATTCTATATGTACTGGGTAATTATGCATTAACAATGACATAAAATCAATCAGTTAATTTATAGTGTACTTGTCAAACATGATTACATGATCCGTAGTTATTGTTTATAAAAATGTAAGAAAAAGTTTAGTAATAACTCATACAAATATCGCATCTCTAATTCATTGCATCCCTAATAACCATCCATAATCTTTATTAAGAGTGGCATATCGTAACATAAAATATATTAGAAACATATCGGTTTCCCTAATTGCATTTCTCCACACAATTCTATCTTGGTGTCATATCAATATTAATCGCCTTTACCAACATGTCCTGCCTAATCGACTCCCCCCAGGTCTTCTTTGGTCTTCCTCTCCTCCTTCCAGGAATCTGCACTTCAGCAATTCTTCGTATTGGATGATTAACATTTCACCGTTGAACATGACCAAACCATCTCAACCTATGCTCTCTCATTTTGGCATCAATTGGTGCCACACCTAGACTTCCCCTAATATACTCATTTTTAATTTTATCCTTCTTTGTCACTCCACTCATCCATCGAAGCATTCTCATTTCCGCCACTTGCATTCGTTGTTCCTCTTTCTTTTTCACTGCCCAACATTCAGTTCTATAGATCATAACCAGTCTTATGGCTGTTTTATAGAATTTTGCCTTCAGCTTCGTTGGAATTTTTCTGTTACACAATACACCACTCGCTTCCTACCACTTCATCCATTTGCCTTAATTCTACTGCATGCATCTCCATCTATTTCTTCATTACACTTTAATACCGATCCCAGATACTTAAAACTATTCGCTACCTACATTCTAATACCACTTATGAGGATTTTTAGGCGCGACGAGTTAGAGGTTGATTCAGTATATTGCGCACGCTCTACTGAATTATTCTAATCACAAGTACGAGAAATAATGTTTTCCTACTTGGGATTAGAATCATTCGGTAGAGTGTACGCAATATACTCAGAATCAACCTCTAATTCGTTTCGCCTAAAAATTCTCATACGTGGTATTAGAATGTATTGCTTTTGAAAATCATTTCACCATCCAAAGATACTATTTTATTTGTAGTAACTCCGTCTTTAAATGAGTATTCCAAATACTCTGTTTTTGTCCTACTAAGTTTTAAACCTTTTTCCTCTAGAGCTTGTCTCCACTGTTCCAATTTTTGTTCTAAGTCTCTTTCACTATTTCCTACTAACACGACATCATCAGCACACATTAAGCCCCATGGAATGTTACCTTGTAGTTTCACTGTTATCTGGTCCAAAACGAATAAGAATAAATAAGCACTAAGCACCCAGCCTTGGTGTAATCCTACTTGCACATGAAATTTATCAGTCTCTCCCACACCTGTCCTAACACTAGTCATTACATCCTCATACATATCTCTCACAATCTTTACATATTCACCAGGGACTCCTTTCTTATTTGAGTGCCCACTTCAGAATCTCTTGAGGAACTCTATCATATGCTTTCTCAAAATCAATGAATACCATACGAGCGTTTGTTTCTTTATTCCTGTATTTTTCCAACAACTGCCCTATACAGGTGTCCAGAAACTCTAGCGATTTTAAGACAATTTAATCCAATTCACCTAGTCCGAAAATGCTTCCTAAGGGAGGTAGAGCTCTTAAAGATTCCCGTCTAGTAATTAGTTTTTCTTAAATGCCTCCAGATCGCTTCTAGTTAGATAAACGAAAATTGGTACGCATATGTATCTTCCAGAGGTAAATCGATTCCATTCATTGCAAATTTCTAGTACTGGTCATAAGCGTCCGTTTTGGGTAGGGCAGCGGTTATTTTATCACATAACTTTTGTCTTTAACTTTTAAGCATTTTTGACTCTGTATTATTAAATTCTCAGGTATTCTAGTACTAAAAGGTACCCTTGTCTTAAGTTGGCAGGATACACCGTTTTCTAGAAAAATAGGATTGAAAATTTTTCGTCTTTTGAATTTGAAAAAAATTTAAAAATTTATTTCTAAAAAAACGTTGTATTTTACTATTTTACCAACTTGAAGTAAGAGTAACTTGTAGTATTAAAATACGCCAGAATTTAATAATCTAGTGTCAAAAATGCTTAAAAATTAAAGACAAAAAAGATATGCGATAAAATAACTGTTGACCTACCCAAAACGAACGCATATGACCGGTATTAGAAATTCGCAATTAATGAAATCGATTCATCTCTGGAATATAAATAAATGTACCAGTTTTTGTTTTTTAAATAGTTTTTTTTTAATTTCCTTTACAAGTTCACAAAACGAAAAATTTTCAAATCGATTTTTCTATAAAACGGTGTATCCTATCGACTTACATCAAGAGTACCTTTTAGGACCAGAATACATTACAATTTAATAATCCGAAGTCAAAAATGCTGAAAAATTAAGCAAAAAAGTTATGCGATAAAATAACTTGCCCTACCCAAAACCGACGCCTATGATCGGTACTAGAAATTCGCAATGGATGGAATCGATTTATCTCAGGAAGATAAATATGCATACCAATTTTCGTTTTTCTAAATAGAAGCGTTCTGGAGGTATTAACTAATTACAAGGCACCACCTTGAAAGAGCTCTAGCTGCCTTGGGAAGCATTTTCGAACTAGCTGAATTGGGTTAAATTGTCTTAAATTATCTGAGGAATCTACTGTCTTCGTTTGTCGGTAGAGTTTCTGAACACCCTGTGCATCTGTTGTTGATCTGCCCTGCATAAAGCCAAATTAATAGGATATTTTGGTTTCTTCACGTATCTGTCTATTAATTACTCTCTCCCATATTTTCATGGTATGACTAAGTAGTTTTATAGCCCTGTAGTTTGTACATTGTTGTATATCTCCCTTGTTTTTGTATACAGGTACTAATATACTGCTTCTCATATAAAAAAAAATGTATAAACATATGGATGCCTCAGAAGTCAAACGGTTAAGTCAATTCTCCCTAAAAATGACTTATTGAAGTTTAACACACATTATTATATATAATAATATTATTATTTCCTTATTTGTATTTATGAATATGTTACCCAAATTATGATAAACAAAGACGGTTTATTTGTTTTTAATAATTACTTATATTTCTGCAACTACATTCAGAAACATCTCATTTTAAACACTTATTGACTTACACCGATTGGCTTCTGAGGCATCGATATAATACCCAAATACATAAACACTCAAAACAATGAGAATTTGATACGATCGTTTGGGTACAAGCTCCACCCTCAGAATTTTCAACTAAAAGCAAGCCTATTGGGCATAATTACCAAACAACTATTCATTATAATAACAGCTCACTATTTTAAATTAACCTTTTTTTTAACTATTTTCATAGTGTAAATCGAAACGTCAAATAACAATAATAATAACAATGTAATTTTCATTACAATAAAATATGGCTTTGGCAACAGTCGTAATCTTTGACATTATCTAAGATCAATATTTTGACAATTATACTCATAGGCGCGCTAAATGGAAGTAATAGAAAACAATTTTATTATTAGTAAATAAATATTTATAAAAATAAACCAAAATGGGTGAAAATTTTATGTTAACATAGGTATTTGCACGAAATAATAATAATAAATAACCATTTCGTTGTGAAGCGAAACAAGAGCCGTCTTATTTTATTTAGTTCATAGAGCGCCAAAAACACTCTAACTAGTTTCAACCCTTTTTTTTAATAGAACTTTAAATGAACTTTTCCCACTTTGTTTTAAACTATTGATATTTTTAGAACTAACTATTGATATTTTTAGAATAAAAAATCCTAAAACTTTATATACTCGCATTAGAATTCAAATTATTTTTACGTAAAATATACTTACCTACCTACATATAACTAAAACTCATAATTAACAATAATCTATTTTTTTCAAATAGGCCAACAACTTAGTTCTATTACACAAAAATATAATAAATTAACTATAAATAAACACTACTCATGAAACAACAATAACGAATTCTTAAAATAATATACTACTGCACTGAACAGATATCGATAAAGATAACTGAACGGATAAGAGAAAATCTGTCGCAGGTTTGTCAAAATGACAGTGACAATTTTTCTATGTTGCCTAATTAGTGCTGGCTGCACTCTCTGATCTGAGTAAAAATTAAGACAGTTTTGGTTTCGCACCGCAACTGAATGAATAAAAATGGTATACATTTTTATTTTTATAGTACAAATACTTTAATTTAACAATATTTAAATGTTAATACAGCGGAATATTAGTTATAATATGTTCGATTTCTTGTTAGAAATAAAAAATTTTAGTAGGTCCAAAATGACACAAAATCTAGGCATGGGATAAAAAAGTTTATTTGAAGAAAGTGTATTTTTTGTTCTTCTTAATGGCGGTACAGGCTCGTTTTTTTAATATTGTGTTTAATTACAGAGTAACTTCCGCATACTAATAATCATCATCATCATCCAGCCTCAAAAGTCCACTGCTGAACATAGGCCTCCTCCCCTCGTTTCCAACCCCATCTATCCTGCGCCGCCCTCATCCAGTTTTTATTTACCTTTCTTAAGTCGTCAGTCCATCTTATAGGCGGTCGACCGACGCTTCTCTTGTCTTCTCTTGGCCTCCATTCCAATAACCTCTTCGTCCATCGCCCATCTGTCATTCTGGCTACGTGTCCTGCCCATCTCCACTTCAACCTGGCTATCCTCTCGATGACGTCAGTCACCTTTGTTCTTCTCCTGATTTCTTCGTTTCTGATTTTGTCTCGCAGAGTTATTCCTAACATTGACCGCTCCATTCTTCTCTGCGTGACTCTTAGTTTGGTAGCCGAGGCTTTAGTTAAGGTAAGTGTTTCTGATCCGTACGTCAAGACTGCGAGGACGCACTGATCGAATACCTTTCTCTTTAGACATGTGGGTAACTCACTTTTAAAAGTTTCTCTCAGTTTTCCAAATGCTGCCCACCCAAGACCGATTCTTCTCTTCAGCTCATGAGTCTGGTTATCCCTGCCAATCGTAATTTCATGTCCCAGGTATTTATATCTATCTACGAGTTCTATTTCCTTCCCAGCAATACTGATGTTCTGGTTGGGTACCAAATTTGTCATTATTTTTGTTTTTGAGATGTTTATATTTAAACCAACATTTTCTGTAGCTACAACGAGTTCTTGTACCATCTCTCTTGCCATACCTAGATCCTCAGCTACTATGACTATATCATCGGCGAAACGTAAGTTGTTTAGGTATTCTCCATCTATTTTTATTCCCTTTGTCATGGGAATGACAAAGGGAATACTAATAATATATTTCTCAAATTGGGCTCTCTACCGCCATTCTTTACTTTATTACGAATATGTGTGCCAAATATCTCAACAAAATATTCAAAACTACAGCTGCAATCTTGGACCGCGTTAAGAGGCTACAGTAGCTATCAACAGGTAGCAACAAACGCGTTCCAAGATTGCGGCTGTAATTTTGAATATTTTGTCGAGATATTTGGCACACATATTCGTAATATAATAATGAATGGCGGTACAGAGCCCAAATTGAGAAATATGTTAGTATGTGGAAATTACTCTGTAATTAAATGCAATATTAAAAAAACGAGCCTGTACCGCCATTAAGAAGAACAAAAAAATAAACTTTCTTCAAATAAACTTTTTTATCCCATGCCTAGATTTTGTGTAATCTTGGAACTACTAAAATTTTTTATTTCTAACAAGAAATCGAACATATTATAACTAATAACTAATTAGGCAACATAGAGAAATTATCACTGTCATTTTGACAAACCTGCAACAGATTTTCTCTAATCTGTTCTGTCATCTTTATCGATATCTGTTCAGTGCAGTATTGTGTTAATTTAAGAATTCGTTATTGTTGTTTCATAGGAAAGTAGTGTTTATTGATAGTTAATTTATTATATTTTTGTTGTTGTTGTATAAGTTGTTGGCCTCTTTGAAAGAATAGATTTTTGTTAATTGTGAATTTTAGTTATATGTAGGTAGGTAAGTATATTTTACGTAAAAATATTTCGAATTCTAATGCGAGTATATAAAGTTTTAGGGGGATTTTTTATTCTAAAAATGTTATCAATTTTAACAAAATGGGAAAAGTTAATCAAACAAAAAATAAAGCGAATCCTTCCAAGAAAAGTCCATTAAAAACCGTTGAACTGTTCTAGAGTGCCTTTGGCGCTCTATGAACTAAATAAAATAAGACGGTTCTTGTTTCGCTTCACAACGAAATTATTATTTATTATTATTATTTCGTGCAAATACCTATGTTAACATAAAATTTTCACCCATTTTGGTTTATTTTTATAAATATGTAATAGCAGTAATTTTTTTCTTTTGGCCACCCATTATAATAAAAATCAAAAATTACTGCTAATGCCTCATCCTGGCTAGTAGCTAGTCTTAACTCAGATTGCTTTTCCTGGCTCATAGGTAAATGTTTACTCACTGAGTGGACCATTTCAAACATTTCTGGGTCATGTGTCTCTATATTTAAACTGGACCTAGATAGCATATCAGCAAAATGTATGTCTTTCCCAGGAACAAAATATACATTTAATCTGTACTTGAGAAGTTTAAGCCTTAAACGTTGGAGTCTAACTGATCCAATTTTGGAAATTGGCTTCTTCATAATGGAGATTATAGGTTTGTGATCTGATTGAACGTCAACATCAAAATTATAAATAAAATTGGCAATTTATTATGCTACTCAAAAATTTCACAATTTTATTTATAATTTTGATGTTGACGTTCAATCAGATCACAAACCTATAATCTCCATTATGAAGAAGCCAATTTCCAAAATTGGATCAGTTAGACTCCAACGTTTAAGGCTTAAACTTCTCAAGTACAGATTAAATGTATATTTTGTTCCTGGGAAAGACATACATTTTGCTGATATGCTATCTAGGTCCAGTTTAAATATAGAGACACATGACCCAGAAATGTTTGAAATGGTCCACTCAGTGAGTAAACATTTACCTATGAGCCAGGAAAAGCAATCTGAGTTAAGACTAGCTACTAGCCAGGATGAGGCATTAGCAGTAATTTTTGATTTTTATTATAATGGGTGGCCAAAAGAAAAAAATGTTCCTCAAGTGTGTAAAAAGTACTATGGTATAAGAGATTCACTGTATTTTGAAGCTGGCATCGCATTTATTGATGACAAAATAATTATTCCGAAAAAACTTAGGCTTGACATGATAAAATTGCTTCACAAAGGCCATATAGGAGTCAGTAAAACTATAAACAAAGCCAGGAGTATATATTATTGGCCAGGACTTAATGATGATGTGACAAACTATATAAAAAAATGCAGGATATGTGAGAAATACAGACCAAATAATTTTAAAGAACCAATGATGCCTCATGACATTCCCAGACTAAGATTCAATAAAGTTGGTACAGACATTTTAGAGTATGGTTCAAAAGCATATTTAGTAATTGTAGACTATTTTTCGCATTGGTTGGACATTTCAATATTAAAAGATAAAACCTCCAGTTCAGTAATCAACTCATTTCAAGATACTTTTAGTAGATTTGGATATCCAGAAATTTTAATTGCAGATAATCTACCATTTACTTCGGTAAAATGTAAAAATTATTATAGAGAAAAAGACATTACAATTATGACATGCACTCCACATTACCACCAGAGTAATGGACTTGCAGAAAAAGCAGTCAATATAAGCAAACAAATTTTAAGAAAGAGTAATGAGGAAAATGTTGATTTTAGAGATTTGGTGATGGAATATAATAATACCTGCATAATAAATCTTGATGCATCTCCAGCTCAAATTTTACAGAGCAGGATCCTGAGAGGACAATTACCAACTACAGCTAATAAATTAGAACCTACAATCCAGAAACAAGTATATAAGAATTTATGCAAAGAAAAAGAGAAATTACAAGTACGTTATGATAAGACAGCACGAAGAAAACCAGTAGAGTTTAGAAAGGGAGATAGGGTAGTAATAAGAAGTTCAAAAGATAATTATTGGCGTAAAGCAATTGTGTTAGAAAAGGCCAATGAACCTAGATCATATTGGGTGAAAAAAGAAGATAACAATAAAATTATTAGACGGAATTCACACCAAATGAAATATTCATACACCACAACACTTGAAAAAGAACTCATTTTAGAACCCGAGTTGTACCCTGATATTCAGTCACAAAGTGTTCATAAAGATACCACTCACATTAACGTAAATGATAGTGTTAATAAAACCATTAGTTGCCCAAGCCCAAATGTAAAATCAGTACCTACATTGAGTCATAAAGTCAACCCAAATATTGAGACTTCTAACAGTTATAAGACGAGAGTTGGTCGTAATATAAAGACCCCTTATAGATATCGATCTTAGGGGGAAGGTGTTTAATATATATAGCTGTGTAACAGTGTAGCAAGGGGCTGCGTGCTAGACATGACATGGCTAACTTCAAGCCAGTCAACATGGTTGTCACTTGTATGATTTATTGTATGTAAGATGTTTAGTAAGTTTTATAAAAATATATAAGTTTACTCAGTACTATGATTGTTTGACTTATAACCCATTAAATAAAGTAGTTTAAACATTTACTATTTAATAACAAAATTGTTTTCTATTACTTCCATTTAGCGCGCCTATGAGAAATTGTCAAAATATTAATCTTAGATAATGTCAAAGATTACCACTGTTGCCAAAGTTTTGCAGACCTTACGAAAAAAGGCATGATACTATCTCCCGAAGTTGCTACCTGTTGATCGCTACTGTTTGCTCTTAAGCTGTAAGCGTGCCAGAATGTCACAAATTTTATTAGTTAAGGGCCGGTTTTACCAACAACAAGTAAGTCAGTGAATAGTTGATTTGCCAAATACAATTTATTAGTCGATTATATTTATATTGTTTCAATAAAATTTTGATAATTTAAAGTTAAACTAAGGAATTTTGTTTGTTGCAGATATTTAAAGTGAGATTAATTTGTCAATTTATTCAAAGAGCAAATATATATATTTGATAAATAAATTAAGTCTTATTTGTCGTTGGTGAAATGTAGATCTGTCGGTTTTATTAGTCAAATAACTTTTCGTTTCAACGAATAAACTACTATTTGTCCTTGGTGAAACCAGCCATAAGACGTGTATACAGGGTACGCCAAACCTCTGGTCTTCTTTGATTACGGCTAAACTATGAGATATACAAAAAAATGTTTATAACAAAACTAATGTGTATCAAAGAGGTCTATAATTTAAAATTATTTTCAATTATACAGGGTGAGTCAGAACGACGGTATGAACCAAAGTTGTATTTTTTTAAATGGAACACCCTGTATATTAAATCATTTTTGAATATATTATTTAAAAATATGAAAAATTTGTATAAGGTCTTGTAGGCCTAAAGTTAATAATTTTCAAAATATTTACATTTTTATTGAGAAAAATGGTAATATTTATAGGGTTGTGGATTATGTTTCCAAGGAAATAAAAATTTAGGTGATAGGTCAAAGTGTTTAAAATATAGTGTTATTTTTAAATAATTTAATATTTTTTACTTTTAGCCATAAAATATACAGTGTGATCACTATTTGCAAATACAAAATTTTCTCATTTTTTTTTAAATGGGACACCCTGTATATTAGTTTTGGGTTTGGTAGTAAATATTACAACCTTTCTTTTGGTATAAGGTTGTATGTACCTAGCATGTTTCGTTTTGTAGATATTTTAAAAAAACTATAGATTTTACGTTTTTGCGGATTTTTTATTTAAAAATTTTTTTGCAAAAAAAAATAATTATAATCTGGTTTTAGAAACATACACTAAAATATAAAATATGAAAATAAAAACGTAATTAAAGATTAAAATAAATCGTATGCTAGTACAATTCAATTGAATTTAATAACTTTAAATTATTTTACAAAAAATATTTTACCTTATTAATGAATACATAAATTAGTTACTAAATTAAATAAACAACCAAATTTTAAATCAATCGTAGTAATTCTTCTACCGCAGTAACTTTCCTGTACCAAATTAATTGTTAGTTATATTGTATTTACGAGTAAAATCAGTTAATAACTTTTTAATTTACCTACATCTTGAGAACGTATAAAGTATGCTTTGAAACAAATGAACGTTATGGAAGTATATTAAGAAGTAAATAGTATCTATGTACCTACTCGTGTCACAAAAGCTGGTAATAATTTCTAATGGTTTCGTCCAAAACAAATGTCATATCCAAAAAATTTTCGGTTAAAAAATTAAAATTTAAAATATAAAAAATTGTTACAAAAATTTCAACTACAAAAGTATTACCAGTTTTTGTGACACCAGTAAATACTATTTATATTAATAAATAATTTGGATGATACATTTAACATTCATTTGTTTCAAAGCATACTTTATAATAATTTTTATATTCTCAAGATGTATGTAAGTAAATTTAAAAGGTAAATTAAAAGTTTAACTAAATACAATTTAACTAACAATTAATTTGGTACAGGAAAGTTGCTGTAGTAGAAAAATTACTACGGTTGATTTAAAATTTGGTTGTTTATCTAATTTATAGTCGGTTCGCTAAACTCAGACGCAACTGGCTAGATATTTTAGTCGATAATTTTTTTGTCTTTTGGCAATTTTGCAAAAATTGGCAAAATTACTAACTATTTAGTGATCATTAACTATTTAGTAATTACTTTTTGCCAATTTTACTAAAATTGGCAAAATTACCGACTAAAATATCTAGAAAGTTGCGTCTGAGTTTAGCGAACAGACATAGTAACTAATTTATGTACTAGCATACGATTTATTTTAATCTTTAATTACGTTTTTATTTTCATATTTTATATTTTAGTGTATGTTTCTAAAACCAGATTATAATTATTTTTTTTGCAAAAAAAATTTTAAATAAAAAATCCGCAAACACGTAAAATCTATAGTTTTTTTAAAATATCTACAAAACGAAACATGCTAGGTACATACAACCTTATACCAAAAGAAACGAAACATGCTAGGTACATACAACCTTATACCAAAAGAAAGGTTGTAATATTTACTACAAAACGCAAAACTAATATACAGGGTGTCCCATTTAAAAAAATGAGAAAATTTTGTATTTGCAAATAGCGATCACACTGTATATTTTATGGCTAAAAGTAAAAAATATTAAATTATTTAAAAATAACACTATATTTTAAAAACTTTGACCTATCACCTAAATTTTTATTTCCTTGGAAACATAATCCACAACCCTATAAATATTACCATTTTTCTCAATAAAAATGTAAATATTTCGAAAATTATTAACTTTAGGCCTATAAGACCTTATACAAATTTTTCATATTTTTAAATAATATATTCAAAAATGATTTAATATACAGGGTGTTCCATTTAAAAAAATACAACTTTGGTTCATACCGTCGTTCTGACTCACCCTGTATAATTGAAAATAATTTTAAATTATAGACCTCTTTGATACACATTAGTTTTGTTATAAACATTTTTTTGTATATCTCATAGTTTAGCCGTAATCAAAGAAGACCAGAGGTTTGGCGCACCCTGTATAGCTAAATTGACCTTACTTTTATTAATTTTTAATGTCCTAATAACACAAAACCTAATTTTAATATTTTAATATTAATATCTTTAGCCGGAAGCAGAAATTGACATGAACAACCCGCATTGGAAACTTTTTGAAACCGTTAGGACAGCTACCGGTACTAATGGCATGCCGATGTCGGATCCTTTCTGGAAGTTACCGTCACGGAAATTTTATCCGGACTACTACAGAGAAATCAAAAACCCAATGTCTTTAAGTCAAATTAGGCAGAAGCTAGTCAAAAAGGGATATGGTACTTTAAGCGAAGTTGCAGGGGACTTAACTATAATCTTTGAAAATGCCAAAAAGTACAATATTCCCGCGTCGAAGCTTTATAAGGTAAGCTTATTTATCAAAGGTTCTAATAAATACGAGTTTCTCTCGTATTTTCGTAAGTTCTACGATACACTCTCATAACGTTTCAACTCTCCGATATTTGCGTTTGACTTTTTAACTTCAGAACAGTCACACAACAGTAAATAACAGAATAGTTACGAAGTTGGCAGATTACTTAAGAAGTAAAAAGACTTCCGTTGTAGATGGGTATATAAATTTGTATTAAAATTTTTCTTAAAAAAGATCCAAGTTGGACTAGAAGTATGTACATCACAAACGTCTTTGGTCTTATTAGACCATCATCAGGTTAACCCATTAACGCTGACCGTACTCATTTGAGGACGCCTATAAAAATAAAATTTCTGTTGAATTCAAAAATGTTTTGGGCTATTTGTCACGTTTTCTCTTATCAAGATAAATAGTGTAGTCAGTAACTGGCTTCTGTTCGCTTTAAATACAACCAGTTGTGATTATATAGTGCTTTGTAATACATGAGTTTCTGAAGAGGCGCAGTAACAAATTAAAAAACATTTTTCCACCAAGAAAAAAAATTAGTTTAAAAGTTTTATACCGCAAATTAGAAGTCCACGGACTATTCTAAATGTAAGTATTCAACACAACAAATTTATTTTATATTTTACCGTCCTCGAACGAGGACGTTAGGCACAAATATGTCCAATTCGCGTATTTGCTTGTTTTCAGATCATTATGGATCCTACAATATTTTATGGCTCCAAAACCTTCCAAAAATTAGAACAAACTTGGAAGAAGTTAATAATGAGGAATATGAAAAACTGAAATATATTGATTTGTGTGTTCTGCCACCGAATTTGGATGAACTGACAGATACTTACCGAAGAACTTGAATACGATTTTCTAGAAGATTTAAATTGCATTCCAAATAATTCCTGAAACTATAGAAACTTCTCTTAAGTCTCATAATAAACCAGATGATAGAAGAACTTCTAATGAAGTTTCGAGTGGACTATCCAAGGAATGTGCTAATTTTTTAAAACCCAAGTGGGTAAAAACCGATTTTCAATCTACTACCAGTAAACATCATTTGAAGAGAAGAAGAAAAACGTTAACGAAGCTCTGAGGAATGTATCACCCATTAAAATTTTTGAAAAATTACTGAAGAAATTAATAAACAGGTACATTTTTGTGACCAGTCAATTATTTTATACGCACAGTAAAAAAATAATCACTCTTTTACAATATCTCCAAACGAAATGCAAACTTTTTTTGCAATATTACATTATCTAACTGGGTATAACATTACTACGAGAAATGTTATACTGGTCATTAGATGAGGACCTAGGAGTTTCCTGTGTTTTATATCGCGATGAGCAGAGACAGGTACTTAGAAATAAACAAAATTTGTTCATCTAGAGCAGCGTTTCCCAACCGGTGGGTCGCGACCCACTAGTGGGTCGCGGCGTGGCTCTTACAGTAGCTGAGTAGCACATCATGTAGCCATCAAGGGTGAGAGATGGGTCGCGAATATGAAAACACATCAGAAGGTGGGTCGCCAGACATAAAAGGTTGGGAACCACTGATCTAGAGGATAATGCCAAAATAGGTGATTTTAAAGATCGTATCTGAAACAAAAAAACGTAAAGGCGAAAGGAACTGTAAGAAAATCCTGTGCAAAAGTGTCCAGTAATGGAGTCTAAGCTAATGAAGAAAATGGCAAGAGATACATATGATTATAGATTCGACAAAACTAATGAAATTTTGTGTGCAAAATGATATGACAATAGTGTTGGTTCTATATTATCCAATTACCATTGAACCACTAGGTCATGTAAAACGGTGGTCATCAAAATCAAAAGAAAATATAGTATAACCAAAATTGTTTGCTTCATACAATTTTTTAATGGATGGAGCTGATGCGCATGATCAGTGCATATCATTATATCGTATAAAAATAAAAGGTAAAAAGTGGTGGTGGATTTTATTTACATACTTTCTTGACATGGTCATCACTAACACCTTGAAACTTCATCAAATTTCTTCTGAACCTGTGATGGATCAGTTAGAATCCAGTCATCATCTAAATAGTACGTAGTTCCAAGAACACAAAGAAAAAGAAAAGCTGTTCCAGCATTGAAGTCACTGAAAGCTTTCATTTTCCGGGAAAACTGGAAAAACAGAAAGTGTTCTGTGTGTCATATGAAGGCAAGGTGGACATGCAAAAAGGCTGAAAAACAGTGTGTATGGAAAAATGATACTTTGAAAAATACCATACAAATACCTAACGTCCCCATTTGAGGACGCCTTTGTATTTCAAAATGGTTTTGAAAAAAAATTTTTGTTGAATATTACGTAATAAGTGTAACCCAAACATCACAATTTTGTATCCTTTACCATTTTTTCCAAGCTAGTTTTATTTTAGGCGTTAATGGGTTAAACCTAGAAATAAGTAAACCACTGTAAGCTATTTAAAAAGGTTTAAATTTTGACTGTTACAGAGTTTAAAAAATTAAAACATGTGGTTACTTACTCCAGATCGTAGTAGTTGAAACTATAGCCATAGAAATTGGGTCACATGACCCATTATTCCAAAATTAAAGCCATTTGGGCTTAATCAAAAGTGACACTAAGTCGATGATTATAGATTAAAAATTTACAGTGTGATGTCTTCATCTTTGCTCGAAACTTGACAGTGCACGTGCTTGTTGTGTGAGACAGCAGGAACCACTGTACTATATTTTCAATATTGTTTATACTAAAAAACTATATTAAACTAAAAGTCAAACAATAGGAATGCACCTCATAGATTTATTGACAACATAACCCACCGGTACAAACTTACGACAAACAAATTCAACAAATTTTTCCTAATATATGTATTAGGTTTTTTGCTACCGTTAGGTTTAGCAGGAAAGCGCTGTTGCCGAATAAAACACATATGTGTATTTACCAAAACAGCTACAGGCTACATCGTTTCTCTTTGTCTTTAAGAGTGTGAAACAAAGATAACTATCTGTAGTACAAGTGTTAGTCATGTTGTAATATAGAAGGTTATGTAAGATTTTTGTTTGTTTATTTTTTTTCTTATTCTTTTATGACCTTTGGGAGCTGTGTCCATTTAGCCAGCAACATTTCTTAAAATTAACGTCTAACTAAACCTATCATACAACAAAACTATTACGAACCTAATCAATCAATCAAGGATAGGGAAAGAAAAGGGTTAAAAAATAAACTGTCATTAAAATGTAAACTAAATAAATAAAATATATTTTGTAAACAATAATTTGACATTATATTTAACCTCCAATGTTATGACAGACGTCAGTTACCATTTACAATCTCCCCAAATATAATAATGACGTCATATAAACTCGTCACTAATTCTACCCAATGAAATGCTCCGTGTAATAGGAATGGCATGTCAAAAAAATCTGATTATTCCATATATTTTTTTTTTCAAAGGGCCCCGCAGAAAACTTATAGGAAATGGCTCTCTGTCAAATGCTCTGAAAGTTTGGGTTCTGGTAGTCCTTGATGTGTAGAACAAAAGACTCAATGGGCGCGTAGCTCCAAAAATCATAGTTTTAAGATATAAGCCTATGAAGTTATAGGTACAGTGAGGACGTTTGAGTTGGAATAAATTCATTTTCTCGAGAATGTGCGACTCGGAGATAAATTACGAATCAGGTCGATTTTTATTTTTATATTAGGTATAATTTTTTGGCATATATAGCATACTAGTGACGTCATCCATCTGGGCGTGATGACGCAATCGATGATTTTCTTAAATATGAATAGGGGTCGTGTGATAGCTTATTTGAAAGGTTATTCGATTCTCTATTCACTAATATAAACATTACCGTAATTATTTTTAAAGGGTGCCCAAAATTTTTTTTTAATTAAATTAATTGAGACAAAAGGAAGAATGTATATAATATATTTAATTCGAAATACATTTTATTGCTGTCAGAAAACAAAAAAAAATGTTAATTTGAAAAATAAACATTGCTTTTCGCTTAAATTAAATGTTCAAACTGCTAAGACGCAGTTGGAAGAATTTAAGCTAAAAACAATATACATTTATCAAATAAACATGTTTTCCTGTTTTTGGACAACAGTAAAATGTATTTCGAATTAAATAAATTGTATACATTCTTCTTTTTGTCTCAATTAATTTAATTCAAAAAAAATTTTGGACACTCTGTATAAATAATTATGTTATTGTTTATATTAGTGAATAGAGAATTGAATAACCTTTCAAATGAGCTAACACACGACCCCTATACTTATTAAAAAAAATAATCGATTGCGTCATCACGCCCAGATGGATGACGTCACTAGTATGATATATATGCCAAAAAATTATAATTTAAAAATAAAAATCGACCTGATTCGTAATTTATCTCCGAGTCGCCGATTCTCGAGAAAATCAATTTATTCCAAGAACGTCTTCACTGTACCTATTACTTCAGAGGCTTATCTTAAAACCATGATTTTTTGGAGCTACGCGCCCATTGAGTCTTTTGTTCTACACATCAAGGACTACCAGAACCCAAAGTTTCAGAGCATTTGACAGAGAGCCATTTCCCATAAGGTTTCTGCAGTGTCCTTTAGAATATGGCAACAAGGGGAAAATTACATGCATTCCTTATTGTTTGATTTTTCCTATAATAATAAAATTATAACTACCTAATGTATGTTTATTTCCCTAAGGATGCTGTCAGGCTGCAGAAACTGATGCAGACTAAAGTCCAGGAACTACTTGATGTTGATCAGGTAACGACACACAGAGTCACTAACAAAAACCGAAAGGTATGCTAACGCACTGCTTGTCTTGTGCTTTTATTTCTTTTAACCTATCAACTAATATTTCTTATTTAGGATTTGTTATTAAAAGTTTTGTATTGCTACTTATATGTCATAAATGTTAATAATGGGTGCATTCGGACGACCACAGCGGCTGACTGTCAGCACAAATCAGCTTAGTGGTTGTATCCGGCGCTAATAGGGAAAGCTTAGTAAATCTCTCAGTGGCTGACTTCCAGCGGTGTCATCTGACAGCTATCGCCCATTAATAATAAATAAAGATTCATATTTCATTATCTACTTCACTAACCAGTTCTATAGATGTCAAGCCAAACCACTTGCGTAGGTTTTTTATCCATGAGTTTCTTCTTTCTGGACATCTTGTCAGTGACCCTTCTTTGAAAGATAGGTTGCTGGGGACGTTATTTGTTTTATCCCATCAGATGACCAAGGCATTTCAGCTGTCTCTTCTGCGCTGAAAACGCAATTTCTTGTTGATTGCCAATTCTTGCCTAGCCAGGACTGGACATCTGTCCAGGTTGCATAATCAAATTTCAAAAACCTTTTTTATTACTTGTTCTGTCATTATCCATGATTCTACCTCATACCGTAAAATCGGGAATACGTAACATTTTAACAATCTGATTTTTTGTCTTAGTGAAAAGTTCCTGTTAGTAAAAATTGCCTTCATCTTAATGAAATTTGACCCTGTCATGCATTCATTTTTTTACTTGAGTAAAATAGTTTTGCTTAATTTCATAATTATTAGCACTGCTGCTATTCAGTGTTATGTCTGTTCCTCTGTGCGAGGTATTTCATTTCTCACCTATCAGCCATATCTGGAAGGCTTTTCCATCTCTGCTAGGAGACCTTGTTACACACAAATAGGAATATATTTAGAAAAAAATGACATCCTTGACTGTATCAATACTATACTTATAATCAATTAAAGCCCTTCAGATATGTCACAAATGTTTCCTTGGGTTAGTCATGTGAAATACGGATCTTTGTAGAGAACTGGATCAACGAATTAGACCTGGATCCCACGTACCAAAAATAGTTGATTAATAGCAAGCTGAAAATTTGTTAATAGCTTAACAGTGTCTAGTCGAACAAAATTTGATGTATATGAACACTGGAAGTTTTAATTGTGGAACAGGTTAAAAATTTGGAACGTCAGACTACGAAAACGTTCCATGTATTTTGTTGGACAGAACTTCCAATTGATTTGTTACCATTTCATTAAACTCTCATGCAAAAATGAGACTGGTGTTTATCACCAACTGGGCATTTTAATGAGTGGAACACGAAGAACATGTCAAATGACAGGAATCATGTTGGTTAGTAATAGCAGTCTGATTTTTTGCATGAGTTTAATGAAAGGGTAACAAATCAATTGGATGCTCTGTCCGACAAAATACATGGGACATTTTCGTAATCTGACATTCAAAATGTTTAATGTTCCACAAACTTCCCCTGTTGCAGTGCTTCTGTACATCAAAGTTTGGCCGACTAGACACCGTTAGGCTATTAACAAATTTTCAGCTTGCTAATAATCAACTTTTTTTTGGTACGTGGGATACAGGCCTAAATGTGGATGCTTTAAGAGACCCGGGTCAGCAATCCTGATTTCAGGTCATTCGGATCATTGCAGGTGAAACTATCATCTATATGGTTACTTCATTGTTAACAAATAAAGAGTTCATCATCACACAGCCAAATTTGTCCACTGTTGGACATAAGCCTCCTCAAGATGTCTCCACTCTTCTCTGTCCTGCTCAGGTGCAATCCAGTTTGTCGCTATTCTTTTAATGTCGTCTGTCCATCTGGTAGGTGGTCTTCCAAGACTTCGCTTGTCTGCCACTCTAAAATCTTTGTCCATCTGTTGTCTCTCTGTCTTGCGACATGTTCTGACCATTTCCACTTCAACTTCGTAATGCGTTTTATGATGTCTTCCACTCCAGTTCTCCTCCGTATCTGATCATTCCGTATTGTCTCTCAAAGTTAGGCCAAACATGGGTCTTTCCATTTTTCGTTGTGCTATTTGTAATTTTCTTATTGATGCTTTAGTCAATGTCAGTGTTTCAGCTCCATAAGCACCGGTAAACAAAGTCAAGATAGCCATGATAATCGCCAACATCCGGAACGGATAGGCACTTTAAGAAGAAGAAAGCACCAGAAATAGGCACTGGTTAACACATTAACCGCCACATTAAAATTTTTTGTTTTTGCCTTTAGGCTCCACATTCAGAATCTCAATGTTAATGTGAATTGTATTTAATTCACTGAGCGCCTGGGCCAAACAAGGCGTGAGTTAAATACAACTCACGTGACGTTCAATGTTTTTCTTTTTAGCTTTATTGGAATGTTTTCTTTGGACACATCTCTTAGTTTGCCATACGCTGCCCAGCCTAAAGCTATTCTTCTAGATAATTCGCATGTTTGGTTGTCTCTACCTATTTTTTATTTCATGGCCCAGATAGATGTATTTGTCAACTGTTTCGATATGCCAGTTTCTAGTTTCAATGGTCCGCTAGGTATTAAATTGGTCATCGTTTTGGTTTTCCCAAAGTTTATTCCCAACCCTACTTTTTGGGAAACTCGTTATTGTTCGTTACTGTATCAAATAAATAGATACAATCAGGTTATTGATCATACTCTTAATATTCCAAAAGGAGTTTTAAGTAGTTTATTAAAGGTATCAAACCGCAATAAAATAATAAAAGGGTAATAAAGATAAAGTAATAAAAATAAGATAAAGAAATAAGAATGATGAGATTACCAATAGGATTCAGATAAATATTTTTTAAACTGTTTTCTGCATAGTAGATTTTTCAATGAAAACTTTTGATAACAAAGCTCTCGTTTGTGTTTTATGTTGCTTTCTATCGCAAGATATTTTTTAATCTTACAACTAGATACCACTAATGCTGGGGCCACAGTAACGTCTAATGCCGTTAATTAAGGCATTATTTGCCATCTCTGTAATGCAAATAATGCGTTAATTAACGGCATTAGACGTTACTGTGGCCCCAGCATAAGGGACTGTTCTTACCAACAGCAACCGGCGACCGCATCGCAGTCGGCAGTTGTCCTCTACCCTTTGTGACCCTTGTTGATCACAAGAGACTTAAAAACAGTTGACCGTCACAAAAACCGTTCTTGAACGGTTGCGAGTATGCGCAGGAACGAAAAATGTGTTACTGCGCATAAATATTCGTTATTGCGCATGCACGTAACGATTCAAGAAAGGTAATGTGACGCGTTGGAACAAACCTAAGAGCAACTCAACTGATGTTGCGGTCTCATTGAAATTGCGTTGCCGTCGCCGGTTGTTTGATGTTTGTTTCATTTTATTTATTTTTAATAAAAATATCTTGCATACATGTTCATTGCTCTGGCTCTGGTGACTGAACAGAAATATACACAGCGGTAAAATTAACGAAACAACTTAAAGATGGGACATGTTAGATGTCTCGAATTTCCTAAACCTGTTGTCCGATTTTAGTGATTTTGTTAGTATGTTATAGCCTTTTATTTTAGAAAATCGATGTAATGATATTGTTGCTAGACATGTAAGTGTCATTTTCTACCAGGTGTAACAATCATACTGTGTTTTTCCTTAAAGTTCGGAATACCCTGTGGAATATTCTAGCATATAAAATATTGAAATTAAAACTCTATTGTAGCCTTAGGCTTTCTTAACATTTTGTTTTTTAATTCATTCGCTTATGTTCGGTAATAAAAGAGATTTTTTTTTAACTCCTTTATTCTGCAATCTATCAGTAATGACAATAAGCGTCTTTGTTGATAAATGATTACGACATGTACAGGATGCTCCATTAAGCACCCTGTTTTATAATGTAGCTATTGCTAACTTTGTGGCATTTCCTCTAATATTTACAATATGTTATTATTTACAAAAATATGTACATTACTAATTACTTAAACCTATTAATTAAGTATCTTGGTTTGAATTTTTTTAATCTTCTTTCTTCATGTTCATGTAAGTCTTCAAACAACCGCTTGGCTAACTCGTTAGGATGTTCAGACACTCTTTCGCGATATGTTGCACTATATTCACTTATCACCTCTTGCACTGTTGGAACTGCTAAGTCTCGTTGGATCACGTAGTATGGAGCATCAAGAATCAGCCTTATCGTCTTGTTTTGGAACCTCTGTATTATATTTAGGTTGCTATTAGAAGCTGCTCCCCAGAGCTGGATACCGTAGGTCCAAATGGGCTTTATAATGGCTTTGTAGACCAGTAGTTTGTTTTCTAGAGACAACTTCGAGTTTCTGCCGATAATCCAATATAGATGGCTTAGTTTTAGTCCTAACTGTTTGCGTTTAGTGAAAATATGTTTTCGCCATGTTAGTCTTCTGTCTAGGTGGATTCCCAAGTATTTTACATCTTCGGCTTGAGGTAAATTGTTGTTGTTAAGTTGTACTGGTGGGCAAGTTTCTTTACGAAATGTAAATGTTACATGTGTAGATTTTAGTTCGTTAGCTTTCATGCGCCATTTCGACAGCCATTTTTGTATCTTGTTAAGGCAGATTTGAAGTTGTCTTGATGCCATCTTTGGGTCTTCGTGTGAAGAAAGAGCAGCTGTATCGTCCGCAAATGTGGCTATTGTAACCATCGGTGTAGTAGGAAGATCACTTGTGTACAACAAATACAGGATAGGTCCGAGTACACTGCCCTGTGGTACCCCTGATTTTATGGCGTTCAGAGAAGAGTATTCTTGGTTTTGTCTGACAAGGAAGTGTCTATTGGTTAGGTATGATTTTAGTAACAGGAAGTGGGGATATGTAAGTAGCTTCTTAATTTTGTAGAAGAGTCCAATTTGCCAAACTTTATCGAGTGCTTGTGACATATCAATAAATGCAGCAGAACAATAACGTTTTTGTTGGAAGTCATCGTTAACCTTGTTAACTATTCTATGTACTTGTTCGATAGTGCCATGTTTGTTTCGGAATCCAAATTGGTAGTCTGGAATTAAGTGCATCATTTCTGTTATCGACTTCAGCTTTTTGACGTATATTTTCTCGAAAAGTTTGGAGATAGTTGGTAGCAAGCTAATAGGTCGATAAGAGGTAACTTCTTCTAATTTTTTGCCTGGTTTAGGGATCATTATTATTTGTGCTACTTTCCAGATCTTTGGGTAGTACCCTAGTTTGAGGACGGCATTGAAGATATATGTTAGTAATTTAAAGCATTTGGGTGTTGATTCCTGAAGCACTTTTCCTGTGATAGGTGCTGATCCTGGTGCTTTTTTAATGTCAAGTTCATTCATTATTATATTTCTGGTTTCACTTACTAGAATTTTTTTACAGGCAGGTCCATTTAGAAGGGTGCATTAAGTGTTTCGTCTATTTCTTTATCTTCTGAATGCTGCTCTGGATCGTATGGATGGAATACTTTTTTTAAGTGTTCAGTAAAGACTTCTGATTTTTCTTTGTCATTTCTTGCCCATATATTTCCGTTTCTAATTGGAGGATTAAACTGTTGAGGTTGTTTAAGCTTTTTTGTAGCCCTCCATAGTGCGTAGTCTGAGGCTTCCGTTGGGGTTAGAGATTCTAAATAATTCTTAATGTTTTCATTTTTACTGTTCGATAATGTCTGTTTTAATTCTGTGGTAGCTCTGTTATATTTTTTTCTATTTTCTAGTGTTCTGTTTTTCATCCATTGTTTTCTCAGTTTTCTCTTAATATTTATTTTCTCTTTAATTGATTGGGGTAGTTCGTTTGCTTCTCCTTCTCGGTATATTATTGGAGTTGCGTTCCATGCAGCTTGTTGAATTTTTGTCGTTAGGTCTTCTGTCGCGACGTCTATATCATTTTCTATTTTAAGTGGTATATTTAATGATATTAGGTTATCTAAATTGTTTCTGTATTCATCCCAATTGGTTTTTTTTATTATATAATGTAGGGGGCATTTCTTTTTTTAAGATCTTTGAATGTATTGTGATTATTATTGGGGAGTGATCGGAGGACAGGTCATCAGATGTGGTCACCTTGCATTTTTTAATATCTAGACCTTTGATGGTTGCGAAGTCTAACAAGTCTGGAAGTTTGTTGATGTCTGATGGCCAGTAAGTAGGTTCATTAGTAGATAGGTATTTGAGGTTATTTGCATTCATTGCCTTTAATAGTTCTCGCCCTTTAGTGGTTGTTATACGTCATCACCAAACGGTATTTTTGGCATTGTAGTCTCCGCCGGCTAGAAATTTATTGCCCAATGTCTTGAAGTATTCTTCGTATTGTTCTTGTTTATTGTTGTGTTTGGGCGGGCAGTAAATTGCAGATATGGTTAGTGGACTGGAGTCATTTGTTATAGTTACGCTCATGGCTTGTATGTGTTCTTTAGAAAATTTTTCTCTCTCAAAATGTTGAATATTATCCCGTATAATTACTGCGGTTCCTCCATGTGCCTTCTCGCTCGGATGTTTCGTAGTGTACACTTTGTATTTTGGTATACGGAAGTGGTGTTTTTCTGTACAGTGAGCTTCAGATATAAGCAGCATGTCAAGGTTTTCATTATTTATATATGACTTTACTTCATTAATATGTTGTTGAAGGCCATTAGCATTCCAGACTCCTATTTTAAACTTATATTGCGCTGCCATTATGCAATTTTATTAATGACTGTGGTTAGTAGATTAAGTATGGTTCCTATTTGTTCGGTAAGTTTTCCTATCATATTTTCTAATTTGCTGAGATAGTTTTGATTAACTGTGTGCGGGGACACTACTTGTGTACTTTGTGGGAGCGGGTTTGGATTTGAAGGCATTGTGATGGGGTTGTTGCTTATATTACTTTGGTTGGTAGCTTGCGCGAAGTTCACTCCTTGTCTTACTCTGGAGTCGGCTCTTGTCTGCTGTTCTATGTTTTTTTGCCTAAGTATGGGGTACAGTTGTTGCAGTTGTTTATGCACTTCGCATCCTCTATAGTTAGCTGGATGGTTTCCCTTGCAGTTTATGCATTTTACGTTTTCATCTCTTACTTTTCTTGAGCATTCCTTCGTTAGGTGTGGTCCAGAGCATTTAACGCAATGTGCAATTTTTCTGCAGTAATTTTTTGTATTTTTTTTTTTTTTTGTAAGCATTTATTAACAATCAGAATTACATATTCTATAAGCTAATTTGATAACAAGTACAATAACATATATCAATGTATTATTGTACACTAAAATGGCGTTATGAGGTACATCACCCAGCGGTTTCACCTCAGTTACAGCGAAGATCTATGGGCCATAATCTTCGCAATCTTCTGTTGTTTAGTGGCTGTAGTAATGGTAATATTAATTGGTTGGGGTGGTCTTCCAATTTCTCGTGATGTCTGTTGGCTCTTTCTTGAATTACTGTGCTGACTAACGGGATGTTTAGGTCTGTATGAAGGGTTTGGTTGGAAATGTACCACGGGGCATTTGCGATGGTGCGTAGAATTTTTGATTGAGTTCTTTGGATAATTTTTGTGTTTGATTTGCTGGCACAACTCCATAGTTCTATACCGTACGTCCATATAGGTTTGATGACTGTTTTATAAATCAGCAGTTTGTTCTCAATTGAGAGTCGAGATTTTCTACCTATAAGCCAATTAATTTCTTTCACTCTCAACTCAATTTGTTTCTTCTTCTTTAAAATGTGTTGTTCCAGTTTAATTTAGAATCAAGATGAAGCCCCAGGTATTTGACGATGTTCTGTTGTGGTATGTTGACTTGATTAAGGCTAATATGTATTTGGGCATTGGTCTTTCCTTAGTGTGAAAGTTATATGTGTTGACTTAGTTTCGTTAGCTTTTATCTTCCATTTCTTTAACCACTGTCCAATTTGGTCTAGGTGTTCTTGAAGTTTTAATACTGCAGCTCTTGGATCCTCTTCAGTTGCAAATATTGCTGTGTCATCAGCGAAAGTTCCAATGGTGGTTTGTGGAGAGGTTGGTAAATCGGATGTGTACAGTACATAAAGAAGTGGACCCAATATACTACCTTGTGGGACTCCTGATTGAATTTTGTTACGGTTTGATAGTTCATCCTCCACTTTAGTTTCAAATTCTCTGTGATTTAGATATGATTTTAATAAGTCAAAGTATTTGTTGGGTAGGGATTTTTTGATTTTATAAAGTAATCCTGGGTGCCATACCTTATCAAATGCTTGACTGATGTCCAGAAAGGCTGCTGTGCAATACTGTTTATTGTCCAAAGCTCTATTAATTACATTTGATATGCGATGGCATTGTTGCACTGTAGAATGACCTTGCCGGAATCCAAATTGGTGTTCTGGGATCCAGTTTTGGAATTCTAGGTCGCTCATAATTCTTTTAAGTAACAGCTTTTCAAGAAGTTTTGACATTATTGGCAGTAGACTTATTGGGCGGTATGATGAAACATCCGTTAAAGCTTTACCAGGTTTCGGTATCATAATTACTTGGGCAATTTTTAGTGATATAGGCCAATAATTAAGTCTTAAGATTGCATTTAATATGTACAATAACTTCATTATACCTTTTTTAGGAAGTTGTTTTAGCATTGTTGCTGTTATGAGATCAGTGCCTGGTGCCTTCTTTTCATTCAAATGATTAATTTCATCTTTGATCTCCTTCGGTGTAATTAAAGCTAGTCGCTCTCGTTGATTAATTGGTAAGGCTAGTTCCTGCTCTACTTCTTGTACTTGGTCATTGTCGTGTGGCTTGAAGACTTCAGTTAGATGTTCAGCAAATAAATCAGCTTTTTCTTTGTTGCTTTCTGCCCATGGTTCTGGTGGTAATGAGTTTTTCCGAATTGGAGGTGAAGTATTTATTGGTTTATTT
The DNA here is from genome assembly GCF_917563875.1 of Diabrotica virgifera virgifera. Lineage (NCBI taxonomy): Eukaryota > Metazoa > Arthropoda > Insecta > Coleoptera > Chrysomelidae > Diabrotica > Diabrotica virgifera. Next base: position 165,924,195 of record NC_065450.1, read on the forward strand.
TTGTTTTTTATTGGTTTCCAGATAGAGTTATCTTGACGCGAAAGGTTTGATACATAGTTTTCAAATGAGTTGTTTCTCATCTGTTCTAGAGCTGTTTTTAAGTTTCTTGTTTTGTTATTATAAATTGTCCTGTCGTCTGGTCTGTGAGTTCTTTGCCAAATTGATCTAGCTTTTCGTTTTTCTGCTACTAGTCTTTTTATTTCAAGAGGAATGTGTTGAAAATTTTTTTTGTCCAGGTTGAGGGGTAGACTGTTTGGCAGCATTTTGAAGTAAGTTGATTAGATTATTAGTTTCTGTTTCTATCTGTTCGGGAGTTTGCAATCTCACTAGTAGATTTACTTCCTGTTCTATGATTAGCCGGTATGTGTCCCAGTTTGTTTTGAAGTTATGCAGTCGAGGTGTTGGTTTTTGATTATCACCGTTGTGCTAATTGTGGCAATTATGGGACTATGATCTGATGATAAATGGACGGCGTTATGCATAACTCGACCAAGCGCCATTTCTTTAATATCAAGATAACAGCGTATTCTGGTGACACATAGCTAAAACTATCTTGGAAAAAAATCCCTGTTATTGTCACGTTAACGCTTACTAAGAAAAACAAAACCAAACCAAGAGACATTAATCCACTTACCATTAAGCGACCATTAAGCAACCAAGAAACGAAAAACTTTGAAGCCATTTATCTCAAAACTATGTTTTGGCGCTTGGTCGAGTTATGCATAACGCCGTCCAAATCAAAACTTGGTACTACATCTGTATATGATTAAGATATTCCGTTTGTAATAAAGAAATCCAATAGGTCTGGTGTTTTATTTGGATCGGTTGGCCAATATGTCGGTGATCCCGTCGATAGGAATGAGTAGCTTTTATCCTGGATAACTTTTGCTAGCTCTCTGCTTTTGGTGGTTGTTAGGCGTGAACCCCATAGCGTATGTTTACAGTTGTAATCTCCACCTGCTATAAATTTTAGCCCTAGAGTTTCGAAAAAGGGTAGAAGATCTTCTTTTGTAAGTCTATGCCTGGGCGGACAATAAATTGCTGTGACAGTTATATCATATGGAAGAGTTTGTATTTTTATCGATGTTGCTTGCATGTGATTTGTTTCGTATTTTAGCATTTCATAATGTTTTATAGTTTCTCTTATCAATATGGCTGAACCTCCGTGGGCTGTACCATCTGGGTGATTTGTGTAATATAATTTATACTTAGGTATCTTGAAGTAGGTTCTGTCTGTAAAATGGGTTTCACTTACTAGTAGTATGTCAATGAAATTTTGTTCCAGAAATTTTTTGTATGGCCATATCCCTGGCATCTTGCGCATTGCGGGATTTCTCTTTTTGTGTAAGGAGCTTCAATTTGTACTCTGTTGTTTGCTAAAACTGTAATTTCGTATATTTTTTTATTATTGTCTTTAGGCTCGAGATCTATAAAAAACATAGGTAGTGGTGATTTATTTATTTTGTGTTTGATATTATATATGTTAGTCACTTCATGGTCCAATTCTTTTAAGCTAGTTTTAATGTCATTAGCATCAGTTGAATGGTGAAGACCTTTTATGACTACTCGAAATGCTTTATTTTGTTTTAATCTATATGTATGGAACTGGGTTTCTTTCGCTTCTAACTCTTTTATTACAGGCTCATAATGGTCAGCTTGATTAAGTTGGACCGTCACTGTGTCTGTGCCTAGGCTCTTTATTGTATACTCGTTATTTGTAATTTTTTTAAGTAGTTCGTGTATAGGGCTTACAGTACCTACGTTATATGTGGTTATTAGTGGAGGTTTTTTAGTTTCGTTGGTTTCTTTTCCCTGTTCCATTGTTTCCTCATCTTCTTTGCTCAGATTTTCAAAACGATTTTTAGTTTCAATAGGTTGTTGAAGCCAGTACTTCGTTATTTTAGTTTGTCTGTATATTTTGTCTTCATCTGGAGAATTTAATATTTTTTTACTTTGTTTACCTTGTACTGTTTGCCATTCGTTTTTGTCATGTGGTTCTTTTTCTGTTGGGGTTACCATGTTAGGATTATAATATATTTGTGGTGGTTGTGAGATTTGTGAAAGACATTGACTGTGACTGGGCATGATGGGTATTGAAGGAGTATATTGGGAAACCGTAGGTTGCATTTGCTGTAGTATGGGACCCTGTATTTGTGGATAATTGGGTTGATTATATTGGTTAATAGGATCTACATAATTAAGTTGTGATTGTATTTGTTGTCCTGGTTGAAAATAGTAGGAATTTTCCATTTTATTTAATTTATTTGCTCACCTTTCTTGGTATTTCTGCACTCCCATGGCACATATTTTCACTAAAGCGCCCGGACTATTTATTGAATTTAACTAGTTAATGAAGGTAAAAACCTTAATACTGTAATTATCTTTTTCTATCGTATGTTAATGTTAATTTTTACACTCATTTGCTGTCGAAACGATCTTCACTTGACGACAGTCAAATGAGTACTATGAGGTATGCTATTTGGTCTTGATCAGTATCATTCCAAATCTCGAGAACTACTGTTTCCACCTCTTGTAAGGTTCTAGGACAGGGGTTCCAAAACTGGGGGGCGCGCCCCCCCTGGGTGGCGTAAGGACATGTCAGGGGGGGCGCGAGACAAGTCGAAAATTAAATTAAATTCAGGTGCCTACCTAGTCTTTCTAAAATTCTAAATTAACCATGATGTTTAGAAAATTAAAACAAACCACTGTAACATCTGACTTTACTACATAAATTTGAAATCGAAGGCTTGAAAGAATGGAATGTGAGCCGTTCAATGTGGCAATAGCGCGCATAATTTGACAACCGAGCTTTTCCAAGCACTGCCTCCCTCCTTCCCTCCTAAACGCCAGACGCAGGCCAGCTAACCGCAGACGTAGCTCTTATCAATTGTGACTCAGTGTTTGAGATACCTTGGAGTAGCCTGCACTTATTTTTGCATTATAAAAGCGTACGTGTTGTGAAATTTTAATTGTGGTAGTTGACTTTTATTGATTTCGTTGATTTGAGTGAGGGAAGATAATTGTAGTCAAGATGAGCTCAGCAAAGAAACGCAAGTATAATGATTATATCAAATATGGGTTTATTTGTATGCGTAAAGATAATGTCGAACATTCTCAGTGTGTAATTTGCTATGAAGTATTAAGTAATGATGCAATGAGACCTAATCGTCTTGAAAGACATTTGTCATCCAAACATAACCCTTTTAAGGACAAACCAAAGGAATTTTTTGCTACAAAATCTGAAAATTTAAAACGCATGAAGTTAGATAGTACTGGTTCTACTGCTCAGTCATCTGAAAAAGTTCTTGAAGCTTCATATGAGCTATCACTTCTGATTGCTAAAGAAAAGAAGAGCCATATTATTGGAGAGACGCTTGTTAAACCGTGTTTGTTAAAGGCAGCTGATATTATTCTTGGAACGCAGAGTAAGCAAAAGTTATCTCAAATACCTCTTTCTGACAATACCGTAAAACGTCGCATTGATGATATGGCCGAAGACATACAAAACCAGGTAGTTGATGCAGTAAAACAATCGCCATTTTTTGCTATTCAGCTAGACGAGAGTACCGACATAGCACAATGTTCTCAGTTAATTGTTTATGTTCGGTATGTTGAAAATGATAGATTGAAAGAGGAGCTACTCTTTTCTGCAGAGTTGGAGACCACGACAAAAGCTATTGATGTTATGAAAGCAGAGTCAGACTTTTTTGACAAACAGGAAATCTCTTGGCAAAAACTAATCGGTGTATGTACGGATGGCGCGCCTTCAATGCTTGGTTCTCGCTCAGGATTTGTACAATTAGTAAGAGAGAAAAATGCTGATGTGACTGGGATACATTGTGTTATACATCGACAAGCCTTGGCAGCAAAAACTCTTTCAAATTAATGCAATGCTGTCTTAAAGTTGTGTATTAAAGTAGTGAATTACATACAAAACAGTGCGTTGAATACTCGACTGTTTAAAAATCTTTGTGAAGATTTAGGAAGTGATCACAAAACACTGCTATTTCATACAGAAGTACGATGGCTCCCAAAAGGAAACATGTTAGCAAGATTATTTGACCTTCGAGATGAAGTAATCACCTTCTTGGAACAGCAAAAGCAAAATGAACTAAGCGTGGCCTTCAAAAAAAGTTGTACCCAAGTAATATTGGCTTATTTGTCAGACATCTTTGACTCGTTGAACAGCCTTAACTTAAAACTGCAGGGTGGAGACTCAAATATAGTTACTCATCGTGATGCGATTAATATGTATATTGAGAAACTGCAACTTTGGAGGCGTAAAATATCAGCAAACCCCTGCAATTATTCGAGTTTTCCTAAAGTAGAGTCAATGTCAGAAGAAACACGCTTCAGAGATATTTATGAAGGATCAAGTTTGAAAATCCAAATATCAAACCATTTGGAGAGCCTAATTGAAGAGTTCCAGAAATACTTTCCAAACACTTGTGACGATAGTATTTTCAGAATGTCAACCGACCCATTCCATGTCAACATAGACTCCTTGCCTGAATCACTTCAAGAAGATGCTTTGCAAATAAATCATGATTCCTCTGCCAAATACAACTTTGATATAATGGACAAACCTTCATTTTGGTTAAAATATTTCAAAGTGTATCCTAGTGTATCACGGGAAGCTCTTCGTTTATATTTGCCTTTTTCAATTACCTATTTGTGCGAAAAAGCATTTTCAACACTTGTGGCAATTAAAACAAAGTATCGAAATAAACTTGATGCTGCTAGTGACTTGCGTTGTGCACTTACTAAAACTCAGCCACGAATAGGCATACTAGTAAAGAAAATGCAAGCCCATCCATCTCATTAACCAACCTAATCTATTTTTTCTTTTATTAATAATTTTTGTATTTTATTAAAACTGATATTGTTGTATTTTATGGCAGTATGTATATATAAATAAATGTTTTGTTTCTTATGTAACACTTATTTGATTTTGTTTTGTTCCCAGGCATATACAATTTATTGTTAAGGGGGGGGGGGAAGGCGCGAGAAACTTTCATTTTAACAAAAGGGGGGTGGTACAAAAAAGTTTGGGAACCCCTGTTCTAGGAGGTGGCAAACGCTGTCGTAGTCTTCTGCCAACTATGTCACACAAATGTTCGACTGGGTTAAGATCTCGTCTATGCGATGGCCAATTCAAAGTCCGAAGATTTACCTGTTATAAATATTCGATTGCAGTTTGTGAACGTGAGGTCTCGCATTATCGTGCATTAGCAAAAAATTGTTACCAATATACAGAGCCGATAGCTTGGTAGCTAAGTCCTTCGCTATGTAAGGTCACTGCTTTGAACACACTCATCGCGGGTCAAATTCCTTGTAGCGCGTTCCATTTTCACCAAACAAAAAAATACGGACTTAATTGAAACTTTAAATAATAAATCTACTAATTTTCACAACAAACCGGACACTTTTTGACTGTTAACAATTTGACATCTATTAAATTAGTACTTTCTCATGCCCTACTTTAGGTTTGTCTATTAAGTTAAGCAGAAAATTAGGATTTGTTGATGAAAGACATGGATAGTTGTTAACATACCTAACTTTTTTTTCTCCAACATAAGCAAATTAATCAAAAAAGAAAATGTTAATAAAGCCTGGGGCTACAATCGAGTTTTAATTTCAATACTTTATAGGTGCTAGAATATTCCACAGGGGAGGGACGCAAAAGTGTTATACCAAAGACGGAAACGTCCTACGGACGAACCAAAGTCTTATCGCCCTATATGCCTCACCTCTTTTCTCCTAAAAACAATGGAGAAACTAGTAGATTACTACATAAGAAGCGAAATTCTAATTAGGAAACCGCTTCACAAACATCAGTTTGCATACCAGACAGGCAAATCCACTATAAATGCTTTAAATTCCCTTGTTGGAAACATTGAAAAGACAATAGTGGCAAAAGAAATAGCTCTTTGCGCTTTCATTGACGTAGAGGGAGCATTCGATAACGCCTCATATGAATCCATAAAAAGAGCACTAGTAAAGAGGAGCATTGAAGCCTCACTAATACAATGGATTCAGTCCATGCTAAAAACCAGAATCATCACAGGTAGTATTAGGGGAGAGTCAGTAACTGTGACATCAGTAAAGGGGTGCCCTCGAGGGGGAGTACTATCGCCCCTGCTGTGGTCTCTAGTTCTTGGATGACCTCCTTACTAAGTTGCATGATTCTGGTTTTACAACTTAAGGTTACGCAGATGACCTAGTTGTTACAATTAGGAGCAAGCATGACCAGACTATATCTAGTCTCATGCAAACTGCTCTAAACGAAATCAAAAACTGGTCTTCGAAGGAGAACTTAAATGTCAATCCTAGCAAAACGACTCTGATACGGTTCACAAGGAGACGTAAATACAATTTACAGGCTCCAATTATGAATGGCATCACAGTAGAATATTCCAGAGAAATAAAATATCTGGGGGTAACTCTAGATCAAAAACTCACCTGGAATAGTCATATTGAAAAAATCTTTTTCAGAGCCTTGGTGGCAAGTTGGACCTGCTGCAAGACATTTGGAAAGACTTGGGGCCTAAAACCGAAAATGACTCTAGACATATAAAACGATTATTAGGCCGATGGTCACATACGCATCACTCGTATGGTGGCCAAAAACACAACAAACAACAGCTAACGCCAAGCTGCAAAAAGTGCAGCGGCTAGCTTTTTCTGGCAATCACAGGGGCAATGTCAACATGCCCCACGGCAGCCTTAGAGGCGATGCTGAACCTTCCTCCCCTGCAGTTCTGCATAAGGAGGGAGGCAGTAACCACCGCCTTAAAGCTGCGACAGAGACAAATAATGAAACCTGGCGATCTAGTGGGCCATCTTAAAATCATGGAAGAAATTTATTTGAATTCTAAGGATAAGCCGACAGACGCCATGCCAGTCAAATTCGACTTCGAAACACCATTTGAAGTGGTCATAAAAAACCACCAAATGGATGAAATAGTTGAACCGAAACTGAAGAAAGATTCGCTCGTATGGTATACAGATGGATCTAAGATAGATGAAAGGGCAGGAGTGGGAGTTACTGGGCCGAATTTCAGGCTACCCAAATCTCTTGGAAACGCCCCAACTATCTTTCAGGCAGAAATACATGCCATACAGATTAGTGCCCAAGAATGTCTCGACCGAGACACTCGTAGGGCAAAAGTCTTCATTTTATCAGACAGCCAAGCTGCCTTAAAGGCTCTTAAGTCATTTACTTGTGTATTAAAGTTGGTTTGGGAATGTAAACAATCCTTTAGAAGCTGGCGGAACGCAACCAAGTAACTTTGATGTGGGTGGCAGGTCACAAGGGAATTGCAGGAAATGAGGAAGCTGATAGCCTCGCAAAAGAAGGGGCCAATACCCCATTCCAAGGTCCAGAACCCTTCTGTGGACTACCAAAAAGCCACATCAGAGAGGAACTCCGGACCTGGGAACTCAATCAACTACAAATATACTGGTCCAACACACCAGGACAAAAGCAAGCAAAAAGGCTCATAAAGGTGTCTCCTAGTGTAACAAACCGCCTTCTCGAAATGAGTAAGAAAGATATAAAAATGGTTACTTGCCTTCTCACTGGTCACTGCCCTCTGAGATATCATCTAAAAAAAATGGGCAAATCAGATAGTGAGAACTGTCGTTTCTGTGACAACGAAAAAGAAACGGCAGAACACATTCTATGCAATTGCGTAGCGCTGTTCTGCAAACGACTAAAATTCCTAGAAGAGGTCACCCTAACGCCCTCTGACATAGGAAACAAGTCACCTAGGATGCTAATCAATGGCTGCGTTCACCAGAATTAATCGGTTTAAATTTCAATTAAACAGCTGTGTTTCAGCGCTTTAAAACTACGTTCAGTCTGGTGAATGGTATTTTTCTGTTTGACAGTTTCATAGTTTGTTTTGTTTGTGTTATCACCTGTTCTATGAACTTAACCTAAAACGAGATTTGTTGTTTTTGTTTATTTATATCGTGTTATCGTTCAACGATAACTTGGACTAAACAAATTTAATTCAAAAATGGATAATATACTACTTTTATTGTTGCTTGATAATGAAATGAACAGGAAATAATTTTTAGTGCTGCTGTGCTGGACTTAGCAGAACCATTGGATGATGATATGATGATGTATTGTATTCCCTTCATAAATTTAATAAATAATAATGTCACAAGAAATATGAATTATGTTGAAAATATTGTTCCTCAATACACAGATTTACAATTTCGTGAGCATATACAATTCTGTATCCCCTCAGTTTCAATTACTTTATAATTAAAACCATTGTAAAAGTAAATATTTTCAAATAAGCGCGCCATTACAATATATTTCTTAAACACGTTCAATATTGAAGCGATGCAAATCCTACGTTGAATAAAATGGCGACCGCTTCGTCAACACGTTGAAGTTTAGCCTAACGTTCACCCGAAAAATCTTAAACAGTTTCAAAGCGCTGACACAGCGCACTGGTGAACGCACCCAATTTCATCAGAAGTATTGGCATCCTAGAGTTTAACTAGATTAAGGTATGCACAAAAGATCTTTATAGGTTGAATCATCATCACATTGTTTGATTTGCTTGTCTAGAAAATGCTAAGAAGAAATGCGTTCAATGTGCTTCCCCGTTTAGGATTTTGTCCTCTTCAGGGTTTGAGGTGAATGTTTAGTGTTGGCAGCAAAAGCAAACAGTCCGAAAAACACACTGGGGCAAGCGCCGTGTCCTGGTGTTCTTGGATCCTGGGTTATGCCGGACGGTGGTGTCCAGAAGGCTAAGAAGTCAACAGAGAAGAAAGTTTGATGGATTGTTGTTGGTTCCATAGACATTTATGTGTACTGTCCGTGCTTTGCTCTCGACCAGTCTCCCTAGAAACCATTGTACAACGACAGGCGAACCTGCGTCCCTCGTCGGCGGTCAGGAGGTGGCTTTGAGCGCAGCGTGGACAGTGTGCGTTCGAGTGGAGAAAATAGTTGCGGCTATTTTCTTGGGACGAACAGGTATAATTGTGCAATGAAGTTGGGAAACCGCAAAAAACCAACTTCTCCCTGTTCGGGGTAGGGAAGAGGAAATGTTAGAGGTGGGTACGGTAGGCTAACGGGGTAGCCTCAAGGATGTTTTCGTACTCCACCGGGAGTTCGTCAATGCATGTTTGCATTAGAGCGGACGGTACATGAATCTTTTTGCGTTTGGGCTTTCGGTGGAGTACGTGGCCGGAAGATGAACAGGAACATTTAAGAGATTCTTGTGTGTCGGAAGGGGGGCCGTTGATTACTTTGATTGTGAAGTTCCTGTTCAGAGAGTTTATTCTCTCGGTGATTTTGGGGGTGTTCGAGATGTTATGGATTTCGTTTGAGGGATATCGCCAGTGCTCATAGTTACATCTACGCAAGACTCTACGCTCTGTCCTCAGCAACCTCTCTTGTTTTTGTCTTGAGCAAAGAGAGTAGATACATGATTTGTACTCCATGACGGGTCGAATAAAGGTCTTGTAAGTGTGAATGAGAGTCTTCTTGTGTGTCTTGCCAATTTTTCCCGAGAGAGCGTTGAGAAGTCTGGCCCTGTTCCTTACCCTATCTAAAGTTGCCTTTAGATCTGCGTCCCAGTTGAGAGTCCTGGTAAACAGTACTCCCAAATAGTTCACAGTCGGGCTAACAACAAGCCTTTCTCCCAACAGACTCAGAGGATGTTGGTCGTCTTCATTGCAAATGATTCTATTTGACACAGAAGGGGCGCGAAACACAATTGTTGTTGTTTTGTTCGCGTTCAGCGTGACTCTCCATTTACAACACCATTCGCCGACGCCGTCCAACAGAGCCTGGGCTCTTCTGAAGAGGAGTCTTGGGTTGTATCGAGAGGTAGTTGAGAGCAGAGTCGTGTCGTCTGCATAGAGAAACAGCCGAGTACCTGGGATATTTTGGTTAGTGATGTCGCTGTTGTAGATGATGTACAACAGCGGCGCTAGGACTGAACCCTGGGGAACTCCAGCTTGTGGAGTGAAGGGGGTGGACTTTTGATCGCCTATTTTAACTCTGACAGTACGGTTGTGGAGGTAGGAGTGTACAATTTTGGTAAATTGCAATGGTAGCCCGATGTCCAGAAGTTTCCGAACAAGCCCGTCGTGCCAGACCTGGTCGAAAGCCTTCTGCACATCCAGAAATGTGGCTATGGCGAATGAACCATCGTTGATGGTTTGAGTAACTTTGGTAGTGAAATCTATTAATGCATGTTTAGTAGATTTACCTGACTGGAATCCATATTGGAATTTTGGTATGATATTGTGGTTTTCGAGAAAGTTATTGAGCCTCTCTTTTAGGATTAGCTCAAAAACTTTACCCAGAGTATTGATTAATGAAATTGGTCTATAGGATTCCACGTCGGTTGGGGGTTTGCCTTTTTTCAAAAGCATGATGTTGTTGGCCACTTTCCAAGGAGTAGGAAAGTGGCTGGTTTTGAGACATGCATTGAATATTTTAGTTAGAAGAGGAATGATACTCTCTGGAAGTTTTTTGAGGCACCTTCGGTTGATGCCATCAGGTCCGGGAGCGCTGTTTTTGCCGATTTGGCAAAAGCTCTCCGTTTCCCTGTCGGTGAGGGGGTCCATGATAGGATCATAGACTGGAATGTAGTGGTTGAGAGTAACATTTACTATGTATTCTGTGTTGAATTTAAATATGCGATCAAAGTTCGGGTTATCTGGCGTTTGAAAATTGTTTTGAAGCGAATTTCTGAATGCTTCGGCTTTCCCTTCTGGGGAATTGACTATGTGATTGTTGACCAACAGATGGGATGGTTGAGATAGTTTTTGTTTTGTTAGGACTTTGAATTTTTGCCAGAATTTACCTCCGTCTCTGTAGTCCAGTTTTGAGGTAGCATCTTCCCACCGGCGAGCCGTTAGGACAGATATCTCCCTCTTTATCCTGGCACAGATCCGGTTGTACTCTGTTTTGATTAGTGGGTTTCAGTTGGCCTTGTATTGACGTAGAAGACGTCGTTTTTGTTGGATTTTGGCAATGATGTATTGTGGAAGTGCCGGTGATGTATAGGTTATTTGTTTGAGTGGAATTGCGTGCGTGATCGCCTCAGTGATGAGGTTCTCGATATCGGTTGCACTGGTGTCGATACTATCGTTAGTATCGAGTTCGCCTAACATAGGGAGATTTTGTGTGATGAAGTTTTGGAATTCAGTCCAGTTTGCGTGACGATAGTCTCTTATAGATCTTGGAGGGTTTGGTTGTTTTGGAATGAGTATGTCGGTGTCGACAAGAAGAGGTACGTGGTCTGACGTTATTGAATGGCCTATGTGGCATCTATCCCCGAACCGATCCAGAATGTTACTAGTAACTAGGATGTGGTCGACAATAGAGGCCCCATTGGCGTTCAAAAACGTGAATTCAGTGTTGGTGATTCTTGAAATGGGAAGGTCTAGTAGATAATCCGTGAGGCGGATGCCTTCTGGGTTTTGACGGTGATCACCAAACTGTGTGTGTCTACAATTTAGATCGCCCATCAACACAGCCTTGCCGAGCCTCGAAAAGTACTCTAGCAAATGCCTGTTGAGTGGTTGATCCGGGTGTTTGTAGTAAGAGACTATCGTGAGGGTTTCGTTATTGGGGATATGCACGTCAATTGCCAGGAAGTCCACATCAGGTGGACGAAAATTTTGTGGGAATGTGTGTGTGTTGTGCGGTATTCCGTGTTTCACGAGAATACCATTCCCACGAGAAACCTGACAGCGGCTTCGATGGATGATCGAATATCCTGCGAAGTGTGGATCGTTTTTCGACAGAGTATCTGTGAGTGCGAGGATCTGGATGTTATGCTTCGACAGGATATTCTTGATAAGGGGTCTCTTTTTGGAGAGACCCTGACAGTTGACTGTGCCTAGGGTGAAATCCATAAAGGGAGGGTGTTTAGTGGTTGGAGCGGAATGTCACCGTGACATTGCTCCCGTACCCGTGGACCACTGTCGAGTGGTCGTAGACTTGGCTAATCAGATTAGCCGTGATTGCAGCGATATGTTCACGAAGTTCGGGCAACAAGTTAAGCAACAGAGCAGTCTGAATCGACAAGATGTTCTTTGTTTCTGTAGGGAGTTCGAAAGGGGGGAATGATCTTTCGATCGTAAGTGGCTGTATTTCGTGTTGGGCGGAGGGGATGGTGTGTCTTTGTGGACACTTGTTGGAGTATGCGGGGTGGTCACCGCCGCAATTCGGGCATTTGGGTTCCTGCTGTTTGGTGCAGGCGCTGGATTTGTGGTTGCCGCCGCAGTGGGGGCAGACGAATGCTTTTTGAGGGCATTCGTCGATGGAGTGTCCGTTTATGCAGCATTTGCTGCAATATTTTGGAGTGGGGATTGTAGGGTCGGAGCCATGAGGAAGTTCGGCATTGTAGATTTCGCCATCTAGAGTTATGCCTCGGCTCAGTGCTGACGTGAATTTCTCCAAGGATTTGGTCACCACCTTGATCACTTTAGAGTCCTTGCCTGTTTTGTAAGCTTTGACTCTTCACAGTCTTTCGACCGGGAATTGCTGTTCTGTGAGCAAGTCGGTGACCTCCTGCTCGGAGTAATCCACGTCGATTCCAGTAATGCAGAGGAGGTAGGTGGGCTCTTTGGCGGAAGTGTTAGCATTTCTGCTACGGCTGTGGACCGTAACCATGGTTTGGCCAGTTGCTGTGTGGATAGCTTTTTCAATATCCCCTGCATTTATCGGATTGAAAAGTCGAAGATGTGCGATTCCATGTGAGAGTACTTTGCAAGAATGAATTTTGTTGGACAAGAGAGTGGTGGCATTTATTTGCCGAAAGAAGGTGCGTTTGTTACAAAGATCTTTTGGGAGATCTTTGATGAGATACTCGGACAGTGTAGGATCGTTTATGGCGTTAATGACGTTTTGGTTTCTGGCTTGGGTTTTGGGGCGTGGATTGGCTGCGGCATTGGCGTAAGACATTTGTCTTATTTGTCTTCTTTGGAAGACGAAATCGTTGGGTTCCGGATTGTTTGATGTGCTGATGGTTGCTTGTTGTTGAGAAGAGGGTTGCTGTTGAGATGGTTGTTGTTGCGAATGTTGGGGTGCTTGTTTTGACGGTTGGGTTGGGATTTTTGGTATAGCACCATGTATATTCCGAGCGCTCTGACGCTGAGGACCAGCCTGTGCTGGTGTTCTTAGAGGCGGAAAATCGTTTGCATATCGCTGCAGAAGGGGGTTGGAGGCGTCGTCCCGCTCGATGCGGAGGTAGGCCTCGCGATACTTATCGCGGACGATTTGCATCTCCGCGCTAAGCGTCTCGAGGTCCAGCTCCGCCGTGAGACGGTTGTAGCCTCTGGATGGGGGTACAGTGCCTTCCTGTTGCAAGGAAGAAAACTGGTTGGCTGTAGTGGTGGCTGTAGTGGTGGTGGTGGTGGTGGCAACGCTTGTCGAGGTCGTCGTCCGAGGACGAAGCGACCGGGTGGAGCTGACGGACCTTACAGATGAAGGCATGACAAATGGGGGAGGATGCAAGTCTAGCGATCGGAGGGCACCTCAGCCTCAAGGTGTTCTGGGGGGTAAACCCCAGGGATAAAGGTGGCTTGTCCACCCCTCCGTGCTTTTCCGGCGTTAGACAGTGACTATACTACCTGATGGGTGCAGTTTACCCTGCTGCTGGTGGGTCCCTCGTTGAAAGCCTTTTTCGCAGTTAGTTTGGCCCCCTTACTCGCACTTGTTCTTGTAACCGTGTGTGAACACTAGGTAGAGTTCGGGGCGAGCGAACTCGCTCGAGCCCAGGGCCAGAGTATTCCTCTGAAACCCCGCAATCCGTCTACCTTTTTGGTTTACACGGCCAAGCGTCGTTGGTTTTTCACTCTGGTTCCAAACTAATAGCTTAGGGCTAACCGTGCGCCGCTTCTTCAGCACTTGGTGCTCTCAGGCTTCTCGCTGTTCGTCGGTAAGAGTGGGGTGTGCTAGCAGTGACCTTACTCTTCGACGTCCGGGACGAGAATGAATAGGTTGAAGTGTTGAGAGGCTCCATAGCCTTAACGACCTCACATAATCTAATATTCCACAGGGTGTTCAGAACTTTAAGGAAAAAACACAGTATGATTGTTACACCTTGCATAAAATGACATTTACCTGTCTAGCAACAATATTATTACACCGATTTTTTTAAACAATAAGGCTATATCATACTAAAAAATCACCCAAATCGGATAACAGGTTTAGGAAATTCGAGACATCTAACATATCCCATTTTTAATGTGTTCCGTTAATTTTACCCCTGTGTGTATTACAACTGAAAAGTTGTCATATACATATAAATTTTTTTGGGTTTAGTTGTTTACAGAAAATGAGACGGTAGCTCGACGAAAACCTGGACCTAAACCTAGAAACCTGCTGTGCGGTTCCACACCACAACGAGGTCGGCCTCCCAAAGATGCCAATTTCCTTAAGAAGAAGTTACATACGTTGGCAAAATTTATGTTAGACTACACGGTAAGTAATTCAATTTTTTTTGCTTGGACTATAGTCATTTTGCCAGTCTCAATCAAAAGTAAATGTATTAAAGATATTGTCAATTAGCGAAACATGCTCATTACAGCTAATGTACATACTATTTTAATAAATATTATAAATATATTATACTTAATGTTTATCAAGAACACATAGTGTATACATTTTACAAATAAAAACAAGTAATTGGACTTCGTAAGTCTTAGGTTTTCACCCAAAGTAATCGAAAGTTGAACTGGAAGTCGATATTTGAACGCTTCGTGTAACTTTGCGCCGATTGATAAACGATTTTACTAATTTTGAGTAATTTTTACTAAAGTTTGGGTCATCATTGTTTAAACAGAAATGACTTCAAAACCGAAACTAAAGATTCAAACTCAACTTTTCAATACGCTTCGATTGATGTGATACATGTACATAATATTTCTGCACTTCTGCTTAGAACTTTTTAACCGGAAATGATATATAAAAACCAAAATTTTACATTTGTTCTCATCTTGCTAAGGCACGTCGAATGATATATCGCTTATACTATTTAGGTGACTTTAAAACAGTTCATACGGTTGCAACTCTAAAACCGGAAGTCCGATGTCAAATTTCTCATCTTTAATACCATCCTTGGGTTATAAGCTTTTATTCGACACCTCATCTGTCATTCTATCTGTATTAATAATGGAGGAGATAGACATACGGGCAGACAGTCATGAAACTGGGAGTGTATATATTTGTTCTCTTCTTGCTAAGTCTTTCTAGTGTCTCTTAGAAGTCTCTAGTCTCTTAGTGATTTTTTTTATTTATTTTTTTTATTTTTTTATGTATTTTTTAGTTATTAGATTATTTTAGATAGTAGATTTTGAGCATATTGTTATTAGACAGGTTGTAGTAAATATATAAGGAGAGGTTACACAAGATTGCAAATCCATCTTTTTCCACTAAATCTGAACCATAGGTAACTGTCGGTCTTATCACTGATGTGTAAGCCAAGAGATTACCTTTGGTTTCAACCCCCAGGTTTTACCTACAATTCGTCGGCAGTTCCATAAGAGTAGTGTAGCTCTGTTGGTTATGTTTTTAATATGAGTGCTTTTAAATGAGTTTGTTGTTGTTTATTTGGGTTTATATGACTGTAGACACTAAATCCATTCGCCAATTTTACTATTTTTTATTTTATTAGTCATTTATTTTTTCGTATCTTATGCTAAAACTAATACTAATCTCTAATAAACAATTCTAGTAATAAATAATTATTTTTGTATTTTTTTATAATTTTGTATAATATATTTTTTTGTATTTTTTAAATGATGTTCTCAGAGTTCCACAGCAAAAAACAGCAACATTCTTCTTTAACCCTCTACTTAATTCGAAAGCTTTTTACTATGGACTGTCCAAGTTCGTCATTCATTTTTATTTACATATTTTTTAAATTTTTTTTTATTTATTTTTTTATATGTATTCCTTCTTTTTTTCTTAATATATAGCAATTTACAAGAAATACTTACTCTACATATATTTTACAATTACATATAAGTTTCATATCTAAAATATGTTTATACAATAGTCGGTATACCAACTCATTGTTTTCTAATGTTTATAAATAGTTTAAATTAATGGGATGGTCGACTTCAGTCAAAGAATACAGTGAATTTAAAAACATATTAACGTTATTTGAAATAAGAGAACAGGTCAAAATTTTGTATTATAGGTTACCCAACTGACCACAAATACATTGTGGACTATCAGCTAGATTATTCAAATACAGTCGGAAAACGAAAGAATACCCATGAACGATCACATCAATTACTTATTTTGTACCTGCCTTGAACACTTTTTTATCTTTTTCATTTTACTCAGTTTTTGAGTATTTAGAAACTGTCTTTCGGTCCTTTTCCTAGACGAAGAGAAGGTAAATGCGTGGCCTAAGTGTCCTCTATTTGCTTTCTCCTATTTTCGTCATCTCTATGTGATTATATATTGTAAAATCCGGAGATATGGGATGCAGCCAGAAAGCAGTTTATTAACGAAAAGTCTTAGATTTAAAATATTGTTTATTATATTTTTATTTCAATTATTCTAATTGTTTAAAAAGTAGTAAACTTTGTATCTGGGGCTTTTCGTTGTTTTCCTCGTAATACGAGAGATGTCGCTAGATTGCGTCTCAAAAGGTGGGTTCATTGCATCGCGATGGTTTGCCTTAAAAGAGGCAGAATGTTTATATTCCCTTCAGAGTTGTGACTGCATAAACTTCACTGATGATGCATAAGGATGCAGAAATAGTTGCTATATGGAGATGGTAGTCCAACTCTGAATCAAATATATTATTTATTTATTTATTAACGGGATAAACCCAATACATACATAATACAATAAAGCAGAGCTTTTGTCATAATAATGAAAATATAAAATTTAGATACATGTAAAACTACAACTATAAAACACAAACATAAAAAATAAAAAAGAATATAAATTATTTGTAAATGATGAAAACAACTGAATTAACTATAACAGTTAAATCTATTTAATTTTTTAAATTCAAAATTCAAGACGCCCGAGTTCTTGTTTAATAGAGGAAACTGAAGAACCAAACAGATCTATTACATGACTAAACTTGTTTCCATACAGGGCCAATCTACTAATTGGTGCATATTGACCATAATTTGTAGCATGTCGTTGTTCCTTGAATATTTGTGGATTTCGTGTCAATCTAGCAAGTATATTAAAGTATACAAGACTTATCAATTCTTCGGAGTTAATAACAACAGAGATAATTTTGCGAAGACAACAAATATCCAACATGACTCTTCTGCGTTCAAGAGTTTGTAAATTTAATCTCTTTAATATATTTTCATAAGTATAATTTCTAACTGTTAAACCCATCTTAAAAGCTGCGAAACGTAAAAATTTGTTTTGAACCTTTTCAATATTTAGGATTTGATATGCATAACTAGGTAACCAGATAATAGAACCATATTCAATAATTGATCTCACGATACTGCAATATAAGATTTTTATTGTGTGAATTGACAAATCTTTTGATGAACGCAATACAAAACCCAACATCTTAAATGCTTTCGAAACAGTATGGTCAATGTGAGAGTAAAATGTTAATTTACAATCAAATATTATACCCAAATCCCGAATTTCGTTCACACGTGTGACAGGAGTATTATTAATAAAATATTGATGGTGAATAGGCGAATGGGATCTAGCAAAAGTTATTAAAAAGCATTTATTAATATTAAGTTATATTAATATAAAATATAAACAAAACCTGCCTTGAACCCTTTTTTATCTTTTTCATTTTACTCAGTTTTTGAGTATTTAGAAACTGTCTTTCGGTCCTTTTCCTAGACGAAGAGAAGGTAAATGCGTGGCCTAAGTGTCCTCTATTTGCTTTCTCCTATTTTCGTCGTCTCTACGTGATTATATATTGTAAAATCCGGAGATATGGGATGCAGCCAGAAAGCAGTTTATTAACGAAAAGTCTTAGATTTAAAATATTGTTTATTATATTTTTATTTCAATTATTCTAATTGTTTAAAAAGTAGTAAACTTTGTATCTGGGGCTTTTCGTTGTTTTCCTCGTAATACGAGAGATGTCGCTAGATTGCGTCTCAAAAGGTGGGTTCATTGCATCGCGATGGTTTGCCTTAAAAGAGGCAGAATGTTTGTATTCCCTTCAGAGTTGTGACTGCATAAACTTCACTGATGATGCATAAGGATGCTGAAATAGTTGCTATATGGAGATGGTAGTCCAACTCTGAATCGAATATAAACAAAACCTGCCTTGAACCCTTTTTTTATCTTTTTCATTTTACTCAGTTTTTGAGTATTTAGAAACTGTCTTTCGGTCCTTTTCCTAGACGAAGAGAAGGTAAATGCGTGGCCTAAGTGTCCTCTATTTGCTTTCTCCTATTTTCGTCGTCTCTACGTGATTATATATTGTAAAATCCGGAGATATGGGATGCAGCCAGAAAGCAGTTTATTAACGAAAAGTCTTAGATTTAAAATATTGTTTATTATATTTTTATTTCAATTATTCTAATTGTTTAAAAAGTAGTAAACTTTGTATCTGGGGCTTTTCGTTGTTTTCCTCGTAATACGAGAGATGTCGCTAGATTGCATCTCAAAAGGTGGGTTCATTGCATCGCGATGGTTTGCCTTAAAAGAGGCAGAATGTTTATATTCCCTTCAGAGTTGTGACTGCATAAACTTCACTGATGATGCATAAGGATGCTGAAATAGTTGCTATATGGAGATGGTAGTCCAACTCTGAATCGAATATAAACAAAACCTGCCTTGAACCCTTTTTTATCTTTTTCATTTTACTCAGTTTTTGAGTATTTAGAAACTGTCTTTCGGTCCTTTTCCTAGACGAAGAGAAGGTAAATGCGTGGCCTAAGTGTCCTCTATTTGCTTTCTCCTATTTTCGTCATCTCTATGTGATTATATATTGTAAAATCCGGAGATATGGGATGCAGCCAGAAAGCAGTTTATTAACGAAAAGTCTTAGATTTAAAATATTGTTTATTATATTTTTATTTCAATTATTCTAATTGTTTAAAAAGTAGTAAACTTTGTATCTGGGGCTTTTCGTTGTTTTCCTCGTAATACGAGAGATGTCGCTAGATTGCGTCTCAAAAGGTGGGTTCATTGCATCGCGATGGTTTGCCTTAAAAGAGGCAGAATGTTTGTATTCCCTTCAGAGTTGTGACTGCATAAACTTCACTGATGATGCATAAGGATGCTGAAATAGTTGCTATATGGAGATGGTAGTCCAACTCTGAATCGAATATAAACAAAACCTGCCTTGAACCCTTTTTTATCTTTTTCATTTTACTCAGTTTTTGAGTATTTAGAAACTGTCTTTCGGTCCTTTTCCTAGACGAAGAGAAGGTAAATGCGTGGCCTAAGTGTCCTCTATTTGCTTTCTCCTATTTTCGTCGTCTCTACGTGATTATATATTGTAAAATCCGGAGATATGGGATGCAGCCAGAAAGCAGTTTATTAACGAAAAGTCTTAGATTTAAAATATTGTTTATTATATTTTTATTTCAATTATTCTAATTGTTTAAAAAGTAGTAAACTTTGTATCTGGGGCTTTTCGTTGTTTTCCTCGTAATACGAGAGATGTCGCTAGATTGCATCTCAAAAGGTGGGTTCATTGCATCGCGATGGTTTGCCTTAAAAGAGGCAGAATGTTTATATTCCCTTCAGAGTTGTGACTGCATAAACTTCACTGATGATGCATAAGGATGCTGAAATAGTTGCTATATGGAGATGGTAGTCCAACTCTGAATCGAATATAAACAAAACCTGCCTTGAACCCTTTTTTATCTTTTTCATTTTACTCAGTTTTTGAGTATTTAGAAACTGTCTTTCGGTCCTTTTCCTAGACGAAGAGAAGGTAAATGCGTGGCCTAAGTGTCCTCTATTTGCTTTCTCCTATTTTCGTCGTCTCTATGTGATTATATATTGTAAAATCCGGAGATATGGGATGCAGCCAGAAAGCAGTTTATTAACGAAAAGTCTTAGATTTAAAATATTGTTTATTATATTTTTATTTCAATTATTCTAATTGTTTAAAAAGTAGTAAACTTTGTATCTGGGGCTTTTCGTTGTTTTCCTCGTAATACGAGAGATGTCGCTAGATTGCATCTCAAAAGGTGGGTTCATTGCATCGCGATGGTTTGCCTTAAAAGAGGCAGAATGTTTGTATTCCCTTCAGAGTTGTGACTGCATAAACTTCACTGATGATGCATAAGGATGCTGAAATAGTTGCTATATGGAGATGGTAGTCCAACTCTGAATTGAATATAAACAAAACCTGCCTTGAACCCTTTTTTATCTTTTTCATTTTACTCAGTTTTTGAGTACTTAGAAACTGTCTTTCGGTCCTTTTCCTAGACGAAGAGAAGGTAAATGCGTGGCCTAAGTGTCCTCTATTTGCTTTCTCCTATTTTCGTCATCTCTACGTGATTATATATTGTAAAATCCGGAGATATGGGATGCAGCCAGAAAGCAGTTTATTAACGAAAAGTCTTAGATTTAAAATATTGTTTATTATATTTTTATTTCAATTATTCTAATTGTTTAAAAAGTAGTAAACTTTGTATCTGGGGCTTTTCGTTGTTTTCCTCGTAATACGAGAGATGTCGCTAGATTGCATCTCAAAAGGTGGGTTCATTGCATCGCGATGGTTTGCCTTAAAAGAGGCAGAATGTTTATATTCCCTTCAGAGTTGTGACTGCATAAACTTCACTGATGATGCATAAGGATGCTGAAATAGTTGCTATATGGAGATGGTAGTCCAACTCTGAATCGAATATAAACAAAACCTGCCCTGAACCCTTTTTTATCTTTTTCATTTTACTCAGTTTTTGAGTATTTAGAAACTGTCTTTCGGTCCTTTTCCTAGACGAAGAGAAGGTAAATGCGTGGCCTAAGTGTCCTCTATTTGCTTTCTCCTATTTTCGTCGTCTCTATGTGATTATATATTGTAAAATCCGGAGATATGGGATGCAGCCAGAAAGCAGTTTATTAACGAAAAGTCTTAGATTTAAAATATTGTTTATTATATTTTTATTTCAATTATTCTAATTGTTTAAAAAGTAGTAAACTTTGTATCTGGGGCTTTTCGTTGTTTTCCTCGTAATACGAGAGATGTCGCTAGATTGCGTCTCAAAAGGTGGGTTCATTGCATCGCGATGGTTTGCCTTAAAAGAGGCAGAATGTTTATATTCCCTTCAGAGTTGTGTCTGCATAAACTTCACTGATGATGCATAAGGATGCTGAAATAGTTGCTATATGGAGATGGTAGTCCAACTCTGAATTGAATATAAACAAAACCTGCCTTGAACCCCTTTTTTATACTTATTTTGTATTTGCTGTCTTTTTCTATAAATAACAAACGTTTGTTATAGAAAAAGATAGCAAATACAAAATAAGTGATTGACGTGATCGTTCATGGGTATTCTTTCATTTTTCCGACTGTAATATGATGGTGTAAGACAGTGGTTAAATCTCATTCTGCATAGTTTTCTTGTCATATCCTTTGTCGACTCCATTTTAGAAAACCAAGGTTTATCTGTTATGTAGTTTCTGATTGATGGTTTTATGTATTTATGTTCTCATCAATATACCTTTCTTTCCATTCTTTCTTAAGCTCTTTGAATAAATCTGATTCAATATCTCTAGACGTACAAGGATAATGTGTTATACTCCTTGTGTCACCGCGTTTTTAGCCAAGTCATCTACAATTTCATTTCCAGTTATTTCCACAGTGGCTTTTAATCCATGTTAACTTAACAGACTTTCCTTGTTGCTGAAGTTCTTTAATTGTATTTATTATATAATATAATTCAATGTAATTCACTTTTGATGTAGGATTTATGGCACTAATTTTACTTAAAGAACTTTTACTGTCACTATAAATTATAAACTTTGAATGATTTATATTAGATAAATATTTTAGTGCTTCCATTATCGCTATTAATTCAGCTGTGTACATACTCATGATAGAATTTAGTTTAAACATTTTACTGTTTTTATTACTGCTATCCCAATAGGCACACCCCACACCTTCAATATTTTTGGATACATATGTATATAGCATACAACAATCTTTGAACATTTGTGAACTGTGGGAGATAAACATTAATTTTTGTTAGATAGAGGCAAATTGCTACAGTCCCTTAAAAAATATACCCGAACTTGTTCCATAGTATTAAAGTCAATGTTATAATTTGGGTTTGTCATATTTATAAAGTTGTTTATCATATATATTGTCATTTTTGAATATAAATCTACTATATTTAGAGTTTTCTTTTTTATCCAGTATTTTTCTGTTAAGTCTGCTAAAAACAGTTGATGTATTTTGGAAATTAAACTTGCCTTTTTTCATACAATCTAACTAAAAGGATGATGCCAAGTTTTTTTCGTCTTATATCCATTGGCATTTCACAGCATTCAACTTGTAGAGTATTTATCGGTGTACTTCTTAGGGCTCCTATACACAGTCTAAGGCATTTATTAATGATTTTGTCTATTTTATTTAAATGACACTGTGATGCGTCACTGTATAATATTGATCCGTAGTCAAATATAGCTCTTATATTATTTTTAAATAACAACAAAGAAATGAAAAGTACTTAACAATTGTTTTGAAAATTTGCATGGGCATTTTTTACAAAAAAAAAGCATACGTAAAACAATTTTCATAAAAAAATATTGAAAATTAAACGATTTATGCGCCATTTACTGGCACCGTGAAAATAAAATCATAGCTCCACTGCTGCAGTGATTGGACCTAATAGAGATCCTGAAACATAAAATTTCAAAGTGATTATTGAAATATACGTTATTTCACAATCAACTAGGATTTTTGAAAAAATATTAAAATTTGGAAAAATGACGAAGTGTTGAACAAAATTTTTTTAATTAGCTGAAATATTTTCAGTTTAAAAAACCGCCAAATTGGCATTTTTTATCCGATCAAAAAACCCCTAGTTGATGGTATAGAAAATAGCATGTATTTCAATAATAACTTTGAAACTGTATGTTTCATGATCTCTATTAGTCCTAATCACTACAGCAGTGGAGCTATGTTTATATTTTCACGATGCCAGTAGATGGCGCATAAATCGTTTAGTTTTCAATATTTTTTAAAAAAATTGTTTTACATGTATTTCTTTTTATAGTAAATGCTCATGCAAATTTTCAAAACAATTGGTACAGTACTTTTTATTTTAGAAATTCCCAAAAAAGTATATGAATTTCGTACTTTTACACTAGGATAGCCCCTTATAACTTTTATAACTTTAACACAATGACATCTATAAACGTTAAATACAGCTGATCGATTATTTGTCAACTTTCTATGTTAATATTCAGTTTCTATACATTTTCTGACGTTAGAAACGTCAGTAAACATAAAAATAAACATTGTAACAAGTGAAGGGTCCAGGACTGTAATAGCTCAATGCTTCTATGTATCTAGTAGGGTGGCTGTTACTGTATACAGAAATGGCAGAAAACTTTCTGCTAGATTTAGTGCTACACAAAAAGGAAATTATTAATATTGAATCTAATTGTTTACTATAATTTTGCTTATTTAGTTAATTTGTAATTTCAGACTGAAGATGGTAGAAAACCAATGTTAGCCTTTATAGAAAAACCTTCGAAAAAGCTCTACCCCGAATATTATGAAGTAATAGCTGAACCTATAGATTTTCTAGAGATAGAGTCTAAAATAAAATCGGAACAATACGCCGGCGTGTCGGATCTTGTCAATGACTTCAAATTAATGTTCAGCAATTGTAGGCAGTTCAACGAAGAGAATTCGCCGATATACGATGACGCGAATGATTTGGAGAAGTACCTGTTGAAAAAAGTAGCTCAGTTCAAACCAGTGCATGTGACGCCGGAGAAACCTAAACGAGAGAGGATAGTTTTAAAGCCGTAAGTACAAGTATAGTTTTCTTTTACGCAAAGCATGATACTAAACTTACGTGGCATAGAAATCGGCCCACTTAAAAATTTGGTCATTTTTAATGTCTCATATTTCCTAAACCTGTTGGCTGATTTAAGTGATTTTAAAACCTTTTTATATACTTGGCTTGGTTGGTGTCACGGACTCCGCAAATTTTGTAATCAATTTTAAAAATAGTTCTAGGCTACCTAGACACTTGAAATTTTCAGGATAGCTTAGAACTAGCTAACAATGCAATAGTTTACTGCTATTATACAGGGCGATTAATAATTAGTGGGGTGAAGCTCCGTAGATCCGTTATAGTAATGTATAGCGATAAAACTTAATAACAAAAATTGTAGCGAACTTTGAGCTTCACATTACAAAATTAGTTAGAATGTTACAGTGTGTTCGATAACATAGTGGCAGACCAAACTTATGTTTTTTTTTTAAATAGAATACCCTGTATTTTATTTTATATTCGAAATCTTCGTAACTTTTCGATTGCAAAAATATAAAGGTTTGGTATGTTATACGGGGTATTTACAAAGTTATAACCAATTTTATATGAAAATCGTAACAAGTTTAACTACCTGTATAAATAAAAGCAAGCACAAGCTCAATGGTTTATTGACGTCATATTTTTTATTTATTGTCAAAATTTTCGAAAATGGTTGTTTTGCTAATTGTCTTTATATTGAATACAGGGTGAGTCAAAACGCAAGTACATTATTTTCTCAGTACATACTTTTAAATAGAACACCCTGTATTTTATATCATTATCGAAAAGTACCATTACCATACTATAATTTTTGTATAACATTCCATATGTGTAAATTTATTAGTTTTCGAGATAATATCATTTTTCAGAGCAAAATTATTAATAATTAGGGGTCTAAATCTTTCCAAATTTTAAGTAAGCCATGACTGAATAATTGTCTAAAACTTACAATTTGCGATTACTGATTATCAATCTGTAATCAAAGTTGGCTACAATTTTTGTTATTAACTTTTATTACTATCTATTACTTATAACGGATCTACAAAGCTTTACCCCACTGACCAATCACACTGTATGGATAAATCGATTTTTTTTTTAATTTCAAACTATTTTAAAAATGTGACTAATGCAATGATATTTTAAAGTACGTTAATAAATCGATATCTACAAATTGATTGTGCCTCAGTGGCATTAGACTGCAGATCGAGAGGTCCCCAGTTGGAACCGGCTGTTGCGTATCTTTTTTAAATTGTTTTAATAAATAAGTAGGTTATATACTTAATTAAGTTTATATACTTAAAATTATATATACCATTTTAAACAACCGTGGTATTATAAAAAATATACTATTATACTAGTGTAATTTTTGGAATCATAATTATAAATAACAGTTAATACACCTACTAAAAAAATTATATTTTAAAAGTTTATTATTCTTTCCAAACATATTGTGTCCTATATGTACAATAACAAAACCGTGATATTATAAAAAGTACTTTTTTATTAAAGTGTAATTTTTGGAATTTTAAGCATGTTATCGTTAAATCGTTTATCGTTAAATTATTTTATATTTTTGCCTATAAATAAAAAAAAAGGGTTTAATGCCCGATTTCACCAACGATATCTAAACAGTTGCCTTATTAAGTAATTCTTATCGATAGGAACTTCCTAAGTCAATACTTACGAACAATAGCGTTTCACAACTAAAAGAACTGCTTATCTAGGAAATTCTTTCCTAGGTATTAATTCGGGTACGTTTGAACTATTTTTGATAAATAAAAAGAAGAATAAAATGACATTACCTTACTTTTTCGATTATTTCTCATTATTGTTTGTTTGCCAAGTTGGTTTCAGTTTTGTACTGTTATAGTTATTTTATTTAGTAGTTAGTTATTTGTGAATTAGGTTTGTTAAGTTTTGTATGTTATTTGTATATGTACAGCGAAATTGAGGAAAAGAAAAGAGTTGTAAATTTCACAATGTCGAAAAATTAAAGTTAGTTGAATTGTCGTTAATGAAATAATTTTAAAATAAATATGTTGAAAATTGGTTCTTTTATTATTAATTTTTAATGACACACTTTTAGTGATATCATGAATGGGTTTTTGAAACACAACACTAGTTTGTTAGGTAGTAGGTAGACTACAAATTTTGTCAATAGACCTTGAAAAAAACTTTCTATATTTTCCAACACATATTATATTATTAATATAAAAGAAAATACAAAATTACAACTAATATACCTAATATTACAGAATAACAGAAAATTAAGGTAAGAAGCAAATTATTGACAAACGTCACAAGTACGTTAGACAAAATTGTAAAAATATAACCTGACTGTCAACGATAAGTAATACCTAAAGTTTAGGGAGATCGAAAACCGTATCCTACCGTAAGGTAATGCTTAAGCGGTTCAGGCAATTCTTGTCGTATGGTGAAATCCGTTTTAGAGTTAGGAAATACCCAAACCCACTTAGGTAATTCTTAAATATTTAGGTATCGTTGATGAAATCGGGAATAAGTATTATAAAAAAGTTCTTTTTTATAAAAGTGTAATTATTTTGAACATGTTATAGCCTGATTCTTTAAAAATACCACTGGAATAATATTGTTGCTAAACAGGTAAATTTTCAGTGTATACCAGGTGTACAAGTCAAACTGTATTTTTTTCTCAAAGCTCGCATCACCCTGTGGAATATTCTAGCATTTATAAAATACTGAAATTACAACCCAACGATAGCCTCAGGTTTTCTTAACATTATGTTTTTTGAGTCATTCGTTTATGTTGGGTAATAAAAAAGTTAGGTACTATAACAACCAGACATGCTCTTCATCAATACACGGTGTTTTTAAATAAGTGCGACAAACTTTAAGGGGTAATTCTGCATGAAAAAATAATGAAAGTTGGCTTTATAAACGTATGTCCGCAAATGTTTCGTTTCCGAGATCGGGATGTCGAAATTTTTCTTACAAACTGACGATTTATTTATTGCTTTAAAACCAGTTGAGATATGCAAATGGCATTTGGTAGGTTTTAAGAGATAGTTATTGGGGATTTTTTTTATATGAAATTAAGAATTTTATATTCACCATTAGCGTGCATACGGGTAATATGATCGGTCATATTACACGTATGCGCGAATAATGAATATTAATTTCTTAATTGTATGTCAAAAAATGTGCAATAACTACGTCTTAAAACCCACCAAATTTCATTGGCATCTCAACCGGTTTTAAAGCAATAAAATAAATCGTCAGTTTGTAAGAAAAAATTCAACTGTCATTATTTTTTCATGCAGAATTATCCCTTAAGAGGCTACAGTAGCGATCAACAGGTAGTAACAAACGCGTTCCAAGATTGCGGCTCTAATTTTGAATATTTTGGCGAGATATTTGGCACACTAATTCGTAATATAATAAAGAATGGCGGTACAGAGCCCAATTTTAGAGATATGTTAGTACGTGGAAATTACTTTATAACTAAATAAATATTGAAAAAAGGAGCCTGTACCGCCATTAAGAAGAGAAAAAAACGAATTTTCTTCAAATAAACTTTTTTATCCCATGCCTAGATTTTGTGTAATCTTGGAACTACTAAAATTTTTTGTTTCTAACAAGAAATCGAACATATTATAACTAAATAACTAATTAGGCAACATAGAGAAATTATCGCTGTCATTTTGACAAACCTGCGTCAGATTTTCTCTAATCTGTTCTGTCATCTTTATCGATATCTGTTCAGTGCAGTAATGTGTTAATTTAAGGTGATACAGTAGCGATCAACAGCTAGCCAAAACGCGTTCCAAGATTGCGGCTGTAATTTTGAATATTTATCGAGATATTTGGCAGACGTATTTGTAATATAATAAAGAATGGCGGTACAGAGCCCAATTTGAAAAATATATTAATATGTGGAAATTACTCTGTAATTAAATACAATATTAAAAAAACGAGCCTGTACCGCCATTAAGAAGAACAAAAAAAAATACATTTTCTTCAAATAAACTTTTTTATCCGATGCCTAGATTTTGTGTCATTTTGGAACTACATACTAATGAAATAAAAAATTTTAGTAGTTCCAAAATGACACAAAATCTAGGTATCGGATAAAAAAATTTATTTGAAGAAAGTGTATTTTTTTGTTCTTCTTAATGGCGGTACAGGCTCGTTTTTTAATATTGTATTTAATTACAGAGTAATTTCCACATATTAATATATTTTTCAAATTGGGCTCTGTACCGCCATTCTTTATTATATTACGAACACGTGTGCCAAATATCTCGAAAAAATATTCAAAATTACAGCCGCAATCTTGGAACGCGTTTTCGCTACCTGTTGATAGCTACTGGTTCCTCTTAAGTATTCGTTATTCTTGTTTCGTAGGAAAGTAGTGTTTATTGATAGGTAATATATTATATATTTGTTGTTGTATAAGTTGTTGGCCTCTTTGAAAGAATAGATTGTTGTTAATTGTGAGTTTTAGTTGTATGTAGGTAGGTAAGTATATTTTACGTAAAAACATTTCGAATTCTAATGCGAGTAGAGGATTTTTTATTCTAAAAATATTATCAATAGTTGACCAAAATGGAAAAAGTAAATCAAACGAAAAACAATGTAAGACCTTCCAAGAAAAAGTCCAATAAAAACCGTGGGAAAATTATGCGAAAATCGAAATTTGTTTCGCTTCACAACAAAAAATGATTATTTATTATTAGATATTTCATGCAAATACCTTTCTAAATACCTATCTTAACATAAAATTTTCACCCATTTTGGTTTATTTTTTATAAATATCTATTTATTAATAATAAAATCGTTTTCTATTACTTCCATTTAGCGCGACTACGATATTGTCAAAATATTAATCTTAGATAATGTCAAGGATTACCACTGTTGCCAAAGTTTATGATACTATCTCCCGAAGTTATATTTTGTTGCCACCTGTTGATCGCTACTGTTTACTCTTAAAGTTTCTCGCACTTACATATGTAGACATACCGTGCATTGATGAAGAACATGTGTAGTTGTTAAAGAACCTAACTTTTTTATTATCCAACATAAACGAATGATTCAAAAAACAGAATGTTAAGAAAACCTGAGGCTATAGTTGGGTTTTAATTTCAGTATTTTATAAATGCTAGAATATTCCACAGGATGATGCGAACTTTGAGAAAAAAACACAGTTTGATTGGTACAACCGGTATACAATGAAAATTTACCTGTTAAGCAACAATATTATTACAGTGGTATTGTTAAAGAATCAGGCTAAACATGTTCAAAAAATCACTTAAATCGGCCATCGGTTTAGGAAATATGAGACATCAAAAATGACCAAATATTTAATTGAGCCGATTTCTATGCACGTAAGTTTATATCCAAATTCTACATGAACACATTAAAATAAATTGGGAAAGGTATAGTTGTTGTACAGGTAGTTTTTACAATACAAGGAAATGGTTTGTTCCTAATCTTTCGTCTAAAATAGGGAACTTACACATTTTTTTAAAGTTATACTTCTTTCGGCGCCTTAGGGGGTAAATGTATATGTGCGCGAATTCATCAAAATTCTTGGTGCCAAGCGCAGATGAAACGTTATATGTTTGCTCTGATTGGGTATTACAGTGACATCTCAAACATTGTTCAATATGGCGGCTATGGTAAACAAATGTTTATTAGTTTTTATTATTGTGAGGACAGAGACAAAAGTAAGTTTATAATTGTAGTGACTTTTTAAATAGTTTTTAGAAGTAGCAGGTACTTAATTGCAAATGTTTTAGTATTGCAATAAAAATTACATACCTATTTGGAAAATCTAAAATGTACCTAGTAGGTACCTAATGCTTCGGTTTACATAATTTGATTACCAACAAAATTTCTACCAATCTTCATATTGTTTTCTTACTCTATGTTTTGTTGTATTTTAATTCCACAAAAATCAAACTAATTTCATTAAATTCAGACAATAAGCAACCGTCAAAAAGTTGTGTGTCTTCCCACATCACCGGTGTGTCTGAATGGGTGAATGTTCACGTGCCTTGATTTTAAACCTAGTAACACTAATATACACGGGTTTTATCCCCAAGACAAATTTTTATTTTTTTTTATACATTCTATGATAAGTATTTTTGATAGTTTTTTTTTTCAAAAAATTTAGTTAAAATTTTTGCCAATTGTTCAGAAATCATTTCTTTGTGGCATTTTTCAATGTGTTTGTGTGTGTTTTATTTTTTTATTTTTTTTTTAATTTCTGGTATTGTTTTAATAAAAATTTTTGGAAAGTAGTAAGTATTAAAGTTAGTTTAATATTTAAATAAAATATAAATAAACTGTTTAAAGTATATTGATTTCGTTGAAACCATATAATGTAAGTATAACTTCTTACGTGCGTACAAAGTACACACACATTCTTTTTTTATTACATAATAATGTTGTTTTGTTTAAAAATGAGATTTCCAAAATTTCACGCCTCGAAAACTCATAATTAATAACTTGGAACTACAAATTTAAAATCTTTATGGATTTAAACCATTTCAAACGAACCAAGAAGCGCGCGAACACTTGTGACCTCACATCATTATATTTTATAATGACATTTATCGTATGTCATTGTAATATTATATATGTCTTAACAAAAACACTCAAATATTATCTCACAATAAAACACTGAAAAACGTTTGTTTTCTATACTTCCACAAAATTTATTACAACGATGTTATTACTACAGCTGTTTCGGCAAAGTGCCTTTCTCAAGTGATCACTTGAGAAAGGCACTTTGCCGAAACAGCTGTAGTAATAACATAGTTGTAATAAATTTTGGAAGTATAGAAAACAAACGTTTTTCAGTGTTTTATTGTGAGATAAAATGAACTTCCATCAAGTAACGGTCGAATCCATCAATTACTCAAATATTAGTCAGAAACAGCAACTATACTTAATTCGCTCAGCCGAAATTTATTTTGACACATTCGGAATAGGAAACATACAGCACAAAAATTCCTACCTCACAGTATTAACTGCTCAAATCAACTTAATCATTCATTAAAAAAATAATTATTGGAAAATTGTGGGAGTGTCAAATATAGTCAAATTTTAGTCAGAAACAGCAACTATACTGAATTCGCTCAGCCGAAATTTATTTTGACACATTCGGAATAGGAAAGATACAGCACAAAAATTCCTACCTCACAGTATTAACTGCTCAAATCAACTTAATCATTCATTAAAAAAATAATTATTGGAAAATTGTGGGAGTGTATACTAAACCCAAAAAATTTTGTGGAATTTATTTCTACAAAATATTTTTATTTTGAACAGTAAATCATTTTCTCATTTGTTATCAATACATTATAATGGTGTAAATAAATAATTATTGATTGGCGTAAGGTTTATGTTATTTATGTCTGCTTACTATTAACCCCTTAATGTACCTACACATTAATTTTGAAGTTTCGGTCAAAAAATGATCGAATTTTTTAAAAGTGAAAATGGTATGTTTGTGTATAATTAAATTGAAAAAAAGTATTTTCATTGGCGTAGCACCTTTACTTTACCTGGGGATGAGGCGGTTAATAATAGTATATTGTACAAGTGAGAAAAAAGACGTATTTCTCGCGAGCGCAGAAGTTTGTTGGCACGAACCGAGGCACGAGGCGAGGGCCGCAAATCAAGTGAGGGAGAAATGTCATTTTCTCATGTTTTGTACACCGTACTTTTTCTATGGATGCAGTTTTGTCAAGGGTTCAAACTTCAAAATTAAATAATTTAGGTGCTTTTAGGTATATTACATGCATATATTGAAATAAAATACATACATGTAGGTATTTAATATTCTTAAAATTTATATACCTTATTTTTTAAAATTATACATAACTAACAGTTATTTTTGAACAGTTTTTAAAGGTAATTCCTGGTAAGTTTAACACATTTATTTGGCAACATTAATTGTGTTGTATTGTGCACGTTACCATGGAAACGGCGATCATAGTATGGAAGACCGTAGGAGAACCCGTGAGCAAAAATATTTCTCACTGCAATGGCCGACTTTTCTCACTGCTTGAGGGAATGTTCGTTTTGAATGTATGTAAGTAGTGAGAGAAGTAGCATATTGTATAGCATCCATAGAAAAATTATATTTTCTTCATAATATATACAAATAATCTATATAAAATCTCTATATATAAGGCATAAATACATAGATAAGAATAAAAAACACGATTCACTTCAGACTGCTTCAAATGCACTAACGCTTTGTATAAAAACAGAATACTGAAAATTCTACAAAATTCAATTCGTATCTATTGTCAATAGTTCAGACTGCAAGTTATTAGAAAATAAATCTCATTTTATGATGTCTTAACACTGGCTGGGCAATAAAAAAAAGTTATCTATGTACCGCTGTTGAGTACACTGACGCTTAGAATAAAAACAGATTTTTAACAATTCAACAAAATTCAGTTTATTAATTGTCAATGGTTCCTACTGCAAGTTATTAGATAAATATCATTTTACAATGACAACACAGTCTTGGCAATAAAAAAAGGTATAGATGTAAAAGAACAAGAAGAAATGTAGAAAAGATCTTACCGCTATTTAGATATTTATACGCTTTTATACAAATACCAACTTTGCAAGCACTTGAAAAATTGAAAGATTAAAATTTACTGGTCGCTCGTGTCAGCGTCGAGCATGTACAAAATTGCCAATAAGGCACGCTCGTGTCTGAGTCGAGCGCGTACATTAAGGGGTTAATAATATTGGCTATGAGCAGGTATGTTTGGTTGTGTAGTAATTTTCAGTCAAATCTAACAACCTATCTTCCCCAAAAAAAATTACCAACGTCGCCAGACAGTTGTGTTTCGGCTGAGCGAATTCAGTATATCAAAATATGTAGTTATAAAACTGAGTGTCATAGTCCTAACGAATGTCAAACCTAATGAATTAATGGCAAGGACATCAAATACTCATATAATGATATGACGTCACTACCAATGAGGAGGCGTTTTGGGCTGCCTGCTATAATTTGAATTTTCTCTCAATTTTAATCGTCTTTAGGGGGCAAACGAAAGATAAAACAACTTTTTTTCTTCGATATATGTTTTAAATTATGGTCTGTTGTGATTTATAGCATATTTTTCGAATTTAAAATTTTATGCAAGTTTCCTATTTTGGCGGTCCTTGTCAAATTAATGTGATACAGAAGTGGACCTAGCTGTTTACTCTTATCGTTTCTGTCACCAAATACACACTACCATACTCATTTAAATAAATAAATAGTTTGTTAACGGTTATTGGGACCGTGCAAGTTCGGCAAAGTGACCCCTATTTCTGCGCTCTGCAACTTTATTCGCACTTTTAATTATATTGTCCAATTATATTAGTTCTGGTTACTGGATAATTGTCAAGGCCATAGCCCAAAAAAAGAATAAGAAGAAAAAATAAGTTTCAGGTTATGTTATCAAAACGCAAACAATTGTATGTAGTAAATAAAATTAGTTATTAAAATGCAGTACTGCAAGCAAAATATAATTAATTAAATTTACCTTTATTAATAATTGCATATCATATAAATATTGTGGAGCAATATATAATTTTCTGCTTCAATGACAGAAGGTATGAAATATACGTCAATTTGACAATTTCAATTGACAATATGAATTATTTAAGATAGTTGCAATATTACTCCGCGACTCGCGCACGGTCGTTTCTCGTTTCCCTTCCAAGTACTTGCACACCGCGAATACCAATTACAATAAATACAATCATTAAATAATTCATATCATATTAACAGTTTTAGAACTCAATAATAGTTACATACAATAATTTACACAAGACAAATGAATAGAATAAATATCTAAATGACATCTAATAATAAAACACTGAAAACGTATGTTTTCTATACTTCCACAGAATTTATTATAACTAAGTGACTACAGCTGTTTCGGCAGAGTGCCTTTCTCAAGTGATATAGTTTACAATGTGTTTGCCTTTTTAAGTCTTCAACTGAAGAGGTTGAGGAGTGGGGAGCTGTTTGTCTCGAGTTGGTAGTTATAAATATATTAGTTTAGTTAGTCTTAATATATTTAAGAACAATAAAAGCCGAAAGAGAAAGCAACTACAGAGTGGTGTGTACAAACTAACGTGTGGTGACTGTCCGAAAACGTACATCTGTCAAACTGGCAGAACTTTTGACAAACGGATAGCAGAACACAAAAGGGCATTCAACAATAGAAAAACAGACACTTCTACATACGCACTTCACCTTCTAGATCATAATCATTCTTTCAATGAAGAGTTTCAAATTCTGCATATTCAAAATAAAGGCCTTAAGCTATCTTTTTTAGAATCTATGGAAATTAATAAACTGAAAAATACAGATATAATTCTGAATGACCAACTCGAGACAAACAGCTCCCCACTCCTCAACCTCTTCAGTTGAAGACTTAAAAAGGCAAACACATTGTAAACTATATCACTTGAGAAAGGCACTCTGCCGAAACAGCTGTAGTCACTTAGTTATAATAAATTCTGTGGAAGTATAGAAAACAAACGTTTTCAGTGTTTTATTATTAGATAAAATGAACTTCCATCAAGTAACGGTCGAATCCATCAATTATCTAAATGACAGTTTACAGTGACAGCCTACATTGTATTTTAAAAAGATTTTTTCAGCTTTTTTCGAAAACTATTCAGAGAGCTAGAAAAGTCTACATCTAAACCATTTCCAGATTGACACATTCGTCTTATAGGTCTATTTAGACAATAGTTTGTTTGTTGGAATTCTAAGTGAAAAACGTCCTTAGATCTTGTGCACCTTTGAGGAACTCTACGACATATTGTTTGCAAAATTTGAGGCGAATCTATCATTCCGTTTACAATCTTGAAAAGAAAAACCAAATCGACGATTTTTTAATGTTGGTATATTAAGCAATTTTAAAATGTCACAATACACTATATCTTCTGAAGAAATCCCTAATTTATAGCCTACAAAGCGTAGAAATTTTTTCTGAAGTTTCTCAATGCTTTCAATATGACATTTATATAAAGGAGACCAAATAGTGCTGGAATATTCCAGAACTGATCTAACCATAGAACAATACACACTTTTAAAACAATCCACATTATTGAATTCTGACAAGGTTCTTTTCAAAAATCCAGGTAATTTAAAAGCTTTATCACAAATAAAATTATAGTGATTTTTGAAACATAAAGTGGGATCAAAAAATACACCTAAATCTTTGAAAGTGTTTGTTGGTTCCAGTAATATATTATTTATAGAGTAATTAAAACAGATAGATTGTGAGTTTCTAAAAAAGCGCATTATTTTACATTTATCGATATTAAGTGAAAGGTCATTCTTTGTACACCATTGTGGGAAATTGTTTACATCTTTTTGCATTTTTACACAGCCTCTAACATCCTTAATAATTATAAAAATTTTCAAATCATCAGCA
The DNA here is from genome assembly GCF_917563875.1 of Diabrotica virgifera virgifera. NCBI lineage: Eukaryota > Metazoa > Arthropoda > Insecta > Coleoptera > Chrysomelidae > Diabrotica > Diabrotica virgifera. Next base: position 165,959,600 of record NC_065450.1, read on the forward strand.
TACAACAAAATAACACAATTTTCAAAGATTTCTAAAATGTCATTTATGAAACAAATAAAAAGAATAGTCGATAAATGACCACCCAGTGGGATGCCAGACTTAACCAAAATCTCTTCAGAAAGACAGTTCTTGACTTTGACAACCTGAAGCCTGTCTGTCAGGTAGTCGTTGTCAAATTAATGCGATACAGAAGTGGACCTAGACGTTTACTCCTATCGTTTCTGTCACCAAATACACATTACCATACTTATTTAATTGAATACATTTTCAAAGTACAGTTAATTTTTTGTGATTTATTACAGTTGAAATTCGTGTGAACTCAAAAACGCATTATTTTTTAGATACAAACCAAGGCGGATACTTTCACCTCTAGAAAAAACCTTAAAGACTTTCTTCGAAGCTATCAGATACTACCGTGATCCGAAAGATGCCCGACAGATATCACAGGCCTTCATGAAACTACCCTCGAAGAACGAGTATCCAGATTACTACGAAGTTATTACCAACCCCATGGACATGGAGAAAATATCACATAAAATTCGTTTGAACGAGTACGAGAGCCTCAATGAGCTTTTTGCGGACTTCGTCTTATTATTTGACAATGCCTGCAAATTTAACGAACCTGACTCGCAGATTTACAAAGATGCTTTAGTTCTTCAGAGGTTTCTATTCCAGACGAAGTTGCAACTCACTGAAGATGAGAATACCGTGCCAGATGTCGAAGCTGCCATACAAGATATTTTTCTTAATCTATTTACTAATGTATATAATTATCAAGACGATGATGGCAGGTGTTATTCTGATTCCATGGCGGATCTACCAGAACATGACGAAGTTGATGGAAAAAAGTAAGTTTTTATATATGCAATATTGTGTTTATGTAAGATTAAGCCATAATTGAATGTAATGGGAAGTTTTTAGGCGGTTATATTTGGTGGAGGGTGACTTACTTAGCATACTTGGAAACAGAGAATGGGAAGCATGTAAAAACATCATACAAGACGCTGCCAAAGAGACCTTGGGTCTACAAAAAAAGGTCAAATCAACTGAAGGGAAGTGGTTCGACGAAGAGTGTCGTAACATAACAGAGAGAAATAATAATGCATATCAACGATTACAACAACGACATAGAACAAGACAGGCAGAGGAGGAATATAGATTGCTAAGGAGGGAAGAGAAGAAAATACATCGCAGAAAAAAAAGAGAACATATAGAAAAAGAACTCCAAGAAAATGAAGAATTAAATAAACCAACAGAAACCAAAAAATTCTACCAAAAACTTAACGCAGAAAAGAATTTAAACCAAGAACAATGATGTGCAGAGACAAAGAAGGAGATATAGTAACTCGACAGAGTGAAATACTACAAAGATGGACTGAATTCTTCAAAGAAAAATTTGAACAAAACGGAGATCCACTATACGATGGAATTATACTGGATCAAACGGATACCAGAGAAACAACCCCCTTCAGTAGCTGAAATGCAAGAAGCATTTACCAGACTGAAAAACAACAAGTCACCTGGATTAGACAATATTAGCGCAGAATTAATAAAAGAAGGCGGAGACTCCCTATTGAATGCGATACACAAACTAATAGTGAACATATGGAATAATAAACAACTGCCACAAGACTGGAATACCGGAGTAATTATTCCACTACATAAAAAGGGAGATCAGCTTGAATGTAAAAACTACTGGCAATAACGCTACTGACTGTGGCATATAAAATACTGTCAAATATTGTGTATGAGCGATTGAGACCATATGCGGAACAAATAGTTGGGGGATATCAATGTGGTTTCTGCAGGCAGAAGTCCACAATAGATCAGATCTTCGTCTTGAGGCAAATCTTGAAAAAGACTAGTGAATTTAATATAGACACACATCATCTCTTCATTGATTTTGATAGTGCCTATGATAGTATCCATCGAGAATTTCTGATCCACGCACTGAAAGAGTTTAATATTCCAACTCAACTCATTGATATAGTAAAAGTAACACTTAGAGAGTCAAAAGTCAACACCAGAGGAACAATAATAACAAAAAGTGTACAAATATTGGCATTTACAGATGATGTTGATATCATAGCTAGAAGCAAAAGAGAAATGATAGAAGCATTTAATGCGATAAAAAGAGCGGCACAAAACAGTGGCCTAAATATTAATGAAATAAAAACCAAATACATGAAGGCCAGCAAATCGACAGGCCAAAGAAACCTACAGAATCTGACAATAGGAGACTATAACATCGAAAGCGTAAAATTTTTTACATATCTAGGTTCACTAGTTACCGCAGATAACAATGTCAGCGAAGAAGTTAAGAGAAGAATAAATATTGCTAATAAAACATAATGGACTATTTATTTATTTTTTTTTTTATTTTACGGGCAAGCCCAATTCTACAAAAATACATAGTGTACAGAAAAAAAAACAATAACATAATATAATATAAAAAACAGACATACAGAAATATAAATATAATATTAGAAGTAAATATGTACTATGAAATAATATCATAAAACCAAGTTAACAAATTACAAAACCAAGTTAACAAATTACAGACGCTTCACTCAAATATTGATCCCATCTAAATTTCTTTTAAAACGACTGATGGAGTTGTCGAACAGTTGTAAATTGCAAAGGGAGTTTGCTAAATTCAAGACTCTGGGTACGAATGAAAAAAGTGAATAATTAAACCTGTGGAATGGTACATAAAATGTTCGCACTTGTCTAGTGGTGCGAGGTGGTACAAACAGTGCGATCTTATTAAGTATTTGAGAACAACTGCATATACCATTTAAGATCTTGAATAATAGCAAAAGGTCCCTTTGTTTTCTCCTGCTTGCAAGAGAAGGGACCTGCAGTTGATGCTGCCATACAGCGTAATCTTGATAGGTATGAAGCTTAAAAGCAATGTAACGGAAGAAACTATTTTGGACTTGTTCAAGTTTCCTAATGTAGACCAAGTAGTGTGGGGACCACACTGAAGAACAATACTCAAGGTGAGACCTGACCAAAGAGAAGTAAAGAACTCTAATACTGGATATGTTTGTAAAATCACGAGTTGTTCTTTTTACAAAACCCAGCATTTTCATAGATGTTTGAATGACATTGATGATGTGAGTATTGAAACAAAGAGAGTTTTCCAGTGTAATCCCCAAGTCCTTGATTCTATTAACAGTGTTGAGCAATTGGCCATCAATGTAATAGTTTGATAATATTGGGTGGTGAGTACGGTTAAAGTTAATTACATGACATTTGATTGAATTAAGGTTCATACCGTTAAGTGAACACCATGCAGAGAGGTTATTCAGTTCTGATTGCAATATGGCAGCATCATAATGATTTTTTATAACTTTAAAGCACTTCAAGTCATCAGCAAATAGCAAGGCGTTACAATCGTGAAAACAGTTGGTAATATCATTAATAAATATATTAAAGAGTAATGGACCCAAATGGGACCCCTGTGGTACACCTGACTTAACTGGAAAGGTTTGTGAGTAAAAGTGGTTTACTCGAACTTGTTGAAATCTTTCGGTTAAATAACTCTGTAACCACTGCAACAAAGGTCCACTTATGCCATAGGAGCTAAGCTTTTGAATCAGGAGTTCATGATTTACTCTGTCAAAGGCCTTGGAAAAGTCAGTTGGACTAATTAAACATCTAAAATCTAACATCACGAGAAAAACCAAATGCAAAATATACAAAACCCTGATAAAACCGGTCCTTATATATGGATCAGAGACATGGACACTGTTGAAAAGCGATGAGAACTTATTATGTATGTTTGAAGGAAAATCCTCAGAAAATGACGTATGGCGCAGAAGATATAATTTTGAACTATACGCAGCATACAACGAACCCGACGTCATAACATCCATAAAGATCGGACGTCTGCGCTGGATGGGCCATGTTGAACGAATGTTGGAGACCGAAACACCAAAACATATAATGAAGCAAACACCAGTAGGGAGAAGGTTAAAGGGAAGACCCAAACTTAGATACATGGAACAAGTGGAACCAGATCTGAAAACACTTGAGATTACCCACTGGAAGAACAAAGCAAGGAACAGAATGGCGGAAAATCCTAGAACAAGCCAGGACCCAAAAAGGGTTGTCGAGCTACTGATGATGATGATGACTTACTTAGCGTTGATATTTTAGGCAAATAGCCATACCTTTATTTAAAAATTCTAAGGATTGTGTTTTATAGACGGAGAGGCAGCGCTGAAAAATCTCTTTCAATTTACTAAAGCTAAATTTTTCACAGTAGATTACTGTGATTGTGTAGAGAAACATACTGCGGTCGGTCAAGCGAAACGTAGAACAGGGGTTACTGAGAGGGTATCAAAGTTGCTTTCCTACGAAGGTAATTAAATCCATTTACTAAGGCTGAAAATCAGTACACACATTCTAAATTGAATATAAATTAAAGGTATTATAGTCGGTCAGCTGTATGACGGGACAGAGCCGGTCGGTCGGCCCCAATGAATGTACAGGGTTATTCACTATATTTTGACCCCCTTGTAAACTGCTTTATTTACAGAATTAGAAAAAAAATGTAAAATGTAAAAGTTATTCGATTTTTAATTATGATTTTTTGACATATATATCGTACTAGTGACGTCATCCATCTGGGCATGATGACGTAATCGACTATTTTTTTTTAATGAGAATAGGGGTCGTGTGCTAGCTCATTTGAAAGGTTATTCAATTCTCTATACAGTACTTTAAACATTAAGATCGTTATTTATACAGGGTGTCCAACAAATATTTTTGAATTATTAATTAAATAATTAATTTAATTAAAATTGTTTGGATACCCTGTATAATTAATCATGTTAATGTTTATATTACTGAATAGGGAATTGAATAACCTTTCAAATGAGCTAGCACTTGACCCCTATTCCCATTTAAAAAAATAGTCGATTACGTCATCACGCCCAAATGGATGTCGTCACTAGTACGATATATATGTCAAAAAATTATAATTTAAAATCGAATAACTTTCGTATTTTACATTTTTTTTTTCTAATTCTGTAAATAAAGCAGTTTAAAGGGGGTCAAAATATAGTGAATAACCGTGTACATTCACTGGGGCCGATCGACCGGCTCTGTCCGACTATAATAACTTTTATTTATATTTAATTTAGAATGTGTGTACTGATTTTCAGCCTTAGTAAATGGATTTAATTACCTTCGTAGGAAAGCAACTTTGATACCCTCTCAGTAACCCCTGTTCTACGTTTCGCTTGACCGACGGCAGTATGTTTCTCTACAATCACAGTAGTCAACTGTGAAAAATCTAGCTTTAGTAAATTCAAAGAGATTTTTCAGCGCTGCCTCTTGGACTATTACCTTCATGATGAAGGGAAGCATCAAATCATTATACAGTGCTAACCAAAAGTCCCCTCCCCCTCGTGTGTTTTGAACGGTTATACTTATAATAGTGAAATTTGGATGGAGGAAATAAACGGACGTAGCTTCTCAACTAGTAATAACAGGTGACGTAATAGTATTATTAAATGGAACTGTATGGCAAGTGATACCTCGTTTGAAAGGTCTCTTATTCAGATTTGCAACTCAGATTATTCTAATATTTATTTCTACAGTATAAACGTCAAATACTTGTAGAAATCCAAGGAAGGTTTAAAAAGTGAGAAAATATTATGAAATTGTAAGAAGAATAGTAAAAATAACAATTTTATTTTCACATACAAAGCTTTATAGTATAGTCCTTTCTTTTGCACTGACGTTTGGATTGATTTGACGTTTAAAGAAAAAGATTTTTTAAATTTTAAAGAACTTAAATGTGTTGTTTTTATAAAATGTAGTAACAATTCAGTAATAAAGAGATATAAAATTTCATTAACCCACATATAGTAATAACGGACTATTCACAAGTGCCACATTCCTTTTTTTCGTTACATTTATAAATTATAGTCCTGGTAATTTTATGGTGGTTGGGGTTTTTACCCCCAATGATGGGGTTGATTAAGTTGAACACTATTTACCAGACATATATTTATTTGCCAACACTAAATATGTCAGTAACGAGTTGGTGGACAAAGTCTATAATCTAACTACATTGATGGTTAAAGAATGAATGATGCATAATGAATGATCTCTGCTTTACTTTCTCCGTATCTATAATAATTGTTTTATTATGATTTCATACCTGCATGTGACCATGAAATACTAATAGTACAAAATTTCTGACACCCTTTGTTTTTCAAAACGAGTGTTCTACATTGCCGAAGCAATGTCACCTACTTTACGAAATCAAAAAAATGCATGTAAATAATATTTGTTTGAGACTTTTAAGAATTAAATCGATATGGATTACTCTTATTTTTTGAATGCTAATATAAATCCTGTACAATTTAGTTCACAGTACATATTTTTCTGATTAAGAAGAAATCGTGAGGACAAAAATATTGGTAATCTGTAGTATTTTTATGATAAAAGGAAAGTGTTGTCACTGAAATGTATAGTGTTATTTTTGACGGCCATTACTTTAGATTTTTTTTAAGTAATAACAGAATAACTTTTTTTTTTTGGCTTTGAATAATATTATTTCACAAATTATTGCTAAACATATCCATTATTTATAAATGTTTTATTTTAATTGTAGGATTCGAGGAATTTCTTTGGATTTAATAAAACGAAGATTGGACAAGGGCAAGTACAAGCGTCTAGATGTGTTCCAAGACGATTTTTTCGCCTGTATGGAAAGGGCGCGATATATTTCAAGGACTGATTCACAAGTGTTTGAGGACTCCATAGATCTGCAGCTGTTCTTCATCCAACAAAGAGACGAGTTGTGTAAAAACGGAGAACTTTTAGCATCCCCCGCCCTGCTTTATACGGAAGAGGATGCGAAATCGTTCATAGATGAAATACGAACTGAAAAAGCGATAAAGGAATCAATTGATGACGACACGGAAACGAGGTGTTCGGAGGATTCGATACTAAAAGAAATACATGTAAACGAAGGAATTAGCAATAATAAGGAGGAAGCTGTTAGGAACGAAAATGTAGAAAGGAAAAAGAGCCCAAGTCCGAAGAAAGAAACAAATGATAAGGAAGAAGACAGCGACGGTGAAGACGAATCCAGTAATAAAAATAGTGATAAGCTGAATAACGGCCAAAAAATGAATAGCGATGATGAATCAGTTAGTAAAGAACCAATTGAAAACTGTAAAAGCGAAGAAAGTGATAACAATATTGAAGGTACTAACGGTGATAAAGACACTGGTAGTGAAAAAAGTAGTGAAAAAAGTAGCAAAAGAACTTTTAGTAGAAAAGTTAGTGTAAATAGTGATATGAGTCTTGATGAATGTGTAACAGACATACAAAACCAGTCAACTGAAGAACTTAATGGAGGCTGCGAGAAGGATGAGTCTGCGTCATTTAAGGGTCGGACATTCCTAGTGGGTGATTTTGTGTATGTAGAAGCCAAAGAGAAAGGGTGTGAACCGCATATCCTTTGTATAGAGAGGTTGTGGGAGAATAACGGTCAGAAGATGTTGTATGGAAATTATTATTTTAGACCTGCAGAAACTTATCATGTAACTACTAGGAAATTTCTCGAAAGGGAGGTTTTTAAATCGGATTCATATGTGGCTGTGCCATTAGAGGAGGTTATAGGAAGGTGCTGTGTAGTCAATGTGAAACATTATTTTACCATGAGGCCAGAAGGTAAGAGATTATTTTATTATATTACATACGATTTATACAAAGTCACTTGTTTATCAAGTGTTGTTTACTTACGCCGGCTCCAGATATGGGAGCCAGCATTAGCCTCAACAGCGTTCGTCCAATGTGGACACCGACAAAGCTGTGTTGGATCCAATGTTGTTGGCGCCAACGTTTTTATGACTTTTTCCAACGTTGGAAGTTTTCCGTCGGCTGTCGGTTTTTACGTGCACATCAAATAGACCAAGAGGCAGCGCTGAAAAATCTCTTTGAATTGACCAAAGCTAGATTTTTCACAGTTGATTACTGTGAGTGTGTAGAGAAACATACTGCGGTCGGTCAAGCGAAACGTAGAACGGGGGTTACTGAGAGGGTATCAAAATTGCTTTCCTACGAAGGTAATTAAATCAATTTACTAAGGCTGAAAATCAGTACATACATTCTAAATTGAATATAAATACAAGTTATTATAGTCGGTCAGCTGTATGACGGGACAGAGCCGGTCGGTCGGCCCCAATAGTCGATTGAGGAAATGAAGCATTTTGGCTCGCAATTTTTTCGTCCAGCATGGATTTACTTGAAATTTTCACAAAAGGTAGGGAATAGTCCAAGGATCATTTTCTATATCATGCCGCTATCATACGCTAAAACCTTGGGGGTGGTTGCCACCCCATCTCGGGGGGTGAGAATTTTTTATTACATTTTAACCATGTAATTCGATGGAAAAAATAATTCTAAGAAAAAAATGTTTTTTACATTTTCTCCGTAAAACTAATATTTTTCGAGTTATTCGCGATTGAAAATAACAGTTTTTCGACGAAAAAATCGGACTTTTTTAAATGGTTTTTTGAGAATAGCTCAAGAAATATTCTATATATTTTTGGCGATAAAAAGTTTCTTCAAAAATGATTTTGTAGGATTTTTAAAGAGCTATAAGACTGTGTAAATTAAATTCAGTAAGATCCCTTAGTTTTTAATTGGGGCGGGTTTAAAGGGCTCAAATAAGGGGGTGTTTGCTGGTAAATAGAGGTTTTAAACAGCTATATCTGGCTAACTATTCACTGTAATGGAAATCAATGCACAGGGTAATTTTAGTCATTAAAAAAGCTACAATTTAGTAGTTTATAATTTTTTTCTAATCTTCAGTATTTTCGGAGATATTTTGAAGTCAAAGGTAAAAAATACCAAATGGCAAAAAATCTATTTTTCTTTAAACTCCAATTTTTCCAAAATTAGGCATTTTAAATAGGTCAAACTCTGAGTGTATTGATAATATAAATATAAAAGGAACTACAGAAAGGTGAAGACCAATTTTGAATTATGAAGGTAGTTAGGGGGTTGTTTTCACTGATTTTTTCGTAGAGAAAAGCAGGTACCGACATTTTTTTGATTGTCGCTTAATTTTCATGCTAGAAACTTTTTACTTTTTTTTTTGAAAGGTCTAATAGTATACTTGAAAAAAGATTATTTAAGTTTTCCTCGAAAAATGCAAATTTTTCCCATTATTTGGCTTTGAATATTTCAAATTATGCATTTGACGAAAAAGCTAACATGTTGTATCTCGGTGTGTATTGGTCTTAAAGGTAGTATTGGAAAAGAATTTGGTTTGTGTTACCAAAAGATACAAAGTTTTACATATCTACAGTTTTTTTAATTAAATGCATATTTTTCGAGGTATTCTCTAAAAACCCTCTGAAAAAGTCGATTTTTTCGTCGAAAAATTGTTATTTTCAAGCGCGAATAACTCGAAAAATATTACTTTTACGAAGAAAATGTAAAAAACATTTTTTTCTTAGAATCACTTTTTCCATCGAATTACATGGATAAATTGTAATAAAGAATTCCCACTCCCGAGATGGGGTGGCAACCACCCCCAAGGTTTTAGCGTATGATAGCGGCATGATATAGAAAATGGTCCTTGGACTATTCCCTACCTTTTTTGAAAATTTCAAGTAAATCCATGCTGGACGAAAAAATTGCGAGCCAAAATGCTTCATTTCCTCAATCGACTATTGGGGCCGACCGGCCGGCTCTGTCCCGTCATACAGCTGACCGACTATAATAACTTTTATTTATATTCAATTTAGAATGTGTGTACTGATTTCCAGCCTTAGTAAATGGATTTAATTACCTTCGTAGGAAAGCAACTTTGATACCCTCTCAGTAACCCCTGTTCTACGTTTCGCTTGACCGACCGCAGTATGTTTCTCTACACAATCACAGTAATCAACTGTGAAAAATTTAGCTTTAGTAAATTCAAAGAGATTTTTCAGCGCTGCCTCTCCGTCTAAAAGGGATTGGCGCCAATACTTGCGCTGCCGTTGGCTCCGACCACACATTGGCGCTACAGCAGTGTTCCAATCGGCGTATAATTATGCGCTTTGCGCATAATTTAGTTGGCGCGTAATTTTCGCATCCTGCATAAAATTACCTAATTTCATACAATCTAGCAAAGCAAAAGAAAATGAACCAATGACAAGCTACAGTATATAAAAAGAGGCCTCGTCTTTTTTCTTTTAAAATGCTTGTACTGACATTTCACACAGCATTGTTTTTAGAAATTAAAAAAAATTAGTGTATCAAAGAAAATTTCCATTCCATGCTGGCATTAAAAAACAAATTTGCAACATGTAAAAATCGATCCACCATTATGAATTGTTGTCATCCATCTTCTTCGGCGAAGAGGCCTTCGCCTTTTTTGTAGCAAAATATAAGCATAATATACACTGATTATTAAAAGGGGAGAAAAGTATGCTAAATTTGCAGTTACTCTTAACGTTATGGGGACCTATTGGGTTGTGAAGAGCAGGTCCGAAAACCAAAAAAGTTAAATTTTCCGTAAAGTGGGAGACTTTCCATTTTTTTAATTTGATTTTCCATTTCCAATAATCGTTTTTTCCGATTATAGCGCCATCTATCCAAAATTGGAAAAAATGTTTCGAATAAAAGTTGTTTATTTTTACGTAAAAAATCCAAATCTGCAATAAAAATTGGGGGCTCCTATTTAAGGTGGAAGTCTACTGTGACAAGGGAATAAACAGGCCGATTTTCCGTTTTTTTTTAACAAAATGTGGCTCGTACATTAAATTAAATTAAACCATCATCTTTATTATATATTTAAGTATGTGTAAAAAAAATTTCAAGTCGAAATATTCAAAATGGCCGTCGTGGCACTCCTTCAAGCGCAGGTCCGTTTTTTAGGTGTCCAAACGGTGTAATCTGAAACAAAAAACAAAATATGTTTATCATCTACATAGTATTGACTCTCGTCTGACGGAGGATTTTTTTGATATCGTTTTTTGTTTAATTGTTATAAACAATAATAACATCAAATTTGGGCAAAAAAATAGAAAAAAATTTCAAGAACTTTTTTTTGGCGCCAAAATTTTTTATCGACAAAATCCTCCGTCAGACGAGAGTCAATACTATGTAGATGATAACCAACCATATTTTGTTTTTTGTTTCAGATCACCCAGACGTGAGACTTCATGTACACCGTTTGGGCACCTAAAAAAAACGGACATGAGCTTGAAGGAGTGCCACGACGGCCATTTTGAATATTTCGACTTGAAATTTTTTTTACAAATTCTTGAATGTATAATAAAGATGACGGTTTAATTTAATTTAATGTATGAGTCATATTTTGTTAAAAAAAAAGTCCGGAAAATCGGCCTGTTTTTTCCCTTGTAACAGTAGACTTCCCCCTTAAGAGGAAACAGTAGCGATCAACAGGTAGTCAAAACGCGTTCCAAGATTCCGGCTGTAATTTTGAATATTTTTTCGAGATATTTGGCACACTTATTTGTAATATAATAAAGAATGGCGGTACAGAGCCAAATTTAAAAAATATATTAATATGTGGAAATTACTCTGTAATTAAATACAATTTAAAAAAACGAGCCTGTACCGCCATTAAGAAGAACAAAAAATACACTTTCTTCAAATAAACTTTTTTATCCGATGCCTAGACTTTGTGTCATTTTGGAACTACTAAATTTTTTTATTTAATTAGTAGTTCCCAAATGACACAAAATCTAGGCATCGGATAAAAAAGTTTATTTGAAGAAAGTGCATTTTTTTGTTCTTCTTAATGGCGGTACAGGCTCGTTTTTTTAATATTGTATTTAATTACAGAGTAATTTCCACATATTAATATATTTTTCAAATTGGGCTCTGTACCGCCATTCTTTATTATATTACGAATATGTGTGCCAAATATATCGAAAAAATATTCAAAATTACAGCCGCAATCTTGGAACGCGTTTTGGCTACCTGTTGATCGCTACTGTATCACCTTAAGATTTTAAAGTAACCCCCCACCATACCTCCCTGGGGGGTAGTGTTTGGTGCCATTCGATAGAATTTTCAAAAATATTGAAACAGGGTAGGGCATTAGTGTGACAAAGTCCAATTACTCGGTTGTCGTAAGAGATACGAAAAAAGTTATTTGGTAAAAGTTGGCGCACAGATAGGACCATAATTCAAAAATATTTTATAGGGGTGTCCGTATTGACAGGGTGACACAAACTTATGTTTTTTTAAATGGAACACCCTATATATTTTTACATTTTTGGATTCTCCTCAATATTTCCTTTCTTAAACTATAGGGTTTTGTAATATTATATGATATAGTTTAAAAGTTAATTACGTTTTTTTGTTAATTTCGTAGCAACATGTATACCCTGTAGAATTGTAGTGATTTGACATCAAATTTTCGATTTATGTTCAAACGATTTTTAATATAGTCTACTATTGTTAAACATTAAAAGTATAGCAAAATGTTTAATTTTAGTATACCGGGTGGGTCGAAACTCGGAATGACTATTTTCTGAGTTTTCTTAAATGGAACTTTGTAAATGGTATTTTAGTATTGTAATGAAATGATATTTTATGGTACTTTTTTATTTCTTAAGCATTCCCTATCTATACCTAAGTGCTTTAATTTGTAAGTTATTCATGATTCTTTAAGCCAAACATTAATTGCAACAAAAATTACGTGAAATTATGTTACGTGGCCCTGAAAATATTCAATCTAAAATAATGTTTTGAAAAGAAATACATCATAATCTAGCCTGATCCTTAATTTATTAATATTGAATGAGAGATCCAAATAAATTCGTAGTTACGATTGTACATGTGCAAGATATTACTAAAAACGAACAATATTCTACCTAGTCGGCTATGACACTAAATTTGCTGAAGAATTTGACATTATACTATTTTTATAGTTCCAGTTGCTTTGTTACCATTACTAATATGAATTTTTCTAATGAGGGACTGGTTTAAGGTTTTTGTGGTAGTGGAGTATAACAAAAATGTGCTACTAGCAATAATAATTTTTCATCAGAAATTCCCTGATAAACGATAACCAAGAAGAGAAACGTTTAAAAATATACTAGAACGGTTTCAACGGACTGGACACTTAGATTATGATGAATCTGATCGAACAAAAACTACTGTAAATGAAGAAAACAGGAATTAAATGTTATCCTTAGTGTCACTGAGGATCTGCATATTAGTTCAATCATTCTTACAATCCAAGTATCTAGTCTGTTTAAAATGTTTTAGTATACTTTCAAAAGTTTCTTTTCTTGCTTATCGTCTATCAGGGAATTGCTGATGATAAATTGTTATTGCAAGTAGCTCATTTTTGTTATACTATCCTAGCACAAAGCCATTTTAATCAGTTCCTTATTAGAAAAATTCATATTAGTAATGGTAACAAATCAACCGGAACTATATAAATAGTATAATGTCAAGTTTTTATGCAAATTTTGTGTCATAGCCAACTTGGGAGGATTTTGTATGTTTGATTAATATTTGACTCACCAACAAACTTAACTAGGAATGTATTTGGATATCTCATCCAATATTAATAAATTAAGGATCAGGCTAGGTTATTATGTATTTTTATTTCGAAAAATTATTTTTGATTTAATATTTTCACTGCCACCTAATAAAATTTCACGTAATTTTTGGTTACAATTAATGTTTGGCTTAAAGAATCATGAATAACTTACAAATTAAAGCACTTAGATATAGGAAATGCTTAAGAAATAAAAAAGTACCATAAAATATCATTTCATTACAATACTAAAATACAGGGTGTTCCATTTAAGAAAACTCAGAAAATACTTATTCCGAGTTTCGACCCACCCTGTATACTAAAATTAAACATTTCGCTATACTTTTAATGTTTAACAATAGTAGACTATATTAAAAATCGTTTTAATATAAATAGAAAATTTGATGTCAAATCACTACAATTCTACAGGGTGTACATGTTGCTACGATATTAACAAAAAAACGTAATTATCTTTGAAACTACCTCGTATAATATTATAAAACCCTATATTCTTAGGAAATGTTGAGCAGAATCCAAAAATGTAAAAATATACAGGGTGTTCGATTTAAAGAAACATCAGTTTGTGTCACCCTGTCAGTACGGACGCCCCTGTATATTTGAAAATATTTTTCAATTATGGTTCTATCTGTGCGCCAACTTTTACCTAAATCTTTTTTTCGTATCTCTTACGACAACCGAGTAATTGGACTTTGTCACACTAATGCTCCACCCTGTATTTTGCAGTTTTCGATCTGATGTTCGCGAAATATCGCGGAGTTCGTATTTAAAATTTTAAATTTACCCTACCCCTCTCCGTGGGGGATCATGTTTGGTATCATTCGATAGATTTTTGAAAATTATCGAACAAGTATTTTTTAGTATTTCGATCTGACGTTCATTTCGCGAAATATTCGCTTTTTTGTGAAACTTTGTGACTCACCCATTTCCTTACGCTCCGCTCAAATTTTTTAAATATACACTCTTTTCCATGTACTTAAAACTTAGCTTATCTTAATCTGACGATTTGGAGTTTTTCTAAGGATAGATTTTTTTTTTCGAACTCTCCTGTATTAAGAGCCAATATATGGTAAAGGTACATTTACAGGGTCCAAGATTTCTCCTCATGTGATAATCTGACGCGCTCGAGTAACTGCAAAAATCCCCACTTGGGTTCCCCTGCCATTATCTCATTATCACGACAGTCGCAGCCGCGGCAATTTCCATGTCGGACATATTGATGTTGGCTCTAGAGGGAACAGACTGACATGGCGCCAATGATCGGCCCAATATGAGCCCAACACAGTTGGCTCCCATGTGTGGAGCTGGCGTTAAATAGAAAAGTCGTATATAAATAAATGGTGAAATTGGCTTGGGATTCCGGACTGTAAGGACCTGTCTATCCAAAAAGAAGAATCAAAAGTAATACCAGAAGTATTTACAATATTTTAAATAACTGAACAACACTTGATAAAATGTGAAATTTGTCAATTTTCATATAATTTGGAAAAATATTTGTTACTACGATAGGTTGTCTTTTTAATTTTACATATAACCATAAAAACAAAAAATATATAGACTTATATGTCCCACCAAGGTCGATACACTTTTGCATACGTTAAAACCAATTAGTAAAACAGTGATTCCAGTCTTCAGTTGACACCTGCAAAATTGCTGTTTTAACAGCATCGATGGGTTCTTCTGGCAACTAGAATCGCCGCCCATGCATTGAATTCTTGATCTTTGGGAACGTAAAGAAGTTATTGGGATTTAGGTCGGGGCTATACAGTGGATGGTTTAACAATTCGATGTTTTGAAGCTCCATAAACTCTATTGTCTTTTGGGCAGTTGTGTGTTGTGTGCCTATTCGCCATTGTGTGTTGCTTTGTCGGAGTTTCGCGATAACTTCTGGTAAACAAAAGGTTATATACCAATCAGAAGTAACCGTTCTTCGATCTTCTAACTAAAGCAATAATTGCTGTTGCCACATGACCAGATTCCATGCCACATGACCAGATTCTTTGACACACTTCGAGAACGGATCACTTTTGTTGGTTTTTCCTCATCGTGAAACACCCACTCAGTGTATTGGCGTTTATTTTCCGGTTGGTAGGAGCGAATCCAAGATTCATCGCCGCTAACAATACTATAAACGTTTTTTAAGCTTCCTTTGTTGAACCGTTCCAATGTTTTTCGACACCAATTGACCAGAACAGCTTTTTGTTGTTCTGTAAGCACATAAGGGATCCAACGGCAAACCAACTTCCTAACACCCAGTTCTTCATGTAGGATCTTTTGAATCGAGATGTATGAAATGCCCAAAGATGCCTCTATCTCCCGGTATGTTACACGTCGGTCATCCTTAATTAGCTGACAAACCGCATCAATGTTTTGCTGTGTGACTGGTGGCGACCACATTGAAATTTGCAATACCAGCGGGAAATCCTTGACTGGTGTGATGCTGCATTCCCAAACACAGAAACCATTTCAGCGTGGCCTTGCTGTAGGGATAATTCTCTCCGAAAATTGTAAAAAATTATTGCTCGAAAATGTTCTCGGCTAAGATCCATTTTTTTCGACCAACTTGCTAATTTCAAAAATTCACTGTATCTACACGACTTGTTGTATCACAATGAAACTCGATTTATGTCAACAAAAGCTAGGAGTTACGTTTGTGTAGGAAGGTTTTATTGTGGCGCCCTCTAAGCGGCTATATGCAAAACTAAAAAGACAGTCCATCGTCTGTATTAGAATTTCTCACAAAATTATATTCTACTTTTAACTTTAGGTTATGATCCAATAGATGTATATGTTTGCGAATCTCGATATCGTACTAGGACTAGGCTATTTAAAAAAATCAAAGTGTATCCCGACAATCCAACGATAAAATTGGTTCCAAGGGAAGTCCCTCTTCAACCGAAGAGGGTTATGTCTGTGTTCCGTGAACGCATAGAAAAACACAAAGATGAACTTCAGGAGTTACAGGAGCTGGAGCAATTACTGGAAAAAGAAAAACCTGTAAGCTATTAATTTTCAATTCACTTACTTTTTCACAAATAATTATATATCATCTAACAATAAAACACTAAAAACTTTTGATTTCAATACTTCCATAACATTTATTGCTGTAATGAATAGGTTGAGGAGTGGGGAGCTGTTTGTCTTAAGAAGGGGGTATGGTTTGAAAATTTTGAAATTTTCGATTTTTTTATTATTTTAAAGGAAAGTAGGTACATAGCTTCAAGAATACTCTCTTGAAAATTTCAGATTAATTGGAGCAAAATTACTGGAAATACAGCGTACCTTTGGCTCACTTTACAGCAGCTTCGCTTTACAGCGTGCTTGAGCGTAGTGAGAAACGTTTAACGGCTATTCTCATTCTCTTTAGCTGCAAGTAGTAGCTGTGAGTAGCTGGAAATTACTCAGCGATTCAAAAACATATTCTGGTGTGCATCACTTTACGATTTGACAGACAAAAAGAAAAAAAAATTGAAAATTAAAGTTGTCAAAAATTTAAACGCGTTTTTCTCAAGAGTACTTTTTTCAAAGGCGGTGGACATTTTAACTGAAAGCATTGACAGATTTTCTTTAGATATTTCATGAAGTAACGCTGTCGGGATATTTTTTGATTTACGCCTTTTTTTATTAACAATAAATATGTTGATTTTCACTATTTTTTTGGAAGTGTTGAAAACAAAAGTTTTCAGTGTTTTATTGTCAGATAAACTGAATTTCCATCAAGTAACAATCGAATCTATCAATTATATATCATTTATATTGTTTTTCAGAATATTGTTGCCGAACACAATATGGAAATAGATGATGGCAATACTTACTATGAACAGTTCAATACAGTCTGTTCTGGTGTCATTAAAACGGGTGATTATGTATATGTAGTAGCCGATGGGGGTAAACAAATTATATCACAAATAGACAGTATTTGGGAAACGAAAGAGTAAGTATATTTATCTTGTACGGTCTTTTTTTATTTTTGATGTTTTGCTCGCCTTTCTGTAAGGTTGTAGCCGTTTTGCCATAAAAATATTATACTAAAAGATGGAAATATTATACTCTATTATATATGTGGAAGAAACTGGTATTGTAGAGAGAGAGGAATAGCGAGAGAAAATTACTTATAGTATTGCGCGCTCGACAGCTGCAAAGTGCCGCGACAGCACGTGCGCTAAATACTGTTTTTTAACTGAGTGTTGAAACACAAATTAATCCCTTAATTTGTAATCTCACATTAATCTTAACTTCCTAAATGTTTATAGTTTCACCGGGTATAATTTTAGTAAAAGTATATTTTATAATATTTTTCAATATTATTAATGTCGCTATTAGGATTGAAAACTTTACCTTTCAATTGCCAGATGACGCTAGTCACCTAATACATACACGTCAGTTGCAATGTGGGGATAAGCTTTCATGGTTGGTCACTTAGAGTATGGAGCAGCAGGCCTATAGGCCAGGGTAATAAGACAAAAATATACCCTGTTCGTGACACTTTAGTAGCCAGGGTACTGAAGTGTTTTTTCGACAAGTAATACCTATAGGAACAAATTGTAACTATTTCCTGCGTAGGATCTGGCGGCCATTTTTATTTATAAACAATTAACTGTCAAAAAATGGCATTTTTCCCTTTTTTTCAAATCAATGGAAAACAGTGAAACTTATGATTTTTTTAGTACAAATATCTTTGAGATTATGGAAAAAGCTTTAAAATGACATAATACAAAGTTTGATATACTCATTTATTGTTAATATAATTGCGAAAAAAGGTCGGAATTGCAAAAAAAAATATTTTTGCAATAACTGTTGTAAAAATTAGTGTACAGGTTTGAAATTTTTGTCAAATGAGGGTTCTTTGGTGCTTAATATGTGATAGAAATTTCAAAGCGATTCATTCAATTGTTTAAATTTTATTCTAATTGTTTATCTCACAGAGCATTTTTTTTTGCAATAACATAAGTCAGAAAAAAATGACGTTAGAACCATTCCAGAGGTGTCAAATGGAAGAGCATGAGCTATATTTTCAACTTGGTTTAAAAAAAGCGAATAAAAAATGCCTTTATTAGTAATAAATAATTATGCAAAAGTATCGTAAATCTTTCCTTATAAACTTTTTGGATAACTTTTTCCAAAAATATTAACATTTTACCCTGTTTTAAGTGCACAACTACCAAGCAATGTTATTTATATCATAATTGATAAAAAATTACAATAAATATATGTAATTTCCTATATAACAAAATAAAAAGTTTATAAGCAAATATTTACGATACTTTTGCATAATTATTTATTAGTAATAAATGCATTTTTTATTCGCTTTTTTTAAACCAAGTTGAAAATATAGCTCATGCTCTTCCATTTGACACCTCTGGAATGGTTCTAACGTCATTTTTTTCTGACTTATGTTATTGCAAAAAAAATGCTCTCTGGTATAAACAATTTGAATAAAATTTAAACAATTGATTAAATCGCTTTGAAATTTTTATCACATATTAAGCACCAAAGAACCCTTATATGATAAAAATTTCAAAGCTATACACTAATTTTTATAATAGATATTGCGAAATTATTTTTTTTTGCAATTCCGACCTTTTTTCGCAATTATATGAACAATAAATGAGTATATCAAACTTTGTAATACGTCATTTTAAAGCTTTTTCCATAATCTAAAAGATATTTGTACTAAAAAAACCATAAGTTTCACTGTTTTCCATTGATTTGAAAAAAAAAACGGAAAAATGCCATTTTTTGACACTTAATTGTTTATAAATAAAAATGGCCGCCATTTCCTACGCAGGAAATAGTTACAATTTGCTCTTATAGGTATTACCTGTCGAAAAAACGCTTCAGTACCCTGGCTGCTCGAGTGTCATGGAAAAAACCTTATTACCCTGGACTACTACGCCTCTCCGATGATGACTCCAATAAGAGTCGAAAATCGTCGATTCAGAGTGCTGGGCTGCGCTCCGTATTCTAAGTGAAAAATAAGATTGTTTTGCCTTCGCATTGCAACTGAATAAAAATGGTTTACATTTTTATTTATTTTATATTTTATAGTTTCACCGTAAAAAAGTTTAAGCATTTTGTTGTAAATGTATGAATTTTCTCAATATTTTTTTCTTTGCAGCGGAAAGTGTTACTTTCGTGGGCCATGGTTCTTATCTCCTGCAGATATTCCACACAATCCAACTAGGTTATTTTACAAGCAAGAAGTATTTCTGTCGAGTTTGGAAGACGCCAGTCCTATTGTCAGTATTATTGGAAAGTGTCATGTGTTGGAGCTTACCGACTGGGTTGTATGTAAGTAAAAAAAAGCATCACTGCAAAACTGCATCACATATATTACTTGTACATATATCGACATGCTTCTGTTAATATTGTGTAAACCAATGTTAAAAGAAGCATAAAAATTTAACGAGGAGTTAAAGAATCTAAATTTTTTAACACTCTCCTGAAAACACTTACGGCTCCAGATCGAAGCGGAGGTCATACAGAATATTGGTATAGTAGCCAAGTACACATAAACAATTAAGGAAATACTAACTAAAGAAGGTTAAGTGAGTAAACAATACTCTGAATTCAATTTATATGAATTAATGGGCTATCCTTGTGTAAAAGTACGAAATTCATATCCTTTTTTTTGGGTATTTCTAACATAAAAAGTACTGTGCCAATTGTTTTGAAATTTTGCATGAGCATTTATTATAAAAAGAAGTACATGTATGTACACTTGTCATATTAAAAAACTCCCTGCACTCTATGTTCATCATCAATGGCGTTATAACCTTTCGTGAGTCTTTGCCGCCTTTCATATTTGTCGGTTGCTACTATTACCCATTGTCTCACTCCCATTTTCCCCAGATCCTTTCCGACTGCATGTTTCCACCTTTTTCTAGACCGTTCTACAAACCATCTCCCATCTGGTCTTTTCCAAAGCACATTGTTTATAAGGCGATTGTCGTTACTGCTCAACAATACTACTCAAGAGCTTGAAAAGCTCAATAAATATATAGGGTCAATAAGACCAAGAGAATCGTGGAAAACGGTAAAGAACCTGAGAACAGACAGAATAGAAACGACTGGAATACATTTAATAGCTATGTTCCAACAAGCGGCTAAACCAGTCAGAAACTATCAGCGAATAGTCGACCAGCGCGACTAGAGGGGATAGCACTGGTGATTGTATTATGTTCTCTCACTGACCAACTGTTTGCTGACGGTGTCTGACTAGTTTGACTGGAACAGACCTAATAGAAGATATTGTATGAAACATTACTCAAAATTTATGACTGAAACAAGGCCGCAATTCACGAACACCATCACAACATATGAAGTGAAATATGATGAAGAAAATGAAATAACAGTACAGGAAGTCGAAGATGCAATGAGAACTGTGAAAAATCAAAAAGCATACGGACCACAAGGTATACCAAAAGAATTACTAAAACACAGCCACGAGTATTGCAGTAATTACTAGCGTATGTTTTCACCTTATTCTATAAAGGTCGTGACGTACCACCGGGTTGGACAAAAGCACATATTAACAACATCTACAAAAAAGAGATAGAAAAAATTAATGAAACTACAGAGGACTAAGTGTCATAAATTTACTCTTAAGTCTATGTGGAAAAATAATAAAATATAACATTGAAAGAGAGATGTCGGATGTAGAAGAACAAAATACCTTTCAAATAAAAATGTATACAATTTTTATTCAATTGCAATGCGAAGGCAAAGCTGCCTTATTTTTAACTTGGTACAGTGAGCGCAAACCAGCACTCTAAATCGACGATTTTCGTGTCTAATTGGAGTCATCATCAGAGAGGCGTAGGTTTGCTGCTCTCTGCTCCAAGTGACGAAACTCCGAGAGTTTATCCCCGCATTGCAACTGACGTTATGGAGTAGATGCCTAGCGACATCTGCTAAATGAAAGTCAAAGTTTTCAACCTAATAAAAATATTCAAAATATTTAAAAATATCCAAAATATTTCTAAAAGATATTTAATTGAAAACTTATTGGATCATTTTACTGGTAACACCTCCATGGCTTCTAAAAATTGCAAGCCAGATGGATGCTGAAGCGAAGAAGACAAGAGGGAATTCTAAAAATTTGCAATTCACGACCCCGTCTGTTCAGCTGGTAAATTCCAACGGAAAATGGACCTATGTTACTCAAAGGAGTAATACTAATATAAAATAAAAATGTATATCATTTTTATTCAGTGGCAATGCGAAGGCAAAACTGTCTTATTTTTCTTTTACTTTTACTCTTTTATTTTTACTTTTAAAATACCTTTCATGTAGGCAGATCCTATATATAGACAACATATTTTCTCTAAAGCAGGTTATTGAGAAAAGATTAGCCAACATACATTCAACTCTGTCTTTATAGATCTAATAAAATTACTTTTATAAATAGTTTTTAATAGATATCTTTGTTATTCAAATAAATAGATGTAATAATGAGATATAATATCGTCGGTGGTTGTGACAATACCTCCTAGGTATCTGCTTTTTTTGAGTTTTGTAAGAGAGAATAATTTTTTTTAGGTTCACCTGTTTTCATATGATATTTTTTAAATTGTTTTGTAGTAAATTCAACTATTTATTTACTACAAAACAAATCACAACTTACAAATGAAAACAGGAGATGACCCTAAAAAAGGTCTTTCGTCTCTCCTACAAAACTCATGAAAAAGCAGATAGTGTTACAATTTACTAACGATCGAGAGATGATACTGAATAAATAAAGTGAAAACTATTTATCTATTAAATTATGAATATATGTTATAATATAAAATACAAAATTCAGTTAATCTCTCTTTATCTCATCTCAGGGATTTATTATGGGTTAGCAGAAGGTGATCCGGTTATTTCTGAACATTAAAACAACCCATAGCTACAAAGATTTATTTAATATAAACTATAAAATAAAACCTAAAATGGGAAATTGAATCAAAAATATAAGAACAATGTAATGACTATTGAACGGTTAAATATAAAATATGGTTAAGACTTAAACAGACCCTAACTTATTACATTTATACACCTCAATACCTAGAAATATAGGAAATACAAATATAAAATCGAGGATAATTGAGCAATATAGTACACCCTGAAGAGTCAAATGTACCTATGGTCAGCAAGAATCAGAATATGTACCGTAACCATACTATATTTATGTTGTTATTAATGTATACCCTAAAATACCTACTTCGTGTCTACCTGTGGGATTAACTAAGTACAATTAATATACAGAGTGTCCCGGAAAATAGTGCGTTCCTTTAAGGTATGGATAGAATACACAATTTAGAACAAAAAAGTCCTATACCATTTTTTTCTAAAGTTAACCGGTTCCAAAAAAAAATTACATTGGTTTCCATATACCTGAATTTTAATCTTCAGAAAATTAAATAATCTGGCAACATGTTACGCACTGGTGTATAAGAACTCGTTTGTGTCTTACAGTATTTAAAATAATCCAACCTAATACTTACTATTTTTGTTTACTATAATTTTTTTAAAATTTAGTTGAAATATGGCATAATTTTAAACGAATTTTACTTACATATTTTAAGATGAAAACACATGTTTTAACTGAACCACCACTTTTGCGAACACATGAATTCATAGGGTAACATGCACTCATACGACGAGAAATTCCAGCAAAACATTTTGAAAGAATTTTAGTAGGTATTATGCCTCTCCATTTATTGATCTGCCATAAATAAACAACATAATATAATATTACTCATGAACACACGATTCAAAAACATTTTCGGCGTTGACACTAAACAGGATTCTTCCAAATTATCTGTTTACTAAACATGGGTCTATTTACGTTTAGATTTTTGTACTTCACACAGTTGCCAGATTTGAATTTGCGTTCCAAAATGTTTTATAGTTTTTTGGTCAAACGGTTGAATTTAGAAAAAAATGTTATAAGAGTTTTTTGTTCTACATGGTGCCTTCTACCTATACCTTTAAGGAACGCACTATTTTCCGGGACACCCTGTATACCCTGTAATTACTCTGTTAAAATTAATACCCTCGTATAGCAGCTATGTTCAGATGTACAATGAGGGTAGAGGAAGGACTTAGATCTGAACAAAATGGTAGGTATAGACACAGTATAGGATATATGATATATGTATACAGGGTGAGTGGGGAGGAACGCGCCAAACTTTAAGGATAAATAATGTACGTAAAAATAATCAAAATAAATCAGATGCTGTTATTCGATTTTAATTTGTTTCGGAGATACGGGTGTTTTAAGACATAGTTATTGCGCATATTTTGACATACAATTAAGAATTTTATATTCACCATTGGCGCGCGTACGGGTAATAGTCTGAAATTTTTTAAAGATAAAAATGGTACACCACTGAAATATTTCAAATTAAAAATCTTTCTTGAATTCCTCGTTCAATTTGTGACAAAAAATCTATCTTTCCTTTTTTTATGCGACGCTTGGTTTTCATGCAAAAAAATAAAACATCTTAACGCTTACAAAGTTTTAGACGAAGTTTCTATATAAATGTGTAGAAACTGATTTCGAATACTTTGTAAGCGTTAAGATATTTTATTTTTTGCATGAAAACGAAGCGTCGTATGAACAAAAATGAAGATAGATGGTTTGTCAGAAATTGAACAGGGAATTCAAAAATAATTGTTAATTTGAATCATCTGTGACATACTATTTTTTTCTTCAAAAAATTTTAGACCCTTACCCGTACGCGCGCCAATGGTGAATATAAAATTCTTGATTGTGTGTCAAAATATGCGCAATAACTATGTCTTAAAACTTATCAAATTTCAGTTGCACACCTCAACCGGTTTTAGGCAATAAATAAATCGTCAATTTGTAATAAAAATTTTAATCTCGGAAACAAATGAAAATCGAATAACAAAATATGAGTTATTTTTGATTATTTTTATGTATATTATACAGTCTTAAAGTTTGGCGCGTTCCTCCAGACTCACCCTGTAAATAAAAATAGAGGTTATGTTGTTATTGGTACCGACCTGTGGGTGTGGGTCTCTGTTCTTGCTTACGGTCTCATAGGTGGATGCTCCAGTTGTGGTGAGTCTGGATAACCTACTAGGTGCTAGCTACTAGCTGGTTACTAGCTGCTGGTACTATGTACTGGATGTTAGGACAGCCACTAATCCCCAAGTTGTGTCCTCACGAAATTGGCCTACCAAGGATAGAAAATAGGGAGTCAGTAGAGACTAGACAGTAGAAACACAAGATACTATATGCCTAATAATAGTTTTAAAGATATTTACTTGTGTGGTAAGGGTTACAAGAGAGAGATTGCTACCAGCACCTTTCCTCAACCGCGAGTAATGAAGAATAGTCTAGGAAAGACAAAGGACATTAGTCCAAGCGTACAACAACGACCAAAACTATTGATTAAGTTATAAAACAACTTTTAACGTCAAATCCGTCACTGGCACAAGCTCTTCCAGACGATAAATTTTCATAAACTTGGACTGTATATTTTTTACCGATGGAAAAGGTTTAGCAAAATTCACCTCTTTGCAATCCCAGATCAATCAAAGACAGACATGATGTCATCCGTCTCCTCCCAATGTCATTCGATTAAAAAACGACCATCAAAGGACGGAACCACGGTTGATTTAGTCACGTGACAAGAACCTATACAAGGACTGTGAGCGAGAAAAAGACAGCACATTTCTACAATCTCAGACATTCCTAAAACAGAACCGTTTTGCGAACGAACCAACTATCTTATAGCAGCTAGCATAGGCGTAACCATGGAGGTTTTGTAATATATAGTAGGTCCCTGTAAGTTGTATCCATATGGAAAACTTTTTTATTATTAATTTTACGAAAAAAAGTTATTCTTTATAAAAAGCTCTGCATGGTCCAAAACCTAAGATTTAACCATCAAATATAAAATTTTTTTAATATTATACGAGGCATGTCAAAAAGTTTGAATTTCACTCAAGAGTAAAGTAGCTTTATTTTTCACAATATTGAAAATTGCTATCATGAAAAGTTGTTTGGAATTAAAAACTGTATTCTAGTATGCAATTATATCCTTCTAATTGAAAAAATTCTCTTTTGAAAAATTATGGATAACTAACATTATTTTCAGTTATTTTAATTCAGATAACTCTTTTATTATTAATTTTACGAAAAAAAGTGATTCTTAATAAAAAGTTCTGTATGGTCTAAAATTTAAAATACAACCATCTTATGTTAAATTTTATCAATTTTATACGAGGTATGTCAAAAAATATGAATTTCGCTCAAGAGTAAAATACGTTTATTTTTCACAATATCGAAAATTGTTATTATGAAAGTTATGTAGAATTAAAAATTATGTTTCAGTATGTAATTACATCCTTCTAATTGAAATATTCTGAACTACAAAGGTACTTTACTTTTGATCTAAATTTATCTTTTTTGACATACCTCGTATAAAATTGATAAAATGTGATATAAGATGGTTGTATTTTAAGTTTTAGACCATCCAGAACTTTTTATTAAGAATCACTGTTTTTCGTAAAATTAATAATAAAAGAGTTATCAGAATTGAAATAACTGAAAAAATAATGATAGTTATCCATAATTTTTCAAAAAAAAAAATTTTTTCAATTAGAAGGATGTAATTGCATATTAGAATATAGTTTTTAATTCCAAACAACTTTTCATAATAGCAATTTCCAATATTACGAAAAATAAAGCTACTTTACTCTTGAGTGAAATTCAAATGTTTTGACATACCTCGTATAATATTCAAAAAATTTGATATTTGATGGTTAAATCTTAGGTTTTGGACCATGCAGAGCTTTTTATAAAGAATAACTTTTTTTCGTAAAATTAATAATAAAAAAGTTTTCCATATGTATACAACTTACAGGGACATGCTGTATATAAATGAATTGTGAAGGTTGTATAAAAAAAACGTAACAATAGGAGGTATTGTCACATCACCGACGATATATTTTGTTTGTCATTTGGGTTATTGTACGTAAAGCGAAATATGGTCTGGAAGGTGAGTACAACTGAATTGGTGTATTGCATTTATAGACCGTGTGACTGAGATTGCAGAACCAGACGTGTACATATGCGCGTCAATGTACGACGAAATCAACAAGCAACTCAGAAAACTTCCACCAGGAGGACTCAAAAAGTACACACACAATCCCATCGTTACCGAAGATGAAATTTACTTTTTCACGAGAGTACTCCATCCTCCAAAGGTAAGTGATTATGATCTTTTTCGAGAATGTAATGAATCTACTGGGGTTGGAATATTGATTAAATTTAGGACTTTTTTATTTTATTTTATTTTTGAAAGTTGCGGTTTATATTAGTTAGGTTTGGATCAAACAACTAGAATAATAAAATATTTTAAATTTAGGTAGTTCTTAAGAATGATAGATTTTTAAAAATTTGTAAATTATTTTTAAAGATTAGGTTTTCTAAAATTGGAATAAATTAAGATATGGCACAATTACAATTCCTATAGTTTTTAATATAACTTCTTTGCCGTTAGACATAGCCTTCCTCAAGATGTCTCCACCCTTATCTGTCCTGCGCAACTGCAATTCAGTGTGTCGCTATTATTTTAATGTCGTCCGTCCATCTAGTAAGTGTCTTCCACGACTTCGTTTGTCCGCCCTTGGCCGCCACTCTAAGATCTTCCTTGTCCATCTGTTGTCTCTCTGTCTTGCGACGTGTCCTGACCATTTACACTTCAACTTCGTAATGCGTTTTATGATGTCTTCTACTCCAGTTCTTCGCCGTTTCTCATCATTCGCATTATGTCTTTCAAAGTTAAGCCAAACATGGATCTTTCCATTTTTCGTTGTGCTACTCGTAATTTTCTTATTGATACTTTAGTCAATGTCAGTATTTCAGCTCCATAAGTGAGCAACGGAAGTACGCACTGGTTAAATGCTTTTCTTTTTAGCTTTATTGAGATGTTTTCCTTGAACAAGCCTCTAAAGTTGTGCTCATTACGGAGAGCAATGGATTGTATCCTCGCTCCGACCCTTGCTCCCTGGTATTTATATTCGTGAATTCTCGCATTTAAAATAAATACATTATTTTAAATGCGAGAATTTACGAATATAACGAATATAAATACCAGGGAGCAAGGGTCGGAGCGAGGATACAATCCATTGCTCTCCGTAGTGAGCAAACCCTTAGTTTGCCATGCGCTACCCATCCTAAAGCTATTCTTCTAGATAATTCGCATGTTTGGTTGTCCCTACCTATTTGTATTTCATAACCCAGATATATGCATTTGTCAACTGTTTCGATATACCAGTTTTCTAGTTTCAACGGTCCGCTAGATACTAAATTGGTCACCATTTTAGTTTTCCCAAAGTTTATTTCCAACCCTACTTTTTGGGAAACTCATAGTTTTTGCAGCATTTCTTGGCCTTCCTTTAAGTCGCCGGTTATTAGAACTATGTCATTTGCGAAACGTAGGTGGTTCACCCTTTCGCCATCGACATTCAAACCTCTGTTTTCCCATTCATCTCTGGAATGCATCTCTTCCCAACATCTGGAATGCATGCTGCACTACGGCATTGAATAGTTTTGGTGACTTGTTGTCTCCATGTCTAACTCCCCTTTTTAGTTTTATTTTTTGAGTTTTGGTGTGGAGGTTTATTGCTGTTGTGGCATTTGCATAATATAGTTGAATAATGTTGGTATATAGGTTGTCGATTTTACAATAGTCGATACTCTACAGTTTTTTCGATTAGTGCCTTTAGACAAGTTAGATGGTCATTTGTAGGTATCATACTCAGGGCGGAAACCTGTCTGTTCTCTTGATTGGCATGTTTCTAGTTTGTTCTCAATTCTGGCAGTGATTATTCGAGCAAATAATTTATACAGGTGGTTTAGTAGACTTATTGGCCTATAGTCCTCGTGGTATGTTTGATTTCCTTTCCTTATGTATGAGGAGCGTTATAGAATTATTCCTAGTGTTATGATATCCAGTAATTTATTATTATCAATAAAAACTCTAGGAATTCTAATTGTTTTCTTCGCTGATTTTCTAAAATTAAATTTGTACATAAAAAATCTAAAAAAAAGTTTTTGTGTAGTTGTAAAATAATATGTCACCATACTTAAAAATATAAAATATAAATAAAAATTACTTTGGTCTTATAGCCTTCTAACAAATCATCAATTTTAAAAGACCACTTATTCATGAGAATACAGTTTAAATATATGGTGAAGCTTTATTTACAGTAGCTTAGTATACTTAGATAATTTAGAACCCCTATAGCCAGTAATTTCTATGAAGTATTTTTTCGTGAGATTCCCTTTGTTTTTTAAGATAAGATCATGGTATTTAATATTTTAAGTTTTTATAGTTTTCATTTACATTCATGGAATACAGTATTCAGTTTTTTAAATGCATCTGGGTGCTGGGAATATATCTTAATAAAAGGCTGTTTCAGTTTTGTATAAATCGATTAATATATTTTATGATCTCGTTCGTCATTAATAGTTTTAGATAATAATGAAATCTAGAATAGAATCTTTAAATATTATGATATATAGATGCAAATTTAGGGCACGAACCCTGTACCATTAAACAGGGGAGTCAAACAGGGAGACACTCTATCACCCAAACTGTTCACCTTAGTTTTGGAGGACGTGTTTAAAAATCTAAATTGGTTCTAAGTTATTTATTTTATTGTAAAATGCTAGTTCTTTCATATCATAAAGTCTCTATCATCACAAAAACCCGTATCAATAGATATGTGAGGGCCTCTTCCGAGTGATATATTAGAAAGTAAATTAGATGCCACTATTATCACATTAAAGATTAGTCCACAGAAATTTCTGGAGTAAATATAAATTTGCATTTATCTAAATTGGAAATATAAGGGAATAAACATCAATGGCCGTTACCTCAGTATTCTACGATTTGCGGATGACATAATCCTGATAGCTACTGACCTACAAGAACTGCAAACCATGCTTTTAGAACTACACACAGAATCTTCTAAAATAGGAGTGAAAATGAATTTAAACAAAACAAAAGTCATGCACTCCGAAGAAACCGTGACAATAATAAACGACAAAGTTAGAGAAAAAGTTGAAGAATATATATACTTACGACAAAAAATAATACCAAATAGGGAAATTCAAACGGAAGAAATAAAAAGAAGAAGAAAGTTAGCATGGGCAGCATTCGGCAAACTGAACTATATACTCAGAAATCAGCAAATTCAACTACATCTTAGATCTAAAGTTTTTGATGCATGCATTATTCCGATATTAACATATGGGGCACAAACATGGACAATCACAAAAAATAATATGAACATACTCAGAGTCACTCAACACGCGATGGAAAGAGCAATGCTTGCATATCACTTAAGGACAGGAAAACAAACACATGGATAAGACAGAAAACCATATCACCGATGTGGTACAAAAATCATTAAAATTGAAATGGGAATACACTGGACATGTAGCTAGGAGCGATTTAAACAAATGGCACAGAACAATTCTAACCTGGAGACCATACCAACACAAAAGACCCAGAGGCGGACCTCCTCTGAGATGGACAGATGATCTGACACGAACTGCCGTGAAAAATTGGCTACAAGTAGCGTACAACAAAAAACAATGGAAAGGAAGCTTGAGGAGGCTTATGTTCAGATATAGACGAAGAAGAAGAAGATGCAAATAGTGTATTCTCTCTCAGTATTTGCTCTTCTTAAGACTTCCTCGTTCCTCACCTGTGTCCATGGCATGCGGAACATTCTTCGCAATGTCCATTTTGAAGGCCTCTAACTTATTAATGAAAGATATTTTCAACGTCGATGTCTCCATGCATGTCGATGTATAACAATTTGGACCATACATTGCACTTAACCATCCTGTAGCAGATATTGAAAGAAAGTTTGCAGGTACAAAGTAGCCACGTACATGCCAAATACAGAGACATGCTTCTCAGAGCGCAAAGAAAACCCCTGATCAGAGTGTGCAGCGCGTACAGAACCGTATCAACCGTTGCCCTACAGGTAGTGGCCGGAGCTGTGCCGGTGCACATTCTGACAGAGGAGAGGGTACGAATGCATCGAAGGGGTAACGGAACTAGAAGTTCAGGATCAGAAGAAAGAAGAAGCCTGGAAAGTTGGCAGGATCAGTGGTCAAGAGAAACAGGCAAAGCCGCCTGGAGGACCCTTATCCCTGATGTAGTGAGGTGGTATGAATGCAGACACAGGCGCAGTAACTATTATTTTACACAATTTTTGATGGGGCATGGATCCTTTCGGTCATATACATATCGTATAAGGAAGACCGAGGACGATCTGTGTACCGAGTGTGGAGTGGTGGATGACGCGCACCACGTGATATTCGTATGCCCTATATATCAAGCAGGGCGAACCTCGCTACAGCTGAGGATGGGGTCCCCTCTGGGCGAGCCCCAAGAATTAATGCACAAAGCCAGTACGAATGAAAAAATGTTTGACGTGATCATTGGATTTGTCACTGAAACGATGAAGCATAAGGAAGAAAGAGAGAGGAGACTCCAACAAAGATAATCCGTTTGTATTTCTTTTGAACATTAGTCGTTCCTCACCGACCAGGCTGGGTAGCCAATATACAACTCCCACTTGTGTTAGTAAATGTTTTGTTTTTCATGTGTTTATATCTTGTGTTGTGAGTGTATAGATGAATGGGCCACTCCTACTGGGGGTGGGGAGTGGATCTTTAGTTGTTCTTACTAACTGTCTAGAAATTCTTTGCCAGTTTACGGTGGATGGAATGATGACGTGGTCGCGCCCCCTCACCCATTATTATGCAGATAGGTCGGTTGTCTTGCGGACCCTGGCTAGCTGCATGCGTGGATGGGGTGGCGGGGCCGGGTTGCCATGATAGTCACAGAGCGCACGCAGAGAGTGCTAGATGGGGATGACGAGCAAAGCTGGTGGGTCAGAACTATGCCCGCTAAGGTCGGTTACTGGCCTGCCGGTTGGAGAAGGAGGAGGTGAGTTTAGTTGGTAGGCGGCTCGCTACGGTTAGGCGTAGAGAGTTAAATCCAACACACCTGGGACACCTTCCCAAAAGTCTTTAGAAGATTCTCGCCTCCCAAAAAAAGGTACAAAGTAGCGGTTTAAATTTAATAAAGGCTTGTCTTGCTTGTTCGGTCGGACATTTTATTTTTTGTTGAGGATCCCATTGGTCATTCACCATCATTCCCAAGTATTTGAATGATTTCACTTGCTCGATTGCTGCATTATCTACTTTTAGTGGTACTCTTTAAAGTGCGAAAGAAATAGACGATCTAACATCTGCAGTTTTGCCGATTTACTGTTCCATATAAACAGAATAAACAGGTTCCAAAAGGATATGTACAAAAATAATACAAATACTGTAAGAACCAATAACGAGGAATCCAGAGAAATTACTACAAGTCAAGGCGTCAAACAGGGATGCGTGTTGAGTCCACTGCTATTCTCAGTGGTACTGGATGAAGCAATAAAGAAAGCCAAGAGAAGAATTAGAAAACTAACATTAGGATACTGACAAATGAAACAGACTCGACTATCGGAGTTACTATTTGCAGACGACATGGTATTGATAGCAGAAAACAGAGAAGACTAACAGCAAAATCTTGAAATCCTAGAAGAAAAACTATCAAACATTAATATGAAAATTAATACAGAGAAAACAAAAACAATGATAATTTCAAATACGAGGAAGACAGACGCAATAGAATTAGACGGAAAACAACTAGAACAAGTGGAGTATTTTAAATACCAAGGAGTGATAATTGAAGGAAATGGTAAACAAGACTTAGAAATAAACGAGAGAATGGGACGAACAGGAAGCTTATTTAATACTATGAAAACAACATTTTTGGAAAAAAAAAGAGATACCGGATAAAGTAAAAACGGCAGTCGTTAGATCAGTAGTTTGATCAACAATCATGTATAGCAGCGAGACATGTACATTGACGAGGAGACAAAAATCCGGAGTCAATGCTATGGAAATGAGGTTCTTGAGGAAAATAGCAAACAGAAAGAGAACAGGCAAAATCCAACTAGAGAACTAGAGCCAATCAATGAAAAAATAATAGACGGAGATGGTTCGGGTAGAATGTCGAACGAGAGACTAACAAAACGAGGGTTCGAAACGAGAGTGCAGGGGAAAACAAAAGAGGAAGACCAAGAGTTATGTCGGTAGATGAAATCAGGAAAGAAGTCGAGAAGAAAGGATTAACATTGGAAAGTGCAAGAAACCTAATAGACGGGGAGGTAGCGCTGAAAAATCTCTTTGAATTTACTAAAGCTAGATTTTCACATTTGATTACTGTGAGTGTGTAGAGAAACATACTGCGGTCGGTCAAGTAAAACTTAGAACAGGGGTTACTGAGAGGGTATCAAAGTTGCTTTCCTACGAAGGTAATTATTTCCATTTACTAATGCTGAAAATCAGTTCAAACACATTCTAAATTAAATATAAATAAAAGTTATTATAGTCGGTCAGCTGTATGACGGGACAGAGCCGGTCGGTCGGCCCCAATAGTCGATTGATTAAATGAAGAATTTTGGCTCGAAATTTTTTCGTCCAGCATGGATTTACTTAAAATTTTCACAGAAGGTAGGGAATGGTCCAAGGATCATTTTCTATATCATGCCGCTATCATACGCTAAAACCTTGGGGTGGTTGCCACCCCGTCTCGGGGGTGGGAATTTTTTATTACATTTTAACCATGTAATTCGATGGAAAAATTGTTTCTAAGAAAAAAATGTTTTTTACATTTTCTTCGTAAAACTAATATTTTTCGAGTTATCGCGCTTGAAAATAACAGTTTTTAGACGAAAAAATCGACTTTTTTAGAGGGTTTTTTGAGAATACCTCGAAATATATTCTATATATTTTTGGCGATACAAAGTTTCTTCAAAAATGATTTTGTAGGATTTTTAAAGAGCTATAAGACTGTGTAAATTAAATTCCGTAAGATCCCTTAGTTTTTAATTGGGGTGGGTTTAAAGGGCTCGAATAAGGGAGTGTTTGCTGGCAAATAGAAGTTTTATACGGTTAGATCTGGCTAACTATTCACTGTAATGAAAATCTATGCAAAGGGTAATTTTAGTCATTAAAAGCTACAATTTAGTAGTTTATAATTTTTTTCGTATCTTCAGTATTTTCGGAGATATTTTGAAGTAAAAGGTGAAAAATATCAAATTGCAAAAAATCAATTTTTCTTTATACTCCAATTTTTCCAAAATTAGGCATTTAAATAGGTCAAACTCCTTGAGTGTATTGATAATATAAATATAAAAGGAACTACAGAAAGGTAAAGACCAATTTTGAATTAGGAAGGTAGTTAGGGGGTTGTTTTCACTGATTTTTTCGTAGAGAAAAGCAGATAAGTACCCACATTTTTTTGATTATAAGTCGCTTAATTTTCATGCTAGAAACTTTTTATTATTTTTTTGAAAGGTCTAATTGTATACTTGAAAAAAGATTATTTAAGTTTTCCTCGAAAAAATGCAAATTTTCCCATTATTTGGCTTTGAATATTTCAAATTATGCATTTGACGAAAAAAGCTAACCGTACATACCGTATCTCGGTTTGTATTGGTCTTAAAGATATTGTAGGAAAGGAATTTGGTTTGTGTTACTAATAGATACAATTTCGATATCTACAGTTTTTTTGATTAAATGCATATTTGTCGAGGTATTCTCAAAAAAAAACCTAAAAAAGTCGATTTTTTCGTCGAAAAACTGTTATTTTCAAGCGAGAATAAATCGAAAAAAATATTAGTTTTAAGAAGAAAATGTAAAAAACACTTTTTTCTTAGAATCACTTTTTCCATCGAATTACATGGTTAAAATGTAATAAAAAATTCCCACCCCCGAGACGGGGTGGCAACCACCCCCAAAGTTTTAGCGTATGATAGCGGCATGATACATAAAATGATCCTTGGACTATTCCCTACCTTCTGTGAAAATTTCAAGTAAATCCATGCTGGACGAAAAAGTTGCGAGCCACAATGCTTCATTTCCTCAATCGACTATTGGGACAGACCGACCGGCTCTGTCCCGTCATACAGCTGACCGACTATAATAACTTTTATCTATATTTAATTTAGAATGTGTGTGTACTGATTTTCAGCCTTAGTAAATGGAAATAATTACCTTCGTAGGAAAGCAACTTTGATACCCTCTCAGTAACCCCTGTTCTACGTTTCGCTTGACCGACCGCAGTATGTTTCTCTACACTCTCACAGTAATCAACTGTGAAAAATCTAGCTTTAGAGATTTTTCAGCGCTGCCTCTTGGTCTATAACGCAAGATCGGAAAGCATGGAGACTACAATGCCAAACTCAACTCCCCCAGCGTTACACTTCCCCTAAAGGTAGAAAGGCTTAGGACTAAGTAAGTAAGAAAGTAAACAGAAGGTTGCTTCATCAGAAAAAAGGATTTGGCGAATGAAGCGTAGATTTTGATTACATACACACTATTTCTGGATTTGTCTCCAAAATTGCCCATTCCCGAAGAAAACAATAGATTTATTCCATAATTTTGCCTCTGACTATGTACAGATAAACGTTTTATGGCTTCTATATTATTTTAGTTATTAATAACTATTTAATGAGTGGTATATTGAATGTGGGTGGTTTTCCCAATTTGCAATAATGATAGCTTCTCTAAACTTCCTTTCTATGGTTGATAATTACCTAAAAACCAAGGAATATTATTAACATTTACTAATTAAAATTTATGTAGAAGTATAGTCATCGTTAACTTAATTCTAATTGTACAACTAGTGTATACAGTATGGTGCAAATGTTTGGAATAAATTCGTTATTTCATAAGCCGGCGAGTTT
Organism: Diabrotica virgifera virgifera; assembly: GCF_917563875.1. Taxonomy (NCBI): domain Eukaryota; kingdom Metazoa; phylum Arthropoda; class Insecta; order Coleoptera; family Chrysomelidae; genus Diabrotica; species Diabrotica virgifera. Next base: position 165,995,010 of record NC_065450.1, read on the forward strand.
AAGGAAAAATCCTGAAACAGGTCGATTTTTATTTTTAAATTATGATTTTTTGACGTATATATCGTACTAGTAACGTCCTCCATCTGGGCATTATGACGTAATCGATGATTTTTTTTAATGAGAATAGGGGTCGTGTTCTAGCTCATTTGAAAGGTTATATAATTTTCTATAAAGTAATATAAACATAACAACAATTATTTATACATTGTGTCAAAAAAAATTTTTTTTGGAATAAATTAATTGACATAAAAAGAAGAATGTATGTAATTAATTTAATTCAAAATACATTCTACTGATATCAGAGAAGAGAAAAAACGTTTATTTGATAAATAAACATTACTTTTCGCTTAAATTCAATGTTCAAACTGCAAAGAGGCAGTGGGTTACAGTTTGAACATTGAATTTAAGCGAAAAGTAATGTTTATTTCTTAAATAAACATTGTTTTTTGTTTTCTGACAGCAGTAGAATGTATTTTGAATCAAATAAATTCATACATTCTACTTTTTGTGTCAATTAATTTAACTCAAAAAAGAAAAATTTGTGAACAACCTGTATAAATAATTATGTTAATTTGTATATTACTGAATATATAGTTAAATAACCTTTCAAATGAGCTAGCACGCGATCCCTATTCCCATTAAAAAAATCGTCAATTAGGTCATAACGCCCAAATGGATGACGTCACTAGTACAATATATACGTCAAAAAATTACAATTTCAAATTAAAAATCCACCTGTTTCCGGATATTTCTTTAAAGTAGCCGGCTTATGAAATAACGAATTTATTCCAAACATTTGCACCATACTGTACATTAGAAAAAAATTCTTCCCTTTTTTTTTATCAGATATTTCTAGATTATATTAGTTGCTTTGAAATTATGTTTTACTTACTAATCTCAACTTTGCAAATACAAAACTGAAACAGTTACCACTGAATATAGGGTTGGGACATAATATAGGTTAGTTGGGATAATTTTGTATTAGAGTTGATTCATATTTCAGAATTATTTGTATTTTAAGAATTATTTCCTACATTACAAACTCTCTTAAAGTGATGATGCATCAACTCTAACGGTATTACTAACCTTGCGTTTGAAAGCGCAGTATTAGTTTAATTTATTTGAAAGCTTTGTATGAGTTAATCGTTTTACTAATGCCAAAATAATTTTAGTTTTATTTTTATTACAGAATGTGCTTCTTACTTAGATTTCTTTGTAACATACCTTCTTATATGATCGAATTCTTGGATAATAAATAAAGTACTTTGTATATGTTTTGCATGACAGTTGCTTCACCATTTGTTGTATAGCATGTATTTAAAAATCACACAAAGAATATTACGCTTCCTCGGCCAAAAATTTGGTGAATTGTCTTCCAGTTTGAACTGTATCCCATTAGACTTATGCCTGGTTGTACCAACAAATCTAAGCTCCAACTTAGTCCAGCTCAGCTCATAGATAAAGCCGCCTTAAGTCTCTTCTTCTTCTACGGCACTACAGCCCAAATTGAGCCTTGGCCTCCTTTATTTTTTGCCTCCACCCTTGCCTGTCTGTGGCTGCTCTTCTCCATACACGGACTCCTAAAAGGGCTTGTGCGTCGCTGTTTACTGTGTCGTCCCAGCGCTTCCGTGGCTTCCCAACCGGTCTCTTTCCTTGCATTCTAGCATTCAGTGCTCGTTTTGGTAGCCTATCCTCTCCCATTCTTATCACATGTCCGGCCCATTGCAATCTTTGTATTCTAATGAAGTCTGACAGGGGCGTTTCCTTATAAAGTTGATAAAGCTTCTTGTTGTATCGACTTCTGAAGATTCCGTTTTCCCTCACAGGTCCTAGTATTCTCCTAAGTACTTTCCTTTCGAATGTGTCGAGTTTGTTTTTGGATGTTTCTTTCAGGACCCAGGCTTCACTGCCATAGCATGTTATTGGTCGAATTAAGGTTTTATAGATTCTCATCTTTGTATTTCGGTGGACACTTTTAGACCGAAATATATGGGAGAGGGCAAAATAAGCTCTGTTTGCCTGCGTTATTTATTCTCTTCCGTATTTCTCCATCTTCTGATCCGTCGGCATATATTTCTACTCACAGGTATGTAAACTTTTCAACTGTTTCAATGTCATCTTCATGTATAATGTTTTCTGGGACTATATTTCTTCTCGTCTGAGTCATTATTTTTGTTTTTTCTGTGTTAATTTCCAGACCTAGCCTTTTTGTTTGTGTTTTTAACTCTGCATATGTTTCCTGTGCTCCTGTTGATGTTCTACTCATAATATTAATATCATCAGCATAAGCGGCCAGTTGAACCGTTCGGTTGGTCAGTAGATTTCCTCGTCCAGTTTGCATTTGCCTAACCGCATACTCCAGTGCCAGGTTAAACAATGTTGGGGCCAGTCCATCTCCCTGCTTTAGTCCCTGCGAAATGTTGAAAAAGTCTGTCCGCTGGTTTTGTATTCGTACACATGCCTGAGTTTCATCCATTGTGGCTTTAATGAGTCTTATTAGCTTGTGTGGTATTGCCAATTCAGCCAATATATAGTATAGTTTGTTCCTTTTGACTGAGTCGTATGCCTGTTTGAAGTCTACAAACACGTTTTGAACATCAACATCGTGTTCCCATGCTTTGCTCAAGATCTGTTTGACTGTAAATATTTGATCCAGTGTCGATCTTCCCCGTCGGAAGCCCTTCTGATACTCTCCAATAATATTTTCTGCTAGTGGTTGGAGCCGCTGGTTTATAATATACGTGAGGACTTTATATGCTGTACATAGTAGAGAGATTCCACGGTAGTTTTTGCACTGGAGTTTGTCTCCTTTTTTTATAGATCGGGCATACTATACTTTTCTTCCACTCGTCGGGTATTTTCTCTTCTTGCCATACGTCTTTGATGAGCGCGTGGATGTGACTTGGTGGTCGCCACCTACCTTATATAGTTCTGCTGGTGTGTCGTCAACTCCCGGAGCTTTATTGTTTTTCTGGGCTTTAATGGCTTCGAGAACTTCCTCTATGGTTGGAGCTTCTACTCCATTCTCTTCTACGTAGATCATACCCATTTCATCTTCCATGTCTACTTGAGTTCCAAGTAGTGTCTGAAAATAATGCTTCCAGGTTTCTGTGACTTTCTGTTGGTCACTGATTATTTGCCCACTTTCATCTTTACATAGACTTGTTTGAGGTTTATACCCACTTTTTATCTTTTTTAGGTATTCGTAAGCCCCTCTAATTTCGTTGTTTTTGAAATTTTCTTCCATTTTTTCTATTTGTCCATTGTCATAGGCTCTCTTTTTATTTCTACATGTCTTGTCTGCTTTCCGTCTTGCGACTTCAAATAATGTTCGTCTTTCCCGTGTTCTTCTTGTTATGTACATTTTGTGTGCTTCATTTCTTTCCTCTATTGCTTGTCTGCACTCGTCATCAAACCATGCTGCTCTTCTATCCTTTTTCTTGTTTCCCAGGGTGGACGCTGCTGCTGTCAGTGCTGCTGTTTTGATATTAGTCCATTTGCCCTCTATGGAGTGCAGTTCTAGCGTCCTTAACTCATTTGCGACTTCTTGTTCGAACTTCTCTTTACATTCCTGAATCTTCAGTTTTTCCAGGTCCAGTTTGTTTGTTCTTTGTTGTCTTTCGTTTCTTTCCCTGTTCACTCTGCATCTAAATTTGGTTTGTACTAAAATATGGTCTGATCCACAGCATGCTCCTCGTCGTGCTCTCACATCGGAGATACTACTGGCTGCCCTTTTGTCTATCAGCACATGGTCAATTTGATTGGTTGTGGTTCCATCTGGTGAAATCCATGTCATTTTGTGTATGTCTTTATGTGGGAAGCATGTGGAACTTATAACCATGTTTTTACTGGTGGCAAAATTTATCAAAAACTCCCCATTCTCGCTTGTTTCATTGTGCAGAGAGTGTTTTTCTATTGTGTCATAGAACTGCGGTTTCTTGCCTATTTTAGCATTCATATCACCCATTATAATCTTGATGTCATTTTTTGGCGTATTATCATATACTATCTCCAGCTGTTGGTAAAAGCTTTCCTTTGTATGTTGCTCTTGATCTTCTGTTGGACAGTAAACGTTTATCATTGTTAGGTTGAAGAAGTGGGTGCAAATTCTCAACTTGCATATCCTTTCACTGACTGCCTGGAAGTCGATGATTTTTGACTTAAAATCATTATCCACCACAAATGCGACTCCACATTCTTTGCTTCCTTGTTCCTTCCCACTATATAGAATTGTGTGCGTTTTAGTGTCCCTGACACCTTTCCCGCAGCCATCTTGTCTCCTGAAGAGCAGTAATCATGAGCTTATATCTTTTTAGTTCTTGCAGAAGTGCGGTTTGAGCTCCTGGTCTATTTAGCGTCCTCACATTCCAGCTTCCAAATGCATAGTCTATGTTTCGTAGCTTAAGTCGTTTCCGAAAGTTCCGTCCTGTATTCCGAGGCAAATGTTCAGGTTTCGTAACAGTGTGTTTTTTCCGGGAGTGGGTTGTCGGCCCACTGCCCAACCTTCCTCCTTTATCCGGGCTTAGGACCGGCAGTGGTGACTCCTGAGCTACTCGATCCACCCATTTGTCACCACAGGCGGAGTTGCCTTAAGTCTCACTGCACCATAATGTTCGATTCATCTCTAAGCAGTTCACGTGGCAATCCATTGTGGCAAGCTGAAAATTGATCTAAGACTCGAATGGTTGAACGCTTATGTTTCGTAAGCTGAGCTTAAAGCACGGCTTAAGCTTAAGATCTGTTAGTGCAACCAGGCATTAATCATTTATAAATTTCACTCAATGTTCTGTTACACCTAAATGTTTTTTCTTCGGGAATGAATTGAGGATTGGTTATCTCAAAAAGATACATGTTTCAAAGCTAGAAGAAGAGCTATTTTAGGATATGGATATTTAGGAGCTATGAATTTTTTAAGATTTTAGTAAATTGTACCTATTACATAGAAATGGTTCTCCAGATCACTGAACCTTAATATAAAATGGGGTATGAGCAAAAATGCCAGCGTAGTTCAGACTGAACTGGCTGGTATCTCCATAGCCGCAAAAGAGATAACCCGGAAAGGTATAGCCGGTAAAACCGTAATAATCTGCAGAGGCAGCAGACAAGCGCTACTAATCCTGAACAGACCACGTGTCATATATGGCAATGGCTATTAATGGAGTGTCATGAGTCTACGGTTACAGGAGACTACGGAAATAAAGGCAACCGCAATGCTGACCAGCTAACTAGGAAGGCAGCAGGCCTAAGACTCTTTGGACCTGGTGATCTTTTTGGCTGGTCAACTGCAACAATCGTGGAAATTGCCAAATGTCAGTCCCACACGCAAACCGTGAAGAGATGGGAAGAAGGGATAGGATGTAGACTTGCCAAGGTAATACTAAGGAACCTTGGAAAGTCAGCATCAGAAAAGTACTTGAGAATGACCAGGAAAAACGTACGCTTGACAGTTGGTTTTTTAACTAGCCATTGTCAACTAAGAAAATACCTCTAGTCCAGGGCGCATCTGTTTTGAGATGGACGTTAAGAGGTGACTCATAGTTTTTTGCAAAAATTGCTTGGAATTAACTTATATAATAATAATTGAGTTATCCTCCCACTCGAAAAGGTCCAGAACATTGTTTAAATAATCAAAATGTCAAAAAATGAAGGAAAAATTCGATTTTTTTCTTCGTTTTTTGATTATAACTTTAAAAGTATTTACTTCCGAGAAAAGTTGCATTAACATTAAAGTTGTGTAATTAAATTTCCTACAATATAGGATTGGTTAAAAATTTTAAAAATTGTCACCCTTGTTGCAAAATAGCAATAATTGCGAAAAAACCATAAATAAACAAGTATTTGCATTTTACGTTTTTCAACCATTTATGCGACACTTAGGACCTTCATATTTTACCCAGAAAAACTTTATAATATAATAAAACAATACTGTAATTTTCATTAAGATCGGTTCAATAGATTTTGCAAAATAAATTTTGAAATCCAGCTTTCGCAAAAAAATTCATTTTTTCAAAATGCTGCAGGACTGAAAATAAAGCAGATAGCAAGTTAAACTTTTTTTACATATAGAAGAATATGGTACCTTTCATTTGCAATTTGCAAAATTAAAATCGGTTATCTACCACGGCGTCAGGAATTTTTTTAAATAAACATTAATTTTTGGTGCTACGCGCAGGACAACGGTGTTCGATTCACACAAGTTGATTTCCACCAAAATTTCTTCCAATCTTTATCTAATATATTATTTTCTTGCTCTATATTTTGTTGTATTTTAATATTTTAATTCCACAAATATCAAACTAACTTGATTATTGTTTGTGAAATATTGTTTAAACAATTGCAAGTTAAAATATATAAACAAAGAAAGTTTTTGCTAAAAAAGTGTTATTTCAAAGGACAGAGTATGTGTTTTTATTTTGCAATAAACAAATTTATTTATTTCTATCGAAATGTAATAAAAATTAAAATTTATCAATCATTATCAAAGGTCATTGGAATGCCCAATCAGAGCAAACGTGGTAGTTAACCGATTAATTTTGCAAATTACAAGTGAAAGGTACAGTATTCTTCTACATGTAAAAAAATATTAAACTTGCTGTCTGCTTTATTTTGAGTCCTGCAACCTTTTGAAAAAATGAATTTTTTTTGGGAAAGCTGGATCGCAAAATTTATTTTGCAAAATCTATTAAACCGATCTTATTGAAATTTACAGTATTGTTTTATTATATCATAAAGTATTTCTGGGTGAAATATAAAATTTCTAAGTGTAGCATAAATGGTTGAAAAACGTAAAATGCGAATACTTGTTTTTTTATGGTTTTTTCGCAATTATTGCTATTTTGCAACAAGAGTGATAATTTTTAAAAAATTTAACCAATCTTATATTGTAGGAAATTTAATTACGCATCTTTTATGTCAGTGCAACTTTTCTCGGAAATTAATACTTTTAGAGTTATAATCAAAAAACGTAGAAAAAAATCGAATTTTTCCTTCATTTTTTGACATTTTGATTATTTAAACAATGTTCCGGACCTATTTGAGTGGGAGGATAACTCAAATATTATTAAGTTATTTTCAAGCAATTTCTGCAAACAAATATGAGTCACCTCTCAACATCCAAATGTAATAATATTTTTACAGATGCGCCCTGGGGCTAGATTCCGTGCACTGTAGATATCTACACGTCGCTTTCTATCGATGTCAATTGTAGTAAAAATATTTGAATTTTTAGCTTTAATTGAAGTATTTTCTAGTTTTTCTAGGCTAATTGATACTGAAGTGACACTTAGTAAAACAAGAAAATATTTGAATTAAAACTAAAAATATGGTAGAAAGCGATCGGCGCGATGTCAATATATTTGAATTTTTAGTTTTAATTCAAATATTTTCTTGTTTTACTAAGGGCCGGTTGTTCGAACGCTAATCAAAACTGATCATTATCAAATATTTAATTACAATTATATTTGATTAAGCGTACTTCTGACAGATGTCGCATTTTGAGGTTATGTTGACTGATTTGTTTTATTATTTTGGTTTTAATTTAAAATAAAACATAATTAAACTCTTTCTGATGTTAATTTCTTGTTCTTACTTACAAATCAATAATAATAATAATCTCTACAAAAGTGAATGACATAACCATAAAGAACATCTACAAACCACCATTAACTAAATGGCCAACAAATGTAATCAAAACTGAGGACAACCAACCTACAGTTTACATAGGGGACTTTAACAGTCACCACAACAAATGGGGGTATGAAAACAATGATGAAAATGGGGAAAAACTCCTGGAGTGGGCCGAAGAAAACAATATCCACCTTATCCATAGTCTAAAAGATAAACCTACTTTCTTTTCTAGAAGATGGCGCAAAGGCTACAACCCTGATCTATGCTGGGTTTCGAGTAACTCACAGTTACAACCACTCCCAAGCTCCCGAACTGTACTGCCTAGTTTCCCTCGCAGCCAACATCGACCTGTCATAATCGAAATAGGCATACAAATTTCTATCGTTGAATCCACGCCGAGACCCCGTTGGAATTTTAACAAAGCAAATTGGCCTGAATACACCAAAGAGCTGGACACCTGCATTGGCCAAAGGCCAACAATTACCACCGTTTTTTAGGAATGGTTATCTCTATCGCCAAAAAACATATCCCCCGAGGTTTTCGAAAGGAGTACATCCCAGGCTGGACGGAAGAAAGCCAAAAACTATATGAAGAATTTTTGAAATCAGAAGATCCCGAAATCGGTGACAACTTACTCAAGTCACTGGATTCAACTAGACTTAATAAATGGAAATCTACCGTAGAACATATTGATTTCTCCCGTTCCAGTCGGAAGGCATGGGGACTGATCCGCAAACTGGGCGAAGCAAGCAGAGCACAACACTTAAACAAATCAACAATTGAGCCAAATAAGATAGCCAATAGAATAATTGAGAACTCTCGAGCTCCATCTGAGAAAACTCATACATCGATGGTAAAAAAAGCTCTTAAACAACTTAAATCAAATACCCCCACAACATCAGAATACTCACGTGCCTTCTCATTGGATGAAATAAATGAAGCGCTTAACCAAACCAAAACGGGAAAAGCAGCTGGTTTCGATGGAATATATCCTGAGTTTATAGTCCACACTGGTACAAAAACAAGACAATGGCTCAAAGAATTCTTTAGCGACATTGTGACTACAGCTATGCTTCCCCCAGAATTTAAAAGAACAAAAATTATCGCAATCCAGAAGCCTGGCAAAGACAACAAGCTGCCTGAAAGTTACCGGCCTATCGCCTTACTCAGTTGCTGTTATAAATTACTAGAACGACTCTTATATAATAGAATATGTAACACCATTGAGGACGCTGTACCAATTGAGCAAGCTGGATTTAGAAAAGGACGAAGCTGTTGTGACCAAGTGCTGTCCTTAACTACATTCATCGAAGCTGGCTTTGAAAGACGTGAAAAATCTGCCATAACATTTATAGACCTTACGGCTGCCTATGACACTGTGTGGAAAGAGGGCCTTATTTATAAGTTGATGAAAATCATACCCTGTCTCAAAACTTGTCAGCTGATAAACAATCTACTAACTAACAGACTGTTTCAGGTATATATAAATGATGCACGAAGTAGCGTTAGAAAACTTAACAACGGCTTACCTCAAGGCTCAGTGCTAGCTCCTTTATTATTTAACCTTTATACGGCGGATATACCTGAAACAAAATCGAGAAAATTCGCTTATGCAGACGACCTGGCCATTGGCTTCCAAGATAATAGTAAGGAAGCTGGAGAACGAGCTCTAAACGAGGACCTAACTACACTTAGTAACTACTTTAAGAACTGGCGCTTACGTCCTAACACAAGCAAAACTGAGACCTGTCTCTTTCACCTGCCGAACCAACTTGCGGGCGATACCCTCAATGTAACTCTAAATGATGCAGCTATCAAACATAACAACAACCCCAAATATCTAGGCATCACACTTGATAGAACACTCACCTTCAAAAGCCATCTTACAAACGCAGCCGGTAAACTGAGAACAAGAAATAATATAATAACAAAACTTGCTGGAACAACTTGGGGTGCTTCTGCAGATACTCTTCGGACCTCTGCTCTAGCTTTGGTTTTTTCAGTGGCAGAATATTGTGCACCAGTATGGTTAAATAGTGCACATACAAACAAAATCGATGTCCAACTTAATCAAACCATGAGATTAATCACTGGAACAATAAAATCAACCCCAGTGAGATGGCTGCCTACTTTGAGCAATATTGCCCCACCAGATCTACGCCGTACAGCAGCATTAGTGAGAGAGTATCAGAAAATTGTAGCCAACATACAATTACCAATCCATCAAGACATACCAGACATCTCAAAAGAGCACCAGCGACTGAGGTCTAGAAATCCTCCAATCAGAACTGCCCGAACAATTGGTGATTCCTATGATATACAAAGGCAATGGTCCACAAGATGGATGCCAACAATAGCAGCAGACTATATTCAGATATCCACCCCAACCCAGGGTTTCATCGGATCGGGTCTGCCCCGGCCCACCTGGACGAGGCTTAATCGCATACGTACCGGACATGGTAAATGTGCTGATTCTCTGTTCAAATGGGGTCGTGCAGAAAGTCCACAGTGTGATTGTGGATCGCTTAGACAGACCATAAGTCATTGTGTTTCAGATTGCCTAAATCGGGCCTACCGTGGAAACCTCCAGGACTTTGTGGAATGCTCCCCAGATGCAATTGAATGGCTATGTAAATTGGACATTAATATTTAGATTCATTCATTATGTTTTGGTGTTTGAATAATATATGTGTATATGTGTATATATGTGTGTATATATGTATATATGTATATATATTATATTTGTGTATTTATCGTACTGAGAAAGTCCATACGCTAAATAAATAAATAAAATAATAATAATAAGCAATTTTTAATAATTTAAGAGCTGCGGCTATATTTTAATTACTGTTTTACCTACAATCAATAACTGATTAGTGTTTTACATGTATTTTTCATGTCGCGATTTGATTTCCCATCAAGAAAATTGATTACAATAAATGATTGATTATAATCAACTTCTTGATTAGCGTTCGAACAACCGGCCCTTAGTGTCACTTCAGCATCAATTACGGCCGGTTTCACAAAGTAAAGTTAACTTGTGGTTAAGAGATAACCAGAGATTACCCCAAAATATGCGTTTTAGTTTCAGGTCAACGGCGAAGTATGGTTAACTCACAGAATTTTTAACCAGAGGTTTGAGTGGGTTACCCTTATGGGTATACCCAGAAGGGTAACAATTATGAAACTGAAACGCATATTTTGGGGTAATTTTGAGGTTATCTCTTAACCACAAGTTAACTTTACTTTGTGAAACCGGCCGTTAGAGTATAACCTAGCAAAACTGGAAAATAATTCAATTAAAGCTAAAAATTCAAATATTTTTACGACAATTGACATCGATAGAAAGCGACGTGTAGATATCTACAGTGCACGGAATCTAGCCCCTGGTCTACTCAACCAAAGAATACACTCCACACAGTGGCTAGTAGACACACCTCTGTGCAGGAAGTGTGAACGAGATGAACGTAAGTGAACGAGAGTGTGAACGTAACTGTCGAGCATGTCCTATTAGTCCAAGAGGCAGCGCTGAAAAATCTCTTTGAATTTACTAAAGCTAGATTTTTCACAGTTGACTACTGTGATTGTAGAGAAACATACTGCGGTCGGTCAAGCGAAACGTAGAACAGGGGTTACTGAGAGGGTATCAAAGTTGCTTTCCTACGAAGGTAATTAAATTCATTTACTAAGGCTGAAAATCAGTACACACATTCTAAATTAAATATAAATAAAAGTTATTATAGTCGGTCAGCTGTATGACGGGACAGAGCCGGTCGGTCGGCCACAGTGAAGGTACAGGGTTATTCACTATATTTTGACCCTCATGTAAACTGCTTTACAGAATTAGAAAAAAATGTAAAATACAAAAGTTATTCGATTTTTAAATTATGATTTTTTGACATATATATCGTACCTACTAGTGACGTCATCCATTTGGGCGTGATGACCTAATCGACTATTTTTTTAAATGGGAATAGGGGTCGAGTGCTAGCTAATTTGAAAGGTTATTCAATTCCCTATTCATTAATATAAACATTAACATGATTAATTATACAGGGTGTCCAAAAAATATTTTTTAATTAAATTAATTGTTTAATTAATAATTCAAAAATTTTTTTGGACGCCCTGTATAAATAATGATCTTAATGTTTATAGTACTGTATAGAGAATTGAATAACCTTTCAAATGAGCTAGCACACGACCCCTATTCTCATTTAAAAAAATAGTCGATTACATCATCACGCCCAGATGGATGACGTCACTAGTACGATATACAGGGTGTCCAGAAACTCTACCGACAAACGAAGACAGGAGATTCCTCATATAATTTTTAAGACATGTTAACCCAGTTCATCTAGTCCGAAAATGCTTCGTAAGGGAGCTAGAGCTCTTTGAAGATGGCGTCTTGTAATTAGTTTTTCGTACATACCTCCAGTACGCTTCTATTTAGAAAAACAAAAATTGGTACACGTATTTATCTTTCAGAGATAAATCGATTTCATCCATTGTGAATTTCTAGTACCGGTCACAGGCGTCCATTTTGGGTAGGGCAACGGTTATTTTATCGCATAACTTTTTTGTCTTTAACTTCTAAGCATTTTTGATACTGGATTATTATATTGTGAGATATTCTATTACTAAAAGGTACTCTTGGTTTAAGTCGGTAGGACACACCGTTTTCTAGAAAAATCGATTTGAAATTTTTCGTTTTTTGAATTTGAAAAAAAATTGAAAAAAATTTTCAAAAAAAGCGGTGTATTTTACCAACTTATAGCAAGAGTAACTTTTAGTACTAAAATGCCTCACAATTTAATAATCTAAAATCAAAAATTCTTAAAAATTAAAGACAACAAAGTTATGCGATAAAACAACTCTTCACCTACCCAAAACGGACGCATATGACCGGTACTATAAATTCGCAATTAATGAAATCGATTCGTCTCTGGAATATAAATAAACGTACCAGTTTTCGTTTTTCTAAATGTTTTTTTTTTGAAATTTTTTTTGGAAATTCAATAAACGAAAAATTTTCAAATCGATTTTTCTAGAAAACGGTGTGTTCTACCGATTTAAAGCAATAGTACCTTTTAGTACTAGCATACCTCATAATTTAATAATCCAGTGTCAAAAATGCTTAAAAGTTAAAGACATAAAAGTTATGCGATAAAATAACCTTTGCCCTACCCAAAACGGACGCCTATGACCGGTACTAGAAATTCACAATAAATGTAATCGATTTATCTCTAGAAGATAAATATGCGTACCAATTTTCATTAATAAACGAGTTCTGGAGTTATTTAAGAAAAACTAATTACAATACGCCATCTTCAAAGAGCTCTAGCTCCCTTAGGAAGCGTTTTCGGACTGGAAGAATTGGGTTAAAATGTCTTAAATTTATCTGAGGAAGCTCCTATCTTCGTTTGTCGGTAGAGTTTCTGGACACCCTGTATATGTCAAAAAATCATAATTAAAAAATCGAATAACTTTTGTATTTTACATTTTTTTCTAAAGGCCGCGTCTCACCATCAACTAATTTGATCAAACAGTTTGAGCAAACTCCGGAAGTACGTCAAAGTGACGTCACAATTGCAGTTTTTTTTGAAATTCTAAAAATCTGTGCTCTCACTATCAGTCTAGTTTGATAAAATTTTTTGTATTGAGTTGTCTAACTTGTTTGTACTTTATTTAAAATTAAAATTTTTCATTATTATCGACAATGAACACTCAGGATGTGACGTCACTAACTGTCACTTTCAGTTTGCTCAAACCAGTTTGATCAAATTATTTGATGGTGGGACGCAGCCTTAATTCTGTAAATAAATCAGTTTAGAAGGGGGTCAAAATATAGTGAATAACCCTGTACATTCATTGAGGCCGACCGACCGGCTCTGTCCTGCCATACAGCTGACCGACTATAATAACTTTTATTTATATTAAATTTAGAATGTGTGTACTGATTTTCAGCCTTAGTAAATGGATTTAATTTAAAAAGAAGAGACTTAGTAATTTAAAAAGAAGACGTGGGGGAGACGATTAGGCAGGACATGTTGGTAAAGGGGATTAATATTGATATGACCCAGGATAGAATTGTGTGGAGAAATGCAATTAGGAAGCCGACCCCGCATAGGGATATAGCAAAGAGAATGATGAGTAAATGGATTTAATTACCTTCGTAGGAAAGCAACTTTGATACCCTCTCAGTGACCCCTGTTCTACGTTTCGCTTGACCGACCGCAGTATGTTTCTCTACACAATCACAGTAATCAACTGTGAAAAATTTAGCTTTAGTAAATTCAAAGAGATTTTTCAGCGCTGCCTCTCCGTCTATATGTGCATGTCCGGAGTTATCGTCAATACGAGAGTATGCCTTCGGCACGTCTTGACCTACATCTGCCAACATAGAGGAGATGTCACCTGGTGATTTGTCCGCCTTCCTGGAAATGGCAGGATGGATAATGAACTAAGGACGACAACCCCGTGAGAGGATGCACAATGGGTCGATTATGGCCTAAGTGCTGTGGGACTTGACTCACCCTCCCTACTCTACAGATAAATATGTTGCGTATCGCTTTTTTGTTCAAATCGTTCAAATTCCAGGCATTGCATTTTCTTAGCCTTCTTTGCCTCTATTTATATCTCTCTTTCAATATTCCTCAAGTTGCACATATTTTAATAATAACAACGGAATATTTTCTTATTTATAGTTTAAATCTGATTTAGTGTCGTCACTTATTCTTTTCAGCAAAAAATAACGAGTCATCAGCTCTCAGAAAAATTGTACTTTTCGTATGACTTTTCGACTTCCCCTCGTTTACATGCTTACGTGTCGATAAATGAGAGAATTCAAATTTAGCGCCATGTCGCGATACGACATTAACCTCAACTTCTGTCAGAAATTGTCAAAAACACAAAGCTGGTTGATGGTGAAATGGAGATAAAAAAGCTTTTTCGATAGTGTTAATCAAATTTTGGTAAATTTCTTCGAGTAAATTCTTGTTTTTATATAATGTGAATGGTTTATATCGCATAAAATCGTGGTAATATGGAAACTGCAATGGATAGTGCTCCTTTTCCTGGAAATATAAATATAATAGTAAGGCTTTTTTAATGACCTGTGCCTAAGCAGAGTTTATAATTTTAAAATGTAAAAATAACTTTCTATTATTAAAAGTGGTGAATTTTACACATTTTGAAGTGTTTTACGTGATATATTTCGCCTGCGTATATGAGGAGATTATGGTAAAATATATGTTTAATTGTAATTTTTTGTGATTATAGAATTTATGAAAAATTCCAAGAGAAGGGTAACAAGGCGTTGTCTAGCGGAATTTTTCGACTGCTATATTTAATTTGTGTGCTATTTTGGCTAAATTTACAGTCAGATTTTGGGTCAATAAACTTAAATCCATCATGGAAGACATTTATCAAAATTAACTGTTTTTATATCAAGAATAAAAATTAAGTTTCATATATTTTTTATTTTTTAATAACTTGAATTTATAGGATAGTAAATTTCTTTAATTCAATGTAGGTAATTTCTATCTAATGTTCTTAATTTATATTATTCAACAGTTCTTTGTTCTATTTTAAATTATTAATATTATTCATTTGTGTTGGGACAATGCAGAACTGGTTTTGTACATACAGTTTAGCTAGGAAAAAAATATATAAAAACTGATAGAAAGTTTTAGTTTAGCATTAAAAGCATTATAACCAATTATTACTTAAATCCTTATTTATTTCTCATTAATTTAGAAATAATATGTTACCACACAAATAGTTCTATATTCTTTAATCACACCCAAAGTGAGTCAATATTTAAATATGAATTAGGTATAGAATTGACTACATGATGTATAAAATTGCTAGTTTTACTGATAACACTTAATTTTTTCTAGTTATACAATTATTTATCTTCCATTACAAATAAACCCAATTTTTTCTTGACATCCAGTTTGTCAATCTTTGGAGTATATAAATCACATTCTGGCAAATCAGCATGGAAAAGTGCTTGAAATTTACAAGATACCCAGCAACCTGCAGAGTATAAAATCTTTTCATACAAATAAGCTTGAAAAACTAATGTGTGGCTAAAATTGTATATAAAATAAATAACTTTCAAATTATTTCTTACAAATTTGTAGGTCATATCCATTTTGTTTGATCAATTTGATCCGATAGCTTTTGTATTCCTTCTGTGAGTTTGTGTCTATTCAGTTACTCGTTATTGTACATTTTTGTGAGTCTTCTCATTACATTATAACGTTATGTTTTGTTTGTCATACTTTGTTTTAGTTTAGTATACATTATACATTATACATACATATTTAGTTAACAATGAGTCAACAATCAATAAACCATGAGTCATGAACAGTTCATTATACAGTATACTCTCTCTATAACACAGGTATTACGAGATTTCACTTATAAAGAGGTGCATTAGCTATACCATGAAATTCCTATTGAACTGTAACTGTCTATAACGAGGGAAAATGAGATCGAAAAACATGTTTCTTTACCTGTTTTTTCGTGGTGATGGCTATAATAAAAAATAGCTGCAGCTGTCTGTATACAGAAATGCCTAAAATATGTGTACTTATTGAGGCCACTGATGTAAACTCCACTGTCTGTCAACTTCTTCCTGTTCATCCACTGACTCTTTTTCAAAAGCTCCATTTAAACAAAATTTATAGCATCTTATATTGCTCGGAATGGCTTCACTATAGGAAGTTAATGTGAAAACTACATATTCATATGTATGCACAATATCATTGTCTGATATAACGAGATCAACTTATACCAATTAGTCTGTCATTTCAGTTTTCGTTATAGAGGGAGTCTACTGTACAAGTGCATTTAAATATATATGCTTGTTTGTGCATCTGAAGTTCACATTCTTCCCATACAAAAAGTACCCCTTTGCTTGGCATAGTAGCCATGTATATCTTCTGTCAGGGAATGTGTACATCTTCTGTTTGAGCAATATTTGCAAGTACTTGAAGAAGCATTTTGCACCTCTGCTCAAAGAGTCAAAAAAGGAAAGTTTCAAGAAAACGACGTTTAAAGTTTGTCCTACAACATTTTCGGGTTTAATTCAAAAACTATTAAAATTAGAATAATAATTAATTGTCAGCTACAATGGTTTTTGAAGCTTTATAAAATAGAGTATTAAGTATATTAAAAATGTTTAAAAAAATATATATTTTTTTTTTTTTAGTTGTGACACTATACAGATAAAATAATGAAAAATTTACGAAATATTATTCATCAAAAGTGACACTTGCAGAATATAATATTATTATGATCTGGTTAACAGACTTATACTTTTTAATGATGTAACTTTAAATACAAGTAACAACATTAAACACAAAATACTGAAAAAGAAATATAAATAAGTGATAAATATGTCACTTTTCTTGAGCACATATGCAGATTGTTTTGAATAAAGTAATCACATATACTGTCTTAACTCAGCAAACGAGGCTTTATACAAATCTTAGATGGACAAATGCTTTGCACAAGTCGATATGTGACACTGTTTGTGTTCAGTGCGTCGTTGATTTTGGATAATCGTATAATGACACTAGTGTCATCTAACGATAAATACTTGACCCATAGACATGACACTTTGTGAGATGAGTTTATAGTTTTATTAAACTGTTGGTGCAATAAAACCGATTTTAAAATTTTTTGAGTTATGACACTCTTTGAGCGGAGGTGCGATTTATGAATTACATGAATTAATACACGAACTTACATAGTATACGAGGTCTGGCTATTAAATAACGAGACTGCCTTTGAAAAAAAGTTTTATTTCAAAAATTATTCTAATATATTCTATAATAGAATGCTCTCCTTCAATATATTCCCCTTCCCTGGCCACACACTGTTCCATTCGTTTTTTCCATTGGTCAAAGTAATGCTAGAAGTCTTCTTTTGTTAGAGCTTTTAGGAGCTCCGCCGTTTTTCGCTTCACCTCTTCCATTGATTCGAACCGGATTTCTTTTAAGGCAGACTTGATCTTTGTAAACAGGAAAAAGTCACAGGGTGCTACATCAGGCGAGTACAGCAGGTGTTCGAGCATGGGAATGCCTCTAGCAGCTAAATAACGATTGTTGACAGATGAGCTTTTGGTCCGGGGTCAAATTTTTTGGGACCAACTTCGCACAGACTTTCTTCGTGTTCAATTCGTCATGTAACATGTTTCTGACAGTTTCTTTATCGGCGTTCTCTGTGCACAATTTCATTTATTTTGGTCACTGTTTGCGGAGTTGAAACAGAGACAGGTCGACCTGGACGTTGGTCATCTTCGGCGCTCTCTCGGCCTTCAAAAAACCGTTTATGCCATTTAAAAACACGCGCACGAGATAGAGAATTCTCACCATAGGCCTCTTTCAACAAATTATAGCACTCAGTCCAAGTTTTTTTTTTAATTAAAGAGAAATTTCACATTAATTCGTTGCTCATGTTTTTCGTCACACATTGTTATTGGCACGAGAAAAAAACATGTTCTTTTCTTACCTCTACAGAAAAAATACTACTACAGCGACAAAAACGTGTTTTCGTACTGGAAGAGAAGACACTTCCAGCTATCCAATGCTGCATTCGTTTCTCACTCTTCCCCTCTAGGACGCCTTCTGCACGTGCAGTCTCGTTATTTTATAGCCAGACCTTGTATATTTGAGTATTCTTCTTGGGCAGTGCAGATCTTCAGTTGGATGAAAGCATGGAAGTTGAAAAACATATATAGCCCTGTTCTGTAACAGCATAAGAGGATGAAGCTGTTTATGTAAATGTATGAAGGTCGATGGGAATTCAGAAGAAAGCATGAATTACAGATCTGGAAAATTCATAGAATGGATTGAATTCAGAGACTTGAAAAATGAATAATTAATACTTGTAAAAATAAAATATAAGGGCAGTTCTGGTAGCAAAGAAGTGCAAAGTATACATATTTTTAAAACCTCTGAAAAGCTTCACAATGTCATGTATGCTTCTTAGATGGATATTATAGATTCGAAACTGTACAGTATTCGATTATTCTACAAACAGCATATAAAAAAACTGAGTACACATACGCCAGCTCTAACTGAAGAGATCCAAAATTATGGCAAGCCAGTATTTGACAAGTTAGTTAACGACAAAGATGAATTATTAAAATGTTGCTTCGAGAAACATAAGCAAAACATTAATGATTGGTACAACAAAACTTTGTGGACGAGTGTCCTCAAGCATATGTTCAAAATGTGTCATTTTTAACATTCTAGATGCTAATAGTACTTACATTTCAGTGTTTGTTTTTAAATGTGTAGTATTATTGACATAACAAATTTACTTAATTCTTTTTTTATATTGTATTGTATAATTTTAGTAGCTTTTAGTAAAAGTATGTATTGGTTTAGAAGTAGTTGCCATGTTGTGATGCAATAATTAGTTGGCAGATACTTTTATTTAGCTGTAGTTTTAAAAGGATTTTTGCAGCTTTTTACTTAGATTAGCACTTCAAATGACAAATCACCTCTTTTAATAGGGAATTATTTTATAGCAAAATATAATATTCAGTAGAATATATAAATGTATTCCTTAAATTTAGTAAATATTTATATCTTGACTCTACCCAATTGGCTTACTTTTGAATTTAAATGTTTTGAAAGTTAATGGGAATGCATTTATATTGGTAACGTTTAATGTTGGTTTGGAAGTATACACAATCCATTTTCAGGAGGCTTCTCCACAATTAACAAAAATGAATGACATGGATATAACCATGGAAGATTCTCTCGACGGTGGTCCACCGTCAGTTGGTTCAGGGGAAATACCTGCTGTTATTTCACATACCCCTGTTTCCACCCCTGTCTCAACTCCTGTTCCTACTAGCAAAAAGGTATGTTGATTTAGGATTATCAATACTCGGATCGCAGAAATTGGTAACTATCAAACGCAATACTGTGTGATTGAATGAGTGATTGGTGGAACATACTAATATAACTATTCATTACTTTGTTAATTTATTAGGTGTATACAATTTTTCCTACTAAATTCGTTTCACGTCATCGATCATTTGTACAAATTTATGTTGGCAGTACTGACAGTCTACTTAATTCAGTACCTACTATCTTTTTTACTATTCAGTTTTACTTAGTTGTTATCTATTCAGCCATATCTACTGTTTCATTACCACAATTTATTTAAAGAATAGACTCTAAAATGTAAGTGTACCTACCTCCGGTTGAGATAGGCAAAATGCCCTCATTGTTAGAATTCAGTTTTTTTTTAATACTTATGTGATTAGAAATAAGACAGCGTAATTTTAGCCCACCGCCCTAGCCCCCTTAAATGTCTTTATTTTTTTGTTTTCATTTTTATTTTTTTTTTTTCGGTTAGTTGCAATGAATTTAATTTTTTTTTAATTTACACTCATAACTGAGGCTTTTACAAAACTTGTCAATGTTTCATAGACTCATAACATACATAACTTATAAAATGCTTTTTTTTTAAAGCATACTTTTTTTTTGGGTTGGCTGCAGGTCTATTTTGTTTATTTTGTGTATTTTATCAAAAAATATATATTTTTGACTTTTTCCACATTTTTCCGTAAGGTGCGCCACTTTCAAAAGCACGAAAAACTGGTTTTTGAGGATTTCTCCCAGTTTGTAGACTTATCAAATCAAGTTTTTTTTTATAGTTTATATTATGTACCTAATTTGAAGTAACTGGGATTTTAAGACATTCAAAAATTGGGTGAAATATTTTTAAACCCCAAAGAACATATTTTTTCAAAACTAACAATAACCTTTAAAAACGTTGAAAAAACATTTTTTTTTGGGTTGGAAAGAGTTTCGCATAATTTTTGATTGTCCTAAAGGACCTAAATACTTTATATTATATATCGAGAGGTTTGACCGAAAACCTGATAACTAACAAAACCATTGTAGAGATAATCGCGATTAAGGATTTTAGGAAGTTTGAAGAAGATTTAAAATCATCATAGAAAGTTTTATCAAATATTTGTTATAGCCAAATGGCAGAGAATTTAATATTTAGTTAGAATAATTTATTTTAAGTTTAATTTATAAAAACGTATTTACAAAAAAAAAATAAAACGTGATATTTATCGGGTTTTACCTCGTTGAATGAGTATAACAATTGACTTTATTGGTTTTTATTTTGAATTTTTTTTATTATAAAATAAAAGTTAATTGTATTTTATTCCAACAAAAATAAATTATTCTGCATTCTTCTCACATCAATACGTCTGGAATTGGATCTACGATATAATTACTGGTTTTTAAATTTGTTATTCAAGCATGGACCTCTTCTGGAAACTATTTTCTTGGCACATCTGTATCAAATCCGTTTTCTTTGCTTCACTTATTGGAAAGGTACTTTTATATAACTTTGATAAATTGCCCGGAGGTGGTAAGTCTGTGGTTGCTTTTTGGGATAAAATTTGTTTTAGCCTTTTAGGGCGTAGAGTAGGAGTTTTTTGTTAATTCAAACCAATATCTTCTGATATTTTTATTAACTGGTTACCGTTTTCCTCTATTGTCTTCTTTAGAATATCATCCAGTAGAATCACTGTTACCTACAGCATTTATTATTTTCATACATTTATATATTTCATTAATTTATCATCTGAGAATATACACAGCGTTTTTTAAAAAACCTTTGTCACACTGGAATTCATTCATGGTAAACTAGTGGAAAAAACATTTCTTACTAAATGTTCGTTACTTTCTTTGGGAAGTTTTAGGGACAAGTCTAGTCCTAATTAGTTTGACAGTTATATTGTACAAAATAAATATTTTTCTAGACTAGACTACTACTACTAGACTCCAGTAATTTCTACAGAGTTTCAATAGTCTTAAGACAACTTTTCAGTACACTTAAATTTAAATTTACTACAATTGATTTGCTGTGGTACCTTGGAAGCTCTGAGTTTGTTTTTCATTATAAATATGGGCCCCATTCTAACCGCTTTTTTTTGTTTTTGTAATATCCAAATGTCAATTTACATCATCTTTACTGGGTTTTCGCAGGAAAAAAGTGTGCTGAAATTTAATAAACTATCATAGTCTAAAATCCTTTATTGAATTTTCACATGAATATATTTTGTCAAAATAAACAATTCTCAATTCAATTATCGTAAAAATAAACAAATAAACAATTTTGTAATTGTCATCTCTGATAAAATTAATTATCAGTTTTTAACTTATATTTCTAATAAAATTGTGCTTAAAAATGTTAATATCAAATACAGTAGAACCCCGCAAATCCGAACCCCGCTAATCCGAACATTCGGCAAATCCGAACCAGCATAAAGTGAAAAAAATTAAAAAATTGAAGACAAAAACTTAAAAACACGTTTATTATACAGAGTAAAACCAGAAAATTAAACAATGTAGGATTAGTACGACTTTGACATTTAAAATTTCTTAAAAATGAATACGTACTTTATATGTAGTGTTTAAAAATGTTAAATATAAACTTACTTCGGTTCTCTTGCAGTCAACTTTAGTCCAAAAATGTTGTCCAGACTCTTGAGAGAACGTTTTGCGACTCAAAATCAACGACAACGAAAGCTTTGAATTATTGGTTAGGCTAACTTTCACATAATCCGAACTTTTCGGAATCCGAACAGGCTTCCCCCCAATTAGTTCGGATTTGCGGGGTTCTACTGTAATAACATTTACCAGTGGTAGGAGACGTGTTTTTACTACAGCAGAAATAAAAATACTGGATTTCATAATTTTGGTATTTATCAGGTTTTTTACTAAGGATATTTAAAAGCTTTGATTTGATGTATTTTGAAGTCTATATCTATGTAAATCTGTATATCCAAGTCTATATGGAAAAAATCTCCCAAAACCACTAAAAATCAAGTTTTTCGGATTTTTTTAAGGTAGCGCTCCCTTTTGGAAAAATCTGAAAAAATAAGAAATACATATCGATCAAATACACAATGTAAAAAAAATCCTAAACAAAGTCACAATAAGTTTATTTTGGCGACAATTTTGTCTTAAGTATTTAACAAAATATATTAATGGTAAATATGCACATTTTCAAAGATTATTAACTTATGAGTTGTTAATTTTAACGTCACAATTTTATCATCGATTACGTACAACGGAATTAGAAGGAAAAAAGTTTCTTACACATTGGGTTGCAGAAAATCAAAACAGATCAGGTTGTCCTAGATTTTGAAAATATAAATACTTGTTTTACTGGATCAAATGCATTTTGTGAACTGCATGAACTAAAACTTGACCTATTTTGATCTTATATGCACCTTGGTAATAACTGTTGATGTTAATATTTTCACTGTCTTTATATGGATATATATTAGTCACACGTTTTTATGTAATCCTCACACATGTTTAATTTTTAAAACATTTACTGAATACTGCGGAAAAATTCCATGAGTGTATTTCTTCCACATAATCAAGAGTTTTCAGAAAACATTTAAGATGGATAAGGTTAATATGCCAACTTTTATGATCTAGAGTAAAAAAAAAACAAGTTTTATTTAAATTTTGACTTCAATCGTCGTCTAGTTGCTATATTTTTAACCAATTATTTTACTACAGAAAACAAACAAGAACAAAGTTGTTACTGGCTACATATTGTACTCCAGAGAAGTACGCAAACAGGTCGTTCAGAATAATCCAGAGTCCACTTTTGGGGACATCAGTCGTATTGTAGGTAGCGAATGGAAGTCTCTGCCCACCAGTGAGAAACAGCAATGGGAAGAAAAGGCTTCCAAATTAAATGAAGAAACCAAAGCGTTGTCAGTGTTAGAACAAGATCAATGTGGAAGTCCAGCCGTTCCAGTGGTTCCTCCTCCACCACCAATCGATCAAGTGAGTCATTAAATTTTTACTAGAAGGTCTTGGATTTGTTTAGAATTATGTAACGACAGGCTTCTTTGTTCGACTACACAAAATAAAACTATTCTTTAGTGAATAGTTTTATTTAAAAGTAAATATAATTTGTTCTTCATTATGGTGACATTGATTTTGTCTTCCTAACATTTTAATAACTTGTCTTTCATCTAGCCTTGGCCCCTAATCATATTTCATTTCGATGTCGAAATTTAAAAGCGACTATGCCATGACAGTCACAATTGTTAGATACACCAGGATAACTATGTTTTTCGTATAACAACGTACTTTACAGAATTGAAATTAGACTATTTGAATGGTCGCAGGAATGTTTTAAACGAACAATTTTTTGGCTGATAAACAAATAGAATATCTCGGCAACTATTAGATTAAATTAATCTTTAACTACACGCGCTGGCGTATTTTGTACGCCAGATATAGGAATCCTACTGCAAATTTATTTAAAAATTTAATTTTTGACCTTGTGTATCTCTCTAACTTTAACCTATCACTGGAATGTGCTTTGCAATTTGGTTTTAGTTGTTATAATCGGCGTTCTGGGAAGATCGTAATTTACATTTTATTATCTGTTGTTTCCGGTGGTGGACAATATATGCCACAAATACACACACCCAAAAAATTAGCTGAACACCTTAAAAATGGGACATGTTTGATGTCTCGAATTTTCTAAACCAGTGGTCCGATTTGAGTGATTCTTTTAGTATATTATAGCCTTATTATTTAAGAATATCGTTGTGATAATATTGTTGCTAGACAGGTAAATATCATTTTATACCGGGTGTACAAATCATACTGTGTTTTTTTCTTAAAGTTTGGAACACCCTGTGGAATATTCTAGCATATTTAAAATATTAAAATTAAAACTAGATTGTAGAGTTAGGCTTTCTTAACATTTTCCTGTTCGACTCATTTAATTATGTTGGATAATAAAAAAAGTTTGTGCGTTAACAACTATCCATGTTTTTGATCAATAATTCCTTGTAGTAGGGGAGGAAATTATGCTAAATTTGAAGTTACTCGAGCGTTATTGGGACCTATTGGATTGTGAAGAGTATGTGCTAAAACCAGAAAAAGGTTAAGTTAAGTTTTCCATATAGTGGGGGACTTTTCATTTTTTAATTTAATTTTCCATTTGAAACAATCGTTTTTTTTTTTTTTCGATTATAGCGCGATCTAACCATAATTTGAAAAAATGTGTAGAACAAAAGTTGCTTATTTTTACATAAAGAATTCAAATCTGCAATAAAAATTGGGGCTCCTGTTTAAGATTTTAAATTAAATCCCCCACCCCCACCTCCGTGGGGCTCGTGTTTGGTGCCATTCGATAGATTTTTCAAAAATATTGAATACGTGTATTTTGCAGTTTTTCGATCTGATGTTCATTTTTCGTCGATGTTGTATATAAAATTTGTAAAAAAAACATGCAAAAGTAAATGCTGAATATTACATACTTGATTCAAATGCATATGCGCTCAGCGTTTGACATTAAAACCCCCTCGAAGCTAGTTTAGCTGAAATCCACGGGAGGTCGTCATTGTGACATCGCTTACATCGCTTAGTAATTTATTTATTTGATATATCTATTGAATTACTTAGGCTTGTTTATTAAACTAAGCAGATAATGATGGTAGGGGAGCCCAAGAGGATATTTTTGCAGTTACTCGAGCGCGTCAGATTATCACATGGGGAGGAACCCTGTAAATGTACCTACCGATACCATATATTGGTTCTTAACACCGGGGAATTCATTAAAGGGGGACCGAAAAAAAATTTGTTCTTAGAAAAACTCGAAATCGTCAGATTAAGATAAGGTAAGTTAAGTACATGCAAAATAGTATATATTTTAAAAATCTGACGATTTGAGCGGGACGTAAGAAAATGGGTGAGTCACAAAGTTTTACAAAAAAAGTGAATATTTCGCGAAATAAAAGTCAGATTGAAAAACTAAAAAATATGTGTTCAATATTTTTCAAAAATCTATCGAATAATACTAAACACGTCACCCCACGGAGAGGGGTGGCGGGTAAATTAACAATTTTAAATACGATATTTCGCGAAATTAACATCAGGTCGTAAAACTGCCAAATACACGTAATTAATATTTTTCAAAAATCTATCGAATTTTGCACCAAACACGCCCCCCCCCCCCACGAAGAGGTGGGATGGGGGGTTACTTTAAAATCTTAAATAGGAGCCCCCAATTTTTATTGCAGATTTGGGTTCTTGACGTAAAAATAAGCAACTTTTATTCGCAACATTTTTTCCAATTATGGATAGATGGCGCTATAATCGGCAAAAACGATTGGTGGAAATGTAAAATCAAATTAAAAAATGGTGAGTCCCACACTTTATGAAAAACTTATCTTAACTTTTTTTGGTTTTAGCACCCACTCTTCACAATCAAATAGGTCCCTATAACGCTCGAGTAACTGCAAATTTAGCATACTTTCCTCCCCTACTATGAGGATTTATTGATGAAAAACATGGCTAGTTGTTAAAGTCCATAACTTTTATTTTCCAACAAGCAAATGAATCAAAAAAGAAAATGTTAAGAAAGCCTAAGGCTATAATTGGGTTTTAATTTTAATATTTTATACAGGGCGAGTCATGAGGAACTGTACATACTCCTACCTCGTATAGAGGCTCCTATGGGGAATAACAAATGACCATTAAAAAGTGTCTGCTCCCATTGTTTAATAATATACAGTGCGAGTTTCGCATTTTGAGAGAAATTTGTATTCGTCATAATTTTTGAACGGTCAGATCGATGTGTCTCTTATTTTGGCCAATCGTTACACTATTACCACCTAATCAACTAATTTATTCAAACTAGAAAAAAATCAGGTCCGGCTTTAAAAAAATTAGTTCGTTTGGGTCTTAGAAAAAATTTCACCCTGTATATGCTTTTTGAAAACTCTAATATGAATTTTACAAATTAGACAAATAGGCAATTAAAATGGCATATTTATTTTTTTCCGCACACGATTACTTAATTTTTTATAATAAAATCAAATTTCACTATGAATTAGAAGTTTGGTAAAAGTGAACCATAGATTAAAAAAAAAATAACTTTTATTACAAAAATTAATTTTTTTGCACAAATAAGTAATTTATGTTACCATCCAATCAAATGATTTATTCAAACTAGAGAAAAATCAGGTCCGGATTTAAAAAATTAGTTCGTTTGGGTCTTAGAAAAAATTTCACCCTGTATACGCTTTTTGAAAACTCTAATATGAATTTTACAAATAAGACAAATAGGCAATTAAAATGGCATATTTATTTTTTCCCCACACGATTACATAATTTTTTATTAAAAAATCTTTTTTGTCAAAATCGGAATTTTAGCCTAAAAATGAAAAAAAAATGAACTCGTTTAAAACTGAACGGTTTAACTCGCTACAACTCTGTTCCATTTTAATATTTTTTTTTCTGAAATTTTTACAGCACATACCTCTTACCATTGTGAAGACTATGAAAATTGTTGTAGACTTTCAGTCTTCTTCTTGTAAAAGTTGCAAACTTGTAAATCGCAAAAATTAGGTGGAAAAATTTAAAATTTATCAATTTGATCACGTCTATGTTAAACTGTAGAGTCCAAAAGAAGTGTTATGGGAAGTTTTAGATCTAGACGTGTTATAGAAAAGAAAAAGGTAAAACTTTTAATTTTAAGTAAAAAGTGGTTTTTGTAAATTAATTTTTGTAAAAAAAGTTAATTTTTTTAAATCTATGCAAAAACTTGCATTGCCAAACTTTTTATGCATAGTCAAATTTGATTTTTTAATAAAAAAATAAGTAATCGTGTGGGGAAAAAATAAATACGCCATTTTAATTGCCTATTTGTCTTATTTGTAAAATTCATATTAGAGTTTTCAAAAAACGTATACAAGGTGAAATTTTTTCTAAGACCCAAACAAACTAATTTTTTAAATCCGGGCCTGATTTTTTTCTAGTTTGAATAAATCAGTTGATTGGGTGATAACATAAATTAAATATTTGTTCAAAAAAAATAATTTTTGTAATAAAAGTTATTTTTTTTTAATCTATGGTTCACTTTACCAAACTTTTAATTATTCATAGTCAAATTTGATTTTTTTTTTATAAAAAATTAAGTAATCGTGTGGGGAAGAAAATAAATATGCCATTTTAATTGCCTATTTGTCTAATTTGTAAAAATCATATTAGAGTTTTCAAAAAGCGTAATACAGGAAATTTTTTCTAATACCAAAACGACGTAATCGATAATTTTTTTAATGAGAATAGGGATCGTGTGCTAGCTCATTTGAAAGGCTCTTCAATTCTCTATTCAGTAATATAAATATTTACATAATTATTTATACAGGGTGTCCAATAATTTAATTTTTTTGTCAATTTGCCAAATGATTTAATTTAATAAAAAATTTTTGGACACCCTGTATAAATAATTATGTACATGTTTATATTACTGAATAGAGAATTGAAGAACCTTTCAAATGAGCCAGAACACGACCCGTATTCTCATTTAAAAAAATAATCGATTACGTCATCACGCCCAGATGGATGACGTCACTAGTATACTATATATGCCACAATATCATAACTTAAAAATAAAAACCGACCTGTTTTGGGATTTTTCCTTAAAGTCACCGGTTTACGAAATAACGAATTTATTCCTTTCATTTGCACCATACTGTATACACATGCAACGGTGGAAAATAGTGTCGCGCACGCTTGATTGGCAATTAAAAAACAAAGGGGTTTTTGATTGTATTGCAAAATTTGATTGTATCTGTATTGCAAAAAACTCTTCGGGATTTCATCAATCGATGTTTAAAGAATATCTACCTACCTTGGCAACATTCAAATTTTCAGTTTTTCACATAGTTTTTGAGGGTTAAAAATGGCAGATTTCGCAATTTTTCAATTTTTAATCGTTTATATGTCAAAAACTATCAACTTTCGAGAAAAATCACTAAAGACATTTTCTGTTTGGAATGATCCAAAAAACCTAAAAAAAATTTGTTCCATGCAAAAATAATTTTAGGAAAAAAACAAAAAAAAAGTTTAAAAAATTTTTGACCAACTTTTGGCCCTGGCAGCATGCAAATTTGTTAAAAGGGGTCCTTTTTGAGTAAGATTGTGCCAAAAATCCGAATTAGAATATTTTTCCTAGCGGATGCGCAGTGGCTTTCTGGACTAATCTAGGAGAGTCGATGCTCGCACTGCCTCCTCCATTGACAAATTTCTTTGGCGGTTCATTTTTTTATTTGATCTTTATGCAAATGAACTTTCAAACATGCATGTGATGAAAAATATCACAATGAAAAGCTTGTTTCTCACAAGCACTTTGCTTTAATCGGCACTTTTTATGAAAAGTTTAAATCACTTTCAGACTAAAATGAAGTTTAATACAAATTATTGTTAAAACAAGACTATTATTAGCTTACATAACAACGGTCACTGTCAAACAAGGTCCATAGGCAACTTGTCGTACAGTAAATTATCAATAAATAAAGGAGAAAAATATGAGTGATGCGTTAATTTTGTCCAGGAGTTTATGTATCCATTAGGATTTGTCACCCATTTGGTTTCCGATAATATTTCAACTTGTTTTATATTTAATTTTAATTTCTAATAATTTTCATATTTTCAAGGTGTTCGAATGTATGTGGGACACCTGCGACTATCAGTTTGAAGAGGTATCCGATCTGATTGAACATTGCGTCAAAGATAAAGAGTCGCAAGGGCATGTGCAAGCATTCTATCAAGAAAACAATTTGACAGAATTCAATTGCTATTGGCGCAACTGCGCCAGAAATAAGAAGAATGTTCCGCCATTTCCTAATATTACTAGATTGATTAGGCATGTACGTGACATGCACATCAACAAAGGCAATGGAAGAAGTGTTCCTCCAGAAAATCGTAGCAAGTGAGTATCCTTTGATTCAATACATAAATTTAGATGTTAAGTAATCTTTTTCTCATGAGCATCTTTCAGTGCGTCACAGTTTTTCGATTTCTTTCTAACGCATTAAATTGTATGTGACAGAAAAAAAGGAACGTCAGTGATTACATTTCATCGGTGGCATTTATAACATTTATTCTTGTTGTCGATAGATGGCGCTATAATCGAAAAAATATTTATGAATTATATAATATACACTGGGGTGCAAAATTAAACGGACACCTTTAAAATGGGTCATTTTTGATGTCTCGAATTTCCTAAACCTGTTGTCCGATTTAAGTGAGTTTTTAATATGTTATAGCCTTATTCTTTACCAATATCGCTGTAATAATATTGTTGCTAAACGGGTAAATTTTCATTGTATACCGGGTGTACCAATGAAACTGTGTTTTTTTCTCAAACTTCGCATTACCCTGTGGAATATTTTAGCATGTATAAAATACTCAAATTAAAACCCAACCATAGCCTCATGTTTTTTTAACATTCTGTTGTTTGATTCATTCGCTTATGTTGGACCATAAAAAAGTTAGGTACTTTAACAATTAGCCATGTCTTTCATCAATACAGAGTGTTTTTAAATAAGTATGGCAAACTTCAAGGGGTAATTCTACATGAGAAAATAATGATAGTTCGCTTTATAAACCTAGGTCCGCAAATGCTTCGTTTCTAAGATAGAGGGTGTTCAAATTTTTCTTACAAATTGACGATTTATTTATTGCTTTAAAACCGGTTGAGATATGCAAATGAAATTTGGTAAGAATTTAATATTCACCATTTGCGCTCATGCGGGTAATATGAGCCGTCATATTACCCGTATGCGCGCCAATGGTGAATATTAAATTCTTACTTGTATGTCAAGAAATGTGCAATAACTACGTCTTAAAACCCACCAAATTTCATTTGCATATCTCAACCGGTTTTAAAGCAATAAATAAATCGTCAGTTTGTAAGACAAATTTCAACACCCCCATCTCGGAAATGAAGCATTTGCGGACATACCGTTTATAAAGCAAACTGTCATTTCTTCATGCAGAATTATCCCTTTAAAGTTTGCCATACTTACTTAAAAACACACGGCTAGCTAGGAAAATCATGGCTAGCTGTTAAAGCACCTAACTTTTTTATGGTCTAATGTAAGCGAATGAATCAAAAAACAAAATGTTGAGAAAACATGAGGCTATTGTTGGATTTTAATTTCAGTATTTTATAAATGCTAGAATATTCCACAGGGTGATGCGAACTTTGAGAAAAAAACACAGTTTGATTGGTACACTCGGTATAAATTAATGAAAATTTAACTGTTAAGCAACAATACTATTACAGCGATATTGTGAAAGAATAAGGCTATAACATATTAAAAGATAACTTAAATCGGACAACAGGTTTGGGAAATTCGAGGCATCAAAAATGACCCATTTTTAAGGTGTCCGGTTAATTTTACACCCCAGTGTATGTATCTACGAATATAGTCTGTACAATTTATAAGACTATGCAAATCAAAGAAAATACCATTTTATAAATGCAATAAACACAATTGATTTGCTTTTATGCCAAATTGCAAATAAAATGTGACAACTGTCAGATTTAACTAAAATGTCATGTTAGTAAATGTGTATTATCACGGACTTATCTTTTTTTCTATCATTTGTGACGTGCTGAAAAATGCTCATGAAAAGGACCATACAATCAGTGGATTTTTCTAGGTTGACATTTTAACATGTTCCGTGCCCATCTTGAACAAGTGCTATACCCCATTCCACGAATATACGACTCTCTTGGATTATCGCGACAACGAATATTTTACTGTGCAAAATATGAAGGACGAAAGTAAATTGCAAATTATATTTTTGTTTATTGGAGTAATTATTAGAGCAAAATACTTTCGTACTTCTTATGTTGCACACTATAAAATTCGTCGTCGCGATAATCCAAAACAGTCGTATATTCGTGGAATACACCATACTTGGTTGGTACCATGGACTTAAATCGTTCATTTAGTAGCACAGTACTAATGACGCTACTTGTGCGTCATCGGTACCTTTGATAAAACCTTCGTGACGCTGGTCATGCGTCATGGGCACCGATCGTGTTAATACAGAAATGGGTATAACTCCAGTAATTTGATATAATTGTCTTAAAAGTTCAATAAATAGGCGAGCAACAGCAACCCCTAAAATTACGTTATACCGACCACGAAAATCAACTTTAAGGTGAATGACCAATTTTGATGATTCTTTATGTTTTCGAGGTCGCCGAATCTGAATATGTAGTTTATTTTTATTTGTCATGTTTGAAGTATTTAGATAACAACGAGCTTTGTCCAAAATGTTTAAACAAATTAAAAGAGGAGTTGTTAATTTTTAAACATTTTGTCGTTAGATTTCGTTAGTTTCATGTTTACTTAAAAAAGTTGAGTGACAAATTTCTTAGTTTATAATTTAAACTACCACAGCAATAAAATATAATTCATGAAGAAGTTTTCTAGAAAATATAAGTCAAAATATGTAACAGGAAAAAAGTTATGTGACTTTATAGACGAACGGCACACCCCAAAAAAAGCTTATTTCTCGAGATACTGTGTGGTGTAATGACCACGGTGTGGTGAATGGCTAATTTTGGTCATACTGCATGTTTTTGATGGTTCTGAATACGAAAATGAGGTTTATTTTGAATTTTACGTGGGGGAACATTGGCAAATTCGTAATATTGCCCTAAAAATAAAAAAAAATCACATTTTACTGCGTTTAACTTGCTACAACTCTGTTCCATTTAAATATTTTTTTTCTGAAATTTTTATAGTATATATTACTTACCTTTCTGAAGACAATGGTACCTGTTTCAATCTTTTTCTCTTATTGTAATAAAAGTTATGAATTGTTTAAAGTAAAAGGTTCAGATTCCTGAATTGTAAAGTTTAATCGCAAAAGTTGTGTGACAAACTTTGAAATTTATCTTTTTAATCAAGTTTATGTTAAAATATATGGTACAAAGAATAAAATGTTTTATAGAAAAAATGGCGCAACTTTTAATTTTAAGAAAAACGTGATTTTTTTTTTATTTTTAAGGTAAATTTGCGAGTTTGACAATGTTCCCCCAGTTAAAATTCAAAATAAACCTCATTTTCGTTTTCAGTACCATCAAAACATAAAGTAAGACCAAAATTAGCTGTTCATCACACCGTGGTCAGTATCTTGAGAAATTAGTATCGTATAGTTGATCCAAAAGATGGCACAACCCAGACATCCAAAGTGAAAGTTATCCTTCAACACCAAATTGTTCTATATGGTCCACACAATGTCCAGAAAAAAGTCACACCATTTTGAGTGTCGGGTTTGGGGGGGAGAGGGGGGAGAAATCGGTAAATTCGTAGTTTTTTAAGTTTTTCGCCAATATTTCTAAAACTATGCGGTTTAGCATGAACAACCCTCTATACAAAATTGTTCTACATTAAATTTAAAATAACAAAGGCCCTATGCATAATCTTTCTAAAATGAATGGTTCCAAAGATACGGAGGTAATATAGTATAACTGGTCCAAAAAAAGGCCTAACCAAAACATCCAAAGTAAAAGTTTTCCTCCAACACCAAAATGTTCTATATGGTCCACATATTATTGGGAGGGAGATGGGAGAGAAGCCGGTAAATTAGTAGTTTTTTTTTACGTTTTTCGTTAATATTTCTAAAACTGTGCTTTATCGTAGACAATGTTACATACAAAAATGTTCTACATGAAATTTAAAACAAAATATGTTCTATACATAATTGTTATAAAATCAACGGTTCCAGAGTTACAGAGGGTGAAATGTCGAAGTTTTCGATACTTTTTATATTTATTGGGCAATATTTATGATATAACTATACCAAAAACCCAGACATCCAAAGTGAAAGTTATCCTCCAACACCAAATTGTTCTATATGGTCCACATAATGTTCAGAAAAAAGTCGCACCATTTTGAGCGTCGGGTTTGGGGGAGGGGAGAGAAATCGGTAGATATAAAAAGTATCGAAAACCTCCACTTTTCACCCTCCGTAACTCTGGAACCGTTGATTTTATAACATTTATGCATAGAACCTTTTTTGTTTTAAATTTTATGTAGAATATTTTTCTATAGAACATTCCTTACGCTAAAGCATAGTTTTAGAAGAAATATTGACGAAAAACTTAAAAAAACTACTAATTTACTGACTTCTCCCCCATCTCCCCCCAAACCGGACGCTCAAAATGGTGTAACTTTTTACTCAACAATATGTGGACCATATAGAACAATTTGGTGTTGAAGGAAAACTTTTACTTTGGATGCCTGGGTTAGGCCTTTTTTTGGACCAATTATACTATACTACCTCCGTAACTTTGGAACCGTTCATTTTAGAAAGGTTATGCATAGGGCCTTGTTTATTTCAAATTTAATGTAGAACAATTTTGTGTAGAGGGTTGTTCATGCTAAACCGCTTAGTTTTAAAAATAGTGACGAAAAACTTAAAAAAATACGAATTTACAGATTTCTCCCCCCCCCCCCCCCGAAACCCGACGCTCAAAATGGTGTGACTTTTTTCTGAACATTATGTGGACCATATAGAATAATTTAGTGTTGGAGGATAACTTTCACTTTGGATGTCTGGGTTTGGGTCTAACTATACCATACTAAATAAGCGTTTTTTTTGGGGAGTGCCACTCGACTATAAAGTCACATAACTTTTTTCTTATTTCATACTTTCACTTGAAATTTTCCATAAAACTTCTGTATGAATTATATTATATAGCTGTGTTGGTTAAAGTTATAAACTAAAAAGTTTGTCACTAAACTTTTTTAAGTAAACATGAAACTAACGAAATCTGACGACAAAATGTTTAAAAATGAACAACTCCTCTTTTAATTTGTTGAACAACATTTTGGACAAAGCTCGTTGTTATCTAAATTCTTAAAAGATGACACAGTAAAATTTTTAAAGGGAAATATTTACAGCGACCAAAGATACAGGGGGTAAAATTGAAAAATCTTTTTATTTCTTATTGAGAAATCATAATTTTTTTTTTCATTTTTGCATAAAATTTTATTTTTGAACATGTTCCACCAATTCTAGATGAAAATAAACTTCGTATTCGGATGCAGCGACCTCTAAAATATAAAGAATGACCAAAAATTGCCATTCATCTATCATGGTCGCTTTTTCGATTTCTAAACCTCAAATTACGGGTGTGCCGCTCGCCTAAAAATGGAATAGGAAGTTTTAAAACATTTTGAGAAAAGTATAAAGAACAAGAAGGAGAAGCAAGCATAAAAAAGTTTCACGAAAAGTGGCAAATAATTTATAAGATATGAGTGCATACAGTTTATAAGATATGAATTCAGATAAAATTCATAGTACAGGGCAAAAGATCGCTAGGAAGACGCCAGAACTCGTGAATGAAAGACCTGAGGAGATGGTTTGACCACGCATCTGCAAAAATCTTTAGTTCAGCAGTTTTCAAAGCTGCAATTGCCATTTGGAGTGCCATCCTTTGAAAGGAGACGGCGTAATAAGAAGAGTTCATAGTACTTGTTCTATGAAAAAAGTAAAATACAATAAATACAAAAAAATTATGGATAAATTCAGTGAATTTGTACTCTACGAGCTCCCTAGTGGGAAAGTTTTGGGGTAGTTCTGATTTCTTTCATTACATATGTATTTTGGGCTGCTGAATCAGAATATGAGGTTTGCGGACAAAATTTCTTGACGGAACATTGAAAAAATAGCGAAGAAAGCGAAAAATTTCAGCTTTTTTCCGCTTTTTTGCTCAAATATCGAAAACTATTAACTTTTAGTAAATGGTCTGTTAACAGAAATTAAAAGTACTTAAAATTCTCTACAAATATCACTATTTACTTTTATTTCATACGAACCGTTCGGTCTAAAGTGCAATTTTTAACGGTCTCGGCAAAACCAACTTTTTACATTCCAAAACTTTATTTTTTATTAGAATGCTGTCATTTGATAAATTTCTCCTAGTTTTCTGTACAAATAATAAATGTTAATTCATAATATGAATATGGTATGTCTCTTGTCGCAGCTTCCATGAATCTATTCCATCCTAAAATACCGAGAATGTCTCTGCTTTTCCCATAGAGCCACAGAAAATCAGGCAGAGATGGAGTCACAGTTGCAGTTGGTGTGATCATTCCCTTCGGATCTGTTATCTTGATTTCTGATAAACCTTGAGGTCTTGTCCTTTCAAAATGTATTAGTTGAACAGCTCCCTGACTTCTTTAAACGTCAGGCGCGGGTTTAGTTTTTAACCGAGGAATGGATTGGTTAGGAGCTACTGCATGTTTTGGTGCAATACAAGAAATGTCACCCATGACGTGAAAAGTGTGGTATCCGTCGATTGTGTGTACGTTAAAATCAATGTTATCGTACACGTGTTGTGTAAAGCACGGCCAATCTTCTGCGGATTGCCTGCGATTGCTGACACTTCCAGACAAGCAACGCGCTTGCTCAGTCTTGTAGCGGCAGTAAGACCCAGATAATTCGTCTCACCATTCCTTGCAGGGTTGGCCGTTTTCTCTACAAAAAGTACAGCTCAAGAAAATAGGTTGATGTAGTTTCCTCTTTGGGGTTTTGTTTAACCTATACAGAAGCTGTTCGCCTGGAAGTGTCAGCATTCGCAGGCGATCCGCAGAAAATTGACCTGCCGTGCTTTACACAGCATGTGTACGATAACGCTGATTTTAACGTACATACAATCGACGGATACCACACTTTTCACGTCATAGATGGCATTTCTTGTATTGCACGAAAACATGCAGTAGCTCCTAACCAATCTATTCCTCGGTTAAAAACGAAACCCGCGCCTGAGGTTTATGGAAGTCAGGGAGCTGTTCAACTAATTAATTTTAAAATGACAAAACCTCAAGGTTGATCAGAAATCAAGATAACAGATCCGAAGGAAATGTTCACTCCAACTGAAACTGTGCCTGATCTTCTGTGGATCTAAGGGAAAAGCAGAGACATTCCCGGCCTCTTATGATGGAATGGATTCATGGAAGCTGTCACAAGAGACATACCATATGAACTAACATTTATTATTTGTGCAGAAAACTAGGAGAAATTTATCAAATGACAGCATTCTAATAAAAAATAAAGTATTGGAATGTAAAAAGTGGGTTTTGCTGAGACCGTTGAAAATTGGCAATTTTCAATTTGCATTTTAGACCAAATGGTTCGTCTGAAAAAAAAAGTAAATACAGTGGAACCCCCATAAGTCGGCCCCCGATAACCCG
Source organism: Diabrotica virgifera virgifera (assembly GCF_917563875.1). Classification (NCBI taxonomy): domain Eukaryota; kingdom Metazoa; phylum Arthropoda; class Insecta; order Coleoptera; family Chrysomelidae; genus Diabrotica; species Diabrotica virgifera. The sequence goes on from NC_065450.1 coordinate 166,031,740, forward strand.
GAAGTCCGGCTAACCCGGACCGATTTTCATCAGACAAAAATTTAACAAATAAACAATTTAACAATTTTATCAAATAAAAATGTATGTAGGCCAAATAATATTTCAGAGATAATGTGTATTTGTGTAATTTGAACACATAAGTACAATAGTAAAAATGATTCATGCACACGGCGGCAGCCAGAGCGACCGTCTCAGCTTATCGGAAAGAACAGACACCTGTCTGTATTCCTTTTTCTTTATTTATGTCAAACTGTCTTAGCATTGTTTAAAAAAGACGTGACTATTTAAAAATTCTTGTATTGTGTGTAGTACAGCCTATTAATCACTTCCGTTCTGTAATGTAATCGTGCTTCAGATTGTGTTTGCTTTGTCTACGTAATGGTAACAAAACGTAAAAATGTGGCAGTGACAATGGAAAAGAAACTAGAAACATTAGGTAGGATTGATAAAGACGAATCTTTAAAATAAATTTATTGCAGCATCATAACAGACATAAACTCTCCGAACAGAGATTAAACTCTCATGCAAAAATCAGACTGCTATTTATCACCTGTCATAATTCCTGTCATTTGACATATTCTACATGTTCCACTCATTAAAACGCCAATTTGGTGATAAATAGCAGTATGATTTTTGCATGAGAGTTTAATCTCTGTACGGAGAGTTTAAGTCTGTTCTGTCGGAAAAAATACATGTGCCGTTTTCGTGGTCTGACCGTTCCAAATTTTTAACCTGTTCCACAGTTAAAACTTCCCCTGTTCCAGTGTTCCCATATATTAATGTTTGTCCGACTAGACACCCTTAAGCTAATAACAAATTTTCAGCTTGCTATTTATCAATTTTTTTTTGTACGCAGGATCCAGACCTACCATATTATGGTGTCGGTACATCTCTACAGTATGACTGAGTTTTTTACCAAGAAATGAACAAAACTCTACACTCTATACAACTATACGTAATTTAGATGTGTACTGTGCATATGTGTTTCATGTTTTTGTAATTGTAATGGAGGTTATTTATTAATTTTTACTATATTCTCCGGCTAACCCGGATTTTCGATAACCCGGATCGGCCGCGGTCCCGATTAATCCGAGTTATCGAGGTTCCACTGTACTGATATTTGTAGAAAATTTTAAGTACTTTAATTTCTGTTGACAGACCATTTACTGAAAGATAGTTTTCGAGATTTAAGCAAAAAAGCGAGAAAAAGCAGAAATTTTACGATTATTTCAATGTTCCGTCACGAAATTTTGTCCGCAAACCTCATATTCGGATTCAGAGCCCAAAATACATATATAATGGAAGAAATCAGAACTAGCCCAAAACTTTCCTAGCCAAAACACAATTTTATTGAATTAGGAGGAGAATAAGCTATGAACTATACAGTGATGAGCGCGCTAATTACCAGCACAATATCGCCAAAGATGGAAAACAATACATTATGAAATAAACAGAGATGTAACTTGTAGAGGCGGAAAGTATCGATATAAACGTATAAATTTACATGACATAGTTTCCCACCTTTAGACTCTGTGACAAGAGTATTTTATAAAATTCTCCTCTCTTTATAAAATTCCTGCAGCCGATTTTGATGATATACATCGTTATAAACAAATAAAGATCAAAAAACAGTAAATTTTCGCTGTTTTCGTCTATTACCACAAAGTTAAGCATTTTAAACAAATTTGAGAGTAAGAAACTCATAAATCGTATAAAAAAATTCAATATGGCGTTCGCTGTTCGCTATTCTTAAATCATACTCTAAATTTCAAAGCAATTGGTAAAATAGTTTTCCACCTACCTCTTCCGAAAGTATACTTTTCCGGACCTGATTGTAGGGAGCAAAGTTGTACTTTTCCTCCCTAGGGAGGAAAAGTAAAAGTGACATCATGGTATTTCATTCATGGAATATAACTTACTGACGTCCTGTACCGGGTGGCCAACTAAGAACGGCCGTCGGCTATATCTCAGAAACGGATTATGTCAGAGCTTCGGGATAAAAAATTTTATGACAAAAGTGACCTCGAGAAAAGCCTGGAAATTATTTTTAGAATTGTAGGTCTACCGCTAGATGGCGCAATTTAAACAGAAAAATTTAAAAAGGAAAATTTGACAAAATTTTACCAATTAACAGGCATTCAAAATACGATCATCTTATTCTTCATAAAATTATGCGTATATTTTGTAATACAAGTTTTGGTCAATCTTTTAAAATAAGAGGTAGGGGAGAGTGGGAACCTTGTTACGGAAAAGTGCTTGTAAGTCCGGTTCTGCTTAACCGATCTTTACAAATTTGGTCTTGTTGTAAACAGCTCTTTACTGGCAATGTAGGAGTTATAATGTCGAAGCAACCTAATATGTTTGGTACCTGCTAGAGGGCGCTATTTAATTTTTATTTTAAATCTAGTTTTCCTTGAAAAATATTAAATAGAAACATACCGTTTTATTATCAGATTATAAAAGAAGAATAAATTAGCAATAAAATACCGAAAACAGCATGTCGATATCTTCTTCCAATCCGGAGATATCTTAAAAAACGTGTTAAATGGGAGAAACTTTTATGCATATTCTAATTTCGACTTATTATGTTACTATATTATTAGGTAAGTAGGTATATTGTACCACCATTTATCTTATGAATCAAGGACTGATGAAAAGTATTAGGAAACTATTACCTAAGTCGATTAATCAGTAACAGTCAAATTATTACACTTCAGTAATAAGTATAAAATAAATTGCCCTTTACATACCTACAAGCAAGGCTATGATTAACAAATGAATATCGCTTCTAATGTCAAAACTTTTAATGGCGTTGTAATTGTGTCTATTGTTTATGTTGTTACCTTTTTAATTAATTACATTCGTTAATATAAATATAAAAATATGATTATTACAAATGAAGAAGCTTTTGACATGTTGGCAGTTTATTTTGAATGTATGAGAAATGCCACTGTTGCTGCTAGAGTATATGCACAGCAGTATCCCAACAGACGACATCACGGTAGACGAGTTTTTATTCGAATCGCACAACGTTTACGTACGACAGGAAGTGTGCATTTACCTTTGCATCGAAGACGTCGTATAGGTCGCACTGAGGAAAATGTAATAAACGTTTTAGCGTTTATAAATGTAAACCCCCATTTAAGCACAAGAGCTATCGCCAGAAGTTTGGGAATAAGTCGAACCACTGTCCAAAATATTTTAAGAGACCACAGGTAACTTTAGTAAATCATATTCGTTTACTTTATTCGCAATTAGAATACGCCATAATTTTTATAGTTCATCCAATATTTGAATGATAGTTTGTAAATATTTATATTTTCCACATTTTGCAAAATTTTAATTATCTCAAAATTTACTATTTTAGATTGCATCCATATCACCTTGTCCTACACCAACATTTAAATGCTGAAGATTTCGATACCAGGCTGGATTATTGTAACTGGCTACTAAATATGATAGACGACAACCCCGAATTACTTTCAAGTATTATGTGGTCAGATGAGGCTACATTTCGTAGTGATGGCCATGTAAATCGCCATAATATGCATTACTGGTCTGAAACGAATCCCCATTGGATGCAGGAGGTTCGGCATCAGGGTCGTTGGTCTGTTAATGTATGGTGCGGTATTCTAGGTGGACAAATAATTGGACCATATTTTTTTAATGAAAATTTGAATGGAGAAAATTATTTAGATTTTCTAATGAACCAATTGCCACTACTTTTAGAAGACGTACCATTAGCAACTCGTCGAGACATGATTTTTCAGCATGATGGGTGCCCAGCACATTACTATAGAGGTGTTCGGAATTTCTTAGACCAAACCTATCCTGATAGGTGGATAGGACGTGGAAGCCTATTTGCTTGGCCAGCAAGGTCCCCCGACCTAACGTGTTTGGATTTTTATTTGTGGGGAAGAATAAAAGAGATAGTTTTTATTAATAGACCTACGACAAGGGATAATATGATTCAAAGAATACGAGATGCAATACAAAGCATCCCAGTAGCAGAAATTGAAGCTTCCGTTTTATCCACTCGTCGGAGACTTTTGTCTTGTATTGCAAATGATGGACAACATTTTGAGCACCTTGGGCGCCATTAGTCTTAGTTTTTTCTCAGTAATTACTATTTTGGAATTTACTTAGGTACTTAGTTTGTGTATTATTGGTAGTAGGTAAGTATAAATTTTAATTTATGTAGTTAAAAGCCAATTGTATCTGAGCATTTTTTTTTATAATTTATGATTTACAATGTATTGTTATTGTAAATTAATGTAATTTGTAAGACCTATGCAATTATTAGTTAAGTTAGTGGGTTTATAACTACTGTTAAGTTAAGCATAAAAGTTTCTCCCATTTAACACGTTTTTTAAGATATCTCCGGATTGGAAGAAGATATCGACATGCTGTTTTCGGTATTTTATTGCTAATTTATTCTTCTTTTATAATCTGATAATAAAACGGTATGTTTTTATTTAATATTTTTCAAGGAAAACTAGATTTAAAATAAAAATTAAATAGCGCCCTCTAGCAGGTACCAAACATATTAGGTTGCTTCGACATTATAACTCCTACATTGCCAGTAAAGAGCTGTTTACAACAAGACCAAATTTGTAAAGATCGGTTAAGCAGAACCGGACTTACAAGCACTTTTCCGTAACAAGGTTCCCACTCTCCCCTACCTCTTATTTTAAAAGATTGACCAAAACTTGTATTACAAAATATACGCATAATTTTATGAAGAATAAGATGATCGTATTTTGAATGCCTGTTAATTGGTAAAATTTTGTCAAATTTTCCTTTTTAAATTTTTCTGTTTAAATTGCGCCATCTAGCGGTAGACCTACAATTCTAAAAATAATTTCCAGGCTTTTCTCGAGGTCACTTTTGTCATAAAATTTTTTATCCCGAAGCTCTGACATAATCCGTTTCTGAGATATAGCCGACGGCCGTTCTTAGTTGGCCACCCGGTACAATATCTATTTTCCATTACGTAAGTATCTATACATTTTAACGTTTATTTAAAAACAGTCGGTATTTTGCAGAATGGTAAAAAACAGTAAATTGTTATTCTGAGTTAACAATGTTTACATTAATAATTTGACTTATATTTGACAGTTGACAGTTATATTGTACCTACCTGTTAGTTTGAGTTCTAATAAATTTTGTTGGTTAGTTACATAAATAAATTACAGTCCCTGGCCATATTATTATGACCACCTATGAATTTTTACAAAAATCAACTATTCCACTAAGTACATTTTGTTTAAAATATGATTTTTAAATTTAATTTTGTTATGCATTTTTAATGTTATTCATTAACTATAATATATTTAATAATAAACAGCAATACAATATTTGAAAATATTACATATTTTATATTTTTTTAATATATTGTTCAAATTCTGACCTTAATCAGATGGCAAATATTTGGGAGCTTTTAAAACGAGAAATTTCCTGTAAAAAGGCAACTAACGAAATTGTTTTGATTAAAGAACTAATATATCGTTGAAACAACAATGACAAATTGAAACAAAAAAAATTGAACTGCATTCAAAGTATGCCAAGACGGGTACTAGCGGTAATCAAAGTTAGAGGGGGCTCAGCAAAATATTGAAAAAATAAAAATATGTGATATTTTTAAATGTTTTATTGGTGTTTATTATTAAATATTATACATTTAATAATAATCTGCAATAAGCCACTTGAAAATATCACATATTTGTATTTTTTTAATATTTTGCTGAGCCCCCTTTAACTTTGATTACCGCTAGTACCCGTCTTGGCATACTTTGAATGCAGTCAATTTTTTTTTGCTTTAATTTGTCATTGTGGTTTCAACGATATATTAGTCCTTTAATCAAAACAATTTCGGTAGTGACCTTTTCATCAGAAATTTCTCGTTTTAAAAGCTCCCAAATATTTTCCATCTGATTAAGGTCAGAAGTTGAACAAAATATTAAAAAATATATAAATATGTAATATTTTCAAATATTTTATTGCTGTTTATTATTAAATATATTATAGTTAATGCATAACATTAACATTGCATAACAAAATTAAATGTAAAAATCATCATATTTTAAACAAAACGTACCTAGTGGAATAGTTGAATTTTGTTAAAATTCATAGGTGGTCATAATAATATGGCCAGGGACTGTAAGTAAAAATGAAAAAATGACTTGTTATATGAGGAAGGTGGAAAAACCATATGTATAACATGGGAGTAAAGTGCCTTTTCCTCCCTTGAATGATTACTGCCCTCCGCTACGCGTCGGGCAGTAAACTTCATTCTCGGGAGGAAAAGTAGCACTTTCCTCCCTTGTTATACAAATAGCTATTTTCTACAACCGTGTTAAAAATGCAATTTTTAGCACTCCATACGAGCGTTAAAAATGCTACTTTAAGGCACTAGTGCTTTAAAATTTTTATGGCACTGCAATTTGTATTGACTGTATAGACAATTTTGATGTAATGTCAAAAAAATATAAAAATGTAATGTCAGTAATGTTCAAGTAAAAGTTTTTGTAGATATTACGTTTTATATATTACTTTTATAGTAATTGTAATTACGTTTGTAGAAAAAATATTGTATGATATGCGTTTTAAAAAGTACATTTTTAAGGCACTCATGTGAATTGCAGAACTCGCGATCGCTCATTCTGCAAACTTTCACATGAGTGCCTTAAACGTGTACTTTTAACACTTATATCATAAATTACTATTAAAAGTTATTTAATTTGTTTATCCCAAATTAATTTTTTTTGCAACACGTATAAGTCAGAAAATGATGAAGTTACAGTAATACTTTGGATAGTTTATGAAAGAAGAAGATTTACACTATTAATTTAATTAAAAAAAAATGACAAGAAATAATTCTAAATAAGTATTGCAAAACTATTTTGCAAGAACATCAGTCTTTCTAAATATGAAAAAATCATTTTTCTACGGGTAACAGTTAAAAGTTATTCTAATTGTTTATAAGTAAGCAAAAAATCGACATGTTTTTCCAAAATAATTTTACACTGTTGATTACTTTTTGTCATTTTTTTAAATTAAGTTAATAGTATAAGGGCCGGTTGTTCGAACGCTAATCAACATTGATCACTATCAAATATTTAATTACTCTCACAACTGTCATTGTCAACTTTGGTTGGGTTGCTGAAAACATAGTTAATTATAATTATGAAATTAGTTAATCAATTATGTTAATAATTGTTATGTTAATTGACTAACTAATCTAAATTGTCAGCAATAATTATGTTTTCGGCAACCCAACCAAAGTTGACATTGACAGTTGCGACAGTAATTAAGTATTTGATAGTGATCAATGTTGATTAGCGTTCGAACAACCGGCCCTAAAAATGTTCTTTCATAAACTGTCCGAAGTATTACTGTAACCTCATAATTTTCTGACTTATAGTGTTGCAAAAAAATGAATTTGGGATAAACAAATTAAATAACTTAAACTATTTTACCAATTGCTTTGAAATTTAGGGTATGGTTTAAGCACCAGAAGTCTCAGCATTGCTTGTAATAAGAATGTTCTAAGTTAATTTTTACATAACCTATGAATATTTATATAAACTCAAAATTTATGATTTATTTTGCAATTTTCTAAGCAACCAATAAGGATAGACATATTCAGCGAAAGCCATATTGAAGTTTTTTATACGATTTATGAGTTTGTTACTCTCAAATTTGTTTAAAATGCTAAACTTTTTGGTAATAGACGAAAAAAGCGAAAATTTACCGTTTTTTGATCTTTATTTGTTTATAACTATGTATATCATCAGAATCGGCTGCAGGAAACATATAGGTTATTATTATAGATGTCCATACCACTCAAAAAATTTATTTTCGGCCTGGAGGGGGATGTGTCACGAGAAAAATCTAATTTCTCTGGACTACACTACTAAGTTCATCTCTTTTTACTTCACAATGTATTGCTTACATCGTTACATCACATGTATGTAGTGATGTAAGCAAAATAAATAATATAATAAATAGGGACCTATCAAAAAATGAAACAAAGATAAAACAAAAAAAGTTTCGATTGTCAGTAGAAGAGCAAAAAAAACATTCGAAACACATCAGAATAAAAATAAAAAAAAATTAATGAAATAAAACAATTGAAAGATAAGAAAGTATAAGGCATATAAAAAATACTTCAGTTCTGATTATCTGGTAAACAGCAACAAGAAAAAAAATGCTTTTGTCAGTAACTGTTTTTATTGACCAGGGTATTATAATTGTTTTTCTTATCTCTAAGGCAGGCCGCACATCAAAGAAACATGAAACGTAAATTACGTTTCATGGAAATAAACCACTGCTAAACAAATATATGTCCGGCCATTTATGAAACTCTCCGAAAATAAAAATGTGTCATGAACATGAGTCACACTCGTTTCATTGGTAGGCGGACTTTGAGATTTGTTTAGTAGTGTTTTCTTTTCATAAAACATGTTTTTCGTTTCATGCTTCATGTTTTTTGTTTCATGTTTCTTTGGTGTGCGGCTTGCCTAAGGTTGTAAAGATGATAATTTAAAAAGTAACATGCTGTTTCATACTGATGAAATCATCATTTACATCACTCAGGATATGATTATATGGGTTATTAATAAGTTTATTGCGTTCATAACTATATAGGAACTTTGTCGGAAATAGAGTGATGCCAGTTTTAACACCAGCTGTTTCGACTACTGCAGAAATTTTAGCCGGTTCGTCAAAATTTTACTTTGACTTCACGAGTGGCATGTGCTTGATACTTTTTCATAGAGCTCTCATTTTATACTTGGATGAGTTTTACATTGATTAGGTATTAGCTGACTATAACTCTTTCATTTAACAGATATACAATACTTTCAATTTTATGTAGTCAGGAACCTCTTAAAAATATAAAATGAAAATCATAGAAACGCCTAATCATCCCATTAAATTTTTTATTCAAACATTAAGGGGGTAGGTGCAAAATTCCTGCTCCGATGCTTTTTAAATACATTATTTTTTTTTTTTTCGAAACCTGAGAAAACTACACACAGTGAGCTTGAAACACGTTATTATCTAATTTAATATAGGTACAACTTTTTTTGTTGGAACATCTTCTACAACTCAAAAGTAGACAATACAAGACAAAATTTAAATCCGCTAAGCGCCCCTTTTTGAAAAAAACGATTTTTTCTAAAAAATATATAAACTGAAATGTTTGAAGAATTTCTTGAACCCTCCCGCATATCCTCCACCCGTTTAATTTTTTTTTATTTGCAAACTAGTGGATAAAAGAAAAAAAATAGGTATGTATTTGTTTATACAGGGGGGCCAAAGAAAAGAGTCGACTTCGATATTTGGCAGTAGTTATTAGATTTTAAGGAAATGCCGAAACAGATAGATTTTTATTTTTGAATTACAATTTTTTGATACGTATTTCATACTAGTGACGTCATCCATCTGGGCGTAATGACGTAATCGATGATTTTTCAAATGGGAATAGGGTCGTGTGGTAGCTCATTTGAAAGATGTTCAATTCTATTTTCAGTAATATAAACAATAATATCATTATTTATACATGGCGGCAAAAAATATTTTTTTAATTATGTTAATTAACGCAAAAAGAAGAATGTATGTGTGTAATTTATTTAACTCAAAATACATTTTATTGCTATCAGAAAATAAAAAAAAAAGAATGTGTGTGTACTTTGTACGCACGTAAGAAGTTATACTTCTATTATATAATTTCAAAGAAATAAATATACTTACAGGTTATTTGTATTTTATTTAAATATTAAACTAACTTTCTTACCTACCACTTTTAAAAAAAATTTAATAAAACGATACCAAAAAAAACATTACATATTATAAAATATCTTATTCCCGAGGAAGACAAATCCAAAGACACAAAAATTATAATAAATAATACATTTACTAAAAACACTAATATATCCTTTTAATGACTTATTTGCGCTGACAGCGCTGATACATACATATCTTGAAAGATTAGCAACAAAGTACATACTGTCTGTGTGCGCATGCGCCCGGCATTATAAAATTTCACTCTTGATCGTAAAGAAGTATAACTTCAAAAGATGTTTATTAGGCAAATAAACATTGCTGTTCTCTTAAATTAAATGTTAAAATTGTCAAAAGAGGTAGGTGGGAGGCTGTTTGTGATTTAATTTAGCGAAAAAAAATGTTTATTTGTGAAATAAACATTTTTTTCTATTTTCTGATAGCAGTACAATGTATTTTGAGTTAAATAAATTAGACGTACATTCTTCTTTTTGCGTCAATTAATTAATTCAAAAAATATTTTTTTAGTCACCCTGTATAAATAATGATATCAATGTTTATATTACTGAATAGATATTGAACACCCTTTCAAATGAGCTTCCACACGACCCCTATTCCCATTTAAAAAAAATCATCGATTACGTCATCACGCTCTGATGGATGACGTCACTAGTATGAAATATATGCGAAAAAATTGCAATATAAAAATAAAAGTCGACCTGTTTCGGCACTTTTTTAAAATCGAATAACTACTGCCAAATATCGAGGTGGACTCTTTTCTTTGGCCCACGGCCCACCCTGTATTTATATATTGCTGTGTTCATGTACTATTAATATAGAAGTTTGAATAAACGTTTCTTTCATTTTTCTAACGATTACAACGATAGTTATTGCAAAATATTTATGTAAAATTTTCAAAAAGGGACGCTTAGCTGATTTAAATTTTGTCTTGTATTGTATATTTTTGAGTTGTAGAAGATATTCCAACAAAAAAAGTTGAAGCTTTATTAAATTAGATAATAACGTGTTGTAAACTCACTGTGTACAATGAGTATTTTTGAAAAATTGAAATGCAGAATGAAAGATTACGTTATTACCGAGAACCGAAAATCCCCGAAAACTGCTATAATGTTTATTTTAATAAGTTACAGGAGTGAGAAAAAAAGGAGAAAATTTAGTGTGATTTTTAATTTAAAATTTCTCATTCCAAAGAAAAGAAACTTTTTGTTTATTCTGAGGGACTTCAGTAATTGATGTATCGGCCCTCGGTAATTGATGTATCATTTCATTCTGCGTTTAAATGTTTCAAAAATATTTATTAGTTTTCTCAGGATTTGAAAAAAATTAATGCATAAAGCATTGGAGCCGAAATGTTGCGCCTATGCCTTTAAGCTATTGTGAGTGTTTCGTAAAAATCACAGCATTCTATATTTACTGAATTTTTTGAATTTTCTATTTGGCACTAAGAAGTTTTATTTATTAAGACCTTCGTGGCATAAAATACAGTGTTACATAGCTGAACTCATTTGAGGATTCCAAGTGTTCCTTTTTATCCCTAAAATGAAAATATGTCATTTGTATAATAATAATCAATGAGACTCAATAAAACAATCATGTTCCTCTATTTATGCAATCAGTTTTCCTACACATATTATAGTTTCAAATTATGTAAATGAATGAGTTATAGTTAAAAATTTGCAAAAGTAGTGTAATGCCAATGAGTATCATATTGATGTTGTGGTAGGAACTTCAAGCCTTCCAGTAAGCCTCCAGCTGTTAGTCGTCCGACTCCCTCTGCTACTCCCACTGCTCGTGAGTTTTCTTTTATTTAATTTTATGTTTGTAGGTATTTTAGCTTTTACTACCAACGCTAAGTTCTTCAGCGAGTAAATTTTTAGAATGCGTCAAAATTATAAGAAATATAATAAGCTACAGTTACCATCAAGTTATTGCAGAAACCTTAGTCTTAAGCTTATTACAAAGTCATTTGTATTTGAGTGGTGTGAAGTTTCCAGCACAGGTAGAAAGTAATTAAAAATGTTGATCAAATCAAATACAAATGACTTTGTAATAGGTTTAAGATTAAGGATTTCTTCAAAACTTACTGGCAACTGTAGATTTAAGTTATTTAGACACTTAAAAAATAGACGAAGATGAAGAATTTATCTAATTGTATAATTTTAATTTTTTAATCAAGTTGCAGTTGCCCTGCAATTGATTTTTTATTGACAGGAAAAAAGTAGCATTTTTGATAATGAGAGCTAAAGATGAATGATCCCTTAATTTGATGTTTTGTGTACTAAAAAATTCATTTATTGGAGTCGACCCCAGAAAATTTGTATGTTGAGGAAGAATAAAAGGTTTTCGGCCGTTTATTTTGTTCAGACTGAACCTTTCTGTCAAATAAATTGTATGATCACTGACAACAAGTTTAGAGACCATGGTATATACCAGGAAAACAATGCATCATTAGCAAATACCGTCTGTGAAAGCCTACTCTCCTTGATGGAATAGACAAGCATCTGCCTTGTTCGGGAATAACTTTGTTCTAGAACTACTCGATAGAGGTACTTCTTCACGAATTCTAAATAAAAAGATAACACAGTTGTTGATTTAATTGACGTCAAAAATAAAAAAAATAAGAGTCATAAATAAATAGATTCATGAGAAGGTTAACAACTTTGATTGTTGCTTTTGGTTTAGATGTTTGATTCAGAAGTCACTCGAATCAAAATTTTATGACATTTGTGGATGCTAATCTTTAAATCGTCAAATTTTTCGATGATCTTATCATTTGACCTTTATGCGACAATGTTGCAATAGAAGACACAAAAATTTTGAACGCTATTTTCTGGAAACCTAAAACTGTGAAAACCGAAGAGTGATGGTATAAGTGACAAATCATATAAAGAATCCGATAAAGGAAAATGAAAGAAAAGAATGGCAACGGAATAGAAAAGAATAAGAAACACAATAGATTGGCAAAGTTAACAAAAAATGTATCTCCAATGGGTAAAATGAGGGTAAGAGCTCCTGAATCTGAAGAAAAGTAGCGAAAACCTCTGTTTTGAAAAACATCGTTGTCTGTTTTATAGTGGTCAAAGGTCAGATTCTTGTATTGTCGAATACAGGAAACAAACTAGAATCCTCAAAGAAATCTTTTATTTGAATACTTAGCATTCTAGAATGTGAAAAAGTTATTCAATATCGAGAATTATATTTATATAGATCTTAGCCTTGGTATTAAATATCCTCAATATTATACATTCAGATTTTTATTTACTAGTGCATGATAAATAGATTTGGCTAGAATGGATTTCAGTTGTACATTTAGTATTTTAGTAATTTGAATCCCAAATGTAGCTACTTGGTCATAGTTTATTAATTTAGATTGGTTGATGTTATACGAGGAAAGTCACAGAAGCACATGGTCTTAACACTAGATAATGGTTGCTGTTGACAAATTCCTATTGTCTGAGGAATCAATGTTATTGACAATACTGGACTAAGGGAAAGACATGGGAAATCCTGGCTTGAAATCAGAGTCAGAAATTCGAGTTCCAGCAGCTGATACGGACAGGTTTCAGGATTTTGTAAACATGAATAACATGATGATGGGCAACGTCTGAATACCGACACGGCACCTAAAGAAGGAAAAGAACCCTTCATGAAAGTGTTATGTTCCTCTAGGCTGAGTCGATATGGTGACTCTTTGAACACTGAACACTGCCTTTTGAGCTATCCTGCTAATAAGCATAATACTGAGTTTTAATTTTAGAGGATCAATAGTGATTGCTGCAGTGGACGATGAAGTATGAACTGACACAACGAAGATTACACTGGTCAACGAAATGGATGCATGAGTCACAAATGATGTGAATATGGCACACAAAAAATTAATAGACCAGCAATTTAAAAGGTGCTGTATATTATATGTGCAGCATTTGTGAAAATATAACAATTTTGGATTTCTACACAAATATTCAGGCACGGTTTATAAAAAACCAGCTCTGCATATCAGCTGTCACTTGTCACATGAAACAAATAACTTACTTGACATAATTTTCTTTAAACGACATTTTTTTATTCTCATGAAGTCACCTGGTTACATCAGTCGAATTGGGTTCTTGTTCACATTCCATTAATTGTTATACAAGTTCTCGGGACTTAAACAGATTTGTTATATACAGGGTGTTTGGTAAAGAATGGGTCATAGCTCAACTTTAGTACAAAAGTTGATAATAACCGAAATACAGGGTGACAGAGTTAAACTTATTTTTATTTATTCTTGAATATTTCCTGACAGGCATGGGATAACAACACGAAATTTGGTAAGCGAGGGTTTTTTGGGACGAGAAATCTAAATTCGGCACCAAAAATGATATATTACCCAGAGGGCGCCACATACGTCTTTCAGTGCTCATTTTAATACGTTCACTTTTTTTTTATCCTCCACTCTACATACTTTTTGAATCAAAATTTTTATTCTCTTAATATTTTTACTTAAAAAAGGTATACTACATTCATCTCGCTAAACTCAACCGTTTTAGAGATAAACGCATTTTAAATCTGCGAGGCAACATAATTTTTTTTATATTATCATTGTAGTTACACCCGAAAAATAACTTAAAACCATAAAAATTTACAAAAATGTATCGCAAATTTCTTCAAATGGAATTTGCGATGCAACGACATAAATATAAGAACTGGCACAATTATTATGGTTTTAAGTTTATTTTTCGGGTCTAACTACAATGATATTATGCACAAAAATATGTCGTATCACAGATTTAAAATGCGTTTATCTCAAAAGCATTTGAGATTAGCGAGATCAATGTAGTATACCTTTTTTAAGTAAAAATATTAAGAGAATAAAAATTTTGATTCAAAAAGTATGTACTCAATTTGCTCAATTTATTCGACTCACCCGAGAAATATCAGTTTTTTTAATTTCAAGCACCTTCAAAGTTATACTGAACTGCTAAATGGGTTAAATAACAATTACTTAATAATGGTGCTAAACCCTATTCCACGAACATACGACTGTGTTGAATTATCTCAACAACGAATATTTTATTGTGCAAAATATTAAGAACGACAGTAAATTGCAAATTACATTGTTGTTTATTGGAATAATTATTAGAGCCATTTACTTTCGGACTTCTTATGTTGCCCACTAAAATATTCATTGTCGCGATAATCCCAAACAGTCGTATATTCGTGGAATGAACCATACATAGTTAAGCTAAAAATGGTAAATTTTTTTTATTGAATTGTGAAAACTTGCAATAGAATGCGATAAAAGGGTGCAATGACTCGATTTTTTTCAACTTTAGTTTTTTAGTGATTGGTGTTCAATTTTCGTAACATTTGCAGTGGTGAGATATTGTTCTAATGTTGTTCTTTGTGAACGTTAACTTTTAATTTATTTTAATATATTAATAGAAATATGTTAATTTCTAAAAGATGAATATCTTCGATTGGAATTTTTTCATACGGGTGATTGTAAAAATCTTTTTGTTGAGTAAATCTCATCTGTTGCAGCTTTTTAGAAAATATCGAAAGTTGTCAAAAAGAAATAGCAAAAAAATGCGGTGTATCTTAATCTTTAGTTCGAAGGTTGAGTCAAAAACCTAAAGCGAAACATCATGTTACATCGATTTGGAGGGGTTGGTATGGCAGAAAGATTTCAGTCACTCCGAGAGGGCAACAATTTTTAATGAATTTGGCTGTAAAACACAAAAGAGTCACCCATAGCGATATAAGGAATAAATTGGAAGAAGCAGAGTGTTCAGTATCGGAGTCCACTGTATGCCGAAATTTGTCCAGTATGGGATTCAAATGTCATAGGCTAGTTAAGAAACCAAAACCATCACCACAAATGCTCAAGAAACGCTTAGTTTCAGTAAATTGGCATAAATATTATATGACTATAAAATATTATTGCAAATTGGCCCAAACTAAGCCTTTTTGAGCATTTGTGGTGATAGTTGGTTGTTTAGTTGGTTCCTTAACTGGCCTATGACATGCTGTACAAATTTCGGCGTACAGTGGACTCCGATACTGAACACTCTGATTCTTCCAATTCATTCCGTATATCGCTATGGGTGACTCTTCTGCATTTTACAGCCAAATTCGTTAAAAATCGTTGCCCTCTGGGAGTGACTGAAATCTTTCTGCCATACCAAGCCCTCCAAATCGATGTAACATGATGTTTCCCTTTAGGTTTTTGACTCAATCTTCGAAATAAAGATTAAGATACACCGCATTTTTTTGCTATTTCTTTTTGACAACATGCAATATTTTCTAAAAGAGCAGTAACAGAAGAGATTTGCTCAACAAAAAGATGTTTACAATCACCCGTATGAAAAAATTCCAATCGAAGATATTCATCTTTTAGAAATTAACATATTTTTATTAATATATTAAAATAAATTAAAAACTAACGTTCACATAGAACAACATTAGAACACTCACCACTGCAAATTTTACGAAAATTGAACACCAATCACTAATTTAACTAAAAAACTAAAGTTGAAAAAAATAGAGTCATTGCGCCCTTTTATCGCATTCTATTGCCATCTGTCAAGTTTTCACAATTCAGTCAAAACCTTTCACTATTTTTAGCTTAATTATGTAGGACAATTATTAAGTAATTGCTATTTAACCCATTCAGCAGTTTCGTATTCCTTTCAACCTACTTTTAAGGTGGTTCAAATGAAAAAACTGATATTTCTAGGGCGAGTCTAATAAATTAAGCAGGGACTGTAGAATGGGGGATAAAAAACTGAATGTATTAAATGAGCACTGAAAGCCGTATGTGGCGCCCTCTGGGTAACACATCATTTTTGGTGGCGAATTTAGATTTCTCATCCCAAAAAACCCCCGCTCACCAAATTTCGTGTTGTTATCCCATGTCTATCAGGAAATATTCAAGAATAAATAAAATAAAAGTTTAACTTGAACTTTAAAAGTATTTCGGTTATTATCAACTTTTGTACTAAGGTGAGTTAGCTTCAATTGAGCTATTTTAACCTCAGGAATCTGAGGTTAAGCTATGACCCATTCTTTACCAAACACCCTGTATATAAGCTGTCTGCCAAGGTCCAGGATAGATAAATATAGCAAGAAATTCGTTTGTAAAAATGACAATTCTTTGCAATAAAGACTCAGAGTAAGAGCTCGGAGATGTTTTCGATACTAGAATATGAACTTGAAAAGCTAGACACTGAAGCAAGCATACATAAATAAGCTACAGTTATTTGAAATGTAGTGTTACAGAAGTATGCTTAAAATAGCGTGGGCACGGAAGAAAACGAACACGGAAGTATTGCGAGAAATGGACAAATAATACATAATAATAAACACAATAAAAATAAAACAGTTACAATATAATAATACAAGGGGAGATAAGAGGGGAAGCAGTATCAGGAGTGTCATGGTTGCAAAATTTAAGGGACTGGTTTAAATTCAGTTCAATAGAACTCTTCAGAGCAGTGATAGATAGAGTAAAGATAGTGATGATGATATCCAACCTCCGATTGGAAGACGACATTTAAGAAAGCTTTCCGCCAATAATTGATAGACTTTATTTGTCCTTGTTATATCAAGGTGACATCAAGTCTTCTCATAGCAAAAGTTCTGTTAATGCTGCCTTGCTATGCTGAAGGTTCGCTTACAGGACCCTTATTGATATTATTGAAACCCATTTGGGTCACACACACATAGTCTGCAAGGGGAGATCACCACTACTCAGTTTCCTTCTATTTGTAGACATCCCTTTTTGCTTTGTCTCCATGTCATTTTTATCCTAATGGTTTCAAGGCTATAATCCTACACAGTTTGCCATCTCTCTGAGTCATCACTTAGCCAATTCAGTTTAGAGTTCCCCCGCAGTTTCAGACCATCACAGAAAGGAAGGTCATAATCTAAATTTCCTTGTAAATGTCAATTGAACCTACATACCCAGCCTGTTAAAGTCTGATGCCTATCAAATCCTAAGATATGTGTTTCTTTGAATGGCTGGTAAAGTTTATGATTATATCTGGATCTTCATATTTCATTTTTATCGATCTGTGGAAAGATCTTTAGATGGTTTATCTCTTTTGGTTTTCTATTTTCACTCATGTATTGCATTCATACGTTATTACTTAATGACAGAATAGCAGAATGAGAGCTGCAAATATAGCTTATTGCCCTTTATTATTCTTTTTGAATACAGGTTCCTCTGTTCCCCCTCTTTATTCAATCCCACTCCTAGATATTTTAACCTTCTTATTGCTTCAATATTGTCCAAAACTCTGTTTTGTGGACCAAGAGCTAGCAACGTCGGAAAAAAAATATTTTAAGACAACTGATTCTTTAATATACTATTCCCTATTCTTTCACGAACACCGTACCAGCCATCTGGCTGCTGATACAGGTTGCGTTCATTACTGTGCAGCACATTTGTACAGGTCAACATATCGAATTCAAAATTATTGTAAGATGAAAAATTATTTTGTCATTACTTTTTAAACATTATTAGAAATATGAACTATAATTGCCAGACATTTTTGTGGTTTAAAAAGTAATGACAAAAAAATATTTCGTCCTAAAATAATTTAAATTCCATATACAGGGAGGGTGATTGACGAGTGTGATAAAGTTCGTTAGATCCGCTATATAGTAATAGATAGCAATAACAGTTAATAACAAATAATATTGTAGTCAACTTTCGGCTTTATATTACGAAATTAGTTAGAATGTTACAGGGTGTTCGATACACCCTATATTTTATTTTATATTCGAAATTCTCTTAATTTTCTCATCACAAAAATATAAAGGTTTGTTATGTGATATAGGGCTTTTACAAAGTTATAACCAATTTTTTATGAAAAACGTAACAAGTTCAGCTCCCTGTATAAATAAAAATAAGCACAACAGCAATGGTTTATTGGTGCCATATTTTTTTGTTGATTGTCAAAACTTATTACAATGGTTGATATTGCTAATTTTCCTTATATCGAATACAAGGTGAGTCAAAACGCAATTACATTCTTTTCTCAGAAATTTTAAATAAAACACCCTGTATTTTATATCACCGTCGAAAAGTATCATTACTGTACTTTAATTTTTGTATAATATTCCCTATGCCCAAATTTGCTAGTTTGCGAGATATTTTCATTTTTCAGAGCAAGTTATTAATTAAGGTGTTCTATTTAAAATTACTGAGAAAATACTGTACTTGCGTTTTGACTGATCCTGTATTCGATATAAAGAAAATTAGCAATATCAACCATTTTAATAAGTTTTGACAATCAACAAAAAAATATGGCACCAATAAACCATTGCTGTTGTGCTTATTTTTATTTATACAGGGAGCTGAACTTATTACGATTTTCGTAGAACATTTGTTATAACTTTGTAAATACCCTGTATAACATAACAAACCTTTATATTTTTGTGATGGAGAAGTTAACAGGATTTCGAATATAAAATAAAATATAGGGTGTTCCATTTAAAAAAACATAAGTTTGGTCTGCCACTATGATATCGAACACCCTGTAACATCTAACTAATTTTGTAATGTGAAGCTCAAAGTTGGCTAAGTTTTGTTATTAACTTTTATTGCTATCTACTAAGCTTTATCACACTAATCAATCACCCTAATTTTGTATTTAACTGTACAGGTGTGCTGCGATGTAATGAATGCAACCTGTATCAGCAGTCAGATGGCCGGTACAGTGTTCGAGGAAGTATAGGGAACAATATATGAAAGAATCAGCTGTCTTAAAATAGTTTCTCGAAAACGTTGCTAGCCCTTAGACCATTGGTTTCTATGTCCCACTGTTCTTGTATGTGTTAATGTTAGCCCCTTTCCTTTCACATTGTCATGCTGACTATAAATTTGACAACAAGGAATGTATAATATGGTAACAGTGACAATTTTTAGGATTTCATTAATTCATAACCAGGTATGCAGACTTAACACAAATTGACTTTTAAAACCAGATTGAGTTGAAGAATAAAGGTAATTTTCTATGTTAGACCAGGTCCTTCTAGGATTATCCTCATATACATATTACATAAAGCTATTGGTTTTCATAAAATGTACTAATGTGTATTCTCTATTTGCAAACAGCGGCTAGTAATACTTTCAACACAACTTCTGGAAGTGTTTCTGCATCCGTCACAGGTAATGAAATTTCTTGCATATATCGAAATTTATTTGATTTGGTCTACATTTATTTTTAAAAATCCTTCTAGCCACAAACGAGGTTTTAACATAAGATTTGTTTAATATAATACTATTTTGGTATTTAATGTGGTTTATTGGTTGTTCAAAAACTTAACACTGTTGAGGCTTTAAGTTACAGGGCAAATATTTGTAGATTTGCATAATTTATTTTGATGAGTTGCTTAGAGCGGTAGACAACAGGATCCACATAGCCACGAGGATGTTTCATCCTTCGATAGAAGATGGATCTCGAAGAAGAAACATCATGGACATGTACAAAATGGAGTCATCCAAATCCCCATTAGATTTGACCCGATGTAGTGAGAACTACAGTTATCTGCAAGTAATGCATCAAATTGTATCCGTAAAGGGCAGAACAATGCTTAATTTTGGCAATGATACTGTTGTACTTATCAACTATACAGTGTTTCAATTTTAAAACTTACAATGGGCTATATCTCACGAACAAAAGCTGATATCGAAAAATGCTTGAAATCGTTTCTATGATAGTAAAGGGGAACTAAAATAACATGAAAGAGAACTCACCCCCATGAACCCCCTAGGCCCCACCCACCACAACCAAAAAAGTTTAAAATACAAACCCCTACTTGTAATAAATACATCAAGGAAAAGATTATAAAAAATGCTATCCAATGGTATAAATAATTATACAGGGTGTTAATATCAGCCGGCTTACTATGACTTTTGCATTTGAAATACTATCTCCCGGACTATGTGTCCGTCGGTACTTTTTTTGTCAAATAAAAACTTAATTTGCCGTTTTTGCAAAACAAGTTGAAAACATCTGTTTTTTGGGTTCTATCAGATTCAATAATTTTTGGTTTATTTGAGACTTTTAAAGAGTTTTCATCATTTGTACGATCGGTAATACTGTCATTCAGCTGTAGTTGTCACGATGGTTTACACAGTATACCTGAAAGCGTGGAGATCATTTTCATATTTGCCTCCCAAAACCAGTGATATTTACGAACAGCTCAAAATATTTAATGAAATGCATCAGGACAAAAATGTAAGTCAAGTGTACGTCTGTGATTTAGTTGAAAAGTTTAGAGAAACGGGATCAGTTCAAAATAAAATAAAGGGATGCCTCAAGATTACTGAATGAAGCACCCCAAATTGAGGTCCTTGGACATTTTGCAATAGAGTCTACTGCATAAACACGTCAAGTACTGCAATGACAGTCACATGAGTCTATTAGAAAGGTGTTGAAATTACATAAGTTTCACCCGTACAAAACACATCCTTCAAGAACTCGGCGATGATGATCCAGACCTACGAATTGAGTTTTGTGAACTCATGACTGAAAGAATTCGCGTTGAACCGGGAATGTTGAAAAATATTTGTTTCACTAATGAATATACTTTTATGCTGAATGGTAATGTAAATAAACAAAACTGTCGGTACTGGAGTGATGCCAACCCGCATCGATTCAGAGAAGGTCACTAAATATCCTGAAAAACTGAATGTTTGGGCAGGAATATTAGGCGATGCTATAATTTTGTTAATACCAGGCAATTTAAGTGGCGATATTTATCTCGATATGCTGGAAAACACCATCGAACCTTTAATTGTGCATGAATTGGAGAACCAAAGGGACAACCAAGGCAACCTAGCTCTAGACGAAGATTTGCTGCACTTACAACAAGATGAAGCACCTCCTCACTATACAGCTCCAGTTAGGCATTGGTTGGACACTAATTATCCGAACAAATGGATTGGAAGGAGAGGTCTTATTGAGTGGCCACCGAGGTCATTAGACTTACCGCCACCTGACTTTTTTCTATGGGTTTACCTGTTTATAAACCTCAACCTGCGTCACTTGGGGAATTGCGAGAAAGAATTACGCAAGCATGTCGCGCTATTACTAGAACAACATATTTATGTTGTTGTATTATTGTTTACAAAACAAAGGAACCCACTTTGAACGTTTACTTAATTGGATTTTTAACACATTTGTATTTCAACAAAAACCTCACTAAATTTTCCATTTAAACCAAAGTTTCACAATTATTGCTTCACCCTGTATAATTATTATTTATACCATTGGATAGCATTTTTTATAGTCTTCTCAATGATGTATCACAAGTAGGGGTTTGCAATTTAAACTTTTTTTGTTGCAGTGGGTGGGGCCTAGGGGGTTGAGGGGGTGAGTTCTCTTTCATGTTATTTTAGTTCCCCCTTACTATCTTAGAAAAGCTCACCCTGTATAATTATTATTTATACCATTGGATAGCATTTTTTATAGTCTTCTCAATGATGTATCACAAGTAGGGGTTTGCAATTTAAACTTTTTTTGTTGCAGTGGGTGGAGCCTAGGGGGTTGATGGGGGTGAGTTCTCTTTCATGTTATTTTAGTTCTCCCTTACTATCTTAGAAAAGCTTTCAAGCATTTTTCGATATCAGATTTTGTTCGTGAGATAAAGCCCATTGTAAGTTTTAAAATCGACACACTGTATTAGTAAAGTGATCGGCCGAGTACACATTAAGGCGATTTGTCAGAAACGTTTGGAACATATATTATACAGAACACTCATCCTACCAGTGCTGACATTTCAGAAACATGGTCCAACTCCAAAACAGATGCAAATCATTTGCTTGTCTGTGAAAGGAAGATACTAAGAATAAAGGATGCGAGGAAAACAGGCGCAGCGAACTTAAATACAGTGTGGGCCAAAGAAAACAGTCCACCTCAATATTTGGCAGTATTTATTAGATTTTAAGGAAATGAAGAAACAGGTCGATTTTTGATCTAAGAGGGACACATTTTTACGGTACATACATCAGTCATTTGTCAACCCCTCCCTTCCACTTCCCCACCCCTTATTTTTAAATAGAGAATAGGGGTCGTGTGCTAGCTCATTTGAAAGGTTATTCAATTCTCTATTCAGTAATATTAACATTGACATAATTATTTATAAGAGGTGTCCAAGAAAAATTATTTTGAATTAAATTAATTGACACAAAAAGAAGAATGTATGTAATTTATTTAATTCAAAATACATTCTACTGCTGTCACAAAACAGAAAAAGATGTTTTTTGATAAATAAACATTGCTTTTCGCTTAATTTCAATGTTTAAGCTGCCACCCATCTGGGTCTTGGTAGGTTGATTATTGAATTTAAGCAACAAACAATGTTTATTTATCAAATAAACATATTTTTCTGTCAGCAGTAGAATGTATTTTAAGTTAAATAAATTACATACATTCTTCTTTTTGTATCAATTAATGGAATTCAAAAGAATTTTTCTTGGACACCCTGTATAAATAATTATGTCAATGTTAATATTACTGAATAGAGAATTGAATAACCTTTCAAATGAGCTAACACACGACCCCTATTCCTTATTTAAAAAGTAAGTGGCGGGGAAAGTGGAAGGGAGGGGGTTGACAAATGACAGATGTATGTAATGTAAAATTGTGTCCCCCCTTAGATCAAAAATCGACCTGTTTCTTCATTTCCTGAAAATCTAATGAATACTGCCAAATATCGAGGTGGACTCTTTTCTTTGGCCCACACTAGTTGTGAAGATGCAGTTATTCAACAAAGATTGAGACGATATCTGGAGAAAGTCCCTAATATTTTCAACAAATAATATAGAAATATTTGTACACTTCCGCTAGGAATATACACTGTGCGTCAGAGAAAACGAGCGCTCCACAAAATTGGTAATTTTTGATGTCTTGAATTTCCTAATCCTGTTGTCCGATTTAAGTGATTTTTTCAACATATTATACCCTTATTCTTTAACAATATCGCTGTAATAATATTGTTGCTAAACAGATAAATTTTCATTGTACACAGGGTGTACCAATCAAAATGTGTTTTTTTCTCAAAGTTCACTACACCCTGTGGAATATTCTAGCATTTACAAAATACTGAAATTAAAATCTAACTAGAGCCTCAGATTTTCTTAACATTCTATTTTTTTATTCATTCGCTTATGTTGGATAATAAAAAAGTTAGGTACTTTAACAACTAGCCATGTTCTTCCTCGATACAGGGTGTTTCTAAATAAGTGCGACAAACTTTAAGGGGTAATTCTGCATGAAAAAATAATGCCCGTTTGTTTTATATAAATATGTCCGCAAATGCTTCGTTTCTGAGATACAGGATGTTGAATTTTTTCTTACAAACTGACCATTTATTTATTGCTCTAAAACCGGTTAAATCCGTAAAAGCGAATGAATAAAAAAACAGAATGTTAAGGAAACATGAGGCTACAGTTGGGTTTTAACTTCAGTATTTTATAAATGCTAGAAAATTCCACAGGGTGTGGTGAACTTTGAGAAAAAACACAGTTTGATTGGTACACCCAAAAATACACCAAAGAATAAGGCTATAACATATTAAAAAATCACTCGAATGAAACAACAGCTTTAGGAAATTTGAGACTTCAAAAATGACCCATTTTGTAGGGTGTCCGTTTTTTCTGACGTGCAGTGTGGGTGAAAATAACCATAAACAAATTACAATACTTTATTCATTTGCATTTATTAGTAACTAGTATTTTTTGTCCAAACTAGCTTTCCATGCCTCAGTATCATCAGTTTTGTCCCCAATTGCCCAGAAGCCACAGGAACCAATGTTTGTAGCTGTTCCTCCACGTCCACAACGCGTACTACATTCCGAAGCATATATAAAGTAAGTAAATATTGCTTTTTTTTAAATTACCTGTATTGTAGAATTGTAGAGGATTATCGCTGTTAACTGCTGCGGAATACTAAGAAAGGATTTATTTATGATAGTTCACAGAATGGCAAACCCGCTTGCAATATACAATCATACTGACATGCATTTTGATTTTAATGATTTAACCAACAATAAAAAATATAATCAGTACCTACTTATAAAAATTAAATAAATATCTGAATAACTAATATCCTAAGGTGTCCTAACCACAAAAAGTAGTATATTCAAAAAATGGACAGGATTATATATAACAGGACAGGATATATAAAGACAAAATGGACGGGATTCTGCAGAAATAGTGTGACCAACTCCAATTCAGTCGAATTCGGGACAATGCTGAAAAAAATACCTAAAATCCGGGACTTTTCCTTGAAAATCGGGCCATTTGTTTTACATAAGTATAGTACTTATTGATATCATCATTTTATTGATTATTTAACATTTTTATAATTATTATTTTTAAACAACATTAAAAATTTTTCAACAGGATGACAGGACGGGTTGTAATGATTATTTCATTCATAGGAGATTCTGACCAATAGAAAGCTACATAAATCTAAATTAAATCGATAATTTTTGATAATTTCCCGTCGTCAAGTATATTACGTCAGATGCCCTTCGTTGCTACGAAAAAATATATTCAGTGACATTAATGACAATAAAAATGTTTTAAAAATTATAAAAGTGATGACTTTCAACCGTCAAATTAATATTTATAACAACTGTTCGTTTAATTGTACTAATTTGTACTTACATAAGTAACTTACAATAAAATTTTGGTTTTGAACAGTTTTATTCATGAAATAATCGCAACAAATTGCACTCGATCTCTAAAATTAATATAGAATTTTAGAGCTCTTGTGCAATTACTACTGATAATTACATTTTTGTTAATTTTTGACGTTTCGACTCCAACACGGAAATTGTTCTCATAAAGGACAAATTAAAAAATCAACTGATGTTGAATTTCCATGTAAATAGAACCTTAGGTTAATATAAAAATATAATTATCATTATTTGATATTCATGTTTTTGAATCTTCTTTTCATAAGACGATAATTAAAATACAGAAACGGGAAAAAGTCCAGAGTTTGAGTTTTCGTAGAACTTTAGTACCACGATATAAAATGCTGCGTTTTGAATATGGTATTTACCGTGTATTATACTCTAGAAATTGTCAACTTTTTTTCGTCCAACCAATTCAATTTGATGTGAATTCTTAGAAGAATAATGTATTCAAAATTTC